>NW_026126645.1:0-705000 GCF_943737965.1 Phodopus roborovskii
GCCGGAGAACAGCAGACGCTTACAGAGGCAGATGGATGGTAGGCTGAACCAGTAACTGGGGTTTGTTGACCCTGTGCAATGGAGATGCTTTCTCCAGTCTTTCATGCATCCATTGCCTTATTTGTTCTTGAAGTTTGCTTCCCCCCAGAATGTGAGCACCTGGCTCCGGTGTTCTCTCTGCAAAGCTGTGAATATTTCTGGAAGAACAGCAGGACTGGGATCCTAAGGAAGCAGTAGATGCCAATACACAATGGAATCTGATTCTCCTCCCAATCATGTGATCAGTTTGTATATAAAATGACTCCACTGGGCTCTTCTGAAAAGTCTGTTAGTCAGCATGCAAAAGATTCAAATATCTGGCCAGGTGGTGGTGGCAGTGGCGGTGGCGGCGGCGGTGGCGGCGGCGGTGGCGGCGGCGGCGGCGGCGCACACCTTTAGTTCCAGCACTCAGGAGGCAGAGGCAGGCAGATTTCTGTGAGTTCCAGACCAGCCTGGTCTATAAGAGCTAGTTCCAGGACAGGCTCCAAAGCCACAGAGAAACCCTGTCTTGAAAAAAACAAAAAAAAAAAAAACAAACAAACAAACAAAAAAAAAGATTTAAATATCTGGGCTGGGTATGGTGGCACACATGTTGAATCTCACTAATGAAGAGAACCTCTGTGAGTTTGAAACCAGCCTGGTCTATAGAGAGGTTTGCAGGCCAGCCTCAAAACAAACAAAAAGATTCATTGGGGCCAGGCAGTGGGGAGGCAGGTGGATCTCTGTGAGTTTGAAGCCAGCCTGGTCTACAAATCTAGATAAAGGACAGCTAGGACTGTTACTCAGAGAAACTCTGTCTTGGGGGTAAGAAAAAGAAAAGATGGTGGCCCCAGTGATCCTTACTCCTCTATGCATACCTCTCCCACACCAGGTATAATACTACGGAGACACAGTGGGTAACATCCAAGGCAAGTCACCAAATACTGCAATCTCTCCCTTGCTCTTTCTTGGATCACATTTTGTTGCCTTTACTGAAAACTAGCCTACCTTTGTCAGACCAACCTATGTGGAGGCCCATGGTAAAAACAAGGGAGCCTCCTGAGGCTCTGAGGTGACGCACAACTTTAATCCCAGAATTCAGAGGGCGGAGGCAGGAAAATCTCGGGTAGTCCAAGGCCAGCATGGTCTGCAGCATGAGTTTGTTTGTTTGGTTGGTTGGTTTTTGGCATTGGATCTTCTTCCTCCATCTTGTCCCTTAGGTGACTCTGCACACCAATATTTGCCCGTAACCCGTAACCCACCTTATGAAATGTATCACAAGCGGCCCTTCTCAGAAGCGGAGCCTGGAAGAGTGGTAGAGTCATGAGGGCTCTAGCTTCATCAATGGGCCAATCCATTGATGAACTCAAGCTGAAAAGAATGCTAGCAAACGGGACTTGTAAGTGGGTTGTGTAAGGTTTGTTCTCCCCTCTTACCTTGGTCTTCTTTTTCTAGAGTCAGGGTCTTATATATCCCAGGATGGTCGTGAACTTACTATGTTGCTGAGGATTGTTGTAATTTATATTAAAAGAAAAAAAAATTCCACAGGAGAAAAAAAGACATCATGTGACAGACCTCCACTTGGAGTTTTTTGTTGTTGTTATTGTTTTGTATTTATTAGGAGAAAGGGAATAAGAAACGAGGGGAGGAGACGGGGGAAGACTGGCTTTTGGAGACAGGCGCAACGGAAGAGAGAGGGGGAGGGAGAGAGACAGAGAGACAGCCAGAGAAGCAGAGAGAGAAGATGGGAGGTGGGGAGGGCCCTTTTAAAAGGGAACATAGTGAACATGCACAGGTGGTGCTCTTAGTGTCTGCAGCTGAGGACATATCCTGTCAGAACCCCAAGGACAGGCCAGTACAGATGCCTTAATACTAACAAGGACAACCTTGAATTTTTGATTCAAGGTTTCCTCATTTCCTGGATTATGTCCCAGTGGTAGAGTGTCCCCTACAGTGTTTCCAGTCCTTTGCCTTTTCTATTTGCCACTGCTTCCCTCCTGGTTGCCATGGGGTAAGCAATTTTGCCCCTCACCATAATAGTCTACCTCAGCACACTGGAAACAAAGGAGCTAATGGCCATGGACTGACACCTCTGAAGCCATGAGCCAAAATAAACTGTTGTCCTTGAAAACTTTTCTTTACTGTTTGTCATATTGACAAAGAGCTCACAAACTCTTGAAGTCTGAGTCACATCACCATTAACCCCTGACTAATAGAAAGTATGGAAGATAATGTGTTGTTGCTAAATTGGGAAAACCTGTTTTGTGTGTGTGTGTGTGGGGGGAGTTGTTTTGTTTTGTTTGGGTTTTTTCCCAAGAGAGGATTTTTTCTGTGTAGCCCTGGCTGTCCTGGAACTTACTCTGTAGACCAGGCTGGTCTCAAACTCTAGAGATCCTCCTGCCTCTGCCTCCCAAGTGCTGGAATTAAATGTGTGTGCCACCAGTGTTCTGCAGGGAAAAAAAAATTAAACCAGATCTCAGCCACAAATGACCTTGAATTGTCTGATGCTTCTGTCTCTACCTCATGTTGGAATTACAGGCATTACAACTCCACCAGGTTTCCTGAGGCTCTGAGGTGACACACAACTTCAATCCCAGAATTCAGAGGGCGGAGGCAGGAAAATCTCTGGTAGTCCAAGGCCAGCATGGTCTGCAGCATGAGATCCAGGACAGACAGGGCTATGTAGAGAGACCCTGTTTAGAAAAAAACAAAACCAACCAAACGGAAAACATGAAACTTCCCAGGAATAACTAGCTGCAAAGCATCATGTGAGACCCCTGTGTGGACTCCTGTGTAAGGTATTTGACTGGAGCCTTCAGGTCATTCTTACAGCTCCTACACAGTCTGAGCAGCCCCATTCCTATCTCTCCAAACCCCACCCACTCAAAGAATCTGAATAAAGGGAAGGCACCAAACAGCCCAGTTCCTCATTTTTGGCAGCAAAGGCAGCTCCTCCCCTGAAGATACCAGCAGCCCAAGCCCCAGTGTAAAGTGCTCAGCTTTTGACTATACTTGAGGCACAAACCCAGCTTGTGGAGGCCACGTCATTACCCCTCTTCCACAAGCTATATAATCTCCTTGTTTTAGTTCAGGCGTGAACTCTGGGACTGGAGAACCCGCTCAGGAGTTCATACTTTTCTTAATTTGGTTTGACCTGGTTTACTGCACTAGTAGAGAAGCCTATTATCAGGGTGTTATAATTTAAAAAGAAATGGTGGGAAGGAGTCACAACCATACAACAAAGCTCACAGTGGGAGGTTTATTGAAAGAGAAAAGGAGCAGAGAAGGGGGTGAAGGGGGTGGGCATAGACCAGTCCCTGGGGAATAAGAGTGGCAGAAGAGAAACAGAAATGCACAGAGAGAGAGGGAGAGAGATGAGAGGTGGGCAAGGCCCACCTTTTATAAGGGAACATAGCGAATGTGCATAAGCGGTGCTCTTAGTGGCTCCAGCTGAGCGCATATCCTATCAGGACCTCAAGGGCAGGCCAGTACAGATGCTTAAATACCAACACAGGGGACAGAAAACCTATTAGAAAGGATTTCTATTTTCATTTTGAGACAAAGTCTTGTTACATAGTCTAAGCTGGCCTTGAACTCACCATCTTTTCTCTACCTCTTAGTCACTGAGAAGACAGGCAGATGCTGCCATGCTGGGATTAATTATATATAGTCTCACATGTCTCTGTGCTGGTTAGATTTTTGTCAACTTGATACAAGCTAGAGTCATCTAGAAAGAAGGAACAGAGTCAATGCCTCCATTAGATTATTCTGTAGGCAAGTCTATGGGGCATTTTCTTGATTAATCATTGCTATGGGAAGATGGTTCTGAGTTGTAAGAAAGACAGCTGAACAAGCCAGGAGGAGCAAGCCAGCAAACAGCATTTCTCCATGGCCTCTACTTCGGTTCCTTCATGAAATTCCTGCCCTAACTTCCTTCTTGATGTAGTGTAAGCTACAAAATGAAATAAACCCTTTCTTCCCTGAGTTGCTTTTAGTCAGTGGGTTTTTGTTATTTTTTGCTTTTTTGTTTTGTTTTGCAAAACAGGGTTTCTCTGTGTAGCAGCTCTGGCTGCCCTGGAAACTCACTCTGTAGAGCAGGCTGGCCTCCAGCTCACAGAGATCTGCCTGCCTCTGTGTCTTTTCAAGGCCTATGCTACCACTGCCGGGCTCAGTCAGTGTTTTATCACAGCAACAGAAAGCAAACTAGGACAGTCTTAGCACTGAGAAACTACGTCTAATTTTTCATTCAGGAAACTGCAGCATTCAGGAAAGTGAGAAATGAAGTGTGGATAGACTAGAAACTGACTTCAAGATTTAAATGTATGCCCCCTCCCAAGTCTTTAATCCCAGTGCTCAGGAGGCAGAGGCAGTTGGCTCTCTGTGAGTTAAACTAAATAAAAGCTGGGTTCTCTTGGGGATGGTGGCACATTCTACAGTGCTACTCCCAGGAAGCAGAGACAGAAGATTTTGAAGCCAACCTAAGAACAAAGTTAGATCCTTTTGTAGGCAGACTTTCTCTGTGTTCCTGGAGGCAGCCCAGTCTGGCCAGCCAGCTCCCAAATAACCACACAGATACTTATTACTAACTATAAATGCTCTGCCCA
The DNA here is from genome assembly GCF_943737965.1 of Phodopus roborovskii. Classification (NCBI taxonomy): domain Eukaryota; kingdom Metazoa; phylum Chordata; class Mammalia; order Rodentia; family Cricetidae; genus Phodopus; species Phodopus roborovskii. The sequence continues at coordinate 4,623 of NW_026126645.1, forward strand.
TAGCTTAGGCTTGTTATCACCTAGCTCTTATAACTTAAATCAACCCATTTCCATTAATCTATGCGTTGTGTGGGGCTCATTTTCCTCATCTATATACTTTGTTTAGTTGGAAGCTCAGCTCCAGCCTCACTCTCCCCAATTCCAAACCCCATCCCTTCTTAAAAAGTCCAAAAAAGAGGCGGCTCCTCCCCTAAGATACGACCACATCTACCTGTGATGTAATTTATCCCTCTCCCAGATCACCCAGGAATGTGGTTTGCTCAGATGATACCTGGTTTTATTAATTTGGCTTGATTCGGATTTCTGCGTGGTAGAGAGACTTAACTTCGGGGTATGGAAGCAGGGCATGGTGGCGCATGCCTTTAATCCCAGCACTTGAGAAGTAGAGACAGGCAGATCTCTGTGAGCACGAGACCAGCCTGATCTACAGAGCTAGTTCCAAGACAGGCTCCAAAGCAATACAGAGAAACCCTAAAAAAAAAAAAAAAAAAAAAAAAAAAAAAAATCAGGGTATGGAAACCTTTCAATTTCCCATCCTGCTCAATGTGCTTGTTATGGCATTCCTTCAGACCCCTAAACTCTCCCTCTCTTCTGCCCAGAGTCCTCTCCTTTTGGCTTTCCCGCCTAGTGTGTTTTTGTCCAGCTATGAGCCAGTCAGTCCCAGCACTGGAGAGGTATGTAAAATAGAAGCTCAGGGTCTCTGCATTCAGTATTAAACCTATCAGGAGGTACCTCCTGGATGACACATCTTCACAGGGATTATTCCACAGCACCCTGTCTCAAAAATGCGAAAGTCATGCATGGTGGTATACATCCAAAATCTTAGCACTCGGAAGGCAGAGGCAGGCAGATCTCTTAGTTAGAGACCAGCCTGGTCTACACAGTGAGTCTCAGGACAGCCAGAGCTACACAGAGAAACTCTGTCTCAAAAAACAGAAACAAACAAGATTACATTATATTGCCACGCAAATTTATAAGGAGACAGTGACAGAAAAGATAAAAGGAAAACAGTCTGCTAATGAGAATTCAGCAGAGTTCTGAGTTCAAGGCTGCTTCCTTCAAGTTCCGTGCATGTACATGCCAATCCCAAATATCAGAGTACCGCTGAGTTATCAATGACTGAATGGACAATCCACTCATTTTCTCTTTTATTTCACTTCCTACTTCGGAGACTTCAGACTAATACAGAAGCATATGTCTCCGTGGAGCTCCATCATCAAGAGCATTGACCCTACCCTCCACAGACAGCCTTTCTCAGCAGCTGGTGACCTTTTGGGGTCATAGAGAGAGAACTGCCATGAAGCAGAAGCAAAACTGAATCTATCTTAAACTGCCAAAACACAACAACTAAGAGGAATGTAGATCCTGGTCAAAAAAAGAACACAGGGCTGGCAAGATGCCACAGCAGGTAAGGGGCTTGCTGCCAAGCACAACAGCCTGAGTTCAAGCCTTGGAACCCACGTGGTTGGAGAAGAGGACTGAGTCCACAAAGTTGTCCTCTGATCTCCTGGGGTGATACATTGTTTCTGATCTAATAACAGTTGCCTGAAGATCAGAATGCAAAGCTAACCACAACCATAGCAGCCGGGCAGTGGGGATGCACACCTTTAATCCCAGCAGCCACACTAGTTTGCCATAGAAACTGGGCAGTTGTGGTGCATGCCTTAAATCCCAGCACTGGAGAGGTATGTAAAATAGAAGCTCAGGGTCTCTGCATTCAGTATTCAGTATTCGGTCTTTAGTATTCGGTCTCTAGCCAGTGTGATAGAGGTAAGAACTCTCTAGCTGTTTTGCTGTTCTGGTCTTCAACTTGAACCCTAATGTCTGTCTGTGGGTTTTTTTGTACTATAGTCTCCACTTGTGCTCCATGGTACACGTGCGCACGTACACACACACACACATACACACAATAAGTGTTAAAAAGAAAAAAAGACAAAATTTTAGTCAAGAATGAGCTAAATCAGTTTTTGTGTTCAAACTTTTTTTTTGAGACAGGGTCATCCTATGTATAGCCTCAAATTTGTAGTGATCCTCCTGCCTTTGTCTCCTGAGTGTTGGGATTCAGGTGTACCTCCACACCAGCTAATATTTTACATTAGATCATATATAGCTAAAAATGAAAAAGCAATGGTTCCAGCCATTTTTTTTTTTTTTTTTTGGAGACAGTTTTTCTGTGTAGTCCTGCCTGTCCTGGAACTCACTCTATAGACCAGGCTAGCCTTGAACTCAGAGATTTGTGTGACTCTGCCTCCTGAGTGCTGGGATTAAAGGCATGAGTCACTACTGCCCAGTTTAAAGAGGAGTTTTTAAGACCATTAGGAGCACCATCACTGTTCCCATGGTGTGTGACTGGAATATTGTCATTTAGGCTTTTTGGGTTCTCTCTTTTGACATTATGAACATCACAGCTCCAGTCTGTGACTTGCTAACCAGGAGTACTTCATTACCACGTCCTCAGAGAAGGCTAATGGAAAGAAACTGTTGAGCCAGGCATGGTAGAGCACGCATTAATCCCAGTACTCACTACCTAGAACCCAATCTCTGAGCTCAAGGCTAGCCTGGTCTACAGAGAGAGTTCTAGGACAGGTTCAAAAACAATACAGAGAAACCCTGTCTCGAAAAACCAAAAAGAAAAAAAAAAAAAAACCTGAAAAAAAAAACCAGGGGGCTGGAGAGATGATTCAATGGTTATGCTCTTCCAGAGGACCTGGGTTTAATTCCCAGCACCCAAATGGCAGCTCACAACTGTCTGTAACTCCAAGATCTGACAAGCTCACACAAATATATACGCAGGCAGAACACTAATGCACATACAATATGAATAAATTAACTATTTAAAAAACTGGAAAAAAAAAAAAACAAAGAAAAAGCAACTATTGAGAACTCCCAAGGAAAGCTTGGATGCTTTCCCAGAGATAGCCCATTTTGTTATATTTAAATTAATATATTCTATTTATTTAAGGTGTTCAATAATTAACATATTCAATGATGGCAATCATTCATTCAACATAAATTGTCTGTGATTTTCCTGGCACTATTCTAAGTCTTAGAAATACAGTGATAGCCAGGTGTTGTGGAACACACCTTTAATCCCAGCACACTGGAGGCAGGTGGATCTCTGTAAGTTCAAAGCCAGCCTGATCTACCCAGTGAGTTCCAGGACAGCCAGAGCTACACAGAGAAACTCCATCTCAAAAAAACTAAAAGAAAATGAAAATATGTAAATAGAAGAAAATACCCAACATTATCAGCCAATTAGTAAAGTAAAATCATGGGCGGTGGGGCACATGATAGCTAGCCTGGCCTTGAATTTACTCTGTAGTTTAGGAAAGTCTCTGTGTTTTGTTTTGGATTTTCACAACAGTTTCTCTGTGTAGCCATGGTTGTCCTGGAACTTGCTCTGTATACCAGGCTGGCCTTGAACTCACAGGCATCCACCTGCCTCTGTCTCCTGAATGCCAGCACATCCTGCTCACTTCCTAGGAGAGTCTTAAATCAGGTTCCTTGACCCTCAATCTCTTGAGTAGGGTGCTGAGCCATGTGTATCATACAACACAACATATAACACAAACCAAAGAAACATGATTACAAACCACCATGACCCAATGGTAACAGCGTTTGTGTTCAAGGGCAGCATTCAATACTGAGTATGACAAATCAATCCAATCAAATGATCTCTTTGGAAAACAAAGAGAAGGTAAGTAACACAAGCCAGGCAATCCAGCTTTTAGCAGCCAGCCGTATAGTAAATGTAGAAAATGCATTTTTTATGGAGAAGCTGTCTTCTGTCCAAAGAGTCAACCCAGACACCTGTAAAAAACAAGTTCAAGGATAGACAAGATGGCTCAGTGGGGAAAAGAGCTTACCGCCAAGGCTAAAGACCTGAGTTCAATCCCCATGGAAAGAAGGAGAGAACCAACTCCCACAAGGTGTCCTTGACTTCTGCACATGCTCTGTGTGGCTGGGGCATCTCAGCACCACCACACATAGACACACACAAAATAAACAGATAAATGGAAGAAAAACGAAGCTCACAGGCTGGGGGTAGAGTTGAGTTATGTACTTGTCTAGCATACAGCAAGCCCTGGGTTCAACCCCCAGTACTAGAAACAAACAAAAGCTTAAACAGTTTGTGGTGACTTATTCTTGTAATCTCAGCACTTGAGACGCTAAATTAAACCAAACTAAAAGAGAAAAGGAAGAAGAGAAAGGGAGACGAAATGAAAGATAAACCAGGCTTAACCCACGAGGCAGCTATGGAACATTGAGGCAAGCCACTGATACTACTAGAAAATATAAGTGCAGACCAATATAATATAAGTGCCAGCCTGCAAGGTGAGGGAGACTGAGGCTGGAGGGCTGAGAGCCGGAGGCCTGCCTGGGCTGCAGAATTAGTTCCAGGCTATCTTGGGGTAAATGAGTAAGTACTTATCTCAAACATATGTTTTGAAATTTAAAAAGAAAGGCCTGGTCTGCAAGGTTAGTTCCAGGACAGCCAGGACTGTTATACAGAGAAGCCCTGTTTTAAAAAAAAAATAAATATAAAAATCTTTTTTTTTTTTTCTTTTCAATTTAAAGCTTTAAATAGCCCCTCAGTGGTGCACACCTTTAATCCCAGCACTTGGGAGGCAGAGGCAGCCTGGTCGATAGAGCTAGTCCCAGGAAGCAAGAGTATACAGAGAAGCCCTGTCTCCAAACAAACACACACTTTAAATATGCTAACTTTTTTCCAATGAGATTAAAAACAATACCTATCCAACAAGGTCTTGAGACCTTCTAAATCAGTCAGCGAAGGTGCACTTGGGGGCATGCTCCTGTAATACCAGTACTCAGAGACTAAGCCAAGAGAATTACCATGAGTTTGAGGCAATCCTGGGCTACATAGCTAGTACCAGGCCAGTCAGACTATATCTCAAAATACAGTCCAGGTGGTGAGTTACACCTGTAATCTAGAACCTGGGAAGGAGAGACAGCAGGGCCAGCCGCATCCACGGGGACTCCAGAGATGATTGTGAACCACTGAGTGAGGGTGCTGGGAACAGAACCCTCTAAAAGAGCTGTGTTTTACTTGCTAAAACCTTTCTCTAGCACCATCAAGTGTGTTTTTTTGAGGCATGGTCTTACTATGGTGCCCTGCCTTAACTATGCTCAGCTAACTCTATTCCAGGCAGGCCTGGAATTCACAAAGCTCTGCCTGCCCCTGCCTCCGAAATGCTGCCATAGATTTTTTTTTTTTTTTTAATGTCCTTGATACCAGTAGTTAGGGCCACTTTAATACAAGGCCAGGCCTTGAGATTTTTCTGTGACACATGACTTGGAGTCGACCTGTTGTCTGTGTGAGACAAATTTACTTCTGTCTCCCTTACACTCACTGTACAGTATTTTAAACTTGGACCAAAACAGAGTGATTTGTCAAGGTTATTACCCTTTATGAGTCCTGAACTCCCTTTATGGGTCCTGGACTCCAACTTTTGTCCCTTTGGGCTCTTGTGACTGCCAAAATCACATTGTACGTTCCTAGTTATCTCTTCTAAATCAGCAAAATGCCTCAGACGAAATCGGCAGGCGTGCTGGGCTCATCGCTCCAAAGTCCTTAAAACAGAAGCCGAGTTCATTCTTCAATGTCTTTTAGAGTGTGGTTTCTTAAACATTCCATGCAGTGTGCTTAGCCATGCTCAGTGGAGGGGTGGCCTGAGTCACACAGTCACCTGCCCCAGCAGCAAAGCCCATTCCACTTTAATTCTGAAAGAGAGTTCATTAGATCCAGCCAAGGACTCATTCCACAAGTCTTATGGGGCAGGGGTGGGGGTGGAGGGGCATAGGGCCATTCACCATAATTGGCTGTGGGAAGGGTAGGTTTCTAAAATGAAGACATTAGGGCCAGCAAGATGGCTCAGCAGGTAAAGGTGCTCATTGAGCAAGTCTAGTGACCTCAGTTTAACCCTGGAACCATGGGGGAAGGGGGACGGGGCTTTTGAAAGTTATCCTCTGACCCACCCATCCACACCCACACAATACAATAAGACTTGAATAGGGGACATTAATACGGAAGAAATGGCTGAGATCTTGAATATACCAAACTACTATAACTACTATCTTCTCTTTAAAAGCATCCATCTATAGACAAATTCTGTGGTAGCATTCCAGAGGCTAAAGCAGAAGAATTCCTGTGAATCTCTAGGTCAGCCTAAATTATACAATGAGACATTGCCTCAAAACAAAACAAACAAACAAATAAAAAAAAAAAAAAAAAGAAAAGAAAAAGAAAAAGAAAAGAAAAGGAAAAAAAACAAGAAAATACTTTGCTATGTCATGTCACCTGTTCTGTTTCATACATGACCCCTTAGAATCTTTCCCTATTCTGTTCACTGGGTAAATAATGCCTTTTCTCTTTTCATTCCAGCTCAAGTATTATTACTACTTCTTCTCAAAAACTAATTGGCCTGTCGTGGTGGCACACACCTTTCATCCCAGCACTGGGAAGATGGGGACAGGTGGAGTTCTAAGCCAGCCAAGGCTATACAGTTAGCCTGACTCCAAATAAACAAATAAACAAACAAATAGATCCAAATTCAGTTACTTATTTAAGACAGCTTGAGATGTTTGCTGTCTCCTGCAATCAAAATATTATGTCACAATATTAACAGGAAGTAACATTTCACAGCACTAATAATGTAACTCTGAGTTACATGAATTCAGTGGCAGGCACACTGGATTCTGCCCGAGGGAGTTATGAAAGGCTTCATGTGGAAAATGACATTTGAATTACAACCTTCTATTTACAAAGTATTGATGAAGTACAAGGACCAAACAAAATTAATCGGATTTCTCCACTGCAGGCTTTCTGGAAGCTGTTACTAATGTAAATTATGACTGTATCCGAGAGGTATAGTGTTTAGTAAATTTAACTTCTAGTAATATCTTGAAGAGTCCAGTCAGTACAGGAAGCAGTACATGGTGCTAGTGGATACTGACATCAAAGAACAAAACCATCCTGGCCAGTTTGGTAGTCAGCCTTACAAAAACGATGGAGGGTGCTTAAAATAATTATTAATAGTTTAAGAGGAGAACTTGCTTTGTTGCCTAGCCAGGACTTGAATTAAGATCAATGATTCTCCTGCCTCAGCCTCCTGGGTAGTTTGGACCACAGCTGTGCACCACTGTGCCAAGTCAACAACTTTTAACCGAAAGATAAATTCCAAACAAGTTAAATAGTTCTAGTACATGCCTTTTTGATATTCAAGTATTTGTTTTACTTTATTACATGTATTTTGTGTGTGCTCATGCCATGGTCCCCAAAGGCACATAGGGGATGACCCTATTGGGAGGTGCGGCCTTGTTGGAGGAAGCGTGTACTGTGAGGGCAGCTTTGGGGGTCTTACATGCTTCAGCTATGTCCAGCATGGCACACAGTCCCCTTTTGCTCACCTCCTTCTCCAGCACCAAGTCTGCCTGTACATCATGATGTCTCCCAGCATGATCACAGTGGACTCTGAAACTGTAAGCCAGTCCCAGTTAAATATTTTCCTTTATTTTATAAGAATTGCATAGTCTGGGAGAGCTGGTCCCACCCATCACCTGGGCAGAACCAGAGAGCCAGGCCCTATCCCTTGCCGGAAGGCAGTACATGAGAGCTGGTCCCAGATTCTAGGATGTGGTCAGAGAGCTGCCTTCTCCCTTCACTTGGCCAGAGGGGGACTTGGTTCTGGTGGGTGGATATGGGAAAGCTGGCAGGCTGACCAACTCAGCTACCACCCAGGCCCAGATCCAGGTCCTTGAGTTGGCCCTCCCCACATCTTTCCTATCTAGGAAATGCCTGAGCACATGAAGGGGCCAGCCCTGTGGTTACATAGCTGCAGGGCAACAGCAGGATATGAGAGTCTCTATGAGGGGCCAGTGTTGAGCTTGTGGTGGAAGCCAGAGGCCTTGAACCAGCCTAATGACTTATAACAGTGAATATTGGAAAGTAAATGTTTGGGCTGATTGGACAAAAGGGTATATTGCTTGACACACTGCAACTTCCAGTGCCACGAGTATGAACAAATGTGTGATGGAGAGTTGGGAAGATGGAATAAAATGGTCCATACTCAGAACACTGAAGCTGACAGAGGACCAGGTCAGTGTCCAGAGGGACTAATGAGAATTATGTTTTGTTTTCTTCTTTTTTTTAATTATTAATTTTTAATTACTTTTGGAGGGGAGGCTACAAGGTGGAAGACAGATATGAAAGAACTGGGAAATGAGTGGGGTTGGGGTACATGATGTGAAATACTCAAAGATTCGATTTTAAATATTATGTTATTTTCAAAAATTAAGAAAAAGAGTTACCATGGTCAATGGTGTCTCTTCACAGCAATAAAAAACCTAAGACACCCACTGAGCCACCTCTGGCCCTAAAAGTATTATTTAAAATTACAAGGGCTTAGGAGAAATGTCTGCTGTGCAAGAAGGAGAACCTGGATTAAGATGCTGGGCACCCATGAGGTGTGAGAGTGGGTGGAGCTTCCTGGCCAGCCAATCTAGGCAGCAGATGAGTGCTGGGTTCAGCAAGAGATGCTGCCTCAAATAAAACAAAAGCGCAAAGGGGCTGACATCAGCTCCTAGCCTCTACATTTCATGTCCACAAACACACATGCACACACACATTCATACCACACACAAATGCACAGACACCTGTACACACAGACATGCATAGACACCTGTACACACACAAACAAATACAGTTGAATGTCTTAGCTGGTGCATATTCAAGGCAGCTTCTTGACTAGGTCAAGTCCATTAGTTATGCTCTCCAGGCAAGAAGAAACCTGAAAAAGCAGTCATTGGCAGTAGATCTTTGGTTTTATGGTTTTTTGTTTGTTTGTCTGTTTTGTTTTTGGTTGTTTGTTTTGTTTTGAGACAGGGTTTCTCTGTGAAACAGCCCTGGCTGTCCTGGAACTTGCTCCGTAGACCAGGCTGGCCTCGAACTCAGATCTGCCTGCCTCTGACTCCCCAGTGCTGGGATTAAAGGCCTGTGACACCCCTCCCACCCTGCCACCTCAGGCTAATAAGGTACTCTTTAAAGCTGATTAATAAGGACCTTTTCCTGGGATCCTAGAGCAAGCTCAACAAATGAAAGACAGCTATGAGCAAAATGTGCAAAATCACAAAAGGTTCCAAAGCATTGCCCACACCTATAGGCAACACCTGCAAACCTACAGACACTCGGGATGAGCCAACGATTCCTTCTCACTCGATAAAGCACCTATACTGTGCTCTTTACCTCTCAGCACCCCTCTGTTCTAAGAATATGCCCTGAAGTAGACACTTCTTCCAGCTCTGGCTATCTAACAAGAACAACTGACAATCATTCTGCAAGTGATAAAACAGAAGAGTTAAGCATTGCTACTTCATTAAGACAGAATCAAGTCTCTCCAACCCATTTACAGTTACTGACAGTATAGCTCCATATGCCCTCAATAAAGAAGTCTCTTGTTTCCAAATTAGGTCTATGAATAACGTGGCAATTAAAGCTTGAAAGAAAAAGAGACCAGAAATGATCATATACATACACATCTTTTAGGCTCCAGAGAAAAGTATCTAACTTTGCCACAAATTGTTTTCAACAGAGCCTTAGTTTATATGTAAGCTAACAGGAATAAAGAGATTAATAAAGTGAGATGGGGATATGCCTCCACTCCACAGAGAAGGCACTTGCCACACAAACATGAAGAGTGTAGTATACATCTCCAACACCCACATAAAACCTGGGCAGGGTTGGGCAACCCATAATCCTGACAATCTGGAGACAGAGGCAGGGGATCCCAGGGAAAGCTGGCTGGCTAGACTAACCATACTCCACCAGAGTTCAGTGATCCACTCTATCTCACTAAATCAAGTGGAGAGCAATAGAGGACACACTGCCATTTTCAGGTCTCCACACTCACATATGTGCATGCACATACATATACATTCAATCACACATGCATACATATCCACCTCCAAAAGGTTAACAGAGGAAATCTGAATACTATTCAAAGAGAGGAATTTTAAAGTCTTCATCTTTAAAAGTAAACTGTAGCTCAGTGTGGGAGTACATGCCTGAGAGGCTGAAACAGGAGCACCAAGTGTCTTCCTTAGGGTTACTATTGCTGTGATGAGATACCATGACCGAAGCAACAGGGGGATGAAAGGGTTCATTCGGCTCACACTTCCATGTCACTGTTCATCACTGAAGGAATTAGGACAGGAACTCAAGCAGGGTGGGAACTTGGAGTCAGGGGCTGATGGAGAGGCCATGGAGAGGTGCTGCTTACTGGCTTCTCCTCAGGGTTACTCAGCCTGCTTTCTTTTCTCCTTCTCTCTCTCTCTCTTTCTTTTTTTGAGGCAGGGTTTCCTTATATAGCCTGGCTCTGTCATGGAACTCGCTCTGTAGACCAGGCTGGCCTCGAACTCTGAGATCCTTCTGCCTCTGCGTCCTGAGTGCTGGAATTAAAGTTTTGTGCCACCACCACTGGGCTTCAGCCTGCTTTCCTATAGAACCCAGGACCACCAGCCCTGGACTAGGTCCCCCCTGTCAATCACTAAGAAAATGCTCTGCATGCTTGCCTGCAGCCTGATCTTATGGAGGCATTTTCTCAACTGAGGTTTACTCTCCGATGACTACTGCTTGTGTCAAGTTGACACAAAATAGCCAGAACACAAAGCTTGAGGCCAGCTTGGGATACACAGCAAGATCCTATCTCAAAACAAAATGAACCAAAACAAAGCCTGAAACCTTGACTCCATTGGCTTCTTATGTCAGTCAGTAATTTTTTTCCTTTTATTTTCTTTTTACTACTGGAGACGAAACTCAGTGCTGAAAAAGGAAGGAAGGAAGGAAGAAGGAAGGAAGGAAGGAAGGAAGGAAGGAAGGAAGGAAGTCAGTGCTGGCACATGCTAGGTAGATGTTCCATCCTTGAGCTAAACCCTCAAATCCTCATGCCTGTTTGCCTTTGTTTGGGGTTTGGGTTTTTGTTGTTGTTCATTAGGTTTTCTGGGGCCCCACTTCCCACCAAGACAAGACACTGTTATGTGTGCAATTCTGGCTGGCCTCATACTGGCCATCCTCAGTCCTCAGCCTTCTAATTCCAGGTGTGACTCTGTTTACATTTTTTATTTTTTCCCTTGTACGTGTATGAATGTATATGGGGTATGGTGTGCATGCATTCCTAACTCATGGCACACGGCACGTAGGTAGTTCTTTGAAGACAATATACAGGAAGTTCTTTCCACTATGTAGGCCTCAGCTTTGGAGGCAGCATCTTTACATGTGGAGCCATTTTGTAGAGTCCACTGTTTTGCTTTGGTTTGGTTTTTTGGTTTTTCAAGACAGCTTTGGAGCTTGACCTGAAACTCCTTCAGGCTAGCTTCAAACTCACAGAGATTTGCCTGCCTCTGCCTTCCCAGTGCTGGAATAAAAGGTATGCACCACCACTGCCTGGCCCTAACTTTTTTATTAAACCAATCACAGAGACATATAACACAGTGTAAAGGAATATTCTACATTTCCCCCTTTTTATCTAAATAAAAAAAAAGGTTTTAACTATAACATAATAAAACTATAAGAACAATTAGCAGGTAAGAATTATATTTACAATGTCCAGTCCATTTGTATTTGATATATTTGGAGAAAATACTCCATTACTTATCTTTGTGAGTATAAAGTTTTATACCTAATTAATTTTTTAATCATAACTAAGGAAAACTTTAAGTCTAATTATTTAGTCTTTAACACCATCAGAGACACCTAGGTGTAATGTTATTTAACAACAGGGATATCTGGTGACCAGGACAGTCACCCAAAGTTCCTCTGTAACATTGGGGCATGTCTCTTTGACCTACAGGCCTAGGATATCTGACAGACTTTTCTGAGGAGCAGGAAGTTTTGAAGGACTTTCCACCCAGTCTAGGCAAAGTTTGGCAGTCACTATCTTTTGCATCTTGCTGGTCCAGTTTGAAAAGTATACTGTTAGCAACTGAGGCCAAGGGCAGCTTCTTTGTCCAAATGGCTACCTTTTGCCATAAAAAAATCAAATCCATATGGAGGTTCTTTAATGCCCATCATTCTTTTTTTGAAGTAGATATGTGCTGTAGGGAGATGAGGTATCTCACTGTCATGAAAAGCCTTAGGTTATCAAACACCTTAAATACCATATTCTATAGGTCTTTGGGTGCCACCACACTCGGCTAAATTCTGATATGCTTTATTCCTTTTTTTCTTATTTAAATAAAGTGTGTGTGTGTGTGTGTGTGTGTGTGTGTGTGTGTGTGTTCCTGCCACTGTGGATATCAGAGGACAACTTTCAAGAGTTGGTTCTCACCTTCCACTATATGACTTCTAAGGATCAAACTCAGGTCATCAGTCCTCAGGCTTAGTAGCAAGTGGCTTTATCTACTAAGCTATCTCACCAGACACTTTTCTTTTCTTTTGGTTTTTTGAGACAGAATTTCTCTGTGAAATAATCCTGGATGATCTGGAACTTGTTCTGTAGATCAAGCTAGCCTCAAACTCTCAAACTCACAGAGATCCACCTGCCTCTGCCTCCAGAGTGCTAGGATTAAAGCTGTGCACCACCACTGCCTGGCACCAGACTTTCTTCTCTCTCTTTCTCTCCCTCCCTGCCTTCCTTCCTCCCTCCCTGCCTGCCTTCCTCCCTCCCTTCTTTCTTTCTTCCTTCCTTTCTTTCTTGTTTGGAGTATGTGTGTGTTGCCCACATGCAGAGGCAAGAAGAGGGAGGACATTGGGTATCTTCTTTTATTGATCTCTCTGCCTTATTCCTTTGAAACAGGTTATTTCATTCAACTGTTCTTCAGATAGGTTGGTTAGCCAGAGAGCCAGGGAGTCTTGTCTCCCCTCCCCCAGCACTGATCTTACAGTCACCTGGATGGCTACAGCCTGCTTCATTCTCTTTTTTTGTTTTGTTTTGTTTTTTGGGACAGTGTTTCTCTGTGTAGTTTTGGAGCCTATCTTGACACTCCCTCTGTAAACCAGGCTGGCCTCGAACTCACAGAGATCCACTGCCTCTGCCTCCCAAGTGCTGGGATCAAATGTGTGCACCACCACCACCACTTGGCCTCTTTTTTGGTTTAATATACATTGCTGTAATTTTCCACCAACTGAAGAAAATAAATCATTGGGTCACAGATATGAAGCCATACAATTGTATTTAGGGTTATTGTCAGGGTAGATGATATTGAAGGCATGAAGTTAAGTTATAAAGCCTGTGTGGTGTCTCATACCCACAATCCATAGCACTTGTGGGGTGGGGCTGAAGCCAGGAAGGTAAAGAGTTCAAATCCAGCTTGAGCTATAGAGTGAGTCCCTGTCTCAAAAATCAGAGCTGGCAAGATGGCTCATAGGGTAAAAGTGATTGCCATCAAGCCTGAAGAAGCGGGGCTGGGTTTGATCTCCAAAACCCACATGGTGAAAGACAGAGCTGATGCATGTCCTCTGACCTCCACACTTGTGCCATGGAGAAAATATTCCCATACAAACACACACTAAATAAATGAACAGAATGTAGTAAGAATAATAAACAAAGGCAGCATGGTGATGGTGCTCACCTTGCCTTAACCCAGTTTAATGAGTTTGTCAGATATCCAAACAACAACAAAAAGAAACAGAGTAGCTGAGTGGTGGTGTCACACTCCGTTAATCGCAGCACAGGCAGAAACAGGTGGATCTCTGTTAGTTTGAGGCCAACCTGGTCTACATAGTGAGTTCCATGACAGGCAGAGCTATGTAGAGAGACCTTGTTAGACCCTGTTAGGGTAATGGATTCAAACAACAGTTTAAATACCAGTCTGTGAAGGAGAACAGACAATACCAGGGAGGAGCCTCCATCATGCGCACGAGAAGGCTGGTAGTGATGAACCAACCTACCAAAGGAAAGGGGTTATTCAGCTGCATAGATCAGAGACTTCAAACCCATCCTTGCCTCTGTGCTCGTGAGGGAACTGAAAGAAACGTTTAGTTACAGCACTCTGGGTTTCTGGTAGAAGGAACTAGCCCTAGGGAACTAAAAAACTGAAAAAGAGAACTAACTGGGTAGCTCAACCTTTGCCATCCAAGTGCCAAGGCTGAAGGATTCAGTTGGTGTAGTGACTGACAGCTGAGATCCGGGGTTTGGCCGGAACTTGTCGGATAACTGCTGGGAGATCTTGAACAAACAAACCTTCAGCTCTCAAAAATCTCCAGTTTTGCATGGAGGGAGGTGGAGGGAGAAGTATCAGAGAGTTCAAGGGCAGCCTCAGCTACTGAGTAATTCCAGGCCAGGCTAGGCCATATGAGACGATCTAAAAAGGAAAGAAAAAATTCAAATCATAAATAATTTCCATTTTTCTGTTTTTTCTCTCTCTCTTTACAAACATAGCTACAAATATTTGCACATTTTTCTGAATTGTTTGACTACAGATACATCATATTCTTTTGCTTCTTTTTCTACCAAAACATCAAACACCATTCTTTCAAATAACCATAGCATTATACAACGACGAAGACCTCTAACAAAGCCGTACAGGTGATTTAAAGTATGGCCCCCTTCAGTTTTGTCAGGTGTCCAAACATATTTTTCCTGGTCCAGAATCAAATACAAGATCACACATCAACTTTAGTTTTTGGGATTCTTTATTAATTAATTAGTTAATTAATTGTATTCCAGTTCCACCTCCCTCCTTCCTTCCCAACCTCCCCACCTCTCCAGTTTTTGTGTCCTTAAATCTTGACTGGTCCCCAGGCTTTTTTGTTCTGTTTTCTGCCCTTCCAATGCTTCAACAGTACAGATCAGTTATTTAATAAAGTGGCTCTCGGTTTGGGTTTATTTGACATTTCCTTGTGACTAAATTCAGTGTGTGCATTTCTGATAGAATTAACACAGCAGCAATGTCATGTCCTCATAGTTTTTTTTTTTTTTTTTTTTTTACTTTCAATTATATGTATGTAGATGGGTGCATATGCTGCTGCCAAAGAATGTCAGTCTTCAGATGCCTGGACCTGGAGTGACAGCTAATGTAAGCTGTGTGACCTGGGGGTTGGGAACCAAAATGTGGGTCCATTGGTAGCAAGCATTTGCTTTTGTTGTTTTGTTTGAGCTGTCCTAGAACTTATTACATAGACCAGGCTGTCCTTGAACTCAGAGATCCACCTACCTTTGCCTCCCTAAGTGCTGAGATTAAAAGAGTTGCCTTTAGAGGCAGCACTTGGGAGGCAGAGGCAGGCGGATCTCTGTGAGTTCGATGCAAGCCTGATCTATAGGGCTAGTTCTAGAACAGGCTCCAAAGCAATACAGAGAAACCCTGTCTCAAACAAACAAACAAACAAACAAAACACTATAACACCAGGTGGTCAGCAAATTCTCTTAACTGGTAAGAAATCTCTCAGCCCTCTCCTTGCTTCTTCTTCTTTTTTATTTTAAGTTTATTTATTCAAGCCACCTCCTATTACAAGCAGAGGGATGCTGGGAGATTAGTGTAATGGTCACCATTTGATACAAGGAAAGATGAGCTCTAGTGCCCCATGCATGGTTGTGGTCCCCACACAGATCCAAACCAGTGCTGTGGTCCCCTGTTGCTTGGGGGGAAGGTCCAGGTTCTCTTTACTCACCTTCATAGCCAGTCAGAAGTGGGTTCACATGAGGGTTGTAGAAGAGGGTGTGGTTACCATCTTTCCCAGGGGAAGGATTTGGTCCTGATAGGCGATGAACTTGGGTCTCTCGTGCTCTTGTGTGGTGACTTCAGGAAAACATTGAGCATGTTCACTCCCACCCTGAGCAGTGCCACAAAATAGGTGAGGGCCTGCCACAATTGAGCTGAACCCTACTTTCCGTGGATGCCTCTCGACATGGACCACTCATCCATGGGAGGGAGGGACAGCCCTGCAGCCCAGACACCCCAGATGCATGCACCACCTCCACCATCTTTCATTGCTTCTTTTTTGTTTGTTTGTTTGTTTTTGTTTGAGACACAGTCTCTCTGTGTAGCCCTGGCTGTTCTGGAACTCACTCTATAGGCCAGGCTGACCTCAAACTCAGAGATCTCTGAGTTCAAGCTCAGCGTTGTCTACAGAGCTAGTTCCAGGACAGCTAGGGAGAAAAACAAACAAACAAATAAAAGTTGCCCTCATTGCTTCCTATAGTGGGCATATACAGTCAGTTTGTCTCATGAGGGATATTAGGTTTGATGACTTGGTCAGGCAGGTAATTAGTGAGTTCCTTCCCTATTTTCCCCATATAACTACTTAGTAACCTATGAAGAAACACACTACCTTGCAAATATCCAACTCATCAATCCATCATCCGGTGCTTTCAGCATCCCTGACTGAGTTCCCACATCCTTATACATCAGTGGTTCTCAGCCTTCCTAAAGCTGGGACATGGTGTGCCGTCACCCCTCCCCCTACCATAAGATTATTTTTGTTGCTACTTCGTTAGCATAATTTTGCAACTGTTATGAATCCTAATGTACATATCTGTGTTTTCTGATGATCTTAGGTGACCTCTGTGAAAGGGTTTGACCTCCCAAAAGGGTTGAGACCCACAGGCTGAGAATCACTGCTCCACACAGATTTATAACCTATTGTCAGAAAGACTTTCCCTTCTCCTGCCTTTATATAGGTGTATATATATAATTATGGCTTAACAGACTCATTTTATTTCATAATTTATAACAAATTACTATTATCATGGGGTTTGTTTTGTTTTGTTTTCAAGACAGGGTTTCTCTGTAGCTTTGGAGGCTGTCCTGGATTTGCCTGCCTCTGCCTCCCAAGTGCTGGAACTAAAGATGTGTGCTATCACCACCTGGCTCACATTATTATTATTTTGATTAAAGCATGGATTCTCAACCTCTGCTGTACTAACTTAAACAGTTATCAAGTCAGGCAGGGGTGGCACACAACTTTAATCCCAGCTCCCAGGAGGCAGGCAGATTTCTGAGTTCAAGGCTAGCCTGGTCTACAGAGTGAGTTCCAGGACAGCTAGGACTGTTACTTAGAGAAATGCTGCTCTAAAAACAAACAAAAACAAAGAATTACAAATTTATGAGCCAGCAAGATGGTAAAGGTGCTTACTGCCAGCCGGGCAACCCCAGTTCGAAGTCCAGGCCCCACATGGTAGAAGGAGCTCCTGCAAGTGAATTCACTATGCAGCTGAGACTGACTTTGACCTGCTCATCTTCCTCTTCCATTGGCTTCCCAAGGGTAGGAATACAGGCACCGCACACAGCAAATATCCTTATTTCATATTAAAATGGCAGTGAGGATGGAAACATGGCTCAGTTGCTGAAAGCAATTGTTACTCTTCTAGAATCCAGGGCAGTTCACAACCATCTGTAACTGGGGATCCAATGCTGTCTTCTAGCCTCCTTCAGTACCTGGTACAAACATACTTGTAGGCAAAACACTCATATGCATTAAATAAATCTCTTTAGGCACACATGTGGTACACAGACACACAAGTAGACAAAAGGTTCATACACATAAAATACTAAAAATCAACAACAGCTAGGATCTAGTAATGAGTCTGTCAGTGATATGAAATTTCTTTGTAGTTGCTGTTTTGTTTTTGAGACAGGGTTTCTTGGAACTTGCTCAGTAGACCAGGCTGGCCTCAAACTCACACCTAGATGATGCTAAATACTAAATACTAAGTACAAATCAGTGATGACAAAAATATATGTTTTCCCTCCTTCCACACTGATGGACTGAATGATTTTCACTATTTTTCCTGAACACCCAAAATGCCCCTGTTTTGCTGGATGGTTGTGGCACCACCTTTTATAGCAGCACTCGGGAGGCAGAGGCAGATGGGATCTTTGTGAGTTTGAGGTCAGCCTGGCCTATAAAGAGAGTTTCAGGATAGCCAGGGCTACACAGAGAAACTCAGTCTGGAAAAAAAAAAAAAAAAAAAAAAACTAAAACAAAACAAAACAAAAAGAATGCCCTTGTTTCTCTAAGAGCCCACTTTGGGATCACATTATTGTTCAAGCTCCAGATTTCAATTCTCAGTATTAAAAAGAAGAAAAAAAAAAAAAAGCCCTATCAATGGAAAAAAATTAAATAAGATTTAACAAGACACAGGTCTGAGAAAAAGGAGGAATGGCTTTAAGATACTTAGGTTGATGGCTGTTCTTCCAGAGGACCCAGGTTTAGTTCCCAGTACCAACATGGTAGCTCACAACTGTTTATAACTTCAGTTCCAGAGGATCTGACACCTTCACACCAATACTCATAAAATAAATTTTATAAAAAGATACTTGAGTCAAGACCAAAGTAATTTCTAAGACGGCCAGGGCTACACAGAGAAACCCTGTCTTGAAAAACAAAACAAAAAGATCCTACAGTCTATATTCCTCCGGTTCTGATTCTGTCATTGGCCTTGAGCTAGTTTGTAGACCCATCAAGACTGACAGAAAAGAATCAGAAGAGAAAATGAGACAAAGGACTTATTTGAGATCCCATAAAAATAGAGTAAATGGGGTTGGAGAGATGCTGTTACATTGAACTGAGGTTCAGTTCCCAACACCCATATGTAGTCACAACCATCTGTAACTCCAGGTCCAGGGGATCCCATGTCCTCTTCTGACCTCCCCCTGTACCAAGCACCCAGGAGATGCACAGGCATACCACAGGTAAAACACACATAAAATAAAATGAATAATTTGTTTAATGGGTGGTTGGAGAGGTGGTTCAGTGGTTAAGAACACTGGCTACTCTTCCAGAAGACCTGGGTTCAATTCATAACACCCACATAGCATGTCACAACTGTCTGTAACTCCAGTTTCGGAGGCTCCAATGCCCTCCACAAGACATACATGCAGACCAAACACCAATGTACATTTTACTAAAAATCATTTAAAAATTGTACTAATGGTCCAGTGAGCTGGTTCAGAAGGTAAAGATGTTTGCTGCCAAACCTGAGTTTGATCCCCAGGACTTTAAGTGCAGAGAAGAGTATGACTTTCACATACATTCGGTGTCAAATACACTAAATAAACAACCTATAATAATAATAATAATAAAATAATAATAATAAAGAATAGTGTGATAGATAGTAACCAGAATGTCTTTTAGAACTTCCCTTAACTAAGCATCTAGCAAGTTGTGCCTTATGAAATGACTAGGGAAATGGAAATGTTAAGAATTCTAGTTTAGCCGGGTGGTGGTGGTGCACACCTTTAGTCCCAGCACTTGGGAGGCAGAGGCAGGTAGATCTCTGTGAGTTCGAGGTCAGCCTGGTCTATGAGAGCTAGTTCCAGGGTAGGCTCCAAAGCAATACAGAGAAACCCTGTCTCAAAAAAAAAAAAAAAAAAAAAAAAAAAAAAAGAATTCTAGTGTAGCCAAGCTTGGTAATGCACTAATGCACACCTTTAATCCCAACAGACGCAGGTAGATCTCTGTGAGTTCCATGCCAGTTTAATCTACAGAGTGAGTTCCAGGATAGTCAGCACTACATAGTGAGACCCTATTTCAAAAACATAACAAAACAAAAAACAACCCAAGAAACAAAGGGTGCACGCCTGCCTTTGATACCAGCACTAGGGAGGCATGGGCAGGAGGATTTCTGTGAGTTTGTGAGTTTGAGTCCAGCCTGGTCTACAGAGCTAGTTCCAGGACAGCTAGGGCTGTTACACATGGAAACCCTATCTGGAAAAAACCAAACCAAAACAAACAAACCACCATCACCAACAACAGAAAGATAGGCAGAAAGCAATGAAGAAAGACCCAATATCAACTTCTAGCCTAGTGTGTGAAAATGCACACACACTCGCACATATTCTAGCACAGAATATACACACCAAAAAGAAAGTTCTGGTTTAAAGGACTAAGGATACCATTTAGGTTATCTGAGACCTTGTCTCAAATAAAAAACAATGACCACGCCCAGTTTATCTGGAAGTGAGAGTGCATACCTGTGATCCCAAGACTTGGGTGAGCCAGGAGGTTCACCATAAATCCAAGACCAGTCAGGTATGTAGTGAGTTCCAGAACATTCTGAACTACAGAATGAGACCCTGTTGAAAGAGAGAGGAGAGGAATCCAGATTTCTAGTTAGCTGGATGTTGCTGTGTATGCCTGTATCCTACAGTCAGCCGCCTTAGAATGAAAGGTAAGATAAAGCTTGAGATCAGCTCAGGTTACGCAGTAATATTTTGTCTCAGGGAGGGAGCACTTGCCTAGCACATAGCACACATGGAGCTTTCAGTTCAATCCCTAGCACCTAAGTGAACAGATAAGTGAATGAATCCAGCTTGGACACAAACCCCACAATAATGACCTGTTCTAAGATAGAAGCTAATGACAGAGCCTGGACTCTGATATGAGACAGCTGACAGCTTGTCATTTTGTGTTACTTAGACTCTTTTTATATGAATGGCTATGTGTATCTTCTTTTCTTTCTTTCTTTCTTTCTTTCTTTTTTTTTTTTTTTTTTTTTTTTTGAGACAGGGTTCCTCTGTATTGCTTTGGAATCTGTCCTGGAACTCTCTCCATAGACCAGGCTGGCCTTGAACTCAGAGAGCCACCTGCCTCTGCCTCCCAAGTGCTGGGACTAAAGGTGTGCACCACCAATGCCCGTTGAGGGCCACGTGTATTTTCATATGTGTGTGCACTCCTGTGGAAGGCAGAGTTCCTCAGGAGCCAGCCATCTTGTTTTTGAGACAGAGCTCCTGGCTGTGATGTGGTTCTCTGTGACCTGGTGCTTGATATTGGGCTGCCAGTTTCTCCCTGCTAGCTAGCTCTGAGATTACAAGTGTTTGCCCCATGCCTGTTTTTGTTTTTCAGTGTGGGCTTGAACTCAGTTCCTCATGCTTGGGTGACAAGCTACATCAACTGAGCTATCTTTCCAGCCTTACTTTTCTACATTTATTTACCCGTATTTGTGTGTGTGTGTGTGTGTGTGTGTGTGTGTGTGTACAGCGTGAGTGTGTATGTGTGCTGTAACATACATGTGGATGGGGAAGGACAACTTGGAGGAGTTGGCCCTCTCCTTCCACCATGCATGCGGCTTTCAGGCATCCAACTCCAGTCTTCAGATTCTGCACAAAGCATCATCACCTGCTGAGCTCTCTCTGCTCCCCCCTTGCCCACCTTTTCTTTTGGATTTTCACTCTTGTGGGATATTTGTACATTGTGTGAAGATATGTTGCTGTGATTGGTTTAATGAAGCACTGAGTAACTAAAGCCAGTCGTTGATGGCACATGCCTTTAGTCCCAGCAATTGGGAAGCAGAGGCAGGCAGATGTCTGAGAGTTCAAGACCAGCCTAGTCTACAAGAGCTAGTTCCAGGACAGACTCCAAAACCACAGAGAAACCCTGTCTCAAAACAACAACAACAACAAATTAAGTTATAAGATCCAGTTAGGAACAAGCCTAAGCTATAGGCCAAGCTTTCATAACTAATGAGTCTCCGTGATGCTGTTTGTGAGCTTGCAGCCCCAAGGGAAGTGTGAGGACACACTAGCACAGGCTGGGCTTGAATCATGACAGTATCCCTGCTTCCTTCCGTCTCCAGAGTGCTGCAACTGCAGGCAGGAGCCTGTTCACTTTTATAATGTGATTCCCTCAAGAACCACACTGCTCCCCCACTGCCCCCCCAGCTGGGGGGGTTGCATAAACCACAGCAATTTGACTTTAATGTCTCTGGGACACTGTTGTAGGTTGAGTACTGATGTAATAATAACACACAAGAGTTCTGGAAATTATCCCTACATTCGATAAGAAAGAATATATTTTCATATATAATTTTTTCATTTTACTTAAGAAAGACAATGTTCTTGTCAGTCTTCCAATTTAACTTCTGAATTTAAATGTTGGAAATGAAATAGGTTTGAGCTGGAAACCTTGCATTACCATCTTCAGCACAGCCCCTGAGAGCACTGGTTTGCTGAGTAGGATACAACAGCAGCACTCAAGCTGCAAAGGACTCTGATGCCCAAGCAGGAGCCCCGTGGGCCTTCAGGACCCTGTAAAATCACATGAGATCCCAGGGATGTGGGAGGCTAGCCTGGTCTACACAGTGATTTCCAGGACAGCTAGGGCTGTTATACAGAGAAACCCTGTCTCTCTCCAGAAAACAAAAACAAAAACAAAAAAACCTTACATAAAGCTTTCTGAGTAGGTCAAAAAGTATGTATATTTTCTTAGCTGGGCTCAGGGAGTTACAGTAGGAGCATGGTATGTATTTGGCTTAGTTTTTGTCATCCCAACAAGAAGGCAGAGACAGGAAGATTCCGGGTGCTTTCCCAACCAGCCAGTCTAGC
Source organism: Phodopus roborovskii (assembly GCF_943737965.1). Lineage (NCBI taxonomy): Eukaryota > Metazoa > Chordata > Mammalia > Rodentia > Cricetidae > Phodopus > Phodopus roborovskii. Next base: position 26,898 of record NW_026126645.1, read on the forward strand.
TGAATTGGCAAACTTTAGGTTCAGTGGGAGACCCTTTTATCTCTTTATCTCAGCACTTAGGAAACTGAGGCAGGTGGATCTCTGAGTTCAAGGGCAACCTGGTCTACGGTACAAGTTCCAGGATAGCCAGGGCTACACAGAGAAACCCTATCTGGAAAACAAACAAAAATAAGTAAATAAGACAAAAGTGATCAAAAACATCTCCATATTTACAATGTTAGTAATGAGCTTCTTAAAACAGTTAAATCTGAAATAATGATTCCCTAAATATGTTCCCTTAAATTTCTAGTTATGGGGCCGCCAGATGGCTCAGCAGGGAAAAGCACTTGCCTACTAAGAGCCTAATGACCAGAGTTAAATCCCAAGAACCCACATGGTAGAGATTCCCACAAGTTGTCCTCTGACTCTCTCTCACACACACACACACACACACACACACACACACACACACACAGAGGTGGGGAGGGGGCATTTAAAATAGGTAAATTCCTGGTTATAGTTTTTAAGTTTGTGTCACAGGTTTACAGCGCTAATGTTTTCAAGATTCTCTTGGCATCCATCAGTTCTCTTGCAAGCCTCTCTCGGACTTGACCTAACTATAATTAGACCCTGAAGAGCAAGGAAGAACTGACACCCAGGGACATGGGAGTGTTCCAGAACATAAGAGCAACAGTACTAACAGGAAAGAAAAGTTACCTCTGAAGATAAAACGAGCCAGATGTGGGACTGAGGCAGTAGGATCATGAGTTCAAGGTCAGCCTGAGCCACATCTGGAGTCTTTTCAAATTGAAGGGCTTTTCAAATCTCAAAGAATGGCCTCTGGTCTCCAGCGGAGGAGAGAATAACAATTACAAAATCGAAGAAATCTACAAAGCCTAAGAATGAATGTGTGTGTGTGTGTGTGTGTGTGTGTGTTTAAAGCTGACTGAACAGTGGGCCTGTAGCAAGCAGTTGGTAGCAAGCACGAGGCCTTGGATTCGGATTCCCAGCACTGGGGACAAGGAGGCGTGATCAGAAACTCAAGGTCATCCTGAGCTGGAGTTGGAGGCCAGCCTGGGCTAAGACTAGTCACAAAAAGCAAGCAAGCAAACAAAAACTCTTTAGCAAGTGACTCTCCTCCCTGCCTTTCTCACATGACTTGGGGTCAACCGCTTCAGTGGCAACTGCTAACTGGGCTGTTGAGAACAGAGGGATCGCAGGGTCCCGGGTAAGGGCTAGTGATGAAATAGCTTAAATTGTGGAAAGTCGAGATTTAGCCTTCCGGGGTGGCAGTTCTCATGCTTCATTTTTGGGAAAACTCCAGTGAGCCTAAGGGGTCGACCCTGAGTTCCCCGTCTGTAAAATGGAGCAGGCTAGGCAGAGGGAGCCGGGGTACAGGGAGGTGCCGCACCCGCAACGGAAAGCCGCCGCGCAGCCGGCAGTTTGCAGGAAGTGCTTTAGGGTTGGGAGGGAGACGGAGGGCGGAGGCGGGAATGTGAAAGCCGAGCCCTCGGCTGCGGAGTTTGTACCGGAGCTCGGCAGAGGCGGGGCGAAACTGGGGTGAAGGGGTTAAGCAGTGGACGGGCAAGACCGGCCACCTCCCCCGAGGACAGCGCGCGGGCTGCGGGGGAGGCTTTGAGGTGGCGGCTGAGGAACGTGGGGGGAGGGGAGGAGCGAACTCGCTCAGGAAAGGGGCGGGAAGCGCGCTCCCACCGCACGCATGCGCGCCCCGCTCCTCCTGCCCGCCGGCCCGGCAGGCTCGCGGCCGCGGCGCGGCCAGCACCGACGGTGCGCACGCTGGAAGGGGAGGAGCCGCCCCGCCCTCCCGCGACACGCGGCCCCCCGAGGCCTGCGGGGGGCCCCTAGAGGGGGCGGGCGGACACCTGTTTCTTCAGTTGGGGGTTAGGGCGCCCAGGAGAGGGGCTCGTCCCCTCCCTTCCCCTCCCCCACGGCGAGCGGGGCGGGAGGCCCCGGGCGTGCAGCCGCGAGTCCGCTCCGGGTTTTCCCGCCCACTTTAACTCTGTGAGCGCTTCGACCGCGCGGCGCTTCACTCCAGCGGGCGCGCCCGAGCCCTCGGCCGGAACTCGTTGTGCCACCCCCTCACGTCCCCCAGGAACGGAAAGTGGGCTCCCAGCCCTGCTGGCCCTCAGGGGCCTGCGGCCCGGCCTCCGCTCCCTACCCCTTCCGGGCTGTGGCCCGGGCCGGCCCCGGCGGTTAGGAGGAGCCCTCCCGAGGAGGCCGCGCGGAGGGACTACTTAACGTGTCCGTGCGCCCGGTGGTGCGGCCGCGCTCCGAGCTCTTCCTGGAAACTCCCGCCTCGGGGCGCCAGGAGAGCCGCGGGGGGAGGGGCGCGCGCGAGGCCCACGTCCCCCCTCCCGGGGGAGGGCTCGGCGTCCCCGCCCTCCTCCCGGCCGAGGGGAGGGGCGCGCGGGCGGCTGAGGGGAGGGCGCGGAAGCCGAGGTGGGGGGCGCTTCCCGCCCCACCCCGCCTCCAGAACAACGGGTTCCCTCTGCTGCCCCCTGCCGCTCACCGCGGCTTCGACGGTGGCGTCGGCGTCGGGGGGCGCCGCTTCCGTGGGAACCGGACCCGGGACGTTCTAAAACTGGCCGGTTTCCTGTCGGAAAACTTGCGGCTACTTTCCAGAAGCCGGTTGGAGCAACCTGGGCCCCGGGCAGCCAGAGTTGGCCACACGTCACTTAACCTGGCGACCTCTCTTGTACTTTAAAACTGCGGGGAATAGGCTGGGGCGAAGCGTTGCGCGGCTCTCTCTCCGGAAACCAAAGTTGTGGGGGGGTTTTTAAAGGGCTACCAACTGCGGGAACTCGGGTTTTGCAGTTGAAACCCATTTTCTCCCCTTGTGTGTACACAAAGGTTGCAATCAGGAAAGTTGATTGCAGCCCGCATGACTGCGTTTACTTGACTTTGTGCTTTAAAAAAAAAAAAAAAAAAAAAAGCCTCGTGGTCTTCTCTAAAGAAGCACGCTGCTTTCTGAATCCGAGAGGGAGAAAAATAATTCGAGAGATTCTGGAAAAGTTCAATGAGCAAGCCACATTTCGACATTTCCCAGATTTTGCAATATTAAACTGGGTTTCTGCCAACTTACTGCCAAATTATAAATTTCTCAAGATGAAGGGTGTTCAACCAAATTGCTGCCAGGCCCCGTAAGCAGGCACGAACAGCACTGGCTTAATTACACCTTTTCTTTCTCTCGCAGCCGTATTTAATTCGCTGTCAGATGAAGTCCTCATCCCGAGTGTCACTAACTGGCCCTTTTCTGGGGCTGAACAATCACACACACCCATGCCTCAGTAGCTACGAGAATTGTATAAACCATCGCCCTCTGGTTCCGTTTTCTAGTCGACTTTGTCCTAAAATGCAACCCAATCAGGTAAATTCTTTTCTTTCCCGGGGTCTGAAAAATAAGACAGAAACAAACATTAGACTTGCAAGAAAATGTTCTTTTGAGAAAAAAGATTTAGGCCAAGAGACCAAATTTGTTGTTTAACGTGAACCCCTGAAGGGGATTAAGCATAGTGAGCTTGAATGCGGTTAAACCAGCTTAATCACTTTCTTTGTTCTGAGTCTTCCATTTACTTAATGTGTTTTCAGGTGATTTGACACAACTTTAAACTAATTTCTTCTATGTTAATGTAGTCTACCCTCGAACCATGCCCTATGACAACGTATAGATGTCTGTGGGACCCTTGACATTTTCTAGAATTCTGTGTTAAACAGCTGTATGGTTAAGAAATAAAAAGAAGTTTTGAAGGGAAAAGGAGAGGTCATGTTTTTTGGTGTTTTTGTTTTGTTTTGTTTTGTTTTTAATCTGAAGACTTTAACCATTTAGCCCATTTTTGTTAAGTCCAGCTAGGCTCCATGTTGGCATGTTTTTCTGAAATGGTTTTTTGTTTGTTGTTGTCTCTGGTTTATTGTTTTCCAATAGGCAGGAAAGGAAGCTTCAACTCTGGAGCTCAGCCCTGGTAGATTCCAGGTCCTCTAGCCTTTACTTTTCCTCTTAAATAACAATTGTACCCTTTTCCTTGCTAGACCCAGATTGAGGGGCATTCATTCACAAATGACTCTTGAGCCTCTGTTGAATGTCTGCTTCCTTAAAAAGCCAAAACCTCCATACCAACGCTTAAGGATTCAAGGCTTGCAGAAATTCAAGCAGAAAACCCAAGTGCCTGTGAGAAGGAATCTTGTTTCTGTTGTACCTTTAAATCCTTTTACAACGTGAGGGAATAATGCCTGTTTTTTTGTTAACTGCATGAGAGCTAGATCTTGTTCTAAATACTTTAAGTGATTTAACACTTCACAGTAGGTCCAAGAGGTGGCCACTGTTGCTGCCACCATTCTGCAGATGGAGCAGTTACGAGGAACACCCAGCCTGAGAACAACAGACCAGGGATTTGAATACAGGCTGTTTCCAGCTGCTTCCTGTCACCCAAGCTGATCCTCATTTAACTGTCCATGGAAAGAACAGCGACTCTTAATTCTCCACTTTTCCACGGCGGATGTGATCTATACATACAAACAGCTCCTAGGTTAGGCTAGGCGTTTTTCCTATGGAACTTCAAGAAAGTGAAATTTGAGACCTGCTTAGAGAAAGCATTCCCAAATCAGATTACTGTCTTGGAAACTAGCCCTGGACTGTCAGCATATGCATTAGGAGTGCTAACCAGGACAGACACTTTCCAACAGCGGGACCGTGGTGCTTTGGAACATGCCTACTACCTGTTAAAAAGAAACAAGCCGCTTGGAGACTCTTATCTCGACCAGGTAGAGGTGAGGAAGTGAAAGTGGGAAGAGAGGAGGTGATGGAAGGTGAGAGAAAATGAGTGTCGCATGTGTGCACACTGCAAAGGATGAGGGTCAAGGTCACGCAGAGAGAGGCGTGTGGGCGTGTTGAGACAGAACCACAAAAGGAACATAAACATGAAAACCCAGTACAAGGCAGGGAAGGTGCTGAGGAGTCAGAATGGCTTTTCTCTCCAAGTGCAGCTCTGGGACAGGAATTATTTAGGTTGGATTAGTGGAAATACAGCCTCAGGGATAGGGAAAGAGCTGCTCTCAACCCTGTTACACCATTCCTAAGTAACACGTTTTCCTCTGAGGGATATGGGGAAAACAACCTAAGCAAGGAGAGGGTTTGAACCCCTGGCTCCTCAGGAAGGCTGGACTTAAGAACGATGGAAAAGCAATTAGATTTGTTAACTGCAGTGTGGTTCAGTGAGCCTGTAGTCCTAACAATATGGAGGCAGAGGTTGGAAGATCACCACAGGTTTGAGACCAGCCTGGTGTACATAGCAAGTTGTAGGCTAAGACTGTGTCTCAAAAATTAGACGAAGGAATTTGAGTTGTTCAGGGCCAAAGTAAGGCCCTAGAACAGATGGGTAGGAACTTTAGGCACATATTTTAGCTTAGGATATGGAAGAGGTCCTGTAAGTATAAACTAAGACACCTTAAAATGGAACAAAGTCTGTAAGACTAGAGGCATTGGAAATGTACATTATCATGGACCTGTGTGACACTGCTATTTTCTGGGAACAATATAACCTGTCTCATTAGGTTTTTGAAAAGAATAGGATTAGCACTGTTTTGTTTTCTTTTTCCAGACAGAGTTTCTCTGTGTAGCCCTGGCTGTCCTGAAACTTGATTTGTAGAGCAGGCTGGCCTTGAATTCACAGATATCCACCTACCTCTGCCTCCAGAGTGCTGGGATTACAGGCATGCTCCCATCAGGTAAATAGGACTGTTTTCAAGTCCACAGATGATAATTTTTTTCCTGGAACTAGTTCTATAGACCAGGCTGGCTTCTAACTCAGAGATCGGCCTGCTTCTGCCTCCCAAGTGCTGGCATTAAAGGCGTGTGCCACCAATGCCCAGCAAATAATACATTCTTGAAATTCTGGGGCTCAATTTATCCTTGGTACTCTTGGGATGCTGGAGATAAAGCCAGGATCTTGCACATGCTAGGCAAGCACTCTACAAGGGAGCTGCATCCCCAGTTCTTTGCATTTTGAAAGAAAATCTCAGCTGGGCAGTGAGGCTGTCTTTGATCCTAGCACTTGGGGGAAGCATGTCTTAATCCCAGCAGAGAGGCAGCTGGATCTAGGCCAACCTGGTCTACAAGGTGAGTTCCAGGACAGCTAATGCTGTTATACAGGAAAAACCCAGTCTCAAAAAGCCATAAAAGAAAAAAAAAAAAAAAATGAATGACCAAAAGAAAGAAACAATGAGAAAGAGTCTTACAATGCTACTATAAGCACCTTTAAGGTTCAGTATTTCTGAAGTTACCAGAGCATTTTTTTTTTTTTTTTCTCAAGACACGGTTTCTCTGTGCAGCCCTGGCTGTCCTCTAACTCACTCTGTAGTTCAGGCTGGCCTCAAACTCAGAAATCTGTCTGCCTCTGACTCCTGAGTACTGGGATTAAAGACATGCACCACCACCATCTAACTCAGAGCAAATATTTGATCTTGTGCATGTAGATCTTATTTATTACATTTGAGGTCGGGACTTACTGTGCAGTACCTGCTGCCTTGGAACTTGAGATCATCCTGAGACCTATGCTAGACAAGCTTCTACTATTCATGTGTCTCAATCCCTCAAGTTATTTTCCTTCTGGGAAAAAGCAAACAAAATTAGGCACGGTTGGGTTGGAGAAATAGCTCAGTACTTAAGAGCATTTGCAGAGAACATGGGTTCATTTCTTAGCACCCACAAGGTAGTGTAAAACCACCTGTAGCTTCAGTTTCAAGTGATCCATGCTGTCTTCTGCCCTTCTTGGGCTCCAGGCATGAACCTGATTCCCATCAATGTGCAGGCACTCAAACATATACATAAAACAAAAATAAATCTTTAAAAACAAGCAAACAAAAAAAGCAAAAAAAAAAAAAAAAAAAAGGGAAAAACTGGATCCAGATCTTTCTGAAGTGAGTATGTGTACTCTAGGTTGTTTTATTATGTGGGCAACACCTGGCTTTAGTTTCATGCCTCAGGAAGCAGAGGCAGTCAGAGCTATGCAAGTTTTTTGAAGCTAGTCTGGCTTACACAGCGTTCCAGGCCCACCAGGGGCACACAGTGAGATTCTTATTTTTATATGCTTAAATACATATTATTGTTATTAATTGTGTATGTGAGTACTTTCTTGCATGAAGATGCTTGTGGAGTCCAAAGAGGTTTTCAGATCTCAAGGAGCTGAAAGCAAGTGTTCTTGAATGCTGAGCCATCTCTGCATCCCTCTATTTAAGAAAGGGTCTCATGAAGGCCCTCACTAGCCTTAAACCTGCTATGTAGCTGAAGTTAGCCTTGAAGTCCTGATCCTCCTGCCTTTACAAATGCTAGGATTATAAGCACGTGCCACCATGCCCGGAGCTGACTTGACTTACTCAAGCCTCGGTTCTCTCACCTGTAAATGAGGATCGTAGCAACCCTTCCTTCACAGTACCATTGTTGACATTATTTGATATACTATGTTTATTTTCCCAATACCGAAAAATTAAAACATTTCATTTTAAATGTAAAATATACTTAGCATAAGTGTCCAATTTATGGTCAGAATAAGATTTTATTGGGGATGACATGTTCACATTAGTGATGCAGACTGCCACACAGAAATAGTGACTTCCATACACCACTCTCCCCACTTTAGAGTTAGGGTCTTAACTGGTGTGTCTTATAGAAACTGGTGTGTCTTAAACAGGACTGTGAGTGCCCCTGCTGCCCATACAAGGTAGATCATTTCACTTCTTTCTCCTTCCCTCTGTTTTTCTCTTCATGCTTTAATCATTTTGACACCAGGCTGTACAAAAGTAATTTAAAATTAAAATGTCTGACACTTGGAGGCTGGCAGAACCTGATTCTGAACCCTGCCCCCTCTCTGGGGCATCCAGAAGCCATCTTTCATTGGCTACTGGTCCTGCAGCAGCTGATGAAGGGCCCAGGAAACACATCCAACAATTAATTTGCTAATTTAGTTTTCTGTCTAATTTGAAACCAGAAAACCCTCAATCACCCAGGAGCCTGGCTCTCTGGCTCCAGTGTTGGCTTCTGAAACTTCCTGTCTTGTAGCTTTCAGATAAATGGAAAAGTAAGGAGAGATTTTCCCTTGTTAGATATAGCATTCTCCAGTGTGTTCTCCAATGGCTTTCTGTAGGGTCATAGTTCACAAGTCATGTTACCAGGAGAATTGGGAAACAATATATTCAGAAAGTGTTCAGTGTGGTTAAACTGCTTCCTGCATCATGGGGGATTTCCAGACCAGTGCGTGTTCAGGATTTAGAAAAGTCATATTTCATACTCAGATGGGTCCCTAGCACAGAGGCAAGCATGGCTTTAAACCATGATGCCTCCCTGGGAACTTTCCTTATCACTTCTCTGGGAGGAGGCACAGAGAGAATTCCTGTTAGGCTGGAGATGGCATCAGTACAGGATGGGAGCTCCCACAGACCCTCAGCTGGCCTGTCCTTTCTGGGTACCCCAGCCAAAAGTGTTAGGTTTCACTCTCAGACAGGCTGCGGACTCTGCCCCAGCTGCCACTTGGAGAGTCCTGTGCTCAGTTAGTGGCCTATCTACTTCCTGGATTCCACCTCAGGCAGGTTGAACTCTTCCACCTGACTCCTTATACCTTACATAATCTGCCTCCACCAAACCCTAATTCAAACTGCTTGTTAGTATATATTCAAATTTGGCAAGACTCCTTGTTTGTTTTCAGAACATGCTGCTCTGGCTCTGCCTCCAAACTCTTTTCTGTTTCCCTTGTGACTTTCCTCCATGTGCTCTTTCTGGACCCTGAGTCCCACCAAAGGCTTACTTCTTCCTCTTGATTTCCCTAGCACTGATTCGCTCTTCCCACATTCACATGGATGGATAGTGATGTACCAAGCATTGACTACTTGGATAAAGGCATTTTGTAATCTCTGTTTTTCTTTTTGGGGTCAGGGTTTCTTTGTGTAGCTGGCTGTACTGGAACTCACTATGTACACCTGGCTGACCTTGAATTCACAGAGATTCACCTGCCTCTGACTCTCAAATGCTGTGATTTAAGACGTGTGCCACTATGCCTAGCTAATGATTTATTTTTATTCATGTGTGTATGTCTGTGAGGGAGTATATACATATGAGTCCGGTTGCACGAGGAGAACAGAAGGCATTGGATCCCCTAGAGCTGGAGTAAAAGGCAGTTATGATATGGGTACTGAGAACTCCAAATTCAATGGGTTATGTAGAGCAGTGCACTCTCTTAACTGCTTAGCCAGCTCTTTAGCCCTCATTTTGTTATTTTACATCTTAGTTCTACCTTTTCAAATAGACTATAAAGTGCCGATGGTCAGGTCAGAATGCATACACTACCTGTGAACACTCACAAAAATTCCTGTGTCCATCATGACAACCACTGGGTGCTGTTAAACAGATTAGCTCTAAGGAGGTGGTGTGTGTGTGTGTGTGTGTGTGTGTGTGTGTGTGTGTGTGTGTGGTTGTGTGTGTGTGTAAGCAAGAAAGAGGCCCTAAGATTCCATTTTATAAAATGGCCCAGGAATCTGTATTTTTTGTATACACCCAGTCCTCTGGTCAGGGGTGGGAATCATTGCACATAGCTTTTGGCCCAGAAAACACTCAACTTCAGTATAAACACTGGCATTCAACTAATCAAGTAGAGTTCAGTGGCTGTGTGTACTTAGCAAAAAAAATGAGTCCCTGAAGCAGGCCATGGTGATGCACACCTTTGATCCTAGCACTCAGGAGGCAGAGAGAGACAGGAGGACTGCTCCACCACTGCCTGGCTGGAAGTTTGGGGTCAGCCTGGTCTACGGAGTGAATCTAGGACAGTCAGGACTGTGTAGAGATCCTGTTGAAAACACAAAAGAGGTACTGCCCCTGGCTCCCCCAGGGGAGGAAGGAGGGGAAGAACTAATTTGTACGATATGAATGACCTGACTAGAGCATTCCACAGCCAAGCCTGCCCCTTAGGCACGGTCAGAAGACAGCAGTCTGTTTCCCCCTCCCCCTCTGTAGTACCCATTTGGGTTGTGTGGAGATTCTTAGTCATTGCAGGTGCATAGACCAAATGGCTAGAGCTGTAGCTGGAACAGAGTCAGTCCCCATGCTCCTGCACCAGCTGCATTGTGTGGCATCTGTGGGATGACATTTAGGAGGCAGAGTTGAGCATGTGAAAGAGTTGGTCTGATTCTGTAGATATGCCTAATCTACAGAATTAGCAAAATGAGTCTCCACTCAGATCTGGAATCTAGCTCAGGCATTAAGTGACTGATGCAGTCCTGATCCCCTCCTGGGCATTTGCGCTTCAGAGGGATCATGAGAGGAGAGGGTTTTCTTAATACTCCAAAGGTTTGGGAGAGTCAGTGATCCTGCAGATGGCCCCTGGACAATGCCCTACATCTTCCCATACTCTGTCCTCAGTGAAGTGACAGTGACCAAGAAGTCCCCACTTGCTTAAATTGGAAAAGAGTCACTTCCAGTTGTTTGTTTTTATTTGAGAGGCTATTACAGCAGTGAGTTTATAGCCTGCCAACTACATAAACCCAGACAACCTGGGCTGCAGAACAAGTCCCTGCCTTAAAAAGGAACAGATAGATGGGTCAGTCAGTGGTAGTGCACCCCTTTAATCCCGGCACTTGAGAGGCAGAAGCAGAGGCAGACGGATCTCTGCGAGTTTGAGGACAGCGTGGTCTAAAGAGAGAGTTCCAGGACAAGCTCTAAAGCTACAGAGAAACCCTGTCTTGAAAAACCAAGAGAGACAGAAGAATAAGGGCCTAGATAGATGGTTCATCGGTTAAAAGTACTGGCTACTCTAGTTCTAGAGGACCAGGGTTCAATTCCCAGCACCCACATGGCAGCTTGCAACTGTAACACTTGTTCCAGGGGATCTGATACCCTCAGACATGCATGTGGGCAAAAACACCAGTGCACATAAAATAAGAATAAATTAATTTTAAAATGTTGCCAGGCAGTGGTGGAGCACAATTTTAATCCCAGCTTGGGAAGCAGAGGCCAGCCTGGTTTACAAATAGAGTTCCAGGACAGCCAAGGCTACCACATCTGAAGAAAACAAAAAATTAAAAATGTGAACTGACTAGGCAGAGCCGATCTCACTGCAAAAGTGAGCAAAAGTGACTGGAGTAAGTGTCTGCAGGAGGTGAGGAACAGGCAGGCTGAACTATGCACTTATCTGAGGATTCCAGATAACTAAGTGCTTTAGTGCCGCCTCTCATATCCTGGGCTGTGATCTAGGGTGTGGAAACCAGGTGCCTAAATCTGTTGTAAATCTATTTGTAAATAGAGTCATCTCTCCAAGTTCCTATTGGCAGTTACTCATTAAAGCTATAAAGCCTTTAAGCCTCTGCTGAAGAGATGTTCATATCAAAAGAAGATGTTTGCCCAGCTTGGTGTCTCACCCTGTAATCCCAGCACAGCGAGGCAGAAGCAGGAGGATCACTGTGAGTTGTGAGTTCGAGGGCAGCCTATCTATATAGTAAATTGTTGTCGTGCGTAGTAAGGGGTTGCTACTCATTGATGGAATGCTTGTCTGCTGTGTGGAAGGAAGCATGAACAGAAACCAGAGACAGTGCTACAGACCTGTTATGACAGCACTTGGGTGGTAGAGCTTGAGGCCAGCTCTCTGTAGGTGAGGTAGTGTCCCCAAAAATGCAAAAGAAAAGAGAAAAGAAAAGCTGGGCCGGGCGTTGGTGGCGTGGCGCAGCAGGCCTTTAGTCCCAGCTCTCGGGAGGCAGAGGCAGGCGGATCTCAGGAAGTTTGAGGCCAGCCTGCTCTACAGAGCCAGTTCCAGGACAGCCAGGGCTACACAGAGAAACCTTGTCTTGAAAAACCAAAAATAGATAAGGCAAAAAGGAAAAGAAAATTTTACTACACCTGTAAACCAAATACTCAGTGGTAAAGAAGGATTGCCAGTTCCAGACCAGCCTGAACAAGCGTCATGGTGAGACATTGTGTCAAAGAAGAGGAAGTAAGATTTGGATACTAGAATGTGGTAAAACACTTCCTCAGCTTGTGTGAGTCTTAGGCTCATTCCCTGGCTTTGAAGAATGTATAAGTAAATTTTACATTTCATATCCAAATAGTATTGCCTTAGACTTAGAAATATGGAGGTATAGTGGGAAAGCAATTAATTTCAGGGTCAGCTGTGACAGAGAGCTGAGATCTCACCTCTCTGTGGGCTGAGGCTGGAAGATTGCCTCCTGTTCAAGGTCAGCCTGAACCACACTGAGCCAGTATCAAAACAACAGCAGTCACACTCAGGATGGAGGAGATGGCTCAGCCCACAGAGTGCCCGATGCTCAAGTAGGAGGGCCTGAGTTCAACCCCAGGCATAGGGGTGCACACTTGTCACCCACTACCAGGGAGGCTGACAGGTAGGAGCCAAGGCTTTAATAGTCATTAAGCCTAACCTGTTTTGTGACCTCCTGGCCAATGAGAGTCCTTACGGAAAGACAGGGAGAAGGACTCCTGAGAAATAACACCTGTGTCCTTCTGTATGGCATGCACATGTACTCACCCTGTGCATACCCAGGTGCCACAAAAATGCACTCACATATAAGTCCACACAGACAAAAACAAACATCCAAAAGTTCACTGAAATTTTCTGGGAAGAGGCTCTCATTTATACTAATTAAAATGAATTAAGATGACAGGAATACAGATTTGGTTTTATATTTGGTGTTGGTTGTTTGAGATAGGGCTTCTGTAAGCCTGTAATTCACTATATAGCCAAGGGTGACCTTGAATTTATCTCTTGAGTGCTAGGATTACAAGTGTGTACTAACAGACCTGGGTTTTTGTTTTGTTTTTTAAGATTTATTTTATGTGTATGAGTGTTCTATTAACTTTATGCCCGAAGAAGGCATTAGATTCCACTAGAGTAGAGCCACAGTGTGGTTGCTGGGAACTGAACTCAACCTTTGAAAGTGCAGCCAGTGCTGACCCATCTCTCCATACCTGAGTGGTGAGGTTTTTTGTTGTTTATTTGGTTTTGGTTTTTTGTTTTTTTAAGAGAGGGTTTCTTAGAAGCTATGAAGCCAGCCCTGCAATTTACTCTGTAGACCAGGTTGGCCTCAGACTCACAGAGATCCATCTGCCTGCCTCTGCCTCACAAGAATTGGGATTAAAGGCCTGTATCACCACCACCCCTCCTATACCTGAATTTTTTGAGACAGGATATTTCTGTGTTCCCCTGGTTGTTTGTTCAAGAACTCCCTGGGTAGACCAGAATAAGACCAGGGTAGGCTGGCCCTGCATTGTGAAGTACAGACTGTTGACTGCCCTTATGCTCAGTACTCACAGGAGGAGCTCAGGACTCACAGGGATGCTCAGGACTCACAGGGGATGCTTAGTACTCACAGGAGCTCAATACTCACACGAAGGCACTCAGTACTCACAGAGAAGCTCAGTATTCATTTGGATGCTCAGTACTCACAAGAGGAGCTCAGTACTCACAGGGGATGCTCAGTACTCATTGGGATACTTATTCCCAAAGGGATTAAGTGTCTAGCCTTAAGTCACACAGCTAAAATATGGTGGAGCCAAGTGTTAAAACTCAGGTCTTTTGACTCCAAATAGCCTATTTCTTCTATCAGAGTTGTTGTTTCAGTTTCCAAATTAGAATAGCTACCCTCAGCATTCACTCCAAATCTAAGCAACCTCTAGGTGCCCTGTGAAACCACATCTGTCATATAAAAGGGAGAAAAAGCCACAGTGCCATTGGAAAGGCTGCTTGTGAAGTTAAACTTAAAACCAGAGGGCAGGCAGCTGGCACAGGTTCCAAGGCATAGGTCCTAAAGGCTGGAAGCCTTAATCACAGCCGAAACTCTATCCGATTCTACCACTGGGCTCCTGGACAAGGAATTCGCAGAAGCTGAGAAACAACAGCACAGAGCTGGCCAAGCACCAACATTTATCAGTACCCGGATTCAAGCAACTGAGAGAGATAGAAAGGACGCCTACATTTCTTGAATTTGATTCTTTCTCCCTATTTCCAAAACCACTCCAGTCAAGTAAGACCCTTGTCACTTATTGCTCGAATTTCTCTAAATGTTGACTATCTGGTTCTCTCTCCCAACTTTGGTTTCTCCATTTGCCTTCATCTCTTCCCTGAACTTTATTTATTTATTTATTTTTAAGACAAGGTCTTCTTGTGTAGCCTAGGTTGGCCTTAAACTTACTTTATTATTGCTGGACGTTGGTGGCAGCACATACTTTTAGTCCCAGCACTCGGGAGGCAGAGGCAGATGGATCTCTGTGAGTTCGAGGCCAGCCTGGTCTACAAGAGCTAGTTCCAGGACAGGCTCCAAAGCTACAGAGAAACCATCTCAAAAAAACATAAATAAATAAATAAATCTTTTATTTTTATTTCATTTGTATGGGTGTTTGGGTGTTTTGCCTGCAAGTTTGTCTCTGTGATGTACATGTGCCTTGTAATGCCCCACAGCCAAGAGAGGATGTCAGATCCCTGGGGAACTGGAATTGCAGATGGTTGTGAGTTACCATGTGGGTGCTGGGAATTGAACCTTCATCTTCTAGAAGAGCAGCCAGTGCTCGTGCATGCTGGGCCAACTCTCCACCCTGGCCTTTGTGTGTGTGTGTGTGTGTCTGTATGAGAGGGAGAGAGAGAGAGACAGAGAGGGTTTTTCTATGTAGCCCTGATTGTCCTTGAACTCACTTTGTAAACCAGGCTGGTGCCAAACTCATAGAGATCCACCTGTGCCAGTGTCCAGAGTATAGGTGTGCTCTGCCACCCAAGTGCAGGTGTTTGTCGCTGTCACCATGCTGGGCCTTAAAGATAAATTTCAATCCTTAACAAAAGAACACATACACACAAACCCCAGAACAGAATCAGTTTTGACACGGTACATAGACATTAAGTCTGGTATATTATGTATAGGAGAAGAGTTGAAGACGTTGATTCAACCAGACAGAAATGTTTCCATCAAAGAAATAGACTCAGGTTGTACAAAATAGAAAGCAGATTAAGAAATTACCATGTTATTTATTGTGTGTATGTGCATGAGTATACAGTGTGCATGCATGTTAAGATCATTTGCCTGTCTTGTTTCTCTTCTTCCATTATATGAATCCTGGGGATCAAACTCAGGTCAACAGACTCGGAGGAAGAGATTTTACCCACTGAGCCATTTTGCTGGCCCCAGATTATGTTTTTGAGCATAAATGGTTAAGTTAAACTGCCCAGGAAACCCCAGTGACACCCTCCCATCCTAGCTGGGGTTGCAAGCATGCACGGGACACCTGACCTGCTACATGGGTTCTAGGAGCTGAGCTCCGTTTCTCATAATTTCAACACTACTCTTCTTTTGAGAAGATTTATTTATTTTTATTTTGTTTTTTTAGTGGTTGCTCATATGTTGTATGTGTACTATGTGCATTTAGTGCCCTCAAAGGCCAGAAGAGGGCATCAGATACCGTGGAACTAGAGGGACAGATGGCTGTGAGCTGCTGTGTGGGTGCTGGGAACCAAACCCCAGTCCTTCGCAGGAGCAGCAAGTGCTCTTAACTGCTGAGTCATCTTTAAGGCTATCATTTTCATTTCTTGGTTTTGAGATGGGTCTTGCACTATAGCCCAGGCTGGCCTTGAACTGGCAGCAATCTTCCTGCCTTAGCCTCTCACACTGAGTACAATGATCCCAGGCATGAGCTACCATGTCCAGCCATGATCTCTTTTTTCATCATGTCCATCATCAGTGAACATTGTCCCCTTACCCAAAACATCTGTCATCCCCACTGTTGCCTCCTGGACCTGCCATCTCCCTTCCTCTTCTCCTTGCTTCTACCCTTGCATGGCTGTCTCCCATTTCCTGTGTGGTAGCCAGAAACAACACAGCTTACAAGCTTAGAGCATAGATTAACATAGCTTAAAACACATAAGTCATCACTGTACCAAAAACTCCCTGGTGGCTTCTCTTTCCGTGAATAAGGACCAAAGACTCTCCCATGCTTTAGCAAGCTGAAAAAAGCCTGCCCCTCCACCCCTGCTCTCCTGACCTGTCTCCCATCTGTCTCTTGGCTTGTTCTCCTTAGTCCTTAGTCCATTGGTCTTCAACAAGCAAACTTGTGTCTCAGAGCCTGTGCATCTGCCATCTTTTCTCTGGAATACTCCTCTCCCTCAGATCTGTGTGGTTCTCTCTCTCTCTCTCTCTCATCTCATCTCAAATTAAAATCCCTTCTAAGTTTGTCCTTTCTGACCATGTTTTATAAACTCACAAACTGCTCAAAGCCATCTCCCTTCACACTGCTTAATGGGTCTCCTTAGCACTCCACATACTATAAAGGTCTCCTTTCTGCTCCCCTTGCATTAGAGTGTAAGCTCTCAATATGGTTTGGTTATAAAGCATCCTCCACAGGCCCGTGCATTTGAACACCCAGTTCCCAGCTCCTGGTATGGAGCTGTTATGGGCAGGTGTGGAAGTTTTCCAAGGGAGAATGGATTAGCTGGGGCTTAGGGTTTTGCCCCCCACCACCTGCCCCCAAGCTCTCTTGGCTTCCTGACTCACCAATATACAAATAAGCAGGCTTGTGGTCAGGCTACAAACTGCCTTGAACTCTAGGATAACTAGATATCTAGCTGTGATGGACTGAACCCTACAAACTGTGAGCCAAAACAAACCCTCCATATGTGTGTGTGTGTGTGTGTGTGTGTATGTATGTATGTATGTATGTATGTATCTATCTATCTATCTATCTAGATGGGATCTCACCTCGAGGCCTGGTTGACCTGGAACTCTATATGTAAACCAAGTTGGCCTCAATTTCAGACATCTACCTGCCTCTGCCCCCTGAATTCTGAGATTAAAGGCTTGAATCACCACAGGGCAGTGGTGGCACATGACTTTAGTCCTGCACTCGACAGGCAGAGGCAGGTGGATCTCTGTGAGTTTGAGGCCAGCCTGCTCTACAGAGTATGCTCCAGGACAGCCAGGAATACACAGAGAAACCCTGTTTTTTTTTTTTTTTTTTTTTTTTTTTTTTGGGGGGGGGGAGGAAGGAAGGAAGGAAGGAAAGAAAAAAGGAAGGAAGGAAGGGAAGGCCTGACACAGGCATTCTGGCATTTTATTTTAGTGATGAGAAAACTAATGCACCTGAAAACAGGAACTTAATTTTATTTCCTGCTTTTAGGACACTGTTTTATCAATCTGTCTACCCATCTGTTTGTGCTGTGTGTGTGTGTGTGTGATGTGTGATGTCTGTGAGTGTGTGTGTGTGTGTGAGCTACAGGAGATCCTATTTGAAAACAAACAGACATGGGTCTACTTTATTAAAGGGCTGATTGACTAGAAAGGCAAATCCGTGCTTCTGAGGAATGGGAAGCCCTTTGTAGAGTAAGAAGTCTATTTTTCTAGTTGATGCTTTGGTTTTGAAACCTCAAGACCCCATTGTAAAAGCACAAATGATCTTTGTCTTTGTTGCTGACTCTAGAGAGACCTCCTATTACATGACCTAGTATCTGCAGGGAGCTGGGTCCTGCTGTCTTACTCTCTCATTCCCTGGCAGAGCCGGCAGGACCCCTTGCTATATTCTAAGGTACACTTGATGCCTTGCTTGTGACTTAATAATCTTTGTTCTTGGACAATGGGAGAGATGGTTGATGCTCTATCTGCCGTTAAGGTTCTATTCAGGGAAAACTCATTCGATTAAATCAAACAGTAGTGAATTCTTAATTGACACAAATGAGACAGACAGCTGGAGGGGTGGAGGAGGGATAGGGAGCACCTGCCCTGTGTAAGGAGAAAAGAGAGGGGTGGGCTATAAACTCACAATGGTAGTGGACACTTGAAGGTCTGTGTAGCCCTGGCTGTTCTGGAACTCACTCTGTAGACCAGGCTGGCCTTGAACTCAGAGATCTACCTGCCTCTGCCTCCCAAAGCACTGGAGTTAAAGGTGTTCACTACCATGCCCAACTGGTTTGAGTGTTTTGTCTGCATGTATGTATGTGTACCGTGTATGCTGACGTCCATAGAGGTCAGAAGAGGGTGTTAGATTTCCTGGAACAGTTATGAGTCATTTTATAGGTGCTGGGAATTGAACTCTAGTCCTCTGCAAGATCAACAAATGTTCTTAACCACTGAGCCAACCCACCTTCTCAGCCCCCCTCCTGATCAGGGCTTGGCTCTTTCTTCTCTGTATCCATGGGAATTGCTCCCATAATTAGTAGCATCATCTGCCTGGAATGCAAACAAGCAAACATTCAAAGCTGGCAGCTGATGCTGGGAGGGTGATCGGATCAAATCTTCTCCGTTGAGAGGCACCTTTTGGGTTTGAATGTGGTACCCACATCCCCCCACCTCCAGTTTACCTGAGAGAAGAAGTTTCACCCAAACCTTTGAGACTGAAGCTCTTAATGTGTTAAAGACACACTTAAACCAGGCTGTGGTACACTCAGAAGGCAGAGGCAGGCAGATCTCTTTGAGTTCGAGGCCAGCCTGATCTACAGAGTGAGTTCCAGGACAGCCAAGGCTACACAGAGAAACCCTGTCTTAGAAAACAAAAACAAGCATACAAACGAAAAGACACACTTAATCTCAGAAGGAGCTCCCTGGCTCCCTGCTCTCCTACACTGAGCAATTTGACTGTCCGGAGTCAACAGCCCTGCGGTTTTGCGATGATGATGATGAGAGCCAGGGTTTCATGGGTGGTCATCAAGTAATCAAAAGCTGGACGTGGTGGGTAAAGGGGGTCAGAATGCTGCTGTGCACCTAAGCATTAACTGAAAACAGAAGTGAAAAGAGCTCTTGAGGTATCTCTTTAGGTTTTAGAAGTTTAGGTAAGACAGTCTGGAACCCTCCAGCCCCACTGTGAATAAACTTCTTGGTGCTATTCTATCCCAGGAAACCTTTCTCAGGGCGGGGTGTGTTCCGATCTGGATATAGCTAGGATTGATTATGTACTCAAACACTACGGGGAGAGACAATATCCATTTTCCTTCCAACATCAAGGCAGCCTTTTAAGCCTATCCAGACTTATTTTGGTTCCTGCAATAAAAAGGCGAGGTAGGAGAACTATGTCTAACAAAAATAACGCCATTGTGTGCTCCAAGTTTCCCACTGCAGGCCGCTTTTAAAGCATTTTGCCGTCACCTCTGCATCACACGCATTCAGGCAGGTTGGCTGTGAACAAAGAAAACTCACTTCACACATATCAGCCCTAAACCTTCAGTCTGAGGACAAAAGTATCCCTCAGCAGTGTTTTCCACATAGCTCTGGTGAAGGGCCATTCACTCACTTCCAACCCTCTTTTTCTTGGGACACAAAGGCACCTTTGGGCTGAAGTGACATGGGAGAGTTAGAATCAGATTTGTTATCAACATTGCAGCCTTCAATTTTAGCAAGAGGCTCAGTCTGTCTATTTCGACCACAGGAAGGCAGCCTTTATAACCCCAGAGTACTGGGCCAATTATGCACCTGCAAATATACCGTACAAGACATTTCAGGTTCGGAGCACTTTGAAAACCGATACTTAAACAGTCTCAAGGGACCTGATCCCCCACTTTGGGGATAATAGCTGCTTTGGAATCTGTTATTGGCACCAGAAAAAGAGAGTCCTCTGAAGTCACTCAAAAGCCATTTTTATTGTGCATTTGCAAACAAAGAGCCTCACCAAAAGAACGTCTGTTACCAAATCAGGGTGGGAAGTCAAACTCATCCCAGGAAGAGTCAATTACCCTGCAGTTTTGTGAAGGGTGGGGAGAGGGGTGGGGGGTGTGTGCGGTGTGTGTGTGTGTGTGTGTGTGTGTGTGTGTCTGGCTTTGAAAACTTCCCCTGTGTGGGAGAGTGTTCCACTGACTCTAAAACCCTAACAATTACGACAGAAGGGCCTCTAATTTCTGGTTTTAAACTTTTTATGATTATTAACTAGGGAAACCTAGATTATGTGGAATTTTAACAACGGACTTTTAAGCAACATTGGCTGCTTTCTGAGGAACTCGCCTGGCTGTGTTGTAACCTGAAGCTCAGAATTGGCGAGCCTCATGTCCCTTGACTGAGAAGCGACCTTCTTACGTGGCTCACTTCCTTGATAAGCAGGCAGATGCTCACGGCACTGTTTATCTGGGGGGAAAAAACCCATGTGGGAAAAGAAGCAATTTTCTTCTCAGTGCAATTAAAGCAAGTCCTGGTCACCTGTTGTGTGATTAGCCTGCCACCTGCTGTTCAAAAGAAGAACAGCAAGGAAATAAAGATGCCCATCTAGTGAAGGGTTTTGATGTACCCCATTTTTCTCTCTCCCTCTGTCTCTGCTTGCCTCTCTCTCTCTCTCTCTCCCTCTGTCTCTGCTTGCCTCTCTCTCTCTCTTCCTCCTACTCTTTCCCTCCTGTCTTTATTTTTCAACAGTTTACTGGTTTATTATATGAACAGACATACTCATAAAAATGGAACATGGGTCAGTGATATGGCTCAGTGCATAAAGGTACTTGAGGCCAAGCTTAAGAACGAAGTTCAATCCCTGGAACCTGACCCACAGTGGTAGAGAGCACGGACTGCCACAGGCTGTCCTCTGACTTCTATTGGCACATACACACACAAATGAAGTTGATTTTGGGCGGGGTTGTTTTGTTTTGCTTTGTTGTTTTTTGAGACAGGGTTTCTCTGTAGCTTTGGAGCCTGTCCTGGAACTTGCTCTGTAGACCAGGCTGGCCTTGAACTCACAGAGATTCACCTGGGTTTAAAGGCATGCACCACCACCCAGCTTAGAAGAAGAAATTTAACAAGTAGTCAAAACAAAACAAAACAAAACCATATAGTAAAACTGTGAAGTAAAATATCAAGAACAGAGAACTAATGTTAGGAGGCTTTCCTCAGGAGGGGGTAAGGGGAAACTGTTGAGGTTATGATTCAGGGGCTAAGAAAGCAATCTCTTCATCTCACGTAGCCCAGACTGGTCTCAGATTTGCTATGTCTTTTGTTTGTTTTTTGAGATGGGGTTTATCTGTGTGATAGTCCCGGATGTCCTGAAACTCATTTTGTAGAGCAGGCTGGCCCCTAGCTCACAGAGATACCCCTGCCCAACACCCCACCCCCTACCTCCAGGGCTGGGATTAAAGGTGAGGGCCACCACTGCCCAGCTCTGAGGTCAGCCTTACATCTTGATTCTTCTCAGACCGAGGCCCATGTCAGGACATCTGACTGATGGCACTTAATCAAGATTAGATATTTCTGCTCTTCCACAGACTTCAGGAAGAAAAGGTCTTTTTTTGTTTTGAGATACAGCGAAACATAGATTCATTACCTACGCCAGATTGGCCTAGAATTTGAGTAAATCTTACTCCTCTACCTCCAGAGAGCTGAGATTACAGGTGTGTCCCTGTGCCCAGCCAATATGTGTTTTTGGCAAGTGCCCTATATTCAGACTTTGTTAAGAATGAATCTGCTCAGCTGGGCCATGGTGGCACACACATCCCAGCAGAGGCAGGCGGGGCCACTAAATAGCAAGTTCCAAGACAGCCAGGGCTGTTACACAGAGAAACCCTGTTTCAAAAAACAAAACAAAAGAAAGACCCTGCCCGCCAGTTAGACAACCCAACGAGAAACGGACAAAGAGTTGTACAGACTCTTCTCCAAAAAAGACATACTTAGAAAACCTAAGAAGTCCCGTCGTGAGTCAGCAGAGAAATGCAAATTACAACCACACTGAGTTCTCTGAAGCCAGACACAAAAAATAGGGGGTGAGTGCTGAGAAAGGATTGAGCAGAGAATGAGAAACAGCATCCACACAGCCTAAGTGGACTGGTGAGTATCCAGCGCTGGGGAGGGGGGTGGTGAACATTGTCACACTACACCGCAGGCGCGCAGACACAGGGAAAGCCCCTCCTTTTCCCACCTCCTTTCCTGGGAGTGGTCCTATAATGATGTCATTTATAGCTAAGCAAGCACTCTCTACTACTTCGCTGAGTCCCCAAGTTTTGTTGTTGTTTTTTGTTTTTCAAGACAGGGTTTCTCGGTGTAGCTTTTGGAGGCTGTCTTGGAACTGGCTCTTGTAGACCAGGCTGGTTTTGAATTCACAGAGATCTGCCTGCCTCTGCCTCCTGAGTGCTCTGTTTAGGGCCCTGAAGTCACAGAGATCGCCTACCTGGGCTTCCTGAGTGCCTGGATTATAGGTGAAGGCATGCAGGAATTCATTGTTCAAGTACTGCTGACAGATTGCCTCTGCTCCTGTCCCCTTCGCTAGCACCCACTCTCTCACTCTCACACACACAAGTGGCCTGTCTGCCTGCGTAGCCACGGACTCAGAGGGCTCCACACAAAAGGGGCCTTGGTGCCTCAAATGGGGCTGTATACTTCATTAACTGCATGCATTCAGCCCACCACACGGTTTCTTACGTAAGAACAGTATACGGACATGAAGAGAAAAGCTTGAGGTTTAGACTCTAGGCCTGGAAGCTGCCCTGCATTTCCCACTCTAGGAAAGTGCCTAGGTGTGTGTGGTAAACAGGAAGAAGAAACAGACACAATCCTTTGACAACCAGCAAAGTTAGAATTTTTTCTAAAAGAAAAAGAAACACACACAGAAGAAAAAAAATAGGTTTGAGAAATCAAACGCTGTCAAGTGTGGTGGCTCATGCAACGTAGACACGTGCACGCTCAGAAGGCAGAGGCAAGAGAGCTGCATAGCAAGTTCGAGGCCAGCCTCCCGAGTGCTGGGATTAAAGGCTGAGCCACTACTGCCAGGCACGACAGAGTTTCTCTGTGTAGCCCAGCATTCAGGAGGCAGAGGCAGGAGGATCTGCCTCTGTGAGTTCGAGGCCAGCCTGGTCTACAAGAGTGAGATCTAGGACAGCCAGGTCACACAGAGAAACCCTGTTTCTTTCTTTTCTTCCTTTCTTCCTTCCTTCCTTCCTTTCTTTCTTTCTTACTTTCTTTCTTTCCTTCTTTTTCTTCTTTATTTTTATTTATTTATTCATTATGTATTTTGTCTGCCTGCATTGCCTGCATAACAGAAGGGGACACCAGATCTCATTACAGATGGTTGTGAGCCACCATGTGGGTGCTGGGAATTGAACTCAGGATCTTGGGAAGAGCAGCCAGTGTTCTTAACCTCTGAGCCATCTCTCCAGCCCTGAGAAACCCCATTTCAAAGAAAACAAAACAATAACAATAAAAATAAAAAGTTTAGTAAAACATGGATTTTTAACTTTTTTTTTTTTTTTTTTGAGCCTGTCCTGGAACTCGCTCTGTAGATCAGGCTGACCTCAGAGGTCCACCTGCCTCTGCCTCCCAAGTACTGGGATCAAAGGCTTGCTGGATTTTTAACTTTTTAGAATTATTAATGTATGTATTTTATGTACATGAGCGTTTTGTATGAATATATGCACACCAGAGGAGGGCATTAGATCCCATCAGACTACAGTTAAAGACAGTTGTGACCACTTTGTGGGAATTAAACCCAGGTCCTCTAGCTCTAGAAGAGCAGCCAGTGGTTTTTCAGTGTTTTTTTTTTTTTTGGAGACAGGATTTCTCTGTGGTTTTGGAGGCTGTCCTGGAACTAGCTCTTGTAGACCAAGCTGCCAGGCTGGTTTTGAATTCACAGAGATCTGCCTGCCTCTGCCTCCTGAGTGCTGAGATTAAAGGTGTGAGTCACTATGTACAGCTAAATTAAAAATATTATTTTAAATTTGTAAGTTGTTCTTCAGCAGGTCTGGAGAGATGGCTCAGCAGTTAAGAGCACTGACATCTCTTCCAGAGGACCCTAGTTCAATTCTCAGCACCCACATAGCAGCTCACAACTGTCCAGTTCCAGGGCTTCTGATACCCTCACACAGATACACATGCAGGCAAAACACCAATGCACATAAAATACAAATAAATCATACGTAAAACATTTATTCAACAAAAACTTCAATCTTCAATTAAAACAATGAGTCACAGATTTGGAGAACATATTCAAAATATATTATATATAAGGTAAAAGCCTTGTGCCTGATATAAACACACACGAGTGCTCTACAATCTATAGGAGAAATATTCGGTGAAAGACTCAGCCAAAGGCTCCCATGAGCAGGGCCCTGTAGAAATGGCAGTGGAACCGCTCGCTTACTCACTACCGTTAGTCGTCAGGAAATGCAGACTCAACTCACAAAGAGAAACCACTGCACACCCACCAGCGTGACTAAACTTAAAACAACCGGCGTCACAATGGAAGTACAGGTGTCCAACCTTTTGACATTTCAACAGGCTCTTGTCATCTACCAAAGTGCTGGGTTTCATTCATAGCCATCCCTGGGCCCACGTAGCCCTTTGGCTAAAGGTTAGACAAGCCTGGGAGTAATGGCTGGAACTTATGTATGTATTCCTGGTAGTAAAGTAGCATAAGCACCTTGGAAGACTGTATGTATGTATGTATATTTAAACATACACATATGTATGCTTTTTTTTCAAGACAGAGTTTTGCTCTGAGGCCTAGGGTATCAGTTGTGCAGTACTTTTATTTATTTATTCACTTATTTATTTGGTTTTTCGAGACAGGGTTTCTCTGTGTTGCTTTGGAGCCTGTCCTGGAACTAGCTCTGTAGGCCAGGCTGGCCTTGAACTTACAGAGAGCTGCTTGCCCCTGCCTCCTGAGTGCTGCGATTAAAGGCGTGCACCACCAACGCCGGCCTTTGTTTCCTTCCTTCCGTTCTTTAATATTTATTTACTTATTATGTGTACAGTGTTCTCTCTGCCTGCAGGCCAGAAGAGGACACCAGATCTCATTACACACGGTTGTCAACCACCATGTGGTTGCTGGGAATTGAACTCAGGACCTCTGGAAGAACAGTCAGTGCTCCTAACCCTTTGAGCCATCTCTCTAGCCTTAAGTAGCCTTTTCAGTAACCACTTTCTTCCCAGGTGGTGATGGCACACACCTTTACTCCCAGCACATAGAGGCAGATGGATCTCTGTGATTTGAGGCCAACCTGGTATATAAAGTAAGATCCGGGAAAGCCAGGACTGTTACACAGAGAAACTCTGTCTCAAAAAACTAAATCAAAAAACCACTTTCTCAATTAATATTTCATTTAATAAAAATTTAAGGCTTTAAAAATCTATATGCTGAAGAAAAAAAAAAAACACTTTCTTAGACAAGGTTTACTGACTTGTTCACACTTTAAGACTATCAAACATCATCCTGAAATAATCTTTTCCAGATTCGCAGGACTACAGGTTCATGCCGCCTCACCAGAGAGCCAGGGCAAGGGAAAAACAGATCAGGGAGCCCAGATCTTCAAAATGAACGGTTGTGTAGTCATTGCACAGCAGCTCTGTCTCTGTTCTGCTCTGTATCTTGAGACTGGTGTGGCTTTCATAGGCATTAAGTTTGTTAAATACCTTCCAGTTGTAAAACCCTGTGCATTTTATTGTATGTGAATTAAGTCAACATAGTCAATATAAACAGGGACATGAAATTCCTTCCTGGGTCTATCAGCCTGAGTTATGAATTTATGAAGAGAAATCTTTGTCCAAGTGAACTGGCAAGAATTGGATACTTGACTGGTAGACAGCTCACTAGCACCCCCTGGAGGTGACCTGGCAGCATAGTCCATATTCCTGGAAGAGCTTCTCTCTGAGGGGCATCAAGGAAAAGGCTTTTTGGTCAGATTTTCAGTTCCAGCCCAGAAGGGGCTGGCTTCCTTCAGAACTCTGTGATCTTGGGTATGTCTCTGAGATGGAGACATACCCGTGATTCCAGCACTCAGGAGACCAAGGCGGGAGAATTAATTGTGAGTTTCAGGTTTGACATCAAGCCACCACAGCAGGTTCACAGTTGGCCTGGGCTCTATAGTATATTTCAAACCCCTGGGAACTAATGAGGGCTGTCTCACCAAGCACTGTATAACACACCTTTAATCCTGCCCTTGGGAGACAAAGATAGGTGCATATCTGTGAGTTCAAGGCCTAGTCTACAAGCAAATAGTTTGATAGTTTGGCTGGCTCAAATTCACAGAGCTCCTTCTGCCTCTGCCTCCTGAGTGCTGGGATTCAAGGCATGTGCCATCATTCCTGGCATTATTTGGTTTTATTTATTTAATTAACATTTATTTAGAAACAGGATCTCATTTAGTATAGACTGATCTCAAACTACGTGGTCAAGGCAACCTTGAACTCCTGATCCTCCTGCTTCTACCTCCCAAGGATAGGGTTACAGCACCAATTCCACACCCAGGCCAGGAGGCATCTTTGTGCCCATTTCTTCTGCTCATGGCTATTGCCAGACCCTCCCTCATTTGTTTCCCAGCTTGGGGGATTGAACTCGTATCCTTATGTATTGTAGGCGAGCACTCTACTGCTGAGCTACGTTCCCAGCCCTGTTTTTATTTCTTAGTTTGAGTTAGTCACACTAAGTTGCTCAAGATAACACTGAACTTGGGTCCTCCTGTCTTGGCCTCCCAGGGAGCTGGAACTACAGCCAGCCTTGAGTCACCAGATCTGGCTATGTTAATTCCTTTAAAAGTGCTCCCACTGGCTCTGAGGAGGCTTTGAAGCTAGCTGTGAGAACTGAGATGAGCAGGCTGGGTGACTGCTTCAGAACATACAGCTAGCCTGTCGGTAGTGGTGGTGGTGGCACACCTTTAATCCCAGCACTTGGGAGGCAGGTAGATCTCTGAGTTCGAGGCCAGCCTGGTCGACAGAGCTAATTCCCGGGCAGCTATTACACAAAGAAACTCTGTCTCGAATAACCAAGTGGGGAGGGGGCGGAGAATAAATATAGTGACGGCTGGAGTGAGACTCAACCTCATTTGTGCCCTTACTAACTTCCCCTCCTTCCTCAGAGTTAATTTCCAGTTGGATGCCCCCCCCAAGCCCCTGCTGAGGGCCCAGTCATTAAAGCTCCATAGCAACAGTAAGGAGGGACTGGGCTCAGCTAAATCCAGCCTTCGGAAGAATTTTCTGCCAGAGATGAGTGACCCAGGGCCTGTCCCAGAGGCAAGCTTCGTGCCCAGGTCAGACATGTGTCATCTGCCTCTTGATTTCTCAATTCAGCCCACAGCCTTGGGGGCAGGTGTGGAAGCCGCAGAAGAGGCAGAGGAAATGACTTATAAAAAGCAGTCTCAGACTGAGTCACACAGGAGTTATAGCGGTAGCGGTTCTGGGCAGGAAGGGAAAGAGTGAGGGCCGGGTGGAAGGGTCCCTCTGCTCCCCGGGGTAAGGATCCTCAGGGAAGCCGACTTCTCTCCAGACCTTGGATACAGTTTTGCTTCTCCTGTTTGGAATGAGGAACGAATGTGAGCTAGGAGGCTGGAGTATGTCATCTGGGAGGGTGGCAGTGTATTAGCCTGAGCCAACCCTCAGCTATCTTGTTTCACCTGCAGAAAAAAAAGAAAAGAAATAGAAAAAAAGGCATAGCCGGGCAGTGGTGGCACACACCTTTAATTCCAGCACTCGGGAGGCACAGGCAAGCCGACCTCTGTGAGTTCAAGTCCAGCTTGGTCTACAAAGTGAGTTCCATGGCAGCCAGGGCTGCTACACAAAGAAATCCTGTCTCAAAAACCCAAAAGAACTAAAAGATGGGAAAATCAAGGCAAGAGTTTTCAAGGGATTACCCAAGGTCTGCTGGCCAGTGGCCAAAGGTGGAATGTAAACCAAGACTGCCCATACTCAGAGTTTCTTAGCATGTGCGGGCTTCGGTCAAATCCCCCGTACACAAAACACAGAGTCAGACAGCAAGGCCAGAGCTCGTCTGGTGGCTGCCCCAGCACTTGGGAAATGGGTATGGATCAGGAGGTGGAGGTCACCCTTGGCTATGTAGAAAGTTGGTGGCCAGCCTACCAACTTGAGTCTGAAAAACAAATAAATAAATCCCAACCAAACAGAACAGCCTGATCCCAAGTCTCAGCAACCAAGTCCTCACCCTCCTGATGGTTTGCTTAAAATGTATTCTTTATCAATGCTTGAAATAACTGTTTGGGGGCAGGGGATGGCCTGGCAAAGTTCCCCTTTGCAAACCCAAGGACCTGAGTTCAAACCCCAGAATTCACACGAAAAGCTTGGTCCCCAGGAGGCAGAGACAGGAGATTCTGACTCTTGGGATCAGCTGGCCAGCTAGTGTATCCTAATGAGCTCAGGCCATGAGAATTGCGCCTCAGCAGACATGAAGTGCATTTCTGAAGATGACACTGAAGGTCCTTCTTTGGCTTTTGTGTGCACACACACACTTGCTTGGGAATAAAAAATAAAAACCGGCAGTGGTGGCACACATCTTTAATCCCAAGTTCAGGGCCAGCCTGGTCTACAGAGCTAGTTCCAGGACAGCCTCCAAAGCCACACAGAGAAACCTTGCCTCAAAAAAACAAAAAAAAAAAAAAAAAAAAAAAGGACTTTGACTTTTGTTTGGCATTTGAAGTCATCACAGATCCAACTGACTTGGTTTGGTATCTGTTTTGTCCACCCATTGTTGCCTTCTCAGATGACCTGGGCACCACAGGGGCCCAGGTGTCCTGGCTGATCCCTCACACCTTGTGGAGCCTTGGTGCCGCCCCTTTGTCTGTGGCTTGTGGCTGCTACTGTCACTGAAGGGGCAGCATCCAGGGAGGTTCCTCTCCTTTGTACTGAGTCATTTTTCCCTGAGTCCCCCCGAGTTAGTGGGGAACCCGTCTCTCCATTTCAAGAAAAAAAAAAAGTGTATTTACTCAGAAAATCTCAGCTCAGAGTGGAGGAACTTTCCAGGGTTGTGGGGACTACCCTGTGGATTGCTAGAGTCCCCACGGCTGACGATATTTAATTGAGGTCTGGTTGGCTATCTGAAGGTGCTTCCTGTAGGAGGCAGGGGTTGGGACGAGGCCTTCACGGCTCTTTTCACTGTAGGCTTTTATGAGTCATTATGAGTTGAAATTTAGACTTTGAATGAGGATCAAATGTGGGACACTTTGAGGCAGGACAGACTTAGGTTCAAAACCTGCCTCACTGGTGACAGTGTGGTGTGTCCAAGGCAGGAGGATGTTTGAACCCAGGAGTTCAAGGCAAGACTGGGCAACACAGAGACCTGCCTGGCAATAGGAACTAGTCTCCTCAAAACCAAAAACAAAACATGGGGCTGGTGAGATGGTTCCGCAAATAAAGGTACTTACCAGCCAACCTAATGGCCTGGGTTCAATTCCCAGAACCACGTAAGAGGAGAGAGCCAATTTCTGCAGGATGGCCTCTGACCTCCACTCACTCGCTATGGCATGGGCGCCCACACACGTATCCACGTGCAATAATAAATGCTTAAAGAATGTGGCAGAGCCACTTCCTTGCTTGGACACTGGGTCACACCCTCACTTGACCTCAATTTCCTTCTTCCAAAACCAAGAACACCTACCTCATGAGACTATTGGGATTTCTCTTTTTTAAATGAGTCAGGCAGGCCTCAAATTTGCTATGTGGCTGAGGATGACCTTGAACCCCTGATCCTCCTGCCTTTACTTCCACAGTGTTGGAGATGGAACCCAAGGCTTTGTGCATGCGAGGAAAGCTGTCTACCAATGGAGGCGCCTCAGCTCTCTGAGACTGCTTTAGGGATGAATGTGACTGACATCAGTGCCCTGCCTGCTGAGAGGAGCTCACTCAATCACACCACTGACTGTTCTTCAGTAAATGGCCAAGCCACAGACTGACCCGGCCTCTGCTGACCTGTCATTATGCATTTGAGTGAAGGGTTTAAATTTGTGTGTCCAGATCCTGCATGTTTGGATGTTTAATATGGGCAGGAAGCCAACCTTTTCCCTATTTCTGAGGTACTCACAGAAAGCATGGTACAGGGGCTGGAGAGATAGCTCAGCAGCTAAGAGCACTGACTGCTCTTCCAGAGAACCAAAGTCCAGTTCCAGGAGATCTGACACTGTCACACAGAAATGCATACAAGCAAAGATACCAGTGCACATAAAATAAAAATAAAATCTTAAAGAAAAAGAAAATGGGCAGGCAAAACTCAAGAAATGCTCAGGAGCCATGGGCAGGGGAGACAGCTTGGCATTTAGAGTATGTGCTGCTCTTCCAGGGGGCCTGAGTTTGGTCTCCAGGATCCACATCAGGTGGCTCTAAACTAACTCCAGTTCCAGGGAATCCAGTGCCCTCTTCTGGCCTCCACAGGCACTGCACACACATGGTACATATAAACCAATGAAGGCACACAAACATTCACGTTGCTAGTGTCATTTCTGTTTATCCCTACTGTGGTGGGATCTTCTGGTAGGAACACATGAACGCCAAACTGTCCCTAGCCTGTTTCCTGACTGCCAAAGCCCCCAAGTGGGATAAAGAGTGTAAGAGCACACACTCTGACTGGATTGTAAGTTTATTAGAAAGGCCTTGGACAGATGAACCCTGAGTTACCAGCTGAGGAGGAAATGAAAAGCCCTCGTCCCCCATGGCCCACTCCTTGGTCTCCTGTGAACTCTGTCCAGTGGCAGACAGGAAGTCTGCTGAGAAAAGTCTCTCTGCCTCCTCTCCATCGGGCTGTCCGCCCCGACTGCAGGGCCTACTGTGGATGGGCAACGTGGATGCTGGTGCCTGGAGCCAAGAGCTGACAGGGCCGTGTCCTTGGCTCTAGCAGAAAGTGGTTCTAGAACCCCAGAACAGAACGGAGAGGAGCCGGCTGGGGACCAAGTTCTCCGGAATAGCCAGTGGGTGACTCTGAGAGGTGACACTGAGCTGTTTGGAGGCGTGTGCAGATGGCTCCAGGGCCAATAGAGGGGGCGCTTAGGGGAGGGCCCAAAGCTGATCAAGGGAGTTTTGGCCATACAGTCGAGTCTCTGTGTGACTCAGTGCTCCTCCTGGGACTGCAATGGCCAGAAAGGCAAATGGATCTTGTAAAAATCCATGGTAAATGATGCCATTTTTTCCCCTTAAAAAATAGTTTGTACAGTGAATGGATTTCACGCAATGGAGCCCAAGCCCAGAAGAGTCCATCCTGAGGAAGAAGGCACTTCACACCCTCGCTTGGGTGATCTGGGCTGGCTACTTCCTGGGCCCTTTCCAACTCCACTTCACTTGGTCCTGTGACCCAGGCCTGCTCCTTCTGGGAAGGACTCTGCCGCCAAGCAGTTTGTCTGCACTGTGGTTCACAGGGTAGTGGATGGCAGCTTCCTTACCCGCCGCTGGGCCAGGATAGATGACTCAATGGGCTTCAGCTGGGGAGTGGGTTTGGAGCTATTGAGTGCAGAATATGTAGCTGCCATGGCTCCCTAAGAGAGAGGGTAGGAGATCAAATGATGAGGGAGGGTAGACAATAAAACACGTCTGGATCACCCCTTTCAGGTCCCACAGCCCACCCAGCCCACTGTTCCTAGCCTTGGTGGTGCTTCGTGACCACTGGTTTTCCCTCGGACACGAGAATACGACGATACTGTTGCGTGCAAGTCTGGGACTACCTTGAAGGCGGGGCTATGTTTTTTGCCACAGCTATGGTTTTGGGCACATAAAATAAAATAAAAATAAAATCTTAAAGAAAAAGAAAATGGGCATAGAACTGCCTGGCTCTGCTACTTCAAGTCTCTGCCACCACCCCCTGGTCTGAGAGCACCCCACCCCTCCCTCACGGTCAGCAGCCCCGGCATGCATGGCCACCTTCACTAGCTGCAGATCTTGGTGGGACAGCTGGCTCTGGGGAAGCTTGTCTTTCTGGGTGATCCAGGGGTGCTGAAGGACCTGCTTGGCTGTGAGGCGCTGGTGGGGGTCCACATGAAGCATCTTAGACACCAAGTCCTGGAGACACAGTGGACAAGGAGGTGACGGGTGGGCCCTGAGGGAGCAGATAGCTGCGCCCCACTGAGAGACAATGACTGGAGGCAATTGAGTCCAGTCATCTCTGGCCTGGGCCCTTATAAAAGCCCCTGTAATCCATTCCTCATACAACCAAAGCCTTCCCTCACAGCCCAGGAATCTTCCTTCCATCTCTGCTGCTGCAGACATTTTGGAGAACATTTTTCTCCTCCTTCTCTTTTTCTGAAAAGCCACACGAAAAGGTGGGAATTGGCTAAAGACTCGTAGGTCAAAGAGACACGGGTGTAGCATGAGTTCTAATAGGGCCATAATAATAAGAGCCTGGGGTCGGCTACAGAGGAAAATGCAGAGAGATCAGACAGAAGAAGGACCAAGCCACCGTCACCATTACCTCACTCGCTTCCCAGGGGAAAAGAGAACAAGTTCCTGTTTCCTCCTGCTTATATTCCTTCCTCCGCCCAGCCATCTCACTTCCTGTCTGTCTGTACAGATCCCCAGACCTCTATGGTTATCGAGTGGCAAGCTCCACCCACTGATCTTCAGACACACACGACATCACCACACAAGGTTCAAATTTGACTTTTGCTGGGTTCCCAGCACTTGTTCGGAGGCTCACAAAAGATGTAACCCAGCTCCAGGGGGCCCTGAGCTTTCTGGCCTCTGTGGGCACCTGTACTCACATGCACATTCCCACACACATATTATTAAAAATAAAAATAAGGCTGGGGGTGGTGTGGTACATACCTTATTTTTTATTTATTTTTGAGATAGGGTTTCTCTGTATTGTTCTGGAGTCTGTTCTGGAACTAGCTCTGTAGACCATCTGCCTCTGCCTCCCAAGTGCTGGGATTAAAGATGTGTGCCACCAACGACCAGCTTGGTGCACATCTTTAATCCCAGTACTGGGGGCACAGAGGAGGACATATCAACATGAGTTTAATGCCAGCCTGGTCTACAGACCTAATTGTAGGACAGATAGCCTAGACTACACAGTAAGACCAAACCATACCAAACCAAACTCTGAAACAGTAACAGAACCTCAAACAAATAATAACTCTAAACTTTGCTCTTCTGCTCACCAGCCTGGGTGTACTGGACAGTTACTTAACTCTGTGAGCCTCAGTTTACTCACCTTAAACACTGGTGTAGGTGGTGCTATTCATGAAGGTTCAACCTGATTCTACACAGGGGTTCCTGGTGACTAGAAACTTCCTAATGCTGTAAGTTCATGTATAAGTCTCCTTTGGGAGGGCATTCCACAGCGCACAGGTATGCCTGGCTGTAGAGACCAGCTTCCATGTGTAGGCCTATATTGTCTACCACATCAGCTTTCCACAGAGAGGGGCAGGGGTTAGGCAGTTCTCTGTATCCCATAGGGACCAGAACACAGAAAGGTCAGTGAAGTTATCCAGACAAAGAGGGGGAAGGAAGTATGTCTGGGGATCTTCTACTTGGGTCAAGACTGCTATGGGGATTTGTGGAACATTCTACTTAGGGGAAAGAGGCTGCAGCAGATCTATCCATGAAGCTCTGAAGAGTTCTGATGTTGCCAGCCTGGCTCTGTCCTCCAGGCGGCACAGACTCACCTTGGCTGTCTCTGAGACCGTGTTCCAGTTTCCCCCACTGAGGGTGAACTTCCCGCTGCCGATCCGGGTGAGGATCTCCTCCGGTGTGTCGCTGGGCCCATTTGCAAATGGAGTGTATCTAGAGAAGTTCCGAACCTGGCTTTAGCCTGTGGCCTCCATCCTGGCACCGGGGGGTAGGTTAGGAGGTTGGCAGCTCCCAGAGGCGGGGCCACCGGCCCAGACTTCACACTCACCCTGCCAGCATGGTATACAGCAGAACGCCCAGGCTCCAAATGTCACAGCCTTCATCATAGCCTTGCCGTTTCAGCACCTGGCAGGAGGGGGAGAGGGGTGTGGTCAGGCTCAGGGACATTCCCAGATAGTTCCCAGAAGGGTAGGAAGCAGGGGTTATAGGCCAGGGCCGAGGTCATGAACACTTCAGTTCTAGACAGCATGGGGCCTTTGAGAGCAGGTGCCTGTCGCATCCCCCCCAACCCCCCCTCCCCCCGCCATTCACCTCAGGTGCCACGAAGTTCGCTGTGTAGCAAGGTGTCATGAGAAGTCCGTTTTCAGCCCGGAGCTGCTTGGCAAAGCCAAAGTCACAGATTCGTAGGCACTCGGGGTTTCCGGACTCATCCACGTACAGGATGTTACTGGGTTTAAGGTCCCTGTGGACGACCTAGTGGCAGAGGGCTGGGTCAGTGTATGGTCCAGGAGGTACTAGCAAGTCATGCCGCTTGTCAGAACTGGGAAAGTAACACAGACCCCGGGGAGGGAGGGAAAGTACTGGAATGGGGCCTGATGTCAGTACTGCCTGAAAATAGGTTTGGTGTGCCGGAGTGGACAACCCAAGGGAGTCAGTTTTGTGATTCCACCCTGGGTCGTGGGGTTCAAACTCAGGCTGTCAGGCTTGGCAGCAGGCTCCTTCACAAGCTGGACCATCTCGCCAGCTTTGTATTGTCTTTTTGAGATCTCCGTGAAGATGCCTGTGGCTCTAACTGAGCCCACCTGAATGTCTCCCCTTCAATCCACTCATCACCTACTCTCTTCTTAGTCAGCCCCCTCCTTCCTGCAGTATTTACCTTTTCCCTTTTCTTCCTCCTTTTTAAAAAATTTCTTTCCCGGCTGGGCGGTAGTGGCGCATGACTTTAATCCCAGCACTCGGGATGCAGAGGCAGGCAGATCTCTGTGAGTTTGAGACCAGCATGGTCTACAAGAGCTAGTTCCATACACATGCTATGAGCGCGTGCACACATGCGCGCACGCACATACACACACACACTCTCTCACTCACTGAGAAAAGTGTAATAAAAATGTAAATGGAGGACTGGGTGTGTAGCTCAGTGTTACAGCACCCTGCAGGAGGAAAAGAAGTTCAAGTTCACCCTTGACTACACAGTAAGTTAGAGGCCAACCCGAGATACACAGTCCTTGTAAACAACCAACCACCCAGCCACAAAAGCAGGGCCAGAAGAATGGCTTGGCAGGAAAGAACCCTGGCTGGGCAGGTTGGGGGGTAGGGGGAGGTGGAGGGGTGGCAGCGGCAGCGCAGGGGGAGGTGGAGGCAGTGGCAGATGGGCATTGGTGGCTCACACCTTTAATCCTAACGCTTGGCAATCAGAGGCAGGTGGATCTCTGAGTTTGAGGCCAGCCTGGTCTACAAAGCAAGTTCTAGGACAGCCAGGGCTACACCGAGAAACCCTATCTTGAACCCCATCCTCCCCTCAAAAAAAAAGAACCCTGGCAGAGAATCATGCGAACCAGATTTTGGATCCCAGAACCTACAGAAGAAATTGGTGTGCTATGCCCGTAACCCCAACTCCATGCTGGGTGGGCAGCAGACAGGAGGACTCAGTGCCTTTCAACCTAGCCAAGGGAATGTGAGCCCCAGGGTGAGGGAGAGACCCTGCTTCAAGAGAACAAATGGAGAGTAATAGTGCATCCGTGACACCCTCTTTTGTCCCATGTGCACAAACGGCCTTGAAGTACACAACACACACACACACAATCTCACAGACACATATATAAATAAACCTTTAAAAAATATCACTTCATAGCTGGACAGTGGTGGCACACATCTCTTAATCTCAGCCCTCAGAAGGCAGAGGCAGGCGGATCTCTGTAAGTTTGAGGCCAGTCGGTTTACAGAGCTAGTTCCAGGACAGGGTCAAAAGCAATACACAGAAATCCTATCTCGAAAAACAAAACAAAAACCCCTAAAACATCACTTCACAATCATGATCTCACTGGGGCTACTCACCACACCTCAGTATGTAGGCAGGTGACATTTCACAGAGGCAACAGAGACCCTGAGAGAAAACTGACTTGTTCGAGAAACAAGGGCAGGACTTGAACTCAGCCATGACCACGGCTGCAGGATCTTTTCAGTTTAGTTTGGCAGGGGAACAGGGACAGGGAAGTTTGTGATCTTACCCTGCCCTAGCAACAAAGAAATGAGTAACTCTGACAGGAACTGTGCCCCACCAAGGCTGGAACAGAGGAGGGGAGGGGGAACAGTTTGGAAAATCATCATAGTATCTACTGGCCTTCAGGTATGAACATTATCATAGAAAGTCACAGCAGGCTGGGCAGGCCTGAGAGGAGTCACACAGAGGAAAACACAGCAACCAGACTAAACACTGCCCCTGGGGACTAGGTGACAGTCACCACATAGCAACTCAGGCCCAAAATTTTTCTTCTTCTTCCTCTTCCTTCTGGTTTTTTTTTTTTTTTTTTTTGAGACAGGGTTTCATTGTGTAGCCCTGGCTGTCCTAGAACTCATTCTGTAGATGAGGCTGGCCTTCAACTCACAGAGATCCTGCTTCTGCCTTCTTCGATTGAGCACTGGGATTATTAAAGGCTTGCAACACTACCACCCTGTCATAACTTGTTATGTAGCCCAGGCTAGCCTATAGCTTGTTACATAGCAGCCCAGACTGGCCTCAAATTCACGATCCTCTTGCCTCAGACTCCTGAGTGTGGGAGCTACATGTGCCCCTCCCACTACAGAACAGTGACTGGAACTCGGGACCTCTAGTATTCTTAGGTAAGCACTCTAAGCACTGAACAAAGCCCTCAGGGGGATCTTCAACCAGCATTAACTTGAGAATGAAACAGAAAAAGAAACATTTACTCTCTAATTTGATATGTTTAAATATTAGTCTGCTTGCATTGGCCATTTAAGAAACCAAAGCCACTTCAAACATGACCATTAAAAACACATGTGGCAACCAAACTGAAACTCTGGTTATAAGGTTAAGTCCCTTATACAAGAATTCTTGCCAAGTGGTGGTGGCACACACCTTTAATCCCAGCAGAGGCAAGCAGATCTCTGTGAGTCGAGGCCAGCCTGGTGTACAAGAGCTAGTTCCAGAACAGGCTCCAAAGCCACTGAGAAACCTTGTCTCTAAAAACCAAAGAGAAAAAAAAAAAAAAAAAAAAAAAAAGAATTCTGGGCTCTGAGATGGCTCAGTTGGTAAAAGGCAGCCAAGTGTGACAACCTGAGCCCAATCCCTACATGCTGAAAGGGGTAAGTGACTCCTACAACTTGTCCTCTGCCATCTATAAATGCACTGTGGCACACACACTACTACCCATACTAAATTAATTAAAATGTGAAAGAATTCCCCCAGTAAGTTACATGTAATCAAACACTGCTGTTTTTGCACATCTAGCCAAGGAATTGATTCAAAGGCTCTGAAAGGGTAAATCCCGATGAGGAAATGGGTCTTCCCCCCTGGTTTGAGTAATCAGGAGCAACATGAGGCTGTGCCTGTGGATGCTATGCAGGATCAAATACAATGTCACACTGAGTGGACATGTGACCCTGCTCCCCTACCCCCACTTTAGTGACCAAACAGTCCTATAAAAAAGAGCCAGGGTGTAAATACAAATGGGAGCATCACTGTTCTTCATAACTAGCTTAGGTCCTATGACTGGCCCCTAGGTATGAGTAGAAGGGATCCTGAGCTCGAGGACCTGTGAGGACGTCATGACGCCTGCTTCCATCCCAGTCACTAAAATACGGACCTGGAGGCCAAGGGTTGGACACAGTCACAATAAGCCCATTCCCAGAGTCCTCCTCTATAGATAGTCTGTCTGTAAAGGACAAAGAAAACTGGGATTCCTCGAAGGTCAGTGGCCTGCAATAGTTAAGTATTCTGCCTGGGTCTATAATCCCAGCCCCAGGGAGGATGAGGCAGGTTGATCTTTGTGAATTCCAGGCCAGCCTGGCAAGGCCACATAGTGAGTTCAGGAAAAGCCTGGGCTACATAGCATGGTTCAGGCTAGCCTAGGTTATATTTCAAGACCTTGTCTCAAAAAAATAAACAAAAGCAGGGCATGGTAGCGCACACCTTTAACCCTGGCACTCGGGAGGCAGAGGCAGGTGGATCTCTCGGGACCAGCATGATCTACAAAATGAGTTCTAAGACAGCCAGGGCTACATAGAGAAATCCTGTCTCAAAACTAACAACAACAATAATAATTAAGAAAAACTAGTTAAGCCTGCTATATGATTCATTTGGATCCCAGACCTTGGTTGGCCTTCTCAACCTTATTCCCACTCTCCCTGCAAGAAAGTAAAGACTTTAGGGTACTGTTCTCCTAGCACACATGAGACACATGAGGACTTAGGCTTGATCCTCAGCATGGACAAAAAAAAAAAAAAAAAAAAAAAGACCCTTTCTCCCACTCATCATCATCAAAGCCAGTGGTGAGGCATGGTCCTGCAATGGGCTAGAGGAGTTGCAACAAGTTTTAGTTTCCAAGAAACACAGGCAGGATGCGAATTACAAAGTAATGTAATTGGTATCTACAGGAAACAACAGGTTCAGAACTGTATTGAAAAACTAAAAAAAAAAGGGGGGGTTAAGGGGAGTGGGAAGGGCCAAAGCGCAGGGTGTGGCCTTCTTTGTTGACTGATGTTGCCCTGGGTGAATCGGCCAAGTGGAAGTGACAAGTTCCTCATGGTGCAGTTACCTCCAGGTTCTCTCTGGTGGTGTGATGTTTGGGCGTGCTTCTGATCAGACAGTGAGGGGGTTGGAAATGAAGTCAGCCTGGTGTCTTTCATCCCAGCACTCAGGAGGCAGAGACAGATGAATCTCCACGACTTTGAGGCCAGCCTGGTCTACCTATTGAGACCTTGTCTCCAAAGGGGGTGGGATTTCTCTGTAGCTTTGGAGCCTGTCCTAGAACTTGCTCTGTAGACCAGGCTGGCCTAGAACTCAGAGAGATCTGCCTGCCTCTGCCTCCAGAGTACTGGGATTAAAAGGCATGCACCACCACCCAGCTAGTCTTTCTTAGCACCTGGGTCACCCTCTCCCCCTTTGAAGCCTCAAAGCTCCCCACAGGGACCCCTGCATTTCCAAACAAAATCTGCTCCTCCCGGCAACTTCCCGTCTCTACTTTCCTCAGTTGTGGGCTCCCAGGAAAATGACCTTCCACTCCAAGCCTCAGACTTCTGACCTGCCAAGGGCCAGTTACATCTAATTCAAGACTTTATGAAATCCAACTGGAATAAAAAGGAAACTTTCCCATAAATTAAACCATAGCATGGTGTATGGCACTTGGTAGGTACTGGACAGATGCTCCCGAGTCTGGCCTAATCTCTTCCTTCCTCTTAGAGTCACCCACCTACCTAGGCCCGGTCCCTCTGATTGACAGTTTGGAGACCGCCACACCTGAGACAGCCAGTTCTTGCCATGTCATGATGTAATCAACACTCACCCCCTGGGAATGCAAGTATTCCACAGTCTTGCTGATGGTGTGCAGGACGAAGCTGGCCTCCCGTTCTGAGAAGAACTTCTGCCGCAGGATCTTATCCAGCAGTTCCCCACCCCTCATCAGCTCTGTCACCAGGTACACGTGTTTGCCATCATCATACACCTGCCAGAGACCTTGCCATCAGGCTGGGACCCTCGCCACCAACTCTCCGAATGAGGAAGTCTTGGGGCCAGGCCCTGTCACATTCCAGTGACCCTGTTGTACCTCCACCTGTCTGAGCTCCCATCCTGCTAGACAGTGGGCACTGGTGGTTATAGAGGGCCCGGAGAATGCCCGAGCCTGGGGTGTGGGGCTTAGAGACCACCGCCCTTTCTCATTAGCATTGGGAGGTGGCTCTGAAGTCAAAAACAAGGGCCCTCCCACTCACATCTTTCAGGGTGATGATGTTGGGGTGCTGTCCATACCGCAGAAGAATCTCAATCTCTTCTGAGGGATCTCGTTTGCTCTTGTCAATCACCTGAAGAGTGGGAGCACATGGCAGTCAGGGGCACAGACCCCATCATCCACTTCCCTCTGCCATGAATCCCACTACAGGACCAGGGAG
This sequence comes from Phodopus roborovskii, assembly GCF_943737965.1. Classification (NCBI taxonomy): domain Eukaryota; kingdom Metazoa; phylum Chordata; class Mammalia; order Rodentia; family Cricetidae; genus Phodopus; species Phodopus roborovskii. The sequence goes on from NW_026126645.1 coordinate 66,483, forward strand.
AATGGTCACACACCTGTCATAATCCTCAGACCCTCCCCTCGAAGTGCCATAGTACACTGGCCTCACCCCCAACCCAGCAGCCTTAATCAAGGTATGGTTGGGAAGCTGACCTTGACAGCATACTCCATGTTGGTGGCCTTGTGGACACAGCGTTTACACACGGAATAGGAGCCCACGCCGATTGTCTCCTTTAGCACATAGCCATCACTGAAAATTAAGTTCTTCCCATGGAGTTGCTGCAGAAGACAAGAGTCAGCTTGACCCCAGGTGCTACCGTCCAGGGATCATCCCTAACATCGGGTGGTGGCTCAGTAAAGATGGCACGGGGAAAGGAGAGTCACCAGGTGTAAGTGCCCTTTCTGAGCCTCAGTTTCTACTCGGCAATGGGCACACTCACTGCAGAGTACAATCACAGGGTAGCCCAAGGCAGGGTGGGGGTGGGGGACAGGACAACACATGACACAAGATGGGCCAGGGCAGACCGGGAAAACCAGACACTGAGAAGTTTACAGAGTGAGTTCCAGGACAGCTAGGGCTACAAAGAGAAACCCTGTCTTGAAAAACCAATATGAATGTATGTATGTATGTATGTATGTATGTATGTATGTATGTGATTTAACTTTTAATTTAATTATACAGATGTATGTTATGTATGGGTGGGTGCTTGTATATATGCCTGTGCACCTCATGCATGCAGGGCCTGTAAAGGCCAGAAGAGGGTGTCAGATTCCCTGGAACGGTTGTGAGCTGCCATGAGGATGCTGGGAAGTGAACCCAGGTTCTCTTTTTTGCAACAAGTGCTCTTAACTAATGAGGCATTCCTTCAGCCCCACGCCTCAGGGTTTTAAAAAAAAGATACACTAAGAGAGGGCACCAGATACCATGGGATTATACTTATGGACAGCTAGCTGTGAGTCATCGTGTAGGTGCTGGGAATAGAACTCAGGACCTCTGGAAGAGCAGCTGGTACTCTTAATCAATGAGCCATCTCTCCAGTGGACAAGTCTGGCTTGCACCTGCTAGCCTCATATCTACTCCGGTTTAATGTTTGTCCTGGACAAGGACATCCCAATTTAGGTAAGAAATTACAGTGGGCAGGGCAGAGCAGGGTGGCACATGCCTTCTAGCATTCCAGAGGAAGATGCCTTAGGATCTCTGTGAATTCAGGGCCATTTTGGTCTACAATAAAGAGTTCCAGGCCAGACAAGGTACTTAACCTATTTAGAGAGACCCTGTCTCCCACAACCAAAACAAAGAATTACATGGTGATCTTAACTCACACCAGCCCTGGGAAGCCTTACAATGCTGCAGAGGAAGGTTCTGTCATTGCCCCAGTTACAGACGAGGAAACTGAGGCACAGGGGCCCATGTCTCCTCCAGAGACTGGTCACCTTGTAAGCTCTGAGCCCAGGCCACGAGTTCTGATGACTGCATTATTGCCTCTTAGCTGTACACTTTGCATGGAGCAGTCTATGTACAAAGGAGGGGCAAATGTGAGCCAGACAAGGTCCCTGCCACTCATTCCTATCAGCAACACCTGGGCCACGCCCTCACTCTACCCTCAGGGCAATCTCTGGCATTCCTAAGAAGTTTCTATCTCTGGTTTTGGTCGATAATCAGGGCTATTCTGAGACAGGTGTCACCAACTGTGTTTCATTAATAGGTTTACACATGAAGACAGCGAGGGTCCAGGATCCTGCTTGGAGGTTGTCTGGGTCCCAGAGAAGTTTGACCTGTTCAGCTATAGAGCTTGTGCTCTCAGCCCTTCTGCTTGTGGCTTCTGCGTGGAAAAGGGTAACTAGGAGGCAGTTCTCCCCCTCCCTTACCTGTACCACCGAGTGCAGGGGGGCCTGAGTGGCCCGGGGCTTGCCATCATCCTCCATCAGGCCAGTGGCCACAAAGCTGAAGCCACGGAACAGCTGATGAGCACCGGCACTGGGGGGGATGCCTGGAGAGTCTGTCAAGGAGAGGGGGAGACATGAGAGTAAGAGGATACCCATGATCCCAAGGCAGTCCAGCAAAGGAGACTACAGGGATCCTGGCCTGCCTTAGCAGGTAGCCATGCCAGGAACATGTCTAAGGCCATCCACACCAGGCCTTTGCCTGTCTGTTCACATGTGTAGCTCAGTGGTACAGTACTTGCCTAGAGTGTACGATGTCCTGGGTTTGACTCCCAGAACCGCAAAAGAAATACAAACATATATATTGTTAGGTCTCAAGGAAACCTGGGAAAGTACCTGTGGCTCCTCCCAGCAACTACTCACCCTGCCCCCTATCCAAAGCCCCCCCTTCCCAGGGGCTGGGCTTCTGCTTCCCTTCCACCAGCCTGATCCCTATATAACTCAGCCATTTTGGCTACCCCAGCCTCTTGATCTGTGTCATCCACCTTGGCCAGCATCTCCTCCCTGGCTCTTACTCTCCCTCTCCCGTCTCATGGTGAGGTTTAGTCTGCCAGCCATGTTCAGCCCGGACTCTTCCCTCTGCCTACTTTCTCCCTTCTGCTTTAGAGGTAGTCATGTCCTCCTCCGCGTATTTCAGTTTTTCATCCACATACTAAGTAAATAAATAAGCAAATGAGGCATGGTGGCACACGCCTGTAATCTCAGCACCCAGGACCGATGCTAGTTTGAGGCCAGTCTGGGTTACTTGTGTTCCGAGCTACCCTTTGTCCCCTCCAGCAGTCAGCCCCACTGGAGCTCCACATCCTTAAAAAAGTCACACAAGCTGTCCCCCTCCTTGTCCACCATTCAAGGCTTAGTTCATATGCCCTCCCCTGAGAAAGTTGCCTGAGGCTGCTGCTCTGACCATCTGAAATCTCCTTTGCTCTGACAGCCTGAGCAACCCGGTTGTCTTATTCACCATGTTTCTACGTCTGTTTTCACTACCTCTCTCCTACGGCTGACACACAGCAGACACCTGGTATGGACTTGGCAGGTACAGAAAGATACATAGCTCACAAGTGATGAGCTTCCTGTCACCAGCAGTGTGCAAACTACAGAGAGAAAGATCACCCTCAGAGACGGCATCACAAACTAACATGCAACTCCCCACCCACTGGCCAGAATGTCAGTGTCCCGCGATCCCTCACTGGCAGGGCTGTGGCTGTCCGAATGTTCCAGAGGAGCAAAGGAGTCCCAGCTTCGGAAGCCAAAGTCCATTCCTCATTCATCCCACCTCTGATCTGCCAGACTCTCTCTCCCATCACAGGGAGGTCAGATTCCTCATGCCTGATGCTAGTGGAGGCCTGACCTGGTTAGTCTTCCCAACGGGCTGGGAGATGCCTGGGGCAGGGGTCCTGACTTTCCTGTTGTGGCCTAAACCACCCCCACATCTCATTCCCTCACCCAGAAACAAAGAGGCCCATAGAGCCCCAGAGAGGCAGCCAGGCAGTGTGAGGCCAGGATCAAGTATGAATCCCAGGGAGTCAGACACTGCCTATCTATCTACCCACACTCCTGAGCGCCTATCTACCCACACACCTGAGCTCCCGGAGACCTTGGACACCTCTGCATCCCAGAATTCCCCCAAAGATTTGCTTGATTGGGCCTGGGCCTAGGCAGACAAAGCAGATCACACACATACCCCTAGGCGTGCGGGATGTGAACTCAGTGTCAAAGTAGAAGGTGTCATCTGGCTGGGCCACAGCTGGCTTGAAAGGTGGCTTGATCTCACGACGGTAGAGCTTCTGCAGGTGGGTTATATACTCTGATCACCATGGTAGCCCACAGTTTGCCAGCAGCCCCCAGCAGGCTATGGTGCCCAGGAGATAACAGCAAGTCTGAAGCCCTGGGACACCAGTCTTGCCTTCAAGGGCATGGCGTTGCCCTGCAAGGGCATTTAAAAAGCTGCTCCCCTTCTGTTTCTCACATCTGAGGGCCTCATTGGCTCAGGCCCCATTTCCCACCCTTCCTGTGTTATCACAGAGTCACAGTGAAGACAGATTCACTCACATTCCAGTCAATGGTGGAGTAGAAGACATGCCTCTTAATTTCCTCTGCCCCATCTGGACCTGAACCTGAAAGAAGCCAAATGTAGGCCCAGCCTCAGACACCGAGCCTGTCCCCCAGGTGCTCTGGACAAGCTGTTGCAGCGAGGACAGGTTGGGCTCTCCCTGCCCGCATCAGCATCCATCACCCTGAAGCTCGTAGCCCACTCAGTGTTTTCTGCTTTACGGTGCCTCTGATCATCGAGTGCCGTGTATGGACAGAAGGCAGGGCCAGGCAGGGCAGGCGACTTGTCCAAGCGACAGTCGGAAGAGAAGCTGGACTTCTGAGGTCCTTCATCTGCTCCTGCCACCGGCCTCATCCGTGCCCTTCTTCTCCTACTGCCCTCTTCATCCCTGACACAAACTCTCATTCAATTCAACTCAGGGACTTGGGCTGGATTTTATGAAGCTGGCTGAGGTCCAGATAAAGCCAGCAATTAAAAAAAAAAAAAAATCAACAAACACTGTAGACTCCAGTATGCAACAGGCGCGTCCTTCTCTGACTCAAAGAAACCTGGGAGCCAGGCTGGGATCACCATCTCCACAGACACAAGGAACTTGGGGCTCAGAGTGGTGAAGTTACCTGCCCAATCATGTTGCTCATAAATCGTACCAATTACTCAACAAATATTTACAGTGCCTGCTAGGTGCCAGGCAGCGGGGACAGACACAGCTAGTACTGGGACCTTTCTGACTCCCCAGCTCATGTGCCTTCTCTTGAGCCAGCAACCTTGGCAGAGAAGCTGTGTGGGGGCCTCTGTCCTTGTCCCTGAGGGGGTAGGGATGACTCAGTTCCTGCCCTCCCCCTACACACAGGTCACCCTCCCAACACCACACATGGAGCCAGAAAATAGGGTGGCCAGCAGCATTGTCTGCTCACACAAAGGACAACGACTCCTTTCAGCCCCAGATGTGGCCCTGTGGCCTAGGCTGCAGCTGTACCCTGTCCCCCACTGCCATGCCCCCTCTCCTGAGCTGGGGTTGCTTACCAAGCCGATTGGCAGGATTCCTCTTAAACAGGGCCCGCAGGAGGCTCTGGGCTTCCGTACTCAGAAACTGGGGCATGCCTAGCTTCGCCCTGTAACAGCCGAAAGTCTCATCAGTGACAAACCCCACCCCAGAAGCCCCAGAGCCCTTTCCCTCTGTCTAGGTCTCGTTACCAGCTCAGTCCAGACAAGCCAGCCACTAACTCACCTCCCAAAGACTTTAAGGGAATCTCCCACTGGCCCCGGTGGCCCACAAGAGTCTGTGGAGCCAGGGAAACTGGGGTGGGATTAAGAAGAGCGTCCTGATGCCAGGACAGCATTGGTGCTTACTTCAAAATCAATGTCATGGTCTCCTTCCGGTCCTTGCCCTGGAAGGGCAGGGAGCCCGTCAGCATCTCGAACTGCAGGAAAAAAGGAGCAGTTTTAGTCTGTTTCCCACATCCTCCTCCTCCTTCCCAGGCCCTGATCCAATCTACCTGGAGCAAGGACCATGCCTGCCTCTGCCCCCAGCCCAACCTGGGGTCCAGAAGCAGCACCGAGGCCGGAAGGTGAGGAGAAGGTTCTCGGGGTGGACTGAAGCCCACGAATCTTCCAAGGGAAGAAGGTGCAACAGTAAAGGGTGCAATGAGCTTGGTTGTGAGACGGGAGAGGGCAAGATGACCCTGTTTCGCTATACACCTGGTAAACTGAGTCCAGAGCCTGGGGCCAGATCATTGACCCTTGTTGGGACACTCACCATCAATACCCCATAGGACCACCAATCGGCACTGTGGGTGTGGCCCTGGCGGTTGACAACCTCGGGGGCCATGTACTCCACTGTCCCGCAGAACGAATAGGCTTTCTTCTCATGGTCAATGGCCTCCTTGCTCAGGCCAAAGTCTGCAGCATGGAGGGGAGAGAAGCCATCTTTACAGGACCCCTGCTTTCCACACTGCTACCACACATAGCTTCCCTGGTCAGAGCAGGACATCACCTCCAAGATACCAGGAGAAAGCTGAAAACCCAACGGGATTTGCCAAAGGTGGTAGTGGGGAGCTGTGATTCTGAACCCGGGACCTGGGGGCCTTGAAAGGTGGCCCAGCAGTTAAGAGCACTGGTTGTTCTTCTAGAGAAGCCAGGTTCAATTCCCAGCTCCCACATGTTGGCTAACGACCAGTTCCAGGGCACTCTGGCTTCTATGGGCAATGCATGCATGAGGTATGCAGACACGTGTACAGGTAAAAGCCCCGTAAAATGAAAATAAGTAACATAACCAGAACCTGGGCTCTGAATCCATGTCTATAACTGGCACCACCTCTCAGGAAAGCTATGGAACCCCCAGACCTCAGTGGACACTCACCAGTGAGTTTGATGTGACCCTCCTCATCCAAAAGGATACTGTAACAAAGAGACAGGAGTCAGGAGCCTTAGCAACAAGCACTGTGTGGACTCCCATGGTAGGTACCATGGGATGGAGGAACTTGGGCCTGCCTAGAGGGCTCTGTCCAGATCTACCCAATGAAAGAATGGCAGGACGGAAGCCCAGCAGTGACATTAGGGCCCTACTTTACTAAATGGAAAACTGTATCTCACAAAAGTAACTCCCTTCCACAAGATTTGGATGCCCACCCCTGTGCAATGGGACATCAGAGATGCTGCCACTAAAGATCATTTCCTGATACCTTTCTCCTGGGGTTCTCTTTGGTATCTAAGTGCACTGCCTTCCAGTGCTACCTTCAGAACTAGGACAGTCTGGTGGCAGAGGTAGACACACCCCCAAGTCAGCCTGTACATGACCCAGCTGCCTGGTGGCCTTTGGTAACAGCACGACTGATCAGGCAGTCCCTAATTACCTGAGGTCAACTTGCGGCCACCACTACTCCCTCCAACCACGCGCCATCTCCACTGGAGTGGCCCTGTCCTAGAAGAGGCTCAGGCCCCTGCACCCTGTAGAGAGGCAGGAGTAGAGCTGGAGCCCCACTCACTTCTCAGGCTTGAGGTCTCTGTAAATGATGCCCAAGCTGTGCAGGTGGTCCAGGCCCAGTGCCAGTTCAGCCAGGTAAAACTTCACATCCTCCTCTGTAAACATAACCTGCCACAGAGAAAGAGACATGCTTCAGCTGGGACATCCTGTTCCCTCACTGCCGGGCTATGGAGCAGTCAGAGCCTTTGGGTGTTGAGGGTCTACCCTGGAGACATAGTGCAATGTCACATACCTTTCTCTAATACATGAGTCACTCACTGTGCTAGAGTTTGAAAACAGCAAACAGAAAAATAATCCAAGCACCCACGAGTGAAAGACTAGAATAAACTGTGTCTCCCAGGCAAAATGAACAGCTATGCAGCTGTAACGTGGAACAAGGAGGCTTCTCATATCCTGGTACACAACAATCTAAGATACTCAGATGCAAGAAACCAACCGCAGAAACTAATACTTCTCAGGTAAGACATGGGGTAGGGACTCAGAACATGTACGGAATGTATTTACCAAAGGAACCTGAGAAGGTTAATAAGAAACCAATAAAGAATGTTTAACTTGACGGGAAGTGGTGGCCCACGCCTTTAATCCCAGCACTCGGGAGGCAGGGGCAGGTGGATCTCTGTGAGTTAGAGGCCAGCCTGGTCTACACAGCTAGTTCCAGGACAGCCAAGGCTACACTAAGAAACCCTTCCTAGAAAACCAAATCAAATAGGGCAGCACTTGGAAGGCAAAGGCAGACGGATCTGTGAGTTCGAGCCCAGCCTGTCTACAAGAACTCTAGTTCCAGGACAGCCTCCAAAGCCACAGCCTCTGTCTTGAAAAACCAAAAAAAAAAAAAAAAAAAAAAAAAAACCCACACCAAAACAAAAAAAAATGTTTACCCTATAGGGGGCTAGAGGGAATTGTAGTAATGAGATCTTTTTCTTTTGAATTGTGAAAATGGATAGCCTAATAAGCATTAACGTTTTAAATATTGAAAGTTCTGTGCATATTCTTGCCTCTAAGTCTACTCGCTGGAGTTCTATCCTCCTGAAACACCCACATGGTGGAAGGAATCAATTCTCACAAGCTACCCTCTGACCTCCATGTACATGCTTGTGTGCGTGCATATTTCCAAATGTAAATACTGTTGTTTTACGTTTAAGAAAGTGTGGTTATTTTCTAGTGAGTAAATCAGGTCCTTGTATGTATACTAGACAAACACTCTACCACTGAGTCACACCCCCAGCCCTATTTACTTTTAGTAATCAGGCAGGATTACTCTTGAGTTTTTGTTTTATTTTTTCATTGGTGTTTTTCTCCCACGGATGTTGTAACCCCTGGAACTGGTGTTACAGACAGTTGTGAGCTGCCAGGTATTGAACTCAAGTCCTCTGGAAGAACAGTCAGTGCTCTTAACCACTGAGCCATCTCCAGCCCCAGGCCTTAATCTTATAATCCACCTGCCTCAGCCTCCCTCGTGGCTGGGATTGCAGGCCTGTACCAGCATGCCTGGCAAAGCTTGGTTCTAATGAAAGGACAGATTGTATTAATGGTCCCAATTTTTAAAAACTGAGGTGCAGATTCTTTTATATTGGATCCTTTATATTATATCCTTTTATATGACACGACAAGAAACTTAATTTCTTCTTTTTTTGTTTTGGGACAGGGATTTTCTGTGTAGCCCTGGCTGTCCTGGAACACCCTCTGTAGACCAGGCTGGCCTCAAACTCAGGGACCTACCTGCCTCTGCCTGGGAGCCTGGAATTAAAGGCATGAGCTACCATTGCTGGCGAGAACCTTAAGTCTAGTTTCCTAGGTGAGTTTGGACTTCTTTCCCTGGACCAGGACAGCCTTGGCTCTACCTCAAACACTGAGAGATTCCCTCATTTAGGCCGGTTCATCTTGAGCCTATCAGAGGAACTTGCAGAGGCTTTGCCAGGCGTGGCCTCTCTTTCAGGACTGTCAAGCTGGGGGAGTTACAGGCCTAGACCACACCAAGAGCGGTCTTCACAAGGCCCCGGGATGGGACTCTGCGTCACATCCCCAGTGGTGGGATGTCAGCTTACCTCCTTTGACAGTCTTGTGAACAGGTCACCACCACGCAGGAAGTCCAGAATGAGATAGAGCTTGCCCTCAGTCTGGAAGGCTAAGAGAGGGCAGAAGGCAAAGTGGAGTCAGATGGGCCTTGGGACCAACGCTTCTATTCCTGGCTCCTCGGTCTGGCCCAAGAGAGGGGGACAAGGACAAGGAACACAGCAGTTCCCAGGCAAAGGTGGACACTGAAGAGGGGGGTGGCTCTTGGGGAGTGTCTGTGATCTCACCGTAGTGCAGCTTCACCACGAATGGGTGGTTCACATCAGCCAGGATGTCTCGTTCCATCTTGGTCCGAACACGGTCACGTACTGGCCGGAGGAGAAAGGAAATCACTAAAATCTACATACCCAACACAGCCTGTGCAAGCCCAATTCTAAGTACCATTTCCCACTCTTTCTTCCGAGTCTACACTCCCAAGGCTCTCTCTCACCCTCCGGGCAGGCATTCAGTTTTCTTTCCTCCCCAGACTCTTGGATCCTTGGCCTGCTCTTGTTCTTCATAGAGTCCAGGCAGAGTCCCTGGTGTCTTGTCCAGGTGTCTAGTCTTCTACCATGCTCCGTAGCCACTGAGCACCCTGTGCACCCCTGCCCCAGGGCCCCAGGCTTTGACTGTGCCTCCATCAGCAAAACTTTATCAACCCCCTTTCCATCTTCCACAAGAATCCCTAAGCACAACACCAAAAAACGGAATTCTTGGGTGGGTCTGTTTATTACTGTTTATTACTGTTTCTTCTTCTCTGTTTTCTTGCTGGGGAGAATTATTTGAGACAAGCTGCAATGTAGCCCAGGCTTGCCTCAGGGTCACTCTGTAGCTAACACTGGCCTTGAACTTTTGACTCTTCTGCCTCTACCTCCCACGTGCTTCAGTTACAGGTCTCATGAATGTCTGGTGGGGTTGGGGATAAAGAACAGAAGTTGCCAATTCTGGCCACCAACAGGTTTTTGGTTGACTAGGTTCAGACCCTATACCACCTCCAGGAAGCATCTCTGAGGATGCTTTTCTGGGTTTCCTCTATGCTGATGGGTCACGACATGTCTTATTCTGTTTTAACCCTCATTTCTTTCCCTAGATGTGGCAGGGCTCAAGCTGCAGTTAACTAGTCCAGCCACTTTCAAACACACCTCGTTTCTAGCCACCTCAGGGTCATGGTTCCTCCTTCATGGGGCTCCTTACTTCACTATCTTGTTCTGGCAAATTCCTAACATCCTTCAAGGCACAGGGCTCTCATCATTTTTACCTCAGAGTCCCAGACCCCTCAGCTGACCTCTAAGACTCTATATCCTGTCCCTCAGCTCCTTTGCCAGGGCACCCATCCACACAAGCCTGACATTGCATACGTCCCTGCCAGGCACGTTAAGACTCTCCCCCAGTCCACAAGCCCCTTATAATAGAGACTGTATCTTTTCATCTTTCTCCTCCCCTGTGGCTCCCACAATTTCTCCTGAGGGATGATCCTACTGTCAGCCTATACTAAAGCCACCATCATCTAGCAGAAGGCGCTTGGTAGGACAAGGACAAATCTGTCCTTAAGGCTGGCCCCTCCCTTTCTTCATGTTCACCCCCAGCCAAGGCTTAGCTTGGGCTCCACCTGACTTCTGGCCACATTGGCTCCCAGACCAATCAGAGTCAACAATGGACCCATGGTCATTAACCACCCTCATACACCTTTGAAGTCCCCAGAATTGTTGACTTTAGTTTGGGGCTCCCTTTTGAACCTTTCTGTCATCCAGCTCTGTGGCCTCATGCCCAACTCATTTCTCTTATGGGTCCCTCAGGCTCCCTGCCTCTTGTCTCATACTCTTCTATGTTCTGAACCTCCCAGAGACCTGACAGGTCTCCCTTAGGCTTCCCCGTGATGCTACATCCAAGCATCATGAAGCAACTCTGCTGACACAGCACTTTTGCCCAACAGTGTGATAGCTGAGTTTCCTACCCTCAAACATTCTGCACCCCACTACTTCCTTCTAGGCACTGGCCTTCACTTGGTTTTGGGAGGGAGAAGGCGGGGCAAGGGCAGCTGAGGGCTGGCTTGCTTTCCGCCTCCATGCTGGAACCTCCTGAAAACAGAGGCCCCTCCCTCATCATCTCCACAACCCTGAGGCCGGGGCCTTCTCCTCACACAATCCCGTCTTGAGTTTTGCTCAGGGAAGCACACTTACTCACCTTTCAATGTTGCCTTCTTTAACACTTTCATGGCATACAAGTGCCCACTGTCAGGCCGGGTAACTTTGCGTACTAGGAAGACCTGAGGAGGAAGAAACAGGGTGGAGCTGACCCAACTAGCTTGAAGCCTTTACACTGACCTATAAAATTCCCTGGGACCCCAAGATGATCATCTGCTCTCCCTGGGCCATCAAGGTAACCTCTTACCCATGCCCTTTGACTCTCTGATAGACTCCAAGATAACAGGCACCCCACCTCAGACACGACCTGTGGTGCCCTCCCACCTCAGACATGACCTGTGGTAAGGGAACTCTCTGACTTACTTTGCCAAAAGATCCCTGGCCCAGAACCTTGAGGAGCTCAAAATGGGATGGATCAGCCTTCTCAGAGCCAGCCTTGACGTGGTGTGTGATGGAGATCTCCTTGAGGACTCCCTCATCCTGATGGAGGGACAGAGGTGGTAGGCCTGGGCCCCTCTGTAGGCCTGGGCCCCTTTGTAAGCATGGGGCCTTTCCTGGGCAACATGGCATACAGCTTATCCAAGCCATCCCATCAGATCAAAACAGGCCCAATAGACTACTCCCCCAGCAGCCTTCAGACACATGAGTACCAACAGTGGCTCACAGGCCAAGAAGGCCAACTACCAGGGTGCCAACTCAGGTGAGGCCCTGTTCCTGTGGCATGGATGCTCGGGCCTGTTCAGACCCACAGGAAGGTACAGACATGGCAGGATGAGTTGACCCAAGGCTTGGGTCTGGTGGAGACTTTCTCAGGCCCGCCCTTAAAGCTCCCCTCCCCCCCCCCCCAGCTGTTTGGGTTTTGCCACAATAGGAAGTAAGGTTTGAGCTCATAATGGGGAGGTAGGACTGGGCCTTTTTTGCTACTTAGGATGAGATGAGGCAAACCCTCTGGCTGTATGGATAAGGCTGAGGTACACAGAGACCCAAGAGTCACCAGATATCCCTCTCAACCCACTCAGTGCCCATCTGGAGCAAATGAGGGTTCAGGCCAGAGACCCTATGCCCTACCAAACTTCCCTTGAGAAGCATCTAGGAGCCCTTGTCAGGTCACTGCTGTGCTAGGACCTCTCTGGCCTTCCCATCTGCCAGTCTTGCCCTGTGGCACTGAGATACCGCCTTACTTCCCCAGGAAGCAAACCGGGCAAGGTCCAGTCATGTGGCAGGGCCAGGAGAGTCAAAAGCTAGCTTAGGTCACACTGGCTGCCCCAACACCTGTTCCAGGGGCCACTGCCAAGCCAGCACCAGATATCCGGGTACACTTACCGAGTCCTGCTGGGGACCAGAGCCAGGGCCAGAGCCAGGCAGAGCCTGGCTGATCCTGGACCGTTGCTTCCTGAGCAGCCAAGGGAGCAGGGCCCTGAGCCGCAGACGGGGCAGCTTGGGGTCCTGCTCCATCCGCCCAGCAGGGCCAGGGCACCATGGCAAGGGCAGGCAACAACCCACCAGGGCTGCTGAGGAGGTGGCTGGGCCCAAGGCGGATGTGCAGGGTGAGGACGCGGGGGCTGGGCCAGGCCCGAGACAGCCAATCACATAGGGCCTGTGGTTTCCCATCTCCAGGCTTCCACCCTCACTCTGTTCCCTTCTTCTCTACCCCACCCCTCCGCAGTGCCTGAGGTCTGCCCTCTGGCCCTCTCCTTCATCCTCCCTGTAGGCCTACAAAGAGAAAGCCCCATACCAGGCCAGCTGAGCAGACAGGTCCTAGAAGAGGAGGGACCTGACGAGGTACCGGGTAGGCAGAGACAGGCATCTAGCACGTAGCTGCAGACAAGGACAGACACTGAGCAGGCAGAGGCCATAAGACGTGCATACACTGTGTACACATTAGCATATACACATATAATGTGTATATAGTATATACACATTAATTAAACAGTCAGGGGAGCGTATTATAAAGGCATATCCCCAAACAGTAAGAGATAGATTGGGACCGTTACCCAACAGATAGGCAGATAGGTATACATGGTCAACACGGAGGTGGGTGGCAGACCAAAGGCAGACCAAAGGCAAAGGCAAAGAACACATACATATCCACTATACAGGACTATGAGTGCCTATGAGAGACAGACTCATTTGAACATGCAGAGATACAAGGAGCCACTCAGCATTTATCGTGTACCCAATCCATGAAGACAGGCACTTATCAACTAGAGACAGGGCCTGAAACGCAGCAAGAGAGATAGAGCTGGCAGCAGGCAGGGAGGCAGGCAGAGTTCAGACCTCCACAGACTGACAGGCATCCAGGGCAGACCCAGACAGGCAGCAGCGCAGGGTTCCCCAGGCAAGGACAGGGCAGAGCTGTGGGTTTTCTCAAGCGCTTAGGGTAGGAAGAGGCAAGAACACAAGCCACTAGCCCAGTGCCGAGGATGTGCGCAACCCCATCTCTGTGAGGTCTTCCAAAACTTTCCCAGGGACTTCCTAGGTGACCCAGGATTGAGGGAGAGGCTGAGAGAGCCGTCCCTTAAGTGAACTCTGATCCAAATATCCCTAAAACCTCTAACCCCTCTGGGGGAACAGGAAACTACGGTTCAGGGTCAAGACAGGACCAATGACAGAGCTGTCCTGACAAGTCCCTCCTCTGTCCTGTCTGACTGCAGTCAGCAGCCTCAGTGCCAGGAAGGGGTGGGTAGGTAAGTCAGCCAGAGCCCACTCCCTGCCCACCCAAGCCTGTCCTCCCTCTCAGTCCTAACGTCAGTCTAGGGCTTCCCATTCCAAGTCGTCACTCTCAGAGACCCCAAGGCTCTCAAATGCGCCATCAAACCCAAGAACACGTAGTCCCCCCCAGAATCACCTTGGGACAGGCAGAAGGATGACTGTGGTTACAGCAAGGCCACACAGCAATTCTTGCTCACCCCACCCCGGGATCGGCTGTTTACTCCACTGTCTGCTTGAGAAGACTCACTGGGGACATATGCAGCTATCCGGAAACTCCAGGGGACAGAGAGCTTTCTCCAAACCTATTCTGTGTTCAGAGTCATGATGACAGACACTTGTGGAGACAAATTACCCATCTCCTCACCTTCCTGGGACAGAAGCCGGAGTCTCTCTCAACCCTGGGGATATCTGCTGGGGTTTGCATGGTGGGACTCAAGCTGGTGGCCAGAGGAGCCCGTTACTCCTACAACTTCTGCTTTTTTTAGCTTTCCTAGCCCAGAAGGCAGGGTCTCCGGCTCCTCTCCTTCTCACTTCCCTCTCAGCAGGAAGGAGGAACTCAAGATGGGTCAGGCTCCCCTGATAAGGAGGGGACACTGCAGACCCTAAGCTGTGACCCAGGGAGAGCCTAAAGGTGCATCCATTTTTGTCTCCTTTTTGTCCCAACAGAGGGACAACAGGGGTGCAGACAGAAGGCGATAAGATGTCCACACAATATGTATTCAGCACTTGAAAATAAGCACCCTAGGGGTTCCCCAAGAACATAAGGGACCGAAGTCAGCAAGGCTAGTCTGGCTGGCCCAGCCCGGGAGGTGAAATACCCCTTCCTCCACAGAGCAGGCAGTACCCTGCCTCATCCTATTTCTGTTCAGACAGAAATCCTAAGCCCTGGCATGGACGAGAATTCAGAAGACCCAAGAAGAATAGGCTCCTGAGGGCAGGCGTGGACCAGGCCCATCCCCTTTATGGGACTTCCTCTCCTCTGACATCAACACACCCACAGGAACAGATACACGCATGCTGATGATCGGAAACCCTCTCTAGACAGCCCGGTGTAGAAACACATGCCCCCCTTACACACACTGTACTTCCCCTTCCCTGTCCTCCCAGTGCTGATAAGTCTGTGGTAGATGGCCTGTGAAGTTGTGAAACATGCCTAGCCAAGACCAGAGCTCCCCTGCTGCTGCTCCAGGCAGGGCAGCTTGCCCGAAGATTGGCCACAAACACCTATGCCAGGCTTCCCTCAACCCGCTAGTCCCCATAAACAGGGAAAGAAGCACTGGGGCAAGCAGGGTAGCGGAAGGGACAGGGTAGCAGCAGGAGGAAGGGATGCTCTCAGAACCGCCTTCGCTGCACTGTGTGAGAACCTGAAGCCTCTCATGGGTAGGGGATGAAAATCGGCTTACACTCCTGAGTCCTGGCCCTGTCCCCCAGAGAATGTTCCTCTGTGTTTACTTCCTCCACAGAGCAGCAGGAAGGAAAGCCCACAGCCATACCATCTGATCCTTGTCAGTTGCTGGCCTCATTGGGCACCAACAATCCCCTCCCCAGCAGGCAAAATCTGCAGGCCCTCCCTTCCAGGTATGACTTTCAGCATGCCTCTTGGCAGGCGGACTGTGCCTGGGCCTCATAAGGGAGGGGCTGGTCCCAAGCACCAGGTCAGGCCAAGGAAGAATCGATGAGACCTGAGCCTCCTGTCACATGGTCACTTAACCACACGGCCAGTCTTTCCTTCAGCCTTGGCTGAGGTAGATCCACCAGGCCTGGGCTTGGCACAGCTCTCAAGGAAGGATCCTTTTCCGATTTTAGTGATAAGGAAACAGAACCCAGACAGAAAATGACAAGTCCAAACCCATGGGGACGGCACAGGGGACAACTAAGAGTTAAACTAAAAAGCCTGGCTCCTGTGCCAGCAAAGCTTTCCCACACTTCATCAATGATCCCCACATCCCCTCCCACCCTGACACCTCCAGCAAAACATTCCTGCAAGCACTAGACAGCAGTACCTCTCTCTCCTTTGGGCATGGCTGACAGCTCCTGGCCCCTGCTTTGCCCAGGTGGGAGGCACACAGCTAAGGATGGCCTGTCTTATCCTCAGGCAGCTCCGAAAAGAAATACTTGGTAACAAAACAAACACAACTGTCCTGCCATGGGGCTGCAGTTAAGGTTCTGAAGCTCCCAGAGGTGGAGAGAAGACTTTGGGATGAGAAGGTGCAGCTGGCTCTTAAGGATGACCAGGTACTGGCTGAACAGAAAGGGACTAGAAAAGAGTCCATGCTTCCCGAGAAAGAGCATTGTGAGCAAGGTGCCTAAGAAATGGAACAATGACTCCGTGCAAGCCAGGAGCTCCCCGAGTCTTTATCTCAGTGTCTGTTCTCTGTTAAGGCTCTCTAGAAGCCAAATGGACCATGGAGAAAAGAGACATTGTAAACAAAACACCTCTGTACTGAACCTCAGGTTCTCCACAGGGCAGGCTGAAGGAAGAGAGCTCAGGCATGTGTCCCAGGCACTAAACAGGTAGTCTGGTCAGTTCTAGTCATCCAAGAGAAGTGTCTCTTTAATACCTGAGGCTGCCTGAGGCTCCCTAAAGCCGGCATCACATCCTGCCTAAGCTCCCGGGCCAGGAGAGCATAAGGGATCCGGGAGGGATCAGGGTTTCATAAACAGGAAGAGAGGAAGGGAGGCGGGAGATACTTGGTGCTCAAAATAGACCTGCGGGACTTCAAAGGGGTCCAGCTCCAAAGAGAACCAGAGGAGGGGGCCGGGATGCCCAGTCCACTCCCAGGAGGGGAGAGGGAGAGTAAGTGGAGCCCTGATGTTCCTGAAGATACTGAGTATACAGAAGTTAAAGGGACCCAAGGCGTGCTTGCTCTACACCAGTGATGTTAAACCCAACCCTCTTTGCAGCTGTAATGGATAGAGAAGCCAGCATTAGAAATACCAACATTGTGCACAAGCCTCGGATGCTCTAATCTGCACATGGCACATCCTCTCTTCCAGGTGGCCCTAAGAGCTACGTTCCTTTTTTCTTTGTTTTGTGACAGGTCTTGAAATACAGTCTTGCCTGACCTGGAACTCATTATGTAGACCAGGCTGGTCTCGAACTCACAGATTCCACCTGCCTCTGCCTCTGAGTGCTGTGATTAAGGGCCTGTGCCATCATGGCCTGCAAGACAGGCTCTTCTGCATTCATAGTTAGGCTCTATTCTGTCCTTTGAAAGAGCAGCTTGCCCCAGGCAAGGCAAATGAGCCTAGGGACAGAACTCAGACTGCCTGGCTCCCAAATCTTCACCCCTGCCTCATTTCTACCTGGAAGGCATGCTTCCATCCCCTGCCACTCAAAGCCCAGCCAAGTGCTAACTTTGCAGTGACGGTAGTTGGATACCCTGGAGCCCACCCAACCTTCCCTCACCTGTCACACAGAGGAGGCCACCTCCCTGGTTCACACTCAGCCAAGAGCTCAGATGATACCAGCTGAGGCTAGACTGTTCCCACCACTAATCACTCTCCTGAGAGGAATGGGGGGGTGGGGGGAGGAAGTGTTATATGTAGGTTCTATATGCCCATAACCATGTTATTTCCCCATCTTAGCACCAACCACAGTTTTCCTGTCTCCACCTCCCTCCACACCTGGGTGCTCTCTGAGGCTGGGGGGTGTCCAGCACATTTGGGTGAGGGAGCCTCTCAGTGAAACAATATGGGGTACAGGTACGTGCTGGAAGAGCAATCTGCCTGTTCCATCCACTACACAATGATATGTCCTGGCTGCGGGTGATGCGCCCCCTAGTGTACTAAGCCCAGATGTGGCCACTGAGGATTTTCGAGCCAGTCTGTGGCTGAGCTGGAACTCAGTGCTAGCCCTCTGCCCTCCACCCCACCCCTCACCCTGCCCCGGATACCCAGTGCTCTTCCTCTTCATCATTCTAGATTCACCAGCTAGGAGTGTGGCTCAAATAAGGCTTGACTCCCAGCTCTGTGTGACATAAGGCTTCAATTTTCTCGTCTGGAACATGTTACTCTACCTCTGAACACTATACACAAGGCCGGAGAGATGGCTTATTGGTTAAGAAACTTACTGGTTACAAGACTGCTCTTCTAGAGGACCCAGGTTCGATTCCCAGCACCTACATGGCCACTATCAACTCCAGTTCCAGAGGCTCTGACATCCTCTTCTGGCCTTCTCAGGTACTACATACATGTGAGGCACAGACATACATGAAGGCAAGACACTCATACACATAAAATAAAAATAAATATAAAAAAGAATAAATAAAAACTGAGTACAAGGTCTCTAGCTTGAAGCCAGGTGGTGGCCCACACCTTTAATCCCAGCACTCAGGAGGCAGAGGCAGGTGGATCTCTGAGTTTCAGGCCAGCCTGGTCTACAGAGTGAGTTCCAGGATAGCCAGGGCTACAGAGAGAAACCCTGTCTTGAAAACAAACAAACAAACAAACAAACAAACAAACACAAAATAAAAAAGCTTGTAGCTTGACGGCAGGCTCAGGTTCAGCTTTTTCCACCATGTGGCATCTGAGAGCCCCACCGTCTCACTATCTACAGCCTGGATCCCCTTTCCTACCAGGAACTTCCACAAAGACTTCTGCCTGGACAAGCCCTGTCCCCAGCATAGCCAATCTTTGGGTTTGGTTTTGAGACAGGGTCTCATGTGGCCCAGAGTCTAAAACTCACTACACACCAGAGCACGGCTTTCTCCAAACTCTCCCGTCTCTACCTCCCAAGTCCTGGGATTACAGCCTGTACCACTAGGCCGGTTCCCTTAGACTCTTGGGATAACAAACTCAGCTCATTACCAGTTCCCTAAAACATTTACTCTGACCCCCTTGGGCCTTCAAACTCCACTAAGATGCCATGGCTCCCTCATTTTATTACAAGGAAACTAGAGGCAGACTCCGTTTGAGATAACCAAGGTCCAACTGGCCCCCAAGGTTCTGTTGTTACAGTAACCAACAGCAAGACAGGGTAGGGGCCTACTGTTCTCACACAGCCCCACCACACCCACAGCAGTTACCTTATCTTAGGAAGCTAAGTCAATGTAAACACCGGCACCAACCCTGACTCTAAACCAAAGGTCAAGCCTACAGCTGGGCTGCCCCAAGCCTAGAAGGAGACCGAGCTGAGCAATGTACCAGAGCAGTCCCACCATCACTGGCAGTGACTACTGCTTCTCTCCTTCCCTTAGTCCAGTGGGAAAGGCATTATTCCCAACTTATGATGATGAGGACAGAGACCCAAAAACCAGGAGAGCTTCCGGGGGAGTGCCTGCAATCCAGGTTTGCACAGACCCTGCCCAGAGGACTTCCAAAGCCCCTCAACAGCCCACTATCCCTGTGACGCCACAGCTCTCTGTGATGGTGGTGTGGTTCTTCCTACTACAGATGAGAAAGCCGGGTTCAGAGAGGACAAGGTACCCAACTAGGGTCACACAGGAACTTTTAGCTATGGGAGACTGGCCAGGTGACTCAGTGGGTAAAGGTGGTAAGACCCTGTCTCAAAAAAATAAAACAGCATTTAAAAAAATAAAATAAAATAAAATAAAAAGCCAGCAAGGGGTAAAGCATCCTGAGGAAGCAGACAGCTAGGGATAGGGAACAAGCTAAGTTTTCGAGCTGGGAGTCCCAAGAAGGCATCTGAGAGGCACGGGGCGTGGTTAGGACAGAAGAACCCCCCAGGTTTCCAGTCCTACAATTCCATTTCACAGGTTCAAATGTTCCCAAGTCCTTGCTGCACCCAGTCCTCCCCATCAAGGAGATCGGCAGGGTACACAGACCTCTCCAAGCACTCCTTAGGCCCAAACTACAAGTACGCAAACCCAGAGAGTGTTGTGGCCTAGGTGACAGATAACCAGAATTCTTGGATCCTGTACCTGTTCCCTACCCTTTCTGAGCACAGTGCCCTCCCTCATCTTTGGAAAAGGAAAGTTCTGTCCCTAGCTCTGTCCCCAGCACAGAGACAGGCTCAGAGGAAGAGGGCTGAGTTACACAAAGGATGAGAGGCCAAGGCCTTCACATCCAGGCGATGCCAGAGCAATGCTCTCCTTCATGGCAATGACTTCACCCGCTGTGCCTACTCCTCACCTTGGATGGCTGAAGTCCAGTTTCTTCCCCCGAGACCTGTCCATTCTGGAAAAGAGAAACAGAACGGGGGGCAATGTCACAATTCACCTTCAGGGAGACAGACTCATCCTGGGACTGGCCGTTCCCAATAGCATAGCCCGGGAGGCCATAGAGACCGGTCACTGCTATACGGGTCCCCTCCACCTCTGCTTCATGTGTAAGAATCAAGTTCCCTAGCAACAGCCCCTCCCAACCCAGGAAGACTATTCCCAGTGCTTAGAACACCCAACCTCCCTCTGCCTCCCAAACACCCATCATCTGAGTCTCAGCTCTTCCTTCGCAGGGAGAAGGAAGGGGCACACACAGCCATTCTCTGCCAAAGCAGATCATGCAACTGTTTGCAAAGAACCAACCACGAGAGGCCTCGGTTTCTCAATCTGGACCACTGGGATAGACACCCTAACTCCCCCCAATTGCCGTAAGGATGGAAGCTGGGGGGACAAAGCTGGGGCAGGTCTCTCCTAGTGGCTTCCCTGGGCCCTGCCCGACTTTGAGAACCTCAGCAGGTAAACCGATGGCTGTACCCACCATACTTTTGCATTTCTCTACTGTACTGTTTGTCACACATGGACTCACCCTTCCCAATAAACAGGGAGCCCCAGGAGGGCAGATATGAGTGCCTGCCACATGCCAAGGCTGGGCTCACTGTGGCACTGTTTAGTCTTTCTGACAACCCTGGGGTTAGGCCCTGGCTCACGAGGTAGAGGAGGCCACCTGGAAAGTAGCATACAGCTGAAAAGTAGTGATTCGAAATGTGACCCAAATGTAGGAACTGCTAAGGAAAAGGCCTGCTGTAGAGTGGCCTGTATACAGCCAGGGAGCTACCTGCAGCGAGAGGCAGGTGCAAGACCCACCTCTGAGCTATCCTGTTTCTTCTGGACTTTACCCCAGATGAAAACTACCTATCTTGGGTGTACCATAGCTAGTATCTCTATTCCTACATGCTACAAGATTGGAACCCAACTGAAGAAGCTGTCCCCACCCTTGCTGGCACGGAGGAGTGCAGTGAAACAGACAGGAGACTCCCGAAGGTCGGGACTTTGGAGCCAAGAACCAGGTCCATAGGGCAGCTCTAGCCTTGCTTGGCAGCAGCAGGTAAGCTACATTCTACCTATTACATTTAATCCCTTCGCTCTGGAGTGGCTGTCCCCTGCCTGCCAGGCCATCCTTCCTGCCCCGAGACCCATTAATTCTCCTAATATTCTCCAAGAGCCAAGTGTTATATGGAGACACACACACACACACACACACACACACACACACCACACACACACACACACACACCACACACACACACACACACACACACACACACACACACACACACACACACACACCACACACACACACACCACACACACACACACACACACACACACACACACACACACACACACACACACACACACACACACACACACACACACACACACACACACACACACACACACCACACACACACACACACCACACACACACACACCACACACACACCACACACACACACACACACACCACACACACACTTTGAGGAGAAGGGACAGTTGGTCAGGGCTTAGGGGCAGGGCTAGACAGATATATTTGCTGAATCCAGTGTACCCAGACTAGATGTCACAGATGCCCCACCTACAGTCACAAACAGCTTGCCCACCAGCTCTACCCCAGCCCGCCCTCCAGACTTATTCCAAACCCTCATCTTCCACGACGTCACTCAACTCGTCACCATTCACTCAAAACTGCACATCCTCTGTGACTGAGACTAAGCTAGAATCAAGTCCCAGTCCCTCGCCATGAAACCCATGGCAAGCATCTCCAACTACCCAGCACAAGGATTAGGAAGTGGGTTCAGATTCTGGCTTCTACCATTTCCATGACCCTGCAGAGGGCATTTCACTTCTCAGAGCTCAGTCTCCTCACCTGTAAAATGGGGGATAAAAATAATATATCTCATGGGCAGAATCAATAAATCAAGCCCATAAATACACAGGCCTGGCTCGTGACTGGCCCAAGCAGGAGCCACTGCAGCCATCATTATTATGATCACCACCACAGCTGCCTGTTCCTGTCCTTTTTTTTTTTTTTGTTCCTGTCTCATACAATTATTATTTGTCTTCTGGTCTGCTAAAGTAATAAGTCAGACAACATTTACCACAAGAATGTCTGTCCCAGTGACGGCCATGAAAACTCATCCCACATTCACCTGAAGGGTACTCTTGACAAAGGTGACAAATTTTCACATTTTCATCCACCTTACAACATGTTAGGCAGTCAAAAAGAACCTTCTTTCTCAAGCTTTAAGCACATGGAATGCTGGGCTCGCAAGATGGCTCATCAGTTTAAGGTACTTGCCACCAAGCCTGAAAACCTGAGTTCGAGCCCTGGAATGCAGGGAAGGGTGAAAGGGAAGAACTGACTTCACAAAGTTGTCCTATGGCCCCCACATATGTGGGAGTGCCCATGTATGCACATTATGCATGCACGCGCGTGTGCGTGTGCACGCGCGCGCACACACACACACACACACACACACACACACACACACACTGCTAAAGTCATTTTAATGATGGGACTACCTCATGAGTTTGTGTGCTGTCCTCTTCTGTGTATTGTTCCAGTTGTGGGGGGAGGGAGGAGGGGGAGTTGGTTGGTTTGTTTGCTTGTTGGTTGGTTTTTTGAGATGGGGTTTCTCTGTGTCACTCTGACTGTCCTGAAACAAACTCTGTAGACCAGGAGGCCTCAAACTCAGAGACCTGCCTGCCTCTGCCTCCTGACTGCTGGGATTAAAAACGTATGCCACCACTGCCTGGTTCATTCCAGTTTTAGTACATATCCCGTCAAAGCAAGTGATAGTGGGTCCTCTTTGGGGCTTCCACTGAATGAGCTGACACCCTAAGTATGACCGAACATTTGCATGGTGACTTACCCTATCAAGAAAACCCTTTCTGACCTCCTCAGGCGGAATTCAAACTCCACCTCCTCTGCCCACACAACCTCTAACTCTTCCCTCTTTCCTATGTGCTCACAGCACTGAGCATACAGGGTAACTCAGGAGGGGCGGAACATGACTTGTCCTTCATCAGCTCCTTAGTGACTGAGCCAGGGTCCAACATGAAAGTTAAAAGGTCAACCCAGCAAGGACAGCTAGGAGGCCACAATAGATTCTTGCTACCCCATTTTTCAGCGGAGCCTCAGCACTCAGGGACTTGCCAGAGCTAGCAGGTGGCAGCCACGGGGTCATAACTTAGTCATGTGTCTGCAAGCCTAAATCCCTAATGAAGACACAGCAGGAAGTGTCAAACTTGCTTTTATTTATTTATTTTATTTATTTATTAGCATAGTTCAGGGACCCCCCCTCCCAAGCCTTGCTTGGCTAGGATCCTAGCCTAGGTATCATCTTCATGGGCCATTTCTCTAAGAGTCGCTAGAGAAATGATTGGTCTTCAATAAAGGACTGAAAAGAGGCAGAGAAGACGGCACAGAGCATCTGTCCTTCCTGTTTGACGGGTGCATGGGACAGTGGAAAGAACACAGCCATGTAACCACAAAGCCACAGCCACTACACTCAGCTCTTAATTTGACCCTGTACCTGTCATGTCACTTTTCCGAGCCTCAGTTTCTTTCTCCGTACCATGACGATACATCTATCTTGTTAACGGCTGCACTCTATGGCTCAGAATACCAAATGAAGCCCTAAAAAGACTACAGTGGACTGGACAGATGGCTCAGTGGTTAAGAGCACTTGTTGCTCTTCCAGAGGACCTGAGTTCAAATCCCCAGCACCCATGTAGAGCAGCTTACTCCAGCTTCAAGGGATCTAATGCCCTCTTCTGGCTCCTGCTGACACCAATGTGCACACGCACGTGCGCACACACAGGCACACACACACAAAATCATGCATGCACACTCGTGAGAATAACACAAATAAATCTTTAATAATAAATTTTTTAAAAAGGCCTAAGGGGAGGAGGTTTAGCTCAGAGGTAGAGTACCTGTCTCTCACAAACAAGGCCCTAGAAGAATGGAAAAAAAGGAAAGGGAAGGAAGGAAGTTGGGGAGCAACAGACCAGACCCTAGGACCAGGGTAAAAAGCCTGGGACTGGGAAGGCTCTTTGGCTTCTTGGAGCACTCTATTCTCTCTGCCTCAGAAGCACCACTTGTGAGGATGAATACCTGCTCAGAACCCCTAGAGCACTGCACCCATTCCCGGAGTCAGAGACGGTCCTAACAGACACACCTCTTCCCACTTCATGGTCCAGAGCAGCTCCTGGGAAAGCTGAGGCCAGAACAGATGGAGGAAGATAGTACATGCCCTGCAGGCAGGAAGCAGCCCCAGGAACTGGGGTCTGAGCCCAGCATTGGCAGCCCTGTGTACCGTTGGAGCCTGGGGGCCAAGTGCCAGGACACCGCTAGCCCTCCGCCAAGGCTGGACAAGGGCCCTGTGGACTGAGAAGTGTGTGCCAACATCCGGAGCTGCTCTTGGAGTACCTGCCACCTGTGCCGGTCTAAACCCAGCCCATGCTCATCTCCAAGTCTCCTTTGCTTGGTAGGAAACAGCAAGAGCGCCGAGTTCTTATCCTGGTCCAGATATAAGGGCACATGCCAGCATTTCCAAGTTCAGCTGCCCCCTCTGAAAATGGGAGTCATAATTTCTATCTTCAGAAGTTGTGAAAATTAAACTCACATAACATCCATGGACAGCAGATAGTGACGCCCTGGCAGGACAGGGCCTGGAGACCAGACTGTTGTTTTGCCAAAACCAAGAAAACCCAGGCAGCATCCTCACCCATACTTCCAACTGGCTTATTCTACCTGGACCCAGCAGCCCACTTTTGGTTACAACAATGGGAAGACAGGGCAATTCAGAACCCAGACCTCTTTTGCCAAATGCCTCTGCCAGCCCCTTTACCAGCTTCCTTCCTGGCGAGAAGCTGCCCACAATGGCGCCAGTACCTGCAGGTCAGGCACATGTATCGCTTACATGTCATCTGCACCGAGAACAGCAAGGCCCTGTTCTCAAGTAAGAATGCACACCCTCTCTGCCCCATGGCTCCTGTTACCCAAACAATAACACCCAGTCCACTGGCACCTCCATGGCTGGGGGGAGGGGACACCAGCAGCAGCACCCAGGGTTTTGCACCTCATCAGGCCTAGGAAGCAGATTTAGAAGTGCATTTGTGGTACTGAAAAGAGAAGCCCAAGATAGCCTGAACGCGGACTAAGGGCCACTCAGCACTCCTGAACTAAACCTCATTGAAAAATCCTCTCCCCATCCCAGGAAATCCGACCGTCTCCTGTCCCCAAATTCAGGTGCAACAGTGTTCAAACTAAGATGTTTCCGGTTTAACCTGGCCCCGATGAGGCTGGCCATGGCCTCAGGATTTCCCAAAGGGAAGCAGGAAGTGCTGCCCTGGAGGAGGCCAGAGCTCCTAGAGCTCTACCCTACCTGCTAGTGTAACACCATGAATCTCCAGGCTAAGTCCCTCCCTAACCATACCCCTTTCGGCTCTACCTTCCTCTGGAGGCCCAGGTGGCAGGGGCGTGCCCAGGCAAAGGAATACACCTCTGAGCTTTCCTGCAGGCCTTGTGCCCAGTCCTGAGGTAGGGGGAAAGCCACAGGGGCTGCACAGGGCAGTGTTCCTCACCTACCAGGGTGAGTCAGCGACAGAACCTCTGAGGGCTGTGTAGGGCCTGTAAAAACCCCATGGCAGGGATCCCAGAACAATTTACTCCAAATTGCACCTTCAGGTTGGTTACCTAATCCAGCCGCGCCCACCCTCCAATAGCCCGAGTAGGCCATCCCTTTAAAGGGGCAGAATGCTCTGGGTGCCTGAAGACCTGGGGTCCCCACTGTGGACCTTTCTACCTGTGGCCCTGAGAGGCAGGACGAATGGTGACTGCCCTGGGGTCCAAAACATAAGTAAGGGTTCAAGCCAGCAGGAGAATCATCTAGGTTCTGGGGTCAAGTGAGGTCTGCATCAGTTTTCTGTACCCCTAACAGCTCCAGTAAAGGCAAAGTTTCACCTTCCACCTTCCCAGCATGACATCAGGGCGAAGTTTTCAACTTGCTGCTTTAAGACTTGACCTTGATCCCAGGGTCACAGGACACCACCAAAAGTGGCCTCCTACATGCTCAGGGTTGGACCACAAAGCCCTGGAGGGATAGGAGGTGCTTCTGGGAAAGGCTAAAGAATAGAAGCCACGCTGCCCAAGGGCCCAGCCTTTTCTACGGGGAAGGAAGGAGGAGGTAGAGAGGAACACGGATGCGGGGTGTCTTCTCCAGAGACAATCTTCACAAGGTCCAAGGTCTCTTCCCACTCTTCAGCATAACCCGAAGGAGACGCGTGTGCCATTAGCATTGGGGCAAAGGAAACCAGGGGATTCCCACTCCAGAGGCACTATCATCCCACATTCCATAACTGCCATGGGTCCAGAAGGGCTACCTTCCTAAGGTCAGAAGTGGAGGAATGAAGAGAGCTCTTGCACAGAAGGAAAGGGAAGAAACTGGATTCCCATGATCCTTGTCTCTAGTAGAACCTCAGACATCTGACCCAAGCCTTTCCCTGCTGCAATGATTGGGGCAACTCCCACAGCTCCCAAAAGATGATAAGCGGGACGAGTCCTAGGGGTGCTTAGGGTGTCAAATCTCGACACCCCGTGGGGTTTCCTCTCCTGGCTACCGCAAGGAGGTACTGAGCGTCCAGCAGAACCGTCCCCTGCACACGCACACCCGGAGCACAGGGGGGTGGAGCCGGACAGTGGGCTAGTGACAAGAGGGCACTCGAGTCCTCGCGGGGCTGCAGAGACGCCGCGGGCCGCCCCGCCCCTGTGCGGATCCGGGCTGGCCGGCCGCCGGCGCCTGTCCCCCGCCCCTCTCGCTCACCTCCGGGTCCAGTGGCACCAGCTCCATGAGCGGCCAGGGCTCCTTGAGCTGGGCGAGCGGCATCGCGCCGCCGCCGAACCGCTCGCGCTCCTCCCGGCGGCCCTGGGCTACGCCGCCTCCGGGCCCCGGGGTCCCTGCCGCTGCCCTGAGACCCCCGCGCGCCCCCGAGCCCCTCGCGCTCTGGCTGGGCCGTCCGCCGCCGCCGCGGCACTCGCACTTCGGCTCCCTCCGTCACCCGGCGCCGCCGCGCCCATTGGCTACCTGCGCGGGGGCGGGGCCTGGGTGGCCCCGCCCAGTCCCCACGGCGCGGCATTCCCGGCGCGGACCCCCGCCCCCAACGCGCTGGGAGTCGGCCCCGCCTCCACACGAGCCCCTGACCCACTCTCGGCCCTGCCCACCAGAGAGTCTGCGGGTTTCTTCTTCCTGGGCTGTGTGTCCCTGCACAGACCCCGCCCGGGCCACCAGCATTTGGTGTCTACCAGCATTTGGAATCTAAACCCAGATGTGCCTTCTCCCTCCAGGGGGAGGGGCTGCCAGTCTACAAGGGATGTCCTGGGACTGATCCAGACCGAGGCTTGAAAGGATCCTGGGTTGTGTGTCCTCAGGCTCTCAGGTCGCCGAGCCCCAGGATCGCCTCCCTCCGAAAGCTTCTGCACAGCAGGGAGTCCGCCTGGGGTCTCTTATGTGACGCCGGTGTCCCAAGCCGACCAGCGCCAGGACCCACAGCGCCCCCCAGGGTGATTTCCTAATACGCATTTTCCCCCCTCCCAGTCTGTGTTGTGCCCTATCACTTGAGGGCGCTGGTTTCAGGCCAGGTCAGCGTCTCTTCCGCTGCAGGCCGGATGGTGGTCTGGTTTGAACTTGAAGCCCTGTGAAGAGGCAGAGTCTAGGCCTGGTGGGATCAGTATTCCCTCAGGCAGGATTTAGCCTGCGCCTAAAGAGGTCGTAGGGCCCAGGTGTGCTGAGACTTAGTCTCAGGTGAGAGAGCCCTGGGACAAACTGGCTAGTTTACTAAAGGCCTCCTGCCGATATGTGTGTGTGTGTGTGTGTGTGTGTGTGTGTGTGTGTGTGTGTGTGTCCTTGCTTGCTTGGTTCGGGGGTATGGGAGTCAGGCTTTACACACTTAAGTTTCATTGGATACCGTGGACATATACCTCCAGGTGGCTTGAGAACTCACCATCTCCTACTACACACTCAGAAAGATGAAATGATTTATCCAAAATCACGCAGGATCGGAAGCACATTAGTGTTTAGAAGAGTGTGGGGTGGGCTTGTGAGACAGCTCAATGGGTAACCGATGCCGAGTGTGACTCCACGCCCCAGATGATGGAAGGAGGGAACCAACACCCACAAGTTGTCCCTGACTTCCACAAACAACTTCCCCCAATAAATTTACATGCAATAACATTTTAAAGTGGGGTGTGATGGTGCACACCTTCAATTCTAGCATTAGGAAGGGAAGAGGACCTCTGAATTCTAAGCCAGCCAGAGCTACATAGTGGTACTTTGTTTTAAAAAAAATTAAATAAATGAATAAATAGAAATAAATTTAATTCAGGAGACTGGGGCCAGGTGATTGTGACTTTGAGGCCAGCTTTGGCTGCATAATGATGATATTGTCTAAAAAAAATTGAAGAAGAAATAGAAACAGATACTGGCCATGCAATAAACATTTGTAATCTTATTGCTGAGGTGGCTGAGACAGGATCACTGGAGCTCGCTGTCCATTCAGCTTAGCCCCAGGTCCAGTGAGAGAGCCACACAATAAATAAATAAACAAGCAAACAAAAAGATAAAGACATGGGTTGTCAGCTGCCTACACATACATGGGCACACACGCACATCCACACCCAAATATAGCACACTTATACACATACACACACATGCAAAGTAGACACTGATTTCTCCCAAATCTACGTGTTTCCCTCATCCCATGTCTTCCCTTAGTGGTTGCTATTCACATCAACCTGAGGAGACAGGGGCTATTCTACCCAGTGTAGCAGATGAGGACATTGGGGACAGCTTGGTGCCAGATGGCAGCAATTATGAACATCAGTGTCAGCACGGTCCAAGTCGACTGCCTGCTCCAACCCTGACTGCTCATGGCCAAAATTCAGATACTAGGGCATACTTGATGAAATTATTACCTGTCACTTATCTGAAATCCAAATTAAACCCGAGATCCTGGCCTCTGATTTGCTCAATCTTGTAATCCTCCTTGGGACTCTAAAGAGGTTGCACACAGGTGACAAATGTCACAGATGTAAGTGACACTTGGGGGGGCACACTGAGACTCACTGCATGCTGGTGGAGGCCTGGGCAGGGATGGTGGGCAACAGTAGAGGAGGGGAACTTCCGGTTTTCCTCCTCCCTCCCTGTCTCAGGACTCTTCCCCTCACTTAAGGGCTGAGTCAGGGGTTGCCTTTTCTGCTTAAAATTTATCTGGTCTACATATGGCAAGTTCAAGGCCAGCCAGAGCTACACAGTGAGACCCTGTCTCAAAAAACAGAAAGCAAAACCAAAAATAACAACAACAACAAACCCAAAATAGCAATAACACCAAAAGTATTACATGTACTTATTTAGTGGGGGAAGAGGGCAGGGCACACGTGGGGATTAGAGGACAACTTTTGGGAGTCGGTTCTCTCTGTCTTGGACGGGGATCATGGGGATCTACTCAGGTCTGCATCCTTGGCAGCAAGCCTCTTTACCCCCTGAGCTGTCTCACCAGCCTACACTTTGAACATATAAAGATTTATTTCCTTGGGTGTTATGTGCATGAGTGTTGCCTGTTGTGTAACAGTTTCCTATGAGATCTAAACATTCCATCCTTCAGGGGAGCTCCTCAAGCAAGAGGTAAACCATTACAAAATAGCTTCAGGAAGTCCCTGAAACTGACCAGATCTGCTAGGCTGCTCCCTGCTAGAGTCAACAGCAAAAGCTGGGGTGGGGGGGGAATAAAAAAAATAAAAAGCTGAGTTGCCCACAGAGACAGCTGACCTGAACAAGAAGGAGCTAACAGCCCCCCCAGACTGGTAGCTGGGAATCCAGCATGGGACTGACTCAGACCCCCTGAATATGGGGTTAGTAGGTCTGGGCAGTCTAATGGACCTCTGACAGTGGAGCCAGGGAACCAGGATGTATCCCTGGTGCATGAAAGGACTTTGGGAGCACATTCCCCATGGAGGGACACTCCCTTGACCTAGAGGCAGGAGGGAGGGCCTAGTCTCTACTCCAAATGACTTGACAGATTTAGATGACCCCTCCTGGAAGGCATCACCCTACATGTGGAGTGTGTGTGGGGGAATGGGAGGGAGGGTGGTGGTGGGGGGCATGGGAGGGTGGAAGAGAGGGAGGGAGCAAGGGAAGGAGGGAGAGGGAACTGGGATCCATATGTAAAATAAGAAAAATAAATTTAAAAAATGGTGAGGAAAAACAAAAAGCTGAGTTGCAAAAAAGTGACCAGACCAGCTGCCTGGAAGAAGCAGAAACAGGCCTAGCTGCCAGGAAGAGGTTTAGAGCAACGGAGGCCCCTGGGAAGGACACTCTCCAGACTGGAGCTGCTTACAGGATCTGCATTGGGCTTCACTGCCATCCCTGCTAGGGTAGTCCTTGGTGATACAATTGTCTTTGAGTCATTTCTGCCCCTGTAAGTACCCCCAGTAAAACTCATGGCTCACCAAGTTGGACTTTGTGGTATCTATTATACTTTAGTCCATTGTGGGTTCCTGATCTAGGGTAAATAGACAGTATGTCTTCTTTTTCCAGGAAAAGTTCTGTGACACAACAGAATTGGCACCCAAACAGGTTCTTGACAGAGCCAAAGATGAGTTGGGTAGTAAGTGTATGGTCCTGGCTACAGATAGCAGGGCTTGCAACTGAGGCCGAGCAGCCTGACAGGGAAGCATGGAAGAGGGAATTCCAATAGTTTCCTTTCCTGTATGGCATGTGTTAGTGTGCCTGTGTGCTATGACAGCAGTTGCATGGTCCTTGCTATGGGAGTAGCAACTAAATTAGATGAACAAGAGGATGAGAGAGAGAGATGGTAAAAGCAATAAAAGATGCCATTCAAGTCCAACCTTTATTTAAAAGGGGGGGGGAAGAGATCTATAATGCAGCATGCAGATGGGGGCATTAGTCATGGTCTATGCAAGAAAACTAGTGTGAACATGAAATATTCAGCTTTGAAGCTTCTGGAATTAGGGAAGACTTAACCAAGCTGTGAAGGAGTCTGACCCAGACACAGTATGGTTTGTGAATGGGACCAATGTGACTGTGGTGGAGGCAGGAAAACCAAGTCATCTAACTACCCATCCATCCTTAAGACCAAGGCTGTGTAACCTGAGACAGTGTGAGGGAAATCAGTCCCTGACAGAATGACCAGCTTATCAAAGCCATTAGGAAAGCTTGATTATCTCAGTCTGAGGTCCCCATAAATATTAGAAACTGGAGGACTGTATGTGTGTGTGTGTGTGAGAGAGAGAGAGAGAGAGAGAGAGAGAGAGAGAGAGAGAGAGAGAGAGAGACTATTAAGGGACATAGGAATAAGAGAGCCTGTGTGGCTGTGTTTAGGCTGGGCAGTGGTGGTGCATGCCTTTAATCCCAGCACTCAGGAGGCAGAGGCAGGCAGATCTCTCAGTTTGAGGCCAGCCTGGTCTACAGAGTGAGTTGATAGCCAAGGCTATACAGAGAAACCTTATCTTGAACCCTTCTCCCCCTCCCAAAAAAGAGAGGAGCTGTGTTTGAGTCCCAGATCACTGGGCCAGATAGAACAATATTCATGGAGGAGTTAAAGAAAAGGTTGATCCAGCAGAGACCTTCAGTGTCTTTGGTGGATTCATACCTTTATAAGTAGGGAAGGCTTTGGCTGATCTCAGTTACCTAGAGCAGCATGTAAAGAGAGTCCTGTAGGGTTCGAGAAAGCCACTTAGGAAATCAGAAAAAGCTAAAACTGAGGAAGAGGTCTGTCTGGTTTACTCAAAGACAAATATGGCAAGATTTTCATTGAGCTGGAGTTCCCGAGGAAAAAAATTGGTAGAAAGCCATATTGTGTGCCCAGGACCTCTGGAAGTCTTTAAAGCCTGAGGAGCAGTTTATAGAAGACAGCCATGATAGGACAGTACAGGATAAGATGGTCAGACCCAGGGGTGGTAATATCCCCATAGACTAAGTAGGGTATATTCCCTTCCAGCAAAAAGTTATGCTAGAAGAGGAGAAGCTTTGCCTTGTCAGGAGCTCCCCCAACAATCATTTTTGGTGGATGGAGAGGCAACAGCTCCATCCATAGTGCCAACCCATGGCAACTCTGACCCAGGGAGTCATCAGGTGTAGCTGGGAAGAACAGGGCCTTGCTCCCCCTCAGCCCTAAGTAAATCTGAGCAAGTGAGGTGAAGGACACTGTAGGCAGTTTTTCCATCAGGACCACTGGTAGCTCTGTCCCACCAGCTGGTTCCCAGATAAGTAGACAGAGACCTGTTATTAATTATAAATGATCGGCCAATAGCTTAGGCTTGTTACTAACTCGCTCTTACATCTTTAATTAACCCATATTTCTTGTCTATGTTCTACCATGTGGTGCCACCTTTTTCTAACAGGGCATAGCACATCTTCTGCTTCCTCTGTGTCTGGCTGGTGATTCCATGCCCCTTCTTCCTTGTGATCTCCCATCTCACCTCTTCCTGCCCAGTGCCAGTGAGCTTTTTATTCACAATGAGAGCAACATATGTTCACAGTGAACAAAAGGATGATTCCAGGCAGCCCACCGAGATTAACAGGTGTGAAGAAATGTAGGGAGGTCCACGGAGCAGCTCCAGGATATAGAAACATAACAGCTGAAGGGAATGACTAAGGATTTAGGGAGCTAATTAAGTTAGTGTCTCCTATCCATGCTTTATGCTCAACCTTGATCTGTGGAGGAAGCAACTGGTACAGATAAATGGACCCTTTTCATACTGTATCAGACCTTGCTTATGTTCATTCCATTTAATCTTAAGTTTATTTATTTATTATGTATACAGTGTTCTGCCTGCATGTCTGTCTGTGGGCCAGAAGAGGGCACCTGATCTCATTACAGATGGCTGTGAGCCATCATATGGTTGCTGGGAATTGAACTCAGGACCTCTGGAAGGGCAGCCAGTGCTCTTAACCACTGAGCCATCTCTCCAGCCCCCATTTGGTCTTAGTTGTGAGCTTCTGGGATCCACTGACTCTGCTGAGAGCAGGTGACAACAGACTTCCAGAGTGCTTCACCAAGGTTGTCTTTGTAACCCCACTATTTATTATGGAATGGTGGTTCAGGATGTTGCCTTCTCTCATCCATTCTCTGGAAAAGGTTTTGTTATATAGATGACATAATGCTAAGTGCTTTGAAGATTTGGAAAGCCATTGGAGGCATAACCAGGTACAATGTTACTTTTACCTTTCTTATAGCCCTACTGGGATTGGGTTAACTAATTGAAAGGAAGAAAATCCAAAAGGACACTCCTAGAGGTCAAGAAGTTGTCGAATGAAAACCCCAGTGCCAGGAGTGGTCTATACCGCTGAGGTCCCACAAACCATAAAGGCTATTGCTACAGTTGTGGGTTGTACACCCAGAACCAGACGGTGAGACCCTATTGTTGAAGACACTGCACGTGCATGTTTTGACTGTAGAACATGGAGAAATTAAACTGGACTTGGACTGGAAACTCCCACCCTGCTGGCTGGCTTTCATAATGTCAGAGCTGGCCGTGCAGGCTGCTGGTGGGGAACTGTCACCAACATTCCTGCTTGGCTGTGGACCCTTTGTGCAGAAATACCAACGTGCTAGACAGGATATACCTGCTTGTGCAATAGTGGCTTGGCTATCAAGGGTAAGCTCAACAGCTTTCCATTTGGATTTAAAGCCCCTTCCACAAGAGGTAGTTCACACCTGGTACTGTAAGCCAGAACAAAAATCTGTAGCTGGGGAGGTCATACGTTCCCAGTGGGGAAGCAACTAACATGGTTTTTCTAGATGGATGGTGCGGGCCTGTCAAACTGCCTTCTATACATGTGTGTTTGTGTCCATAGATTACGGTTGTTGACAACCTCAACCCATAACCACTGGTGGCGCTCCTGCGAACAAGTGACTGTCACTGTAACATGGTGGCCTAATTCTTAGCAATCAGTGAGCATCTAGTCACCCCTCCAAGGCTCAGGAATCATTGCAGAAGAGGGGGTAGAAAGAATATAAGAGCCAGAGGAAGGGGTGGTGTGTTGTGTAACAGCTTCCTCCTCCAAGATCAAAACATTCCATCCTGCAGAGGAGCTCCCTAGGCTGGAAGGACTCCCAGAAATGGACCAGATTCACTGTGCCCTCCTTGCCAGAGTAAACAACAAAAGCGGAGCTCCCTCTCAGAAAGAGGAGAAAAGCTTCGAAGAAGACTCAGACTAGACCAGCTGCCTGGAAGAAACAGAAACCTGCCAAGCTGCCTGGAAGGGGTTTAGACCAACTGAGGCTCCTGGATAGGACACTCCAGCCTGTGGAGCTGCCTGCAGGCTGTGCACTGTGCTCCAGGTTCCCAGCTTTGTGCATTGTCACTCATGCAGGGGTGGACCTTGGTGACAGACCTGTCTTTGAGCCATTTATGCTCCTGTAAGTAAACCAATAAAACTCACTGGTTCACCAAGTTGAACTTTAGTGATGGTATCCATACTTTGGTCTGCCGTGGGTTCCCTATCTAGGGTGAATAGCTGAGTGTATTTTGTTTCCCCGGGAAGTTTTGCCAAACAACTTTGTCTATATGTATGTAAGTATGTACCACATGTGTACCTGGTGCCCATGAAGACCAGATGAGGGCATTAGGTTCCCTGGAACTAGAGTTACACATGGTTGTGAGTAAAGTAACAGGTGCTCTTAACTGAGCCACCTCCCCAGTCTCCTGGTGCTTTGGACTTTGTGTTTGTTTGCTTGTGTTTTCTAAGACAGGGTTTCTCTGTGTAGTCCTCCCTGTCCTGGAACTTACTCTAGACTAGGCTGACCTTGAACTCAGGGATCAACCTGCCTCTGTCTCCCCAGTGCTGGGGGATTCACCACACTACAAGGTTGCTTTGAACTTTTCTTTTTCTTTTTGAGGATAGGTTTTCTCTGTGTAACCTTGGCTGTCCAGAAACTCCCTCTGTAGACCAGACTGGCCTCCTCAAACTCACAGAGATGCACCTGCCTCTGCCTTCTTCATGTTGAGATGAATACATTTCACCTCCCATGTCTCCTTTCCTTAGAGATGTTGGAGATCCATGTGTCACTGTAGCCCAGAGGACAGATGGGCTCTATCTACCTGGGCACCTGGGCAGGTCCATTTGCCATCTGTTCCTGGAGGAGGAACAGCAGCCATTCAGGAGAGGCTTATAGCCAGGAAGCAGCATTTTTCCCAAGCCAGCACCCATGCAGCAGTAAACTTGGTTCCACTTCTCTCCCAGATGCCTCTACTCTCAGCACTCAGAAGGCAGAGTTCAAGGCTGGCCTAGGCTACCACATTAGTTATTTTTCCGTTGCTGTGATAAAACACTGTAACCAAGGCAGACCGGAAAAGAGAGTTTATTTTGGGTTTATGGTTCTAGAGCCCATCATCACCATGGGAAGACAGCATGGCAGCAGGCAACTGAAGTAGCCGAGAGCTCAAGTCTCATCAGCAGGAAACAGAGAAAAATCAAATGGCCTGCATCCAAAAAACCTACCCGCCCCAGGGACATACTTCCTCTTGCTAGGCCATGCCTCCTAAGCCTCCTCAAACAGGACCACCAACTGGGAGCCAAGCACTCAAATGCTAGAGACTCTGGGGACATTTCTCATTCAAGCCATAGTATAAGCATAGCAATTTCTCCTCAAAAGAAGAAAAAGAGGCAAAGTACAATGCTCAACACAGCCCAGAGATGAAATGACAGGGGTACTCCTATAACCCAGACTCCATGTCTACCCCATGTTCTGAGATGCTCCATGGCCAGTGCTGGGTATTAATAATGATGTGGGGTTAGAACAGGCTGTTCTGGGTGGGTGGCTGAGGTATTTGTTAAATGACTGACTCATGTCACAGTGAGGCCATCATTCTGTACCTTGTCAAAGTCTGGCCGGGAGTGGGGGCTGAGGCCTAGGGATGGGTCTCTCTGCTGTGGCCTGGGCTCTGCTGGCTGTGATGTTGAAGAGCTCCTTGTCTGGATGGGACCTGCCCCAAGGGAGCTGCTGTTATAATTCTTTCTTGGCCTCTTGGTAGAGAGGGTCATGGCACAGATGTCTGTGGGCAGCAGGTGGAACAGCGTGAGACAGTAATTGTCTTTGCCAAGTGATCACGATGTGTCAGAACTAGGCTGGTTATTTAAATCACAACCACCACAGGCAGGGGGGTGCGGTGCGGCCTACCTCCCTCTCTCCCTTCGTTTCTCCCTTCCTTCCTTTCCCTCCTCCTCCCTCCCTCCCTCCCTCCTTCCCTCTCTTCCTTCCTCTCCCCCCTTCCCCTCCTCCGTCTCTTCCTTCCTTCCCTATACTTGAAACAGAACCCAGCGGTCCACCCCAGTATACTAGGCAAATGCCCTATTATTAAGCCACATCCCCAGCTTGAGCCATGAGGGTCTAAGGCACAATATTTCCTGTCTCGAATTGAGACTTTTGCAGGCTGAAATCTCATAGGTCTCCCCAAAATGCCACAAGACATAAATTACTGTTCCCATTTTATAGGTAAGAAAACTGAGGCTCAGAGAGGGATAGGATAGTCCACAGCTAGACAGCAGGTACTGCAGCTGGACTGGAAACTCAGACTGAAAACCAGCATCAGCAAATCTTCCACAGCCCAGCATTGGAGGGTGGGGGGCTCAGCTGGGGTGAGAGGCATGGACTCCTGTAGGTCTGAGGCAGTGAATAGTGTCACTCCCCAGTCGGAAACTTTAGTGAACCCTCTCCATAGCACTTCAAAGGAAACCCAAGCCTTTGCCAAGCCTGCAAGTCCCTGAAGGACAGGCCTCTCTCAGGTCCTCTGCCTTCTCCCTGCTGTCACCATCCCTGTGGCTCGCTGCACATGCCCAATGAGCTCTCTCCTTGGTTTGCTCCTGCTGTACCCTCTGTCTGGAACATTCTTTCTATAGTTTTCATGCCTTCACTTTATCCATGTTTCTGCTATAATGACACCACCTCAGAAAGGACTTTGGTGAAACGAATACAGCACTGACAACTGTAACCCGATGTCATGCCTGCATGCCTATCTGCCTTCCCCATGAGAAGCAAACTCCAGGAGGGATTGGTGACATACTCCTGTGTTTCTAGCACCTAGACTGAGGAAGGATTATGAGTTCCAGCCCACATCAAGAGCCTTATCTCAAAATAAAATAACTAAAAAGAATTAAAACCTAACACAAAATGTTGCAGAATATTATTTTAAGGTGTGTGACTTTTGTTTATGTTGCATTTGTTTAACTCAGTGAGGCTGTGAGCCTTTGCCTGGCTAAAACACCTGATGGTCTCAATAAAGAGCTGAACAGTGAGGCAGGAGAAGGCTAGGCGGGGCTGGCAGGCAGAGAGGGTAAACAGGAGGAAGGGGAAGGGAGAATGAGAGGACGAGGAGAGGAGGACATCAGAGCACAGCCTCCCCAGCCCCCCTCAACCCCAGCCCCCCACACCCCCCACACCCCAACCCCCAGACCCCAAACCCCCCAAACCCCAGCCCCCCAGACCCCAGGCCCAGCCCCCCAAACCCCAGCACCCCCAAATCCCCCAAACCCCCCAGCCCCCCAACCTCCCAGGCCCCAGCCCCCCCAACCCCCAGCCCCCAACCCCCTCAGTCCCCCAGTCCTCCAACCTCCCAGGCCCCCAGCCCCCAGCCCCCCCCAACCCCACAACCTCCCAGGCCCCCAGCCCCCTAGCCCCCCAGTCCCCTCAGCCCCCCCAGCCCCTCAAACCTCTCTCCCCCAGCCCCCCAGTCACAGAATAAGAAGTAAGAAAGATAACAGCCCAGAGGGAAAAGGTAGGCAGGTTAAGAAGAGCTATCTAGAAACAAGCTAAGCTAAAGCCAGGCATTCATAAGTGAGACCAAGCCTCCAGCCTCCATATGTGACTGACTTGGGAGTTGGTTGGTTGCCCCCCCCACCCAAAACCAAAAAGAGTAAAATATCTCACTATAGCAAAAGCTCTAGGATCAGGACCTGCAGCTGGCACACCTGAGCTCTCAGCCCATCTCTTAGCGTGTGACTCTGAGTACTTAAGTTAACCTCTCTGAGCCTCAGGTTTTGCATCTGTTAACCAGGAATTCACTGACTATGCAGACCTGGCTGGCTTCATAAATCCACCTGCCTCTGCTTCCTGAGTGCTGGGAGTACAGGAAGGGCCACCAAGTCTGATGGTTTTACATCTTGAAATAATTTTAAGTGAAAAAAATTATGATGTGTGACAGTTGTATAAAGTTCAAATTTGGCAGGGTGGTGGTGGCGCAGGCCTTTAATCCTGGCATTCAGGAGACAACAGAGGCAGCAGGATCTCTGTGAGTTTGGGGCAGCCTTCTCTATAGAGTGAGTAGAAACCTTGTCCTGAAAAAAAAAAAAAAAAAAAAAAAGCAACAACAACAAAATGGTATTTGAGCACCCGTAAATAAAGTTTTATTGGAACACAGCCACGCTCCATTTGTGGATCCTCTATGCTTCTTTCTCACTACGTTAAGTAGTTACAACAGAGACCATATGGTCTGCAAAGTCTGAAGTATTTACGAGCAGGCTCTTGGGAAACAGTGTGTGGCGGACTCTAGGAACGTGCATTCTTAGCAGAGCAGAGCAGAGCAGACCGTCAGAGGGACAGGTCAGCTCTGTCAGGGGCTGCAGCATTTCCTCACAGGAAGCTTCCCCTGAGCCCCCACTCTAGGCAAGGGAAATGCTCTACCCTCCTAGCTAGCACCCAGCAACTCAGCATCCCAGGTTATTGTGACCAGCCCCCTTTCTCTGGACCAATAGGATCCTCCCAGACTCCCTTCCTTCCTACCAGAATCTGCCTTCAGGAACAACTTTGGGGGGACATTGTAGGTACACATCACATTTGTGGGGGTTTTGTTGTTGAATCAGCCAGCCTCTCAAGTGATGGGATCACTAGGGTGAGCCACCACATGCAGCCTGTCACCTTTGCGGTGCCTTTGAGGGCTGTCAGTCCGTGTACCTGTCTTTTTTTCTGGGCAGTGTTCACTTACCTGCCTGATAGGGTTAATGGATTGTGGAAAATTTATTAGGGAAAATAAATAAACTCTTTCCCTGCCTCTGTCCCTTACTATGCCAGGACTGGAAAGTTAGCTTTGGGAGGTGCCTCTTTGGGCTCACCTTAGTCAGAGTTTAGGAACTGATGGCCCGAGGCCATCAGTGGTAGCTAGTCAGCTATGTTCAAGAGCTAAGGCATGGATTATCTGTAAGAATTTTAATGAAACTGGGTAGGCTTTTATTGTCACCAAATCCTGGCAATTCTAAATAATGGTGACAAAATTGTCCTTTCTTTGAGTAGGGCATAGTTTGTACACACCTTGAATCTCAGCATTCAGGAAGCAGAGGCAGGTGTATCTCTATGAGTTTAAGGCCTGCCTAGTCTATGGAGTGAGTTCCAGGACAGAATATGTGAGAGTCTTTCTCAAAACTGACTTCTCCTTGGGTGACCTCAATGGTGGTGGATGTGTCCTGCGTGTCCATGGACCTGGCTTTAACCCCCAGCACCAACAATATTGTCATTTCTAAAGAGATCCTTCATTAAAAAAAAAAAATGTTGATTTACTGGGATGCAGGGTGTGGAGGAGCAAGCGAATGCCACTATGGTTAGGTCAGAGGACACCTTGTGGGGGTTGGCTCTCCCCTTCCACCATGTGGGTCCTGCGGATCAAACTCAGGGTGCTAGGGTTGGTGGCAGGTGCCTATAACCATGAGGCCATCTCATTGACCCCAAAGAGATCATTCTGTTGGTCAAAATTGTAAGCAAGTGGTGTCATTACAGTAAAATGTAAGAATACAATATAATCCAGGCAAAGGCAGGGGGATCTCTGTGAGTTGGAGGTCAGCCTGGTCTACAAAAGAGTTCCAGGACAGGCAGGGATGCACAGAGAAACCCTGTCATTAAACAAAACAAACAAACAAACAAAAAATTAGAGCCAGGTGGTGGTGGCACACACCTTTGATCCCAGCACTTGGGAGGCATAGGCAGATGAATCTCTGTGAGTTCCAGACCAACCTGGTCTACAAGAGCTAGTTCCAGGACAGCCTCCAAAGCCACAGAGAAACCCTGTCTCAAAAAAAAAAAAAAAAACCAAAACCAAAACCAAAACCAAACCAAACCAAACCAAACCAAAACAACAACAACAAAATAATTGGTCACCTGGGTCCCTGCCCTGCCTTGCACCCATCAGCAGGAACAGACTGGCCACCTCTCAGATGACTGCCCCAGTCCCACCATGCCCTCCCCCCTCCTAACCCTCCCCCACTTGGGCCCTGCTGCTCTTGTGGGAGTTTGCGTTGCACTTTCATGGTGTTTATTTTATAATTGGAGGACTCTCAGAGTTAAGGCTGACAGGTATGTAGTAGCTCCGTGACAAAGCTGGGCACCAAGCCAAGTCTCCCATGGCTGCTCAGTGACAGGGATAATTGCCAGTGCCCTCAAATGTGCTGGGAGCTCCGAAAGGGAGTCTCCCAGCTCATACCAAGCTAACCCACCCCAAACACACCAAGTGCAGTTACTGTGAGGGGAACATCCTCACCCACCTGCCATGCCATCCCCCAAAAACCTGAATCCTCCAGGTAACCAAGGTACAGGGCCATAGGGATGTTCACAGAATTTCACAGCAAGTTCAGGGCAGATCTGTCTACTGCATCAGCACTTGACAGATCAGAGGAAGTCCTTCATCTCTCCTCCCTCTCCCTTCCACCTCCCCCCTTTCCCCTCCACCTCCCCTCCACCTCCCCCCTACCTCCCCTCCCTCTCCCCCCACCTCCCCTCCCTCTCCCCCCACTCCCCTCCACCTCCCCCCTACCTCCCCTCCCTCTCCCCCCACCTCCCCTCCACCTCCCCCTACCTCCCCTCCCTCTCACCCCACCTCACTTCCCTCTCCCCTCCCTCTCCCCTACCTCCCCTCCCTCTCCCCCCTACCTCCCCTCCCTCTCCCCCCACCTCACCTCCCTCTCCCCTCCCTCTCCCCTCCAGTTGGCAGTCCCTCTCACTAGCATGGATGTTTGGAGTCTAGAGTAATAATCCCTGGCTGAAGTCCTTTTCTTTTTTCTTTTTTTTTGATTTTTTAGAGACAGGGTTTCTCTGTGCAGCCCTGGCTGTCCTGGAACTCACTTTGTAGACCAGGCTGGTCTGGAACACACAGATATCCTCCTGCCTCTGCCTCCATAGTGCTGGGATTAAAGGTGTGTGCCATCACTGCCAACTGAAGTCCCTTTCTCCAAGGGCATGCTGAGACAGCAGACTGTCAGCAGTAACTGCCATGTGCCAGGCTTCACTGGATGCTTCCTCCTCCATCCTTCACTGGATGCTTCCTCCTCCATCCTTCACTGGATGCTTCCTCCTCCATCCTTCACTGGATGCTTCCCTCCTCCATCCTTCTGTCCCCTTCCCTGTGTTGATTTTCAGTTGATTCCTTTTTATTTCCTATACAGAGAGTTGCTTGATCCAGTCCTCGATGTGATTCTGTGGACGGT
Source organism: Phodopus roborovskii (assembly GCF_943737965.1). NCBI lineage: Eukaryota > Metazoa > Chordata > Mammalia > Rodentia > Cricetidae > Phodopus > Phodopus roborovskii. The sequence goes on from NW_026126645.1 coordinate 107,998, forward strand.
CTGGAAACGCTGAGGGTCTGGAAGTCTTACTCTTCAGCTAAGGAGACCCGAGCTCAGAGGATTGGTTACACAGCAACAAGCCATGGAGTTGAGGCCTTTCTACATTCATTCTCCAAACACTCAGTTCTACACACAGGGAAACTATAAAAACATTATAAGAGTAAGATGGCCAAGGCAGTACACGCCTGTATTACACAACACTGGGAGGCTGAGGCAGGAAGATTTCAAGTTCAAAGTCAGCCTGAACGACATAGGAAGACTTTGCCTTAAACCAAAAAACCAAAAATCAATAAGGATGGACTGGAGAAATGGCTCAGGGCTTAAGAGCGCTGCTCTCCCAGAGGACCTGGGTTTGGTTCTCAGCACCCATAATGTTGTTCTTTTGCTATATCTTATCGCCTAAGAAACGCAAACACGAGACTCAGCGCCCACATGGAGTTTATTGGTATAGAGGAGAGAACGGTGCGGGGAGCAAGGTAAGAGAAAAGAGAGAGGGGGCAGAGCAAGGAGGGGAGCAAGGCAGGAGGCAGCACGCTTGGCTCGCTTGCTTTAAAAGGGAAACTAGCTTGCCCATGGTAACTGAGTCCCCTGCTGCGCAGCCAGGTGATTTGTGAGCAGCCAGGTAAGTCGGGGGCGGGGTCAGCAGACTGCTGGGTTCCAACATATATGGTGGCTTACAACAGTAACTCCAGTCCAGGGATCTGACGCCCTCTTCTGGCCTCTGTGGGCACTGTATACATGTGGTGCACATAACACGTAGACAAAACAACCCTACACATAAAAATACAGGAAATACATTTTATTTTAAAACAAACCAATGTGTGGTAGTGTTTGCCTTCTATCCCAGCACCAGAGAAGCAGAGGCAGATGGATCTCTGTGAGTTTGAGGCCAGCCTGGTCTACAGAGTGAGTTCCAGGACAGACTCCAAAGCTACACAGAGACACCCTGTCTTGAAAAACAAACAAACCAGGTGAAAGGTCGATGGAGACTTTTATAATGAAGACATCATGAAGTCCACTGATTAGTCAGCTAGAATATTTCAGCTAGACACTCTGCACTTTCAGATCTGCTGAGTAAATAGTGCTGGAGATTCAGTTCAGATGGTAGAGTGCTTGCTTAGCCTGCAGGAAGACTTGGCTTCCATCCTTAGTTCTGAATTAAGAGCCATGGTAGTGCATACCTGTAATCCAGCACTCAAATGGTGGAGGCCGGAAGATCAGTGTTCAAGGTCATCCTTGCCTCCGTGGGGAGTCTGAGGTCAGGCGTGACTCCATCAATCCTATCTAAAAAACAAACCACAACACAAGAAGTGCATATGGCCATTACCAATAAAGGACTGTTGCCAGATACATTAAACCCATCTAATCACGTCTCTGGATCTGACTTCCAGTTTACTGGAAACTTAAGGCCAAGAGCAAGTGAGCCTTTCCAGGAAGCACCAAGTCTTCTAAGGGATGGGACCTCTTGTCGGACAAGCACTCTGGGGCCTGCACAAATAAAGAGCACAGAAAAAAGAAAAAGGAGAGTCAGAGAGATGGCTGGGCCAGTAAAGGTACTTGCTGTGCAAGCCTGGTGGTTTGTACTGGATTGGAGCTTGTAATGGTGGGAGGAGAAAACTGACTCCACAAATTGTCCTCTGAACGATAGGCGTGACTAGGAAACAGGCCCTTCCCTGTATAATACGGCCTTTCTCTTTCTCGTCTCTCTCTTTCTCTCTCTGTCTCTGTCACACACACATAAACAAGTAATTAAAAATTTTTTAAAAGAAAGTATACCTGTCATAGAGTAAAGGTTACATAGGAGAAACATCAGCACTGGGCGTGGTGGTAAAGCCTGGGAACCGAGCACCCTGGAGGTGGCTGCCGTACAAGGGCATCCTTGGCTACAAGGCCAGACTTGGGGGTGTGAGACCCTGAAACCAAATATTGCTAGCACGAATGACAGTTTTTAAAATAAAAAGGAGACACTTTTGGTCAGACATGTAGAGATTTTAGTCCCAAAGGGAAAAAACAAGCCTTGGCAAATGTTAATAATTATTGAATGTGGGAAAGGTATATATCAAATGATTAATTTTTTTTTAATCTTATGAACTTTTGACTCTCCTGGTGCTGAGTAATGAACTAAAGGCCTTCAACTCAGATGAATTAGTTACTATTCTCATTCCCATGGCCAAATACCTGATAAAAAGCCACTTAAGGAAGTGTCTGTTGGCTCTCAGTTTAAGGGTACAGGCTAAAGGTATTGCCTTAGCAGCTCTAGCCAGCTGGTCTCACAGCTGCAGTCTGGAAGAGAAGAGGGGAGGGAAGGATGCCCGGTATCCAGCTTACTGTCTCCTTTATCTTTTTGTGCTGCCCACATTCAGAAAGGATCCTCCCCCTCAGTGAAAGGAACACCCACAGGGGCATCTCCCAGGAGAGCCTGATAAACCCAGACAAATTGACAGTGAAGCCCACCATGACAGTGGGCAAGCAAGCACACTACTGGTGAGCTAGATCACCAGCCTCTTCCCACTCCATAGCTTCAGACAGGGTTTCCTAAGTTACCAAGGCTGACCTTTGAACTCACTCTGTATCCCAGGCTAACCCTGATTTGCAGTCCTCAGGTCTCAATTCCTGATGTGCTGGGATTCCCGGCCTATGACACCAGCTATTTTCCACAGTTAAAAAAAAGTTTTAAAACCAGACATGGCAGTGCATGCCTTTAATCCCAGCCCTGGGGAGGCAGAGACAGGAAGATCTCTGTGAGTTCGAGGCCAACTTGGTGTACAGATAGAGTTTTAGGACAGGCTCTAAAGCTACAGAGAAGCCCTGTGTCGTAAAACCAAAAGGAAAACACAGATCAAGCAACAGTTCAGCACTTCTGCAGTCGGAAGCAAACAGCGCATGCAGGAAGAGCCAGCCTGACCACAGGACTGAGAAACCCACAAAGCAGCAGCTTCTCTGTGTGTGTTTGGGGGAAGGGGCTGACAGGCTCTGCGCTGCAGCCAAGGATGACCTTGAACTCCTGAAACTCCTGCTTCCATCCCCCCAAGTGCTAGAATTACAGACATTAGCCACCATCCTTGGCTCCTGCAGTTCTTTTTCTAAAAATAATGTTTATTATTTATGTATGTGTATAGGTGTGTGTGTGTGTGTGTGTGGTGATCCTTTTCTGACTTCCACAGGCACCTGCCATGCACATAGTACATACACATTCATATGAGTGAACACTCATACACATTAAAATAAAAAATAATACTTTAGAGAGAGAGAAAGAGAACCCAGTTTACATATCTAAATAAACCAGTCCTTTTTTCTCTCCCTGCAACCCATCTAGTCCCCAAAAGCCCAGTCAGGGGGCAAAAGCCTGAACAGAGAGGCTGCATGGTCTGCAGGGTTTACCGCACACTGGGACATCTTAGAGCAGAGCCCTCCAAAATCTTCCTCCAAGTCTGACGCTTCCAGAGCAGCTCCAGAAAGCCAGGCTGCTGGCTCTCCCTCCTCCAAACTGCTGACCACCCTGGCTCTGCCAACCCACTTCTCTGCCTCCTCTGCCAGCAGCTTTTCCGAGTGGGCCTAGGAGGAAATTCCTCCAGATCACAGCAGGCTTTTTGCTTTGGTCTGCTCCCTCCCTCTGCAATCTTCACAATATGCTTCGAACCAAGACTGGAGGTGGAAAAACCATGAATATTTACATGTAAATATTTTTCCCCTGTGACACAGAAATCCAGATTGGAAGGAAGTCACCAGAGTGCTAGCAGGAAGAGATCAACAGAGCCCTGGGATCAGATAAAGTTGGGCCCAGCTCAGGGCACTGTGCCAGCCTGTGCTAGCTGAGTGACCTTAAGCAAGTAAGTCTTGCTGGAGAACTTTCTGCAGTCTCCCTCCCCCCATTCCCATTGCATGAATACTGAGCATTAAGCCCCCCCCCCCCCAGGGAGTGTAGTTTACAGAATAAGCAGTCAAGGCAAAGTGGCCCATGCTTGTTCTCAGCTCCTAGGGAGCTGAGGCAGGAGGAAGGTTGCAAGTTCAAGCAAGGCCAGCTTAGGTTATATTGCCGGTTCCAGGCTCATTTGGGCCACAGGGCTTTGCCTCCACAACTGAGACAAAACCAATTGGTCCAGTGCGGTGGCAAACACTTTCAACCCTAGCACGAGGGAGGCAGAAGCAGGAGGATCTCTGAGTCTGAGGCCAGCCTGGTCTAAATAGTGAGTTAACCAGGCTAGCTAAATAGTCAGGCTAGCCAGGGCTACAAAGTGAGACCCTGTTAACCAAACCAGAACCATAAAAATAAACAAGTAAATATAAGCTGGAGAAGAACATTTAATCATCAATTTCTTGGCTCTTATCAATATTTTCTCTAAAATTTTTTTACAATGAACATGTATTTTATCTATCTATTCTTTTCTATTTATTTATTTATTGGTTTTTACAGACAGGGTTTCTCTGTATAGTTTTGGAAACTGTTCTGGAAGGAGACAGGCTTCAAACTCAGAGATCTGCCTGCCTCTGCCTCCCGAGCACTGGGATTAAAGGCTCCAGCCATTGCTGTGGCCACCACACCTGGCTGAACATGCATTATTATAAACACTGTTATAAGCACAGGCACAAATTAAAAGCTCCTCATTAGTAGAGAACTAACTGAACTATAAATATCCATTTTCTAGAAATACTGACTTTAAATAACAAAGCATATCTATTGTAGTGACACAAATACAGGACAAATTCATTGAGCAAACCATAGGCATGTGACCTCTTTATATTTATGTGGAAGATCTCTTAGGTATGTAAACACAAAAATGCTGTGGATATGTCAGTAAAAAATTGAGGAATTTTAAGTTTGTTTTATTTTTGTTTTTTGAGACAGGGTTTCTCCATGTAGTCCTGGCTGACCTGGAACTCACTTTGTAGACCAGGCTGCACCACTAAGTCCAGTTTAATTTTTTTTTTTTTTTTCAAGACAGGGTTTTTCTGTGTAGCTCTGGCTGTCCTGGAACTCTCTCTATAGACCAGGCTGGCCTTGAACTCAAGATATCTGCCTCCTTCTGCCTCCCCAGTGCTGGGATTAAAGATGTGTGCTACCATCACCTGGTTTAAACTTGGTTTTGTAAGGTTAAATTTTTAAAAGATGCACGAATTAAAATTACATTTTAAATGTTTTATTTATTTTCGAGGTGTCAGGGCCTCACATTAAAAAGAAAGAAAGAAAGAAAGAAAGAAAGAAAGAAAGAAAAAGAAGAAGAAAAAGGAGAAGAAGAAGAAGCAGCAGCAGCAGCAGAAACAATAGGCAGGGTTTATTGGTATGTCCATGCCTAACTTCAGAGAACATAACAGAAAGAAAGCTGCACCTCCCTCCAATCCCTTGTTTTCTGTTAACAAAAACATCTGGTGTTAAACTTCTGGAGCTGGAGCCACAAATAGTGCTGGAACAGCGAACGTCTACCTCTATTTATCTTGCCTGTTTCAGGTGAAAAATTCAGCACCTGGATAAACCTCCCTCCCCACTGACACAACAATCCAAATCAGACCAAATCAAACCAAGTTAGAAAAAACAAAAACAAAAACCCACGTTTAATGGCTACAACGGCCCCAGATGGTTTTCTAGCCCACCAGAAAACCCCAAGGCTGGGGACAGTTAAAATATCCTGTGGGAATGAACGAATGGTCTTGAGAATATCTGAGGGAGGAGTCATCATTTGGAAGGTTTTCTGAGATGCAGCAGGGTTTGGAGAGAGATAGGGGAGGGAGTTTGGGATGGTACTTCCACCAGAACATTACGTTTTTAATGTTGCTTGTTTTATTCTTTGATACAGGGTCCCACTTTGTAGTCAACAGGCCTGGAACTCATTCCGTAGCCAGGGCTGGGCACCAAGCTCCCCTGTTGGAGAATGACGGGCATGAGCCGCCATGCCTGGCTTCCTAATCTTGTTGAAAGGTTAGGGTTAGGGCCTATCCTGCGGTGTGTGTGGAGGGAGGGTGCCGCCGAGTGACAAGCCTAGGCAGCAGCTGGAATGTAAAGGAGTGGATGACATACTATAAACCAAAGCCCTAAATCTAGTCCCTGATTGGGTACTGCAGTTATCCGTCTCGTCCTCCCCGCTATCCCGCCCATCGCACAACTGGGCCCCAAATCCGAGTTACCCTAGAGCCACCACCCAGGTCCCAAACCCACCAACCACGCGGTCCCCTGCGATCCAGCTCCAGCGCCTACCACTTCACTGCGTTCCCATCACCCCGTGCGCACCCTAGCTTCAGGCCACGCCCCCTGAGGCAGGTCCAGCCAGAGGCTCCGCCCACACACGTGCGCGCGCGTGCTCCGTGAGCCTCCCGGGACTGTCCGACCGCCCTGTAGGCCTTAAGAAGCCCGGGGGTGGTGCGTGCCGGACTGAGCGACTGTGAGAGCCTGGTCAGAGCCGAACTCAAGCAGGGCGGTCCTGGGAGAGGCCGACAAGTGCCAGGACGACGTCAGAACAGAACTTGAAGGGGAGCCTGTGGGAGCGTCCAGTTTCGGGCCCAGAGGCCCCAGCGCGGCCACTGGCTCCCACGCACGCGCGGAGCATGGCTCTGCGTCTCCCCCGCGTGGCCAGAGGAAGTAGCGCCTGCTTGCTGCCTCCAGGCTGCACGCGACCCAGGCACGCGCGGCCACCTAGGCGATCCGCTTTCCTGACGCCGCCCCCTTCCGAAGACAGGCCGGAGGGCCGGCTGAGGTTGCCATGGAGACTGCTGAACAGATGTAGCGCTTTCCTCAAGCTGCTGTGAATCCTACTCTGGAAAGAGGACTGGAGTGTGATTTCCCAGCCTCTCTTCTCTCTGCTTCGTCTTCTGTAACCTAAGTGAATGAGGATTGATCTCTCCCCAAAGCAGGAAGGCACCGAAGAACAAATGAGCCTTTCCCAAAAGCCTACTGTGTGAAAGCAAAGATCAGTAATACTAGGAGTCCTCTCATTCCCAGTTCCTGAAAATGGGTAATATTTGTCTGCCAGTTGGATCAGTGGGTAAAGCGTTTGCTGTGCAAACCTTAAGACCCGAGTTTGATCCCCAGAATCCATGAAGACGTGGAAGGAGATTCTTCTGACCCTCATATGTATGCAGCTGCTGTCCCCATTCTTGATAATAATAAATAGAAACAAAACAAAAACTGATCATGTAGTTAAATTCAAGGAGGGCTAACCATGCTAGGTCCTTGCTGAGTGTTTTTATATATGTCATAACTGCATTCCTTACCATGATCAAGGGGTAGACACTCATCTAAGATGTCAGGAATTTAGATCGGGCAAACAGCTTGTCCAAAGCCATACAGGGGATGAAGCTCAGGGTAGAGCACTTACCCGATATGTGTGAAACACTGTTTTGTTTTTTGAGTCAATTAACTGCTGATTCTTCTGCTTTTATCCCTCCACCCAAGTGTTCCAAATGGTCTGTGCCACCATGCCCAGTTTAATTCTGTGCAGGGGGTCAAAATCAGTGCCTCGTGCTACTAACTCTACCAACTGAGCCGCATCCCCAGCTTATACCCACTTATTTCCAAGCCATGATTTTTAATCCCCATGCCAGTGTCTCTTGGGAGTGAATCTGGGCCTTTGAAGGATGTGTAGATAGTTAACATTCTAGGGAAGAGAATTGTACTACAAAGACTTGGGACACAAACACAGAGGTACATGCCTCTAATCCAGCTCTCGAGAGGCAGAGGCATGAAACTCTTGGATTTGAGGCTTGCCTAGGCTACAAAAGGAGTTCATCAGCAGTTTTAACTACATAAGCAGATCCTGTCTCAAAAAATCCAAATCTAAAACACAAATCAAAACCATGAAAATAAGGAACTGAGAAACTAGGAGTGTAGTCAGTGGTAGAGAATTTCTCATTCCAGTGACCACAGAGTGGGGAGGAGGGAAAAAGGCTTCAAGTGTCCTTCATGAGTTTTCTTTGGTCAGGAGATCCTACATTTTAGTCAATTGAGGATCAGCATAATGACGTTTACCAGAAGGAACAACAACCACAAAATCATGGGTTTAATATGTAGTTGCTAAGAACAATCTGATCCTGCAAGTGATAGTCCTGGGCCATTCTGGAAAAAAACACCAGTGGGAGCTCATGGAAGTCCCCTGGTTAGGGGAAATAGGATGATGTTGCTGTTTATTTCTCAGGTAAGGAGTTTGCTGCTGTTCACAATTCTTTTCAATCTCCTGTTGTGTCTGATTTATTTTAGCTTTCTTTCTTGGACATGTGTTGGCTGCTCCTGATTTCTTTAGATTAAGTAATAGTGCCTTAACTTGGGATTTGAGGACCACCCAACTTTTTGTGTTTGTTTTTCAAAGCAGGGTTTCTCTGTGTAGCTCTGGCTGTCCTGGAACTCATTCTGTAGAACAGGCAGAGATCCACCTGCCTCCAGAGTGCTGGGATTAAAGGCATGTACCACCACCATCTGTTGAGGACCTCCCAGTCTTGTGATGGGCCTACCATGCTCTTGTTAAATTGGAGAATCCCACCAGTGACAGAGGTCTTGGGAGCATAGAGGACCTTGTGGAAGAGGTGACGTTTGAGCAGAACCTGGACAACTTGTGGTGGCAGCAATAGCTGGAAGGGGCTTACTTTTTTCCCATTTTCATGTGTGTGCTCACACATGTGTGTGTTTGCACGCACATGTAGGATCACACGTGTACATGTTAGGAATCATCCTCGATGGCTCTTCCACTTTATCCACACACAGAGCTACTGCAGTACAATCCTCAATAATCTGATCAATAAAAACCCAGAGTCAGATATTAGGAGGTGAAAGCCGAAAGATCAGAGAAGCAGAGCAGCCAGCCACCAGAGTTCTTATCTCTATGGAATCCTCTGCCCGAAAAGGAGCAAACTCCTGTCTCCTCCAGCCTTATATTCCTCTCTCCCCACAGCCATATCACTTCCTGTTTCTTCCTCCCAAGTGCTGGGATTAAAGGTGTGTGCCACCACTGCCCAGCCTCTATGGTTAACTAGTGACTACCTCCGCACTCTGATCTCCAGGCAAGCTTTATTTGTTAGAGTACAAACAAGATATCATCACACTTAATCACAGAGCCATCTCCCAAGCCCCTGGGAAGGGCTTTCTAGTGTGAGCTCCTGAAAGGCATGAGCAAGAGCCTGGGCAAGAGGCATTTTGAGATGGCAGGCCAGGACCTACAGCAAATATCCCTTGAGCATCAGTGGCCTCTGAACTTAATGTTACACAGTGTGGGAAGCCATTGAGACTTAGAGTGCATCACCCCAACATGCAATTCATGTGTATCTGCTATGTGTAGAGTGCTGGGCATGTTTTAGAGTAAAGGCTTTAGGTCACTAAGTCAGGGAGCTCACATTCTTCCTTGTGTGTGCACACGTGTGTGCAGAAGCTTGAGGCCGAGGCCAGGTGGCTTCCTCAACTGCTCTCCAGTTTTGTGATTTTTGTGTTTTGAGACAGAATCTATGTAATCTTGGCTAGATTACATAGAACTCTCTCTGTAGACCAGGCTGGTCTCAATCTCAGAGAGATCTTCCTGTCTCTGCCTCCTGAGTGCTGGGGCTAAAGACATCCACCACTACCCCAGGCTCCACTTTGCTTTTGAGGCAGGATCTCTTGCTGAACCTGGAGCTCAGCAGCTCAGCTAGAATTGCTGGGCATCGAGCCTCAGGGACCCCTATCTACATCTCCTCTCAGTATTAGCATCACAAGTACATGCTGACACACCTGGCTTTTATGTGGGTCCTAAGATTGAACTCAAGTCCTTTTGCTTGCACAACTGAGCCATGTCCCCAGCCACAAGCACATGGTTGAAGGAGACCACAGGTTTGCCACACTTTTCCAGAGGCAGTCATTTCAACTCTGGTAGCTGGCTGCATTTTATATGTGTTTCACCGCAGCATGGTGTTTCAGTTTTAGACACCATCCTTTGAGTCTCTGCTATAAAAAACAGTTTTAACTCTCTTCTCATCTCTATGCACAGCACACACAGACCCCATCCACCACCTGCCCACTGCACACACAGTCCCCATCTCCATCACCTGCCCACTGCACACACAATGCCCATCTCCATCACCTGCCCACTGCACACACAATGCCCATCTCCATCACCTGCCCACTGCACACACAATGCCCATCTCCATCACCTGCCCACTGCACACAATCCCCATCTCCCAGGACTGCCAAAATATTCTTGGTGAGTTCAATAATTGTTCACTTGCAAAGGTTATGAGTATTTTTCCTTTCCTTCCCTTCCCTTCCCTTTCCTCTCCTTCCTTCCCCTTCCCTCCTCTCCCCTTTCCTTCCCTTCTCCTCCCTCCCCTCCCCTCCCCTTACCTTTCCAAGTTTCTCTTCCCCTGGAGTTCATGGTTGTCACTCACTCATTCATTCATTTTAAAGTCTCTCTCTCTCTCTCTCTCTCTCTCTCTGTGTGTGTGTGTGTCTGTGTGTTGTGTGTCCAGTGGAACCCTGTGTGTTTATTAAGCTTCAATACCTGTGATGGAAGGTGGAGGAAGCAGGACTGGAGAGAAGTCAAACAAAAGCACAGGCCTGGCAAAGCCCACGGCCGTCTGATGCTCCTGCCTTGAGCTTTGCAAGCTGAGCTTTGCACGCCCACTGGCTCACTCACCCTAAGTGGGTCTCCCCTGCAGGGGTAAGCAAGGATAAGCAAGCTGCTTAAATCTGAGGCCAACTGCAAAGGGACTGAAGGCGTTTGTCATCCCAAACTCCCGCCCAGAAAGCCCTTCCTTAAGGGAGGTGCATCTTCATGACTACCACACTCCACATTATGTCACTTTCACTCTGAAGACATTTTTTCTTGGAGTCCTCTGTTCTGATGCAGTCTAGATAAGATTCAGATTATGTAAACTATAACTACATAATGTTGTCAAAAAAATAAAACAGCAACAACAAATAACTAAATAAACAAACAAACACGAAATATAATTTAGTAAGAGGAGGAAGCAGGGAGGCGGGGCACACCGAGGAGGCGGGGCACACCGAGGAGGCGGCACACACCGAGAAGGCGGGGCATACCGAGGAGGCGGGGCACACCGAGGAGGCGGGGCACACCTTTAATCCCAGCACTTGGTAGGCAGGGGCAGGTGGGTCTCTGAGTTTGAAGCCAGCATGGTTTACAGAGCAAGTTCCAGAAACTCTGTCTCAAAAACAAAACAAAAAGACAGAAGCAGTTGGAGACATGTACTTACTGTTCTTGCAGGGTTGAGTTACCTGCTGCATCAAGCTCATAACTGCCTGGAACTCCAGGGGATCTTATGCCCTCTTCTGGTCTCTCCCGGTCTTACATGGTTGTGTGCATCCCTCCTGCAACCCCATACATATAATTAAAAGCAAGGCAAATCCTGATTTTTAAAATCTGTATTATTTTTAATTATGTGTGTGTATGCATGTGCTTGTTTGTGTGTCTGTTGTGTGGATATGTGCATGTGTGTGCAGGTCCTTAGAAGGCAACAAAAGTTGTATTCCCAAAGCTAACCACAAATGACAGCCTAAACCTAACCTTAATTTTAAGCCTAAACCCTAATCCTAACCTCAACATCCCTACCCCAACCCTAACCCCTAATAGTCACCCTATTGCAACCTCAAACATGAAACCTAAACCTAACACTAATACCCTAACCTTAATGCAAACCACTAACTCTAACCCTAAAACAAACTTAACCCTAACCATTAACCCTAACCCCTAACCCTAACTACAAAATTAATCCTGATCCCAACCCTAACCCAAAGTCTAACCCTAACTGTAACCTAAAGTCTAGCCCTAATTACTAACCCTAACCTAATCCTAACCCAAAGTCAAACCCTAAACTTAACCACTAACCCTAACCCAACTCTAATCTAACCCTAATCCCTAAACCCAACATTAACCATAACCTTAACTCTAACCCTAACCCTATCCACAAGCCTATCCCCAATCCTAACCACAACTGCAACTTAACCCCAAACTTAATCCTAACTGAAACCATAACCCTAACCCCAACTGAAAACTTACTCTAAACCTAACCCCCAACCCTAACACTCACACTAACCCTAACCAAAAATCTAACCCTAACCCTAACCCAATCCTACACCTAACACTAAACTTAACACAACCCTTACCCTAACTGTAACCCCAAATGTAATCTAATCCTAATTCTAACCCCAACACTATCTTAAATACAGAGTAATCCTAACCCAACACTAACCTTATCCCTAACCCAACCCAAACACCAACCCTAACCCTATCCCTGAGTAGCCATACCCTAACTCTAACACTAACCCTAATGATAAACCCTAACCCTAGCCCCAAACCCTAACCATAACCCCAAATATTAACCCTAACCCTAATCCTAAACCTTAACCCGTGAGTACCCCTAACCCCAACACTAACTCAAACCTAACCCAACCCACCCTAATCCAATCCCTTAACCTAACCATAAGCCCAACTACAACCACAACCTCTACCCTAACCCTAACACCAACCCTAACCACCTAAACCCAATGATAACCCTAACCCCAACCCTAACTCTAATACTAACCCCAGCATCAACCCTAACCCCAACTGCAACATTGACCTTATCTCCAACCATATCTTTAACCCTGAAGTCAACACCGACCCCTACCCCAACCCACTACTAACTTAAAATATAACCTCTAATATTAACTCTAACCCTACACTCAACCCTAACCCTACCCCTAAATGGACATCTTTCCTGCTTCCTTGAATCTTTTCTTAAACAGAAAGTACCTCAAGAGGTTTCAGTTGTTTCTTCTGCTTCCCTCTCAGGGTGCATGCCCAGAGCTAAGCTGGAGGTAATGGACTGTTTCCCTAACCCGAATCATAATGCCAACCCTAACCCCAATCAAAACTCCAACCCATCCCCAACAACAAAATGATTCCAAACCCAATCCCTAATCTCTAACCCTAATTCACAACCCTAAGACTAACCCTAACCCCCAACCTAACCCTAACCCCCAATCTAATTCTATCAGGGTGTGTGCTTCAGAGCTAAGCTAGAGGCATGGGCTGCTTCCCTAACACAAACCCTAAACCTATTACCCCAACACTGACCCCAACATTAACCAAAACCACAATCCTTACCATAAGCCAAACCCCAACCCTAACTCTATCCCTAATCCTATCCTTGAGCTACCCTAACCCTAACCCGTACCCTAACCCTAAGCTAGGGGCATGGACTGCTTTCCTAAACCAAAGCCTAACCCTAACCATTACCCCAACTCTAACCCTAACCATTACCCCAACCCTACCTCTAACCATAACCCTAGCCATGAGTTACTCTAACCCTAAACATAACTCATACCCTAACCCCAACCCTACCTTGCCTCCAACCATAACCATAATCTTAACTGTAATCCTAACCCTATACCTAAACCTAACACTAACTCTAATCTAATCCTAACATCTTCCCTAACCCCAAACATAACCAGAGCTCTAACTCTAAGCCCAATCATAACCCTAACCAGTATACCTAACCTTAACCCAAACCCTAATGTAACCTTAATTTAATCCCAAACCTAACACTAACCCTAATCTAAGCCTAGCCCCAACCATAACTCTAACTCAAACCATAACACTATCCCTACCTTTAACCTGTCCCCATCCCTGCCCTTAACCCTAACCCTAGCTCTAGCCCAGCCCCTAATAGACATCTATCTTCCTATTTCTTTGAATCTTTCCTTCAAGAGGAAGTACCTCCAGGGTTTCCGTTGCTTCTTCTGCTTCCTTCTTGGGCACATGCCCCAGAGCTAAGGTGGAGGACATGGACTGCTTCCCTAACCCCATCCCAAAACAACCTCAAACCCAACCCAAACCCCAACCCTAACCCCACCCTAACCAAAAGCCCAACCCTAACCCTAACTCTAACCTAATCCCAACTGTAACCTCTAACTCCAGCCCTAACCCTAACCCCATTCCTAACCCCAACCCTAAGCCCTAACCCCAACCCCAATTCCTATCCCAACCCAAACCCCTACCATAACCCTAACTCAAACTCCTAACCTGTAACCCTAACCCCAACCCTAACTATAGTTGTTTCCCTTGGAGAGCTAGAGTTATATGTGGTTGTAACCGGGAACTGAACTTAGGTCCTCTAAAGAAGTGCATGTTCTTAACCACTGAGCCATCTCTCCAGCCACTCCCTCCATCCCATATACATATAGTTAAAAATAAAAAAAAATCTTTTAAAAGTATGCCCTGGGTGTTGATGTTGCATGTCTTTAATCCCAGCACTTGGGAAGCAGAGGCAGGTGGATCTTAATTCAAGGCCAGCCAGGTCTACAAAGTGAGTTTTTGGACAGCCAAGGCTACACAGAGAAACCCAGTGTTGAAAAGAAAAATGCATGGGCTGCGGAAATGGCTCAGTTGGTAAAGTGTCTACTGCAGAAGCCAGAGGACCTGAGTTCAGATCCCCAGCACCCAAGAAAGAAGTAGCATATGCCTAACAACATTGCACAGCAGAGGCAGAAACAGGAGGGTACTGGGGGGCTCACTGGCCAGCCAGCCTAGCTAATTGATGACCTTCAGATTCCCTGAGATGATGGGAGATGTCATTCTGTAAATATGCTTCTCTTATTGGTTAATGAATAAAGCACTGTTGGCCAGTAGGAAAGCAATATAGTGGGACTAGGAGACAAGGAGGATTCCAGGAAGTAGTAGGGAGGAGATCCAAAATGGAGGATGGAGAGAAGAACATCAGCCCCTCTCTCTGGTAAGATAAGACCACATGGAAATACTTAGATTAATAGAAATGGGTTAATATTTAAGACAGATAAAAAACTAGTAACTGGCCAACAGCATTATATCTAATACAGAGTCTCTGTGTGTTAATTGGGGCCTCCAAATCAAATTTGGTTCAGTGATTCCCTGTCATCATGGGGAAGCTTCTCTCCAGAGCAATTAAAGAACCTAATGTGTATTGTAAGAAACCATACTTCTCTGGGTTATAGAACAGCAACAGAGGATAAAACAAAAATGTCAGAAGAAACAGTAAAGCAAATATCCTGGCAATCATCTATAAGTGATCAGAGACTGAAGTTAAAAATACAAATAAATGATATTGTAATCAAAGGATTTGTAGACAAAGGGGCAGATGTGATAATAATTGCACCAGAACCTTGACATCCAAATTGGCCTCTACAGGAGGTAAATGTTCAGCTTTTAGGAACTGGAACTTTATCTCAGGTAAAACAAAAACAAGATGGTGGAATGTATAGGGCCAGAAAGGCAGCAAGGAAAATTAAAGTCCAAATGGCTAACACAGCAATGAATTTGTGGGGATGGAACTTGTTAGAGTAATGGAATACTAGATTAACACTCCTCCAAGACCATGTTGAAACACTTAGATGAATAGAAATGGGTTAATATTTGAAACAGAGCTAGCCAATAAGAAATGCTAGTAACAGGCCAACAGTTTTATATCTAATACAGTGTCTCTGTGTGTTACTTGGGGGCTGACGTGGCTGTGGGATCAGGCTGGTGGGAAAGCTTCTTGTAACAGGTACCTACATGTTCAGTGTCTTTTGGCTGTTTGAAGATGGGTGTTTTCTGTTTTCCTATAAAGACAACAACAGAACACTTCCTCTACCTTTGAGAGGTCTCCATACAACTCGAGGGAAATACCTTTATGGATAACTTATCATTTCTCCTCATCAAGAGGTTTCTCTTGTTCAAATCAGATCTTGATCAACTTTGATGGTATCCAAAGTTTTTCTTCTCCTGTAAATAAAAAGGCGAAAACCCCACCCCAACACATATCCTGGTTTCCATACTGAGGTCAATATATCCTTGAAGTACACTGGCTGGTTTAGTTCAGAAGTTTTTCCTATTGTCCAGTGCCTTTCTGCAGCTGTTTTTCCTTTCTCATTAGTGTTAAGAAAGTTTAACTTTCTGTGTTTGGGGGGGTCTTGGTTCCCCTGCCTGTTTACAGAGCATTTTCTTGAAAGTGTGATTAGATCTCTCTTGTCTTGTAGGATTGTGTGGTATACCAGTTATATGATTTATGTTATAATATTTAAAAAACTGAATTTGCTGTAGACATATGCTGGAACATTGTTAGTTTTTATTTGTGTAGGTATACCTATAATGGTCATTACCTCTAATAGGTGTGTAATAACCAAATCAGCCCTTTCAGAGCTCAGAGCAGTGGCCCATTGGAACCCTAAAAATGTGTCTTGTATGGTGCACATATTTTAATTTTCCAAGTTTTGCAGAGTGAAACACATGCATTTGTCAGATTTCATTCCTATGTATTCCTTTAAGGTTACTATCTGCTGGTAGAGTTTTGTTATAGAATGAACAAGTAGGACATTTCCTTACTATTTCCTTAGCTTGTTGCCAAGTGATGGAAAAATCCTTTTTTAAACCTTTGCTGTTTACATGGTGTTTTTTTTTTTTTATGAAACTCTGAGGCCTCCAGCACACTTCTTATTAATAACTGATCAATTTCATCATTGCCTTGTGCTAGAGGACCTGGTATACCTATATGGGATCTGATGTGAGTTTTATATATAGGACAAATCCTATTCTTGATTGTTTCTTGTAACTGTATAAACAATTAAGTTAATTCTGTATCATCAGGAATAAAGTCAGCAGTCTCAATATGTAAGACAACTCTCTCTGCATATTGAATCAGTAACAATATTGAGGGGTTCTGGAAAATCCATAAGTACCATGAGAATGGCATACAATGCTGGTACAGAGTTATAAGAGCTTTGAACTCTTTATTTTTCCTGATTTCTATTTGCATTAGTGTAGAATGTGGGAACTGCAGAGATTGATGTTTTTCTTACAATGTGTGGAAGGATCCAAATAATTTTCTTTATTAATTTGATTTCCTCACTTTTGAGATAATTGTTACTAAGCATTCCCAAAAAGTAACTGCAAGCTCTCTGCCAATATTCATTATCTTTCCATAAAGAGGAAATTAGTCAGAGGTACTATAATTTCTGCTGGGTCCCTTCCCGTCAGTTGACTATGTCTTAATTTACCTTTAAAAATCAAGTCTATGTATGTTTTTAGTTTTTAATTCCATTTATGTGGTAGAAATATCCATTCTCATATGATATCTTCCCTCTGCATCAAATCCCTGAAGGGTATTCTCTAGATGGTAATATAACCAGAATACCGTCTAGTTTTGAATCCATGCGGTCCACATGTGCTTCTAGTATTCTCTTTTCTACCCATTCTAATCTTTTTTTCAGCTTCAGCTGATAGTATTCGTGGACTGTTTAAATCATTGTCTTCTTTTAGGGCCATTTTCAAGTTTTTCAAATTGTGTACTTCTACTAGGAAGTGACATAGCTGGGCAGAATCAGAATATAATATAAGCAGGGCCAAATAGGAAATCACTCTCTTCTCTGCAGAGATGTAGTGGGCAAAGGAGTTGCAGGTCCAGCATTCCTGGTAAGCCAAAACCATGTGGAAATATTAGTTTAATAGAAAAATGTGTTAGTACTTAAGTCAGAGCTAGCCAATGAGAAACCATAGCCAATGGCCTCTTTCTCCCAAGTGCTGGAATTAAAGGCATGCACCACCAAAGCCTGTTGAGTCCATCCTTCTGCTCATTGCAAATTCTTCCTCTCTAGGCTGTAGCCTTGAGCACTCATTCTTATGGTAAAGGTCTCAGGTACTTTGCTATAGTGGGTATTTTGCAAGGGAATTTTGACATAGCCACCCTGAAGCTTTGTCATGTGGACATTTTACCCCCAAGTTTGACTGTATCTAATGTGTGAGAAGATTAAAGCACAGGGTCAGACTCCCTCAAAGTTTTGATGCCGTCTGACTGACCAAGTCCTGCCTCAGCTCATTTCTATTTTCACCTCTTCACGTTTCATTTCCCTGCCAGCCCTGATATCTGCAGGGACCCCCTAACATACCTTTCCTTACTCCGGAAAGCTGGGACTCAGGCATGTGCTTTTGCATAGGTTTTCTGTGGGTTCTTGGGATATGAACTCAAGTCCTCACAGTTTTGAGGCAACTGACTTATCCACTGAGTCACTCCCCGCCCCAGTCCTATTAACCAGCTTATGCCTTTGCACACGTGTGTTAGACTTCATTCTGATTTCCCCCTCTCTGTTACCCTACTGCTTACCTGGAGTAACTGAAAGTGGTCCTGAGCCTTTGGGGTGTTTATGATATGGATTGGGTTCATTCCATTCTTCTAGTTTCCAACCCTTTGCCTGGTACAGTTAAGCTACTTAATAACTATCGTTAAGTGTGATAACACTTAGAGAATGTAGTATAATGGGTCATTTTGATTATCAACTAATTCAGATGCAGAAATAACTAGCAAAGCACATCCCTGAGTCTTCCAGGGTGTGACCAGAGACAGTCACGAGGGATCTGGACTAATGAATGGTTAACTCCATTGATGGATTCATAACATGATGAACTTACTGGGATGTGGTGAGAAGTACAACTTTGGGTCTTGGAGAAAGTAGGTCACTGGGGATGTGTCCTTGGGGGATTTGTCTTTCCCTGGTTCCTTCCCATTACTGAGAAAGGTCTAGATCTATCACGGTTAAATAAGGATCAGGATAAACAAATAGGCCTAATAGATGTTTATTCAGGGAGAAATAACTTACAACCTAGACAGATGAACACCAGGAAATTCAACCCGATCCTCTCCTGTCCGAGTGACACCAGTAAGAGAGTTTTTCCAAGAGAGCTTTTCCCGGCTCTCCCTCCGACTTCCTTCCACAGGTCACTTCCACCCCCCAATGGGCGTGGTCAGTGCCACAGAAGGACTATGTCACTACATAGATCTGTCTCCCATCCAAGTGCTAACCAGGCCCAACCCTGCTTAGCTTCTGAGATCAGACAAGATCGGACACAATCAGGAAGGTATGGCTGTAGTCTAGATGTGTAATGCATGCCTCTGAGTATGTGAGACCATTCTCAGAGGAGGGCTCTGATATAGTGAATGCCTCACTCCATTGATGAATTCAATACTTGGAAAAGGCTGCAATGGTGGAAGGAGGAACCTCGTGAGAGAAAGGTTGTCTAGTGGTGTCTCCTTGGGGACACTTGCTTTCCTGATGCTTCAGGCTCTCTGGCTGTCTGGAGTTAAACTGTCCTCCTGACACTGGTTGGACTGGAACATAGGATGTCATCAGCCAAAAAAGTCCTTCCTCCCTCGTTAGGACATGTATTTTGCCACAGCCATATGAAAAGTCTAAATAGTATATCATGTTTAAAACAAAAAAATCAAGAAGAGCCAGTATGACAGCCTATGCCTATAACTCTGGTACTTGAGAAACTAAGGCTGTAGGACTGATGCTATTTTGACTAGCCTGGCCTACATAATGAGTTTTAGACCATCCTAGGCCTCAAAACAAACAACAACAGAAACAGATGAGAATACTTTTCTTTTTTTGTTCGTTTTAAGACATGGTCTTACTATGTAGCTTTGGCTGTTCTAGAACTTTGTATAACAGGCTAGCCTTTAACTCACAGCAGTTCTCCTGCATCTGCCTCCCAGGTGCTAGGATTGTAGTGTACACCACCATGATTAATTATAAAATTTTAATAATAAGCTGGACTCAGATGGTGATGGCCATGCCCTTAATCCCAGCATTTTGGAGGCAGAGGCAGGCAGATGTCTGTGAGTTCAAGGGCAGGCTAGTCTACAGAGTTAGTTCTAGGACAGCCTAAGCTACACAAAGAAACCCTATCTCAAAAAAACAAAACAAACAAAACATAGAGCTGGGCATAGTGGAACAGACCTTTAATCCTAACACTGGGCAGGCAGAGCAGATAGATCTTTGTGAATTCACAGCCAGCCTGGTCTACGTAGTGAGTCTCAAGTCAGCCAGATCTATATAGTAAGACCCTGCCTCAAACAAACAAACAAACAAACAAACAAACAACTTTTTTGCTGGACAGTGGTGGATCATGCCTTCAGTCCCAGCACTGGGGAGGCAGAGGCAGGTGGATTTCTGTTAGTTCACAGCCAGACAGGTCTACAAATTGAGTTCCAGGACATCTAGGACTGCTACACAGAGAAACCCTGTCTCAAAAAAACAAAAACAAAAATCTTAATAGTGCATTTTAATCCACATGTGATGTGATAGCATATGTCTGTAGTCTCAGCTACTGGGGAAGCCGAGGCAGGAGAATCATCAGAGGCCTTGAGGTGTGAGGCTGGCCTTGGCCTCAAAGAAATAGAAATTGATTTTTAATCAATGCACCAAAACTATTATCAGTATAAGAAGTATTGATACTTCTCATTCTTTTCTTCTGCAAACTCTATTCTCAGAACCCAGACTATTGTATGCGCTCAGCACTTCTCAGCTAGATTGGCGTGATGGCTTGTGCCTGTCATTGCAGCACTCAGAAAGCAGACACAGTGGGTGTGGGGATCATGAGGTCAATTTCACACAGTGAGATGCTATCCTAAATAATAATAATAATGGTATTAGTAATAATAGTAACGAGATACTTTTATTTTTTGGATTTTTTTTTTTTTTTTGAGACAGGGTTTCTCTGTGTAGCCCTGGCTGTCCTGGAACTCACTCTGTAGACCAGGCTGGCCACAAACTCACAGAGATCCACCTGCTTCTGCCTCCACAGGGCTGGGATTAAAGGCCTGGGCCATCATTGTCTGGCATTAATGAGTTTCTTAATGGAACTGATCCCATTTTGAAGGCCTCAGCAAGCTGACTGGGACTAGTTAAATGCACACACAGGTTGATTTCTCAGTGAAGTTCAACACGCAGGCACAGATGCCCTCCATGCTAAGGAGGGTACAGGTCCTAGGAAGCTCTTCACTCTTAACTCCTTGAGAAACTGGTGAAGCTTTGGGACACCAGCTGTTTGGATGAGTAAGGGAAGAGAACTCAGTTTGGTTTCCACACAATTTGGTTAGCACCACTGGGAATCAAAGTCATGCCAGGCACGTACCCTCCCACTGAGCCGCAGTCCCAGCCCCAGGAACGTGAACTTCTTGAGTCTAAGAAGAATGGGAACAAGAGGGAGGGACACAATGGCACAATGGGATGAACCTGTTTATGATCAGTGGCCAGAAACTTGGAGGCCATCACAAAGATGCTATGCACATTTTTTTTTTTTTTATTTATTTCCAAGGTCTCATGTGGTGAATACTTTGAGCAATTCCCACTCTCTCTGTATTAGTTAATTTTCTCCTGCTGTATAAAACATGATGACCAAAAGCAACTTATGAACATTTATGTTTGAACTTATGGTTCCAGAGGGAGCGTCCATAATTGAGCAGAGAGTACAGCCCCAGATGGCAGGAACAAGACGCTTGGAGACCATTTTAATTCCAGAAGCAGAGAGCGCTAAGTGGAAGTGGGCAAGGCTACAGCCTCTCAAAGTCCTCCAAGAGGTACCTCCTACAGCAGAGACCACTCCTCCCAAACAGCACCTCTAACTGGACAGCAAGTGCCCAATTACCTGTGCCTATGGGTGGCATCTCTCATGGATACCAGCACACCCTCCCTAAAGTCTTTCTGGTTTACAGTTTAATAGATTTCACTGGCAAATTTACAGAACAGCGCAGAAGACAGACAGCATGTTATATGTAGAACAACCCAGAAAACCATAGAGAATAAGGCACTGCTGGCTACTTTTATGTTAACTTGACACAAGCTAGAGTCATTTTGAGTTGGGGGAACCTCGGTTAAGAAAATCCCTCCTGAAGATTGGGCTATGGGCAGGTTATGGAGCATTTCCTTAATTAGTGATTGATGGGGGAGCCTGTTGAATTATGGGAGGGACCACCCCTGGACTGCTAGTCCTAGGTTCTATAAGAAATCAGGCTGAGCAAACCAGAGGAAGCAGGCCAGTAAGCAGCACTCCTCCATGGCCTCTGCACCAGCTCCTGCCTCCAGGTTCCTGCTCTGTCTGAGTTTCTGTCCTGACTTCCTTCAGTGATGGGCAGTGATGTGGAAGTGTGAGCCAGACAAACCCTTTCCCCCTCAACTTGTTTTTGGTCATGTGTTTCAGCACCTCAATAGTAACCCTAACCTAGACAAAGGTGGAATCTACCGTGTCACAGAAATGCTCTCAACACCTTATTTTCCTGGTGGTGGTGCACACCTTTCATCCCAGAGCTCGAGAGGCGGGTCGAGCTGTGAGTTCAAGGCCAGCCTGGTCTATACAGTGGGTTTAAGATTTCCAGTCACATGCTGGTAACAAAGAAGATTCTTCCCCTCCAGTAGAGGGCGCTGTCTTGAGACTTTTTTGTAGTCATTAGCTCTCTGGGCAGTCGGTTTTGTAAGAGTTGTGGTTATAGAGAGTCCTTACTCTCCTATTTCTACTTTGGCTGGAGCTAGGCAAGCTAAAGGTTGCATCTGAGTGGCTGCAGCTGCCATCAAGCCTATTTAACTCACTACTGTTCCCAGTTTAATCAGTAGACTCTAGAAAGGGGCTGTTTTCTCATGTAGGTCTGAGAAGACAGACCAAGGAGTAGAACCCTGGTTCTGTGGCTCAGAAGTTATGAAGTCGTCCCCTGACTTTCACACCTTCTGCAGGCAAGCCCTGAGACCAGACCTCAAACTTGATTCTATTTGACCTCACCCTGGTCTTCCATCCTGAGGGAAGTCATCTTTCCCTTCATCAATGTGAGTTTGAGGACCCCAGCAAGGCTTCCAGGCAGCTGCCCCTCCAGCCTGTACATTGTGTAACAGTCAGGAACTGCATGTGGGCAAACTAATCGGTAACCAGAATAGCTCCAGGCAATCACGGTCTTTGTTCTGGAGATCTGCAGGACTGCAAGGCAGCCAGTGATTAGCCGATAAGGATCAGAGGTGCATCATCAGGCCCACCAGCTAAGAGAAGGTGCCCATCAGTCTGGGAACAGCCACCAACTGCCTAATGGCTCCTAAATCAGCACTCCAGCACAGCGGCTTGACAAGAGTCTTCCATCTTTTTCCCTAATAAAGTCTCGTTCTTTGTGTAGCACCTTGTTCCCTCACTCAACTGGCCTGCCACGATTAAACTGAATGATTTGAGTAAGTCCAGTAGCATTTTCTTGGGACTCAAATTTAGAGACGGGGAAGGGGGTTGGTGAGGAATAATGGGGGGGGGGCGGTAGGGGATGTTCTGCTAATCTGGGGAAGGTTTGAGCCAGTTTTGACATCTGTGCTACATACCTGGAGGAAAAGGAGCCTCAGGTGATGTCTGGAAAAAGCCAGAGGCATCTCCCAGAATGCTTGTGATGGCCTGGGGAGGAGCATGGGTCAGGAAGGTAAAGGATTTCATATACCAGAGGTTCACTGGAAAAAGTGTCTGTTTTATAAGTGCTACCCCAGAGACCATGTTAAAAGCTGTGCATGGAGTTGTATTCTTAGAATCCCAACACCAGAGAAGTGGAGACAGGTGATTCCTGGGTCTTGATGGGGGCCAGCCCAGCCTACTGGGCAAGTTCCAGCTGGAAGACTGACTAATAAGAAAGAAGGGGGAGTACTGGAGGAATGGCACCTTAGGATGTCCTCTGGCCTACACACACACTGTGTGTGGGCTGTGTTGTGCTTATACTTCTACACAGAGGCCAGATGTTGGGTACTCTTCTCTGTTACCTTCCCTTCGATCCCCCTGATGGAGTCTCTCACTGAACCTGCAACTCCTGTTTTTGGCTATGTTGGCCAGCAGTCCTAGAGATCCGCCTCTCTCTAGTTATGACCTGAGTGCTGGGGATCTGAACTCAGGTCCTCATGGCTTTTATGGGCTCAATGGCACACTTGTCCAAGGCCCATGTTAGACCCCCAGCACTAGAAAATTCCCTAAACATTGCCATTGTGAGCAGGCGATACTTCCAGGTTTTGAAGGAATTAAAAAACAACGCACCCCCACCCCCCTGGGAATCCCTGGCTTCTGTGGCAATCTGAAATGTATGGGGGAGGGAATGGAAGTAGGTAAGAAGTCATTAGCACACTGGGCTGAAGCCACTGCTGTCTTCAATGACAACTGTTTTGTTCTGGGCAAACACCTGGCCTTTGGATGCCTCTGTGTAGTGTAGGTCTGACAGAGTCCCCTGTGATTTTACTCCTCACCCAGAGCAGTCAAAGAGGTCAGAATCTCAAGGGTCTGGATCTGTGCATCTGAGTCTGGTCACCCTTGTTTGGGGCTGCTCGGTCTCGGGTGTGTCTGAGCTCATTAGGGACGGGTAAAATGTTCCCACAGCAAAGGCTCAGGAGGGAAGCACTCTTCATTAAAGAGTGGCAGAATTTCCTTGGAGCCTTTTTCACTTTCAGAAGTTGTTGGAGGACCAGGTATGGTGGTGCATGCCTTTAGTTCCAGATTACAGGATGCAAAGGCAGGTGGATCTAGGTGAGTTCCAGGCCAGGCTGGTCTACACACTAAGATCTTGTCTAAAAGAAAATCGCTGGACGGAGATGCCATGGTTCGGGCTGGCACTGTGGTTAGACCTGGCTCTCCAGTGCATGCCTACAATCCTAGCACTATGGAGGTGAAGGCAGGACTGGGGAGTTCAAGGCTAATGGAGCTGTGTGAAACCCTATCTCCAAACAAGCATTCAGGAAGCTAAGGTAGTAGAGTCACAAAAATAAAGCCAGCCTGGGAGTGTGTAGATCGTTTCTGGCCAGCCTGAGCTACAAAATAAGATGCTCTGAGGTAGGGAGATAAGAAAACAAAATAGGGCAGGAGAGATGGCTCAGTGGTTAAGAGCACTGGCTGTTCTTTCAAGGAACCTGGGTTCAAATCCCAGCTCCCACATGACTGCTCACAACTGTCTGTAACTCCATTTCCAGGGGAATCTGGGATTCTCATACTACATACATGTAGGCAAAACACCAATGCATGTGAAATTAAAGTAAATAAATACATTATAAAAAAAGAAACAAGATGACGATATCCAGGCTTGGCATGTAGCTCAGAGCCATTGCACACAGTTGGTACATCCATGGAGCGTCATACATGGTGCATACATGGATAGGAGGTCATTTTTCACTGTCTCAGTCCTGGTTCAGGGCGATCTCAGATGAGTCTCTCATCACTGTCTCCAGATCACTGTCTCCAGCCATGAGGAATGACAGCTTATGAACAACTGAGAAAAGCAATACAGTGGCTGGAAGGGCAGCTCTACAGCCGGCACTGTGGCTCTTTTTGTCTGTCCCCACCTATCTCTACCGAAATTTGGCCTCATGGTCACAAGGTGACTGGATCAAATAACAGGACTGGAAGCAACAGTGGGTCTCTCCCTCCTAGAAGCCTCTTCCCTCAGAAAATAGTTCCCTAGTGGGCCAAAGAGTTGCCTGGAGATTTTTATTTGAAATCAGAATGTTGGGCTTAATTTTCAAAGATTCTGACTTGGATCATCGGGTCAGTGCCCAGAGTGCAGCGCTGTCAGTTTTACAGACAGAGAAGCACACTGGTTTCCACAAGCATTAAGGAGGCTTGGACTGGGATTGAGTCCTCCCCAGCTGTTGCCCTCTGTGCTGTCTAGTTCTGTGTCAACTTGACACAAGTTGACTCGTTTAGGAAACACCCCCATTAGATTGGAGTGTGCTGCATCGTTCTTGTTGATGATTGGTGTGGGAAGGGCCCCATCACTGTGGGAGCTGTTGGTCTTGGGCTGCTATAAGAAAGCAGAGAGAGCAAGCCATGTGGAGCAAGCCAGTAAGCAGCACACCTCCAAGGCTTCTACATCAGTTCCTGCCTCCAAGTTCCTGCTCTGACTTCCTTCCATGATGGATTGTTGTCGGGACATGGGAGATGAAATAAACTCCTTTCTCCCCACATTGCTTTTGGCACAGCATTTTATCACAGGAATAGAAACCCTAACGAAGGCACCCTCACTGCTCAGGTAGTTGAGAAAAGAGCAAGAATGATGATGCTACTTTATTTGGGAAATGCAAACCCAGAATGATGAAGGCGAGGAAGACAGAAGAGTGCAGAGCAACAAATTGTGACAAATTATGTACTTGCTGCAGTCTGCACCAGTATTAGAGTTGTTTATCGTAAAAGAATATGTATATTGGTACAAGCCCTAGTCCCAGCACTCAGGAGGCAGAGGCTACAGAGCCAGTTCCAGGATAGCTGAGACTACAAAGTGAAACCATGTCTTGAATAAACAAAACAAAAAAAGAAAGGGGTGTGGAGGTTTGAAAGGAATGGCTCCCATGGACTACTGTTTGGATTCCTGGCCCATCGGGGGTGGCGCTTAGGAGGTGTGGTCTTCTGGGAGGTATGTGTCAATGTGGGGGGTGGGTTTTGTCTCCTATGCTCAAGCTACACTCAGTTTAATACACAATCTCCTTCTGCTGCTTGCAGATCAGGATGTAGAACTCTCCAGCACCACGTCTGCCTGCACACTGCCATATTTGGCCATGATGATAATGAACTAAACATCAGAAACTTTAAGCCAGACCCAATTAGATGTTTGCCTCTATGAGAGTTGCTGTCGTCATGATGTCTCTTCCCAGAAATAGAAATCCTAAAACGGGGGATTCCGCACAGTGACTCTAGGCTGTGGCCTAGCTAATCCAACACTGGCTGCCTTTGTCTGTAATGGAAGGCCCAAGATTCTAGTAATTGCTCAGTCTGCAAGGCTGGATGTCTAACTGATCTTCAGTATATGCTAGCTAGAACCCTGAAGAAATAGGCTCTGATGCCAGTGAAGGAATGAACTTACTAGTGAGGGCCGGAGGGAGCAGGGAAGAGGGTTTCCTTCTTCCATGTCTGTTATACAGGCTTCCAGCAGTGTGGCTCAGAACACAATTGAGTCTTCTCACCTCAAAAGATCTCAATTATCCTGGCATGGTGGTGGTGCACACCTTTCATCCCAGCACTCGGGAGGCAGAGGCAGGTGGATCTCTGTGAGTCCAGCCTGGTCTACAGAGCAAGTTCCAGGACAGGCTCCAAAGCAATGCAGAGAAACCCTGTCTCAATAAACAAAAAAACAAAACAAACAAACAAAAAGAAGTGGTTTTTCCCACTTCAAATGATCCAATTAAGAAAAAAAAATAAATAAAAATCACAGCCATTTTGGAGTTTTAGTTCATTCCAAATGTAGTCAGGTTTACAAAGAATAACTACCACACTACACAACTGTAGAGTCTCAGCAAACATCTCAGCAGGTCAATTTGCTTACAGAGAGTGAGGGACTAGCCTGGATCCATTTTAGGATTAGAAGCTATCTTACTATAAGGTCAAAATAAGTTATTGTTTTCTGTAAAACTTTTTTTTTTTTTTTAACCAGGTCTTGACCCATTTTCTGGAATTTGACATATATACCCTGATCTCCACCCTGATGAGATGTTCTGCCCAGTAATGTTGAAATGTTCTCCCAAGTTCCTACATAACCCAAAATCCTTGAAAATACCCCCAAAGCCCTTGACAACCCCTAGCTTTGCAGTTTGGGAACTAATATAAACCCCACCTTCTCCCATGTTTGATGCTATTTTTCTCAAATCCTATTTTAGGGAGATAGCCCTGTTTGATTTGCTTAATTAGACAAAAAAAAAAAAAAAGCTTGCTTAATAAGAACTTTTAAAAAATTGAAAATGGGCTGGGCAGTGGTGGTGCACGACTTTAGTCCTAGCACTCGGGAGGCAGATGGATCTTTGTGAGTTCGAGACCAGCCTGGTCTGCAAGAGCTAGTTCCAGGACAGCCTCGAAAGATACACAGAGAAACCCTGTCTCAAACAAAAAACAAAAAACCAAATAGAGGCCCCAGTGAGATCAAGACCCCAATGCAAATTCTGAACATGAACCTTCACTCCAGGTGTACTTGACCAGCTGTACTGGACAAGACAGACGAACCCCTGTCCAGGATACTAACCAGATGTCCACCTTTTTTTTTTGGCATCTAGTTCTTAGTACTTTGTGCTTTGTTTGTCTCTTGAGAAGTCACTCTGCCTCCCTGATTCTTGGATACTGGGAGCTAAGACATAATCAGTCCAGCCTGTTAAAGGAATCAGTCAAGCCTGTTAAAGGTATGAGTGAAGGTGGCCATTACACGTTTTGTTGTTGACTGGTCTCTTGTACACATGGGTGCTCTGTGTTTTACGTTTGCTGGTTTTGTTTTTGCTGTCTCTGTCTCCTATAATGTGCCCTCTCACCTTCACACCCTCCATACCCCTCCCCTCCCCCACTGCTGCAGGGGCCTCCCCCACCTCAGCTGTTCACGCAGGCTGCTTTGGCTTTGTTTTTCTTTCCTGAGCCCACTGTTCGGTCCTCCATGGAATAAAATGCTCTGCAGTGGCAGGCAGAAGGGGAGAGTGGGAAGCGATAAGGACTGCAACCCTGCAGGGGAAAGGAAAACCCACAGCCTTGTGGTAGTTTGATAGTATTTGGCCCCCATAATCTCATAGGGAGGGCACTATTAGGAGGTGTGGCTCTGTTGGCATGGGGAAGGCCTTAGTAGAGGAAGTGTGTCACTGTGGGGGTGGGTTTTGAGGTTTCCTATGCTCAGGATACTGGCCAGTGAGTCAGTTGACTTCCTATTGCCTGCAAGATGTAGCACTCAGTTCAAGTATCTCATCTGCCTACATGCTGCCATGCCCTCCTTCATGATCATAAAGGACTGAAACGTGATCAACATAATCCAGCCACCCTCAATGAGATGTTTTCTTTATAAGAGTTGTCAGGGTCATGGTGTCTCTTCACAGCAATAGAAACCCTAAAGCATTAAGCCTACAAAGGCAGGCAGGGAGTGGGGGACATGGCACAGAATGCCTGACCAGCTCATTGTCATGGCTGCTTTAGGAAAGAGAGCGCAGAATCTCTTCTTTCTTTTCTTTCCCTTCCTTCCCTCCTTCCTTTTTTTCTTTGACCTTTTTGAGACAGGGTTTCTCTGTAGCTTTGAAGCCAATGCCGGGTTAGAGCTTGGAATTTCTATCTATGAGCTTTCTCTAATTCCAGATTGATTCTCCTGTTCACAGGATTCAATTCTAACATATTGATAATATTGAAATATTGTTTTAGGCTGTTCTGTTTTATTGAAAGGCTAGCTCTGGAGTTGGATATGGCTCCCCCTTTGCTTGATCCAAACACGCTTAAAAGTTTCCAGCCAGCCAGGCCGTGGTGACTCAGGCCTTTAGTCCCAGTGCTGGAGAGGCAGAGACAGGTGGAATTCTGTTAGTTCGAGGCCAGCCTGGTCTACAGAGTAAGTTCCAGGACAGCCAAGGATACACAACAAACCCTGTCTTGAACAATCCCCTCAAAAGTTTCCTGTTTGTCCTATGACAGGTGAGCCACCTGATTTTGTGACAGAAAAAAAGAGCAAAGTAAAACAGGCAGATGACAACAAATAGATAATAAATACACATATATATTATGTCAAGATTTTAAAAATTATTATGTGAACATTCTATACCTCAAGATTTATACATTTATTGGGCATTGTTAACCCTACAAGGCTCAAGAGTGGTTAGTCCCTGCCCTAGAGAACATCCAGACATCAGACTCCTCCCACAGAACATTCTAAAGGCAGGACCCAGACCCTCCAGAAGCAGACAGCCATGCTCCACTCAACAAAGTAAAAAGCTCAGCACTTGAAATTCCACCAATCCCCACCCTGAAAATCTACACCCTGGGAAGTTCTGCCCTCCCCTCCCCCTAAGAAACCCTGTATAAATGCTGTCTTCTGCTCAGGTCTCTGCGGCTTCTCACCAGAGCCACCCACCTCGGGGGTTTTGTTTTTGTTTTCCTCCAAATAAATCTCCTGTGTGAGATTTGTTGGGTGGTGTGACTTTGTTGTATCCTTGGCTCCTGACCGCCAGGGTACCTTTCCCTTCAGAGCTGTGACATTTACAGGTACGAAGACCTACTCCCCCAATCAGCCCATCCCACCTCATCATGCTTCCCACCGTCAGCCTTTCCTTCCCCACAACTCCAGCAGATTCCATAGCCCCAGACACAGCTCACACCCGTCAGAAAAACAGCACCCCCTCCTCTGGGCTCCATATTCTGGTCTACAACTTTGGAAGAAAATGTCAGTCTTTATGGGAGGCCAGGCTGCATCTAGGGACCCAAGACCCCAAAAACCCTAGCAGAGACACCCTAATGGATCTGAAGACTGTGTAGTCA
Source organism: Phodopus roborovskii (assembly GCF_943737965.1). Lineage (NCBI taxonomy): Eukaryota > Metazoa > Chordata > Mammalia > Rodentia > Cricetidae > Phodopus > Phodopus roborovskii. The sequence goes on from NW_026126645.1 coordinate 137,982, forward strand.
TCAGAACTCTTGGCTTCTTAGGTCACAAGATCAGAGAGTAAACAGAAAATAAAGGAATACAAATTCAAAAGCTGGAATCAACACCTACACCTATAATCATTCCCAAACCACATGTCTAAATGCCAGTGCAAGAACACAATCAATGACAGAAAGGGCAACATGGCACCATCAGAACCCAGCTGGAACACAGGAAAATGACTTTAAAAATCACTTTATGAAGATGATAGAGGTTCTTGAAGAGGAAATGAAAAGTATCTTAAAGAAATCGAGGAAAATACAAACAAAAAATTGGAAGAAATCACTGGTTAACCCTGACTGTCCTGAGCTGGCTTATGTAAACCAGACTGGCCTTTGAACTCTGAGATTCCCCTGCCTCTGCCTTCTAAGTGCTGGGATTAAAAGTGATGCCCAACATAGGACCTCACAGCCCAGGTTAACTTTGAACTTTGCTTCCATTCATTTTTGTTTATACAACTATTTCTCTATGTCAAGATTTTAAAAACAATTATGTAAACATTCTATACCTAGAACATAGATGTTGGAACTTGCTTCGTGGTGTAGGGTGGACTCATATTCAAAGAGATCAGCCTGCTTCTGCCTCCTGAGTGCTGGGATTTAAGGCATGCGCCACCAGGCCCCATGTGATACCACGTTTGGCATACTGAGGCAGAATTGCGGCAAATTGAGGCCAGACTGGGATGCATAGTGAGTTCTAGGGTACAGAGTGAGAGACATCCTATAAAAAATAAAACCCATAGAATGAGGTAAGTTATATAAGGATTTAAAGACCCGTGTACAAAACTCTTATCCGTCCAGCATAAAAACAAATACGGGTGAAGCATTTGAACAGAGGCTTTTAAAAAGGTACCCAGTGAAGCTGGGGAGATGACTCAGTTGGTAAAGTTCTTGCCATACAAGCATGAGTTTGGATCTCTACCACCCACAAAGAGGATCAGGCCAGGTGCTTCTATCATCCCAAAGTGAGGCAGACATCACTCATCTAGCCAATCATCAAGCTCCAGGTTCAGTGAGAGACCTTGCCTCAAAAAGAATACAGTGATTGAGGGAGGCATGCAATCTGATCTTTACATGTATGTCCCTCCCAACATGTGCATACACAAATACATACAAAGACACACAAATGGCTTACAAAAATGTGAGATATTCAATATCTAGTCACTAGTGAAATGCAAATCAAGACCACAAATGAAGTCACTAGGGTACCCACAATAAAAGTGGCATATGTTGAGGAGAATGTAGAGACGTGGACCCTTCACAGGTCACTAGTGCAAACATTAAGCTACTTAAGAACCTGGCAGATCTTCAGAAAGTTTCCTAACATGTCCACATAGACCTGACACAAAGTGGAAAGCCCAATGTCCGTTAACTAATGAAGACATACATGTGGCATATGTCTACAACATGGACCATCCTAGTCAGAACACCAGTGGAGTGATTTTGCAAGATGAATGGATCTTGAAAGCAATGCTACATTTCAAAAGACCACAGAATCTTTGATTACATTTAAGAAAATGTTCAAAATAGGCAAAACTATTGTAGACAGAGGATTAGTGATTGCCTAGTGGCCAGGGAGGTAGGAATGGGACATAACTGGCAATGAGCTTGTGGCTTTTTGGGGTGGGAAAGGAATGATGAAAATATTCTGGAATTACAGACAGCAGTGACCACCACACAACCATGCACACCACACACTGAACCTCCTGCTTTAAGACAGTCAATGTTGCTTTTCAAGACTGGGTTTCTCTGTACCCTGGGACATGCTCTGTAGACCAGGCTGGCCTAACTCAGAGATAACTTGCCTCTGCCTCCTGAGTGCTGGGATTAAAGGCGTGTGCCACCACTGTCTGGCAACACTGTCAATTTTATGGTGTATTTATCTTTCAAAAAGGGAGAGAGGTTTTTCCTCAGCCATCTCGTGGTCCAACAAATCAAATGAGGCCAAGTCTACCTAGAGGTCACAAGATACAGGGTGTGAAGCCGCTCACCAACAGTCCTTCTGTCTTGAGCGCCTGTTCCAGTGGTTCCCACCCTTCAATCATTCAGTACAGTACCTCATGTTGTGGTGACCCCAAACCATGTTATTATTTTTGTTGCCACTGTGTAACTGTAATTTTGCTGTTATAAATCATGTAAATGTTTCTCATTGTCTTTGGTTCTCATTGTCCTGCAGGTTGCGAACCACAGCTTCAGTTCTAATGATTGTGTTTAAGCAGTGTAGTCCTATTACTCTGGAGGTTCAGCAGGTGAGCAAGCCACAGTTCTAATGAACCACAGGCTGCTGAGGAGTTTCCTGCAAATGAGGTTAGTTTGAAGAACCCTGAAACCCTGACTCTGGGTGAGTAGATTATATCTCCAGAAGACTCAGGCCAATTGGACAATATGAGGTCTATGGAAAAACTTGCTATATATTCCCCCCCCCCTTTTTTTTTTGGTTTTTCAAGGCGGAGTTTCTTTGTAATCTTCTAGTCCCAGAACTGGCTCTGTAGACCAGGCTAGCCTGGAAAACTCACAGATATCTCCCTTCCTCTGCTTTGAGTGTTGGAATTAAAGGTGTATACCACCCACCACCACTCAGCATATCCTTCCTAAGAACAGAGACTGGGCCAGGTGGTAGTAGCACACACCTTTAATTCCAGCACTCATGGGGCAGAGTGTGAGACCAGCCTGGTCTACAGAGTTGAGTTCCAGGACAGCCAGGGCTAGAGAAACCCTATCTGGAAAAAAAACAACCAAAGAACTGAGATTGGAGGTGGAGAGCTGGGGAGTTCTAGAGGACCCAGGTTCAATTCCCAGCACCCACATGGCAGCTTATAATTGTCTGTAACTCCAGTTCTAGGGGATCTGAAACCCATGACAAAACACTAACGTACGTAAAACAAGGGAAAAATAAAGTTAAAAAAAAAAATGAGTAAATAGGTAAAGAATATTTAAAAAGAACTGAAATTAGCTACATGCTTTGAGTTGGGAAGAGTGCACTTATAAGAAAAAAATACTGTTTGCACTATGTCTGTGCACCACATGTGCCTGGTATCCGTGGAAACTGGGAGAGGATATTCGATTCCCTGGAACTGGAGTTAAAGTGCCAGGTATTAGCATGTCATTATGTGCTGGCAACTAAACCTGCATCCTTTGGGGGAGGGGTTCACACTAAGTGCTCCTAACTACTGAGCCTATCTCCAGCCCGCTAGGGTCCACTTTTTGCTGTTGGAATGGTTTTCATGCAGCCAAGTCCATTCTTCAGCTCATGTAGCTTCTGGTGACCTTGAATTCCTGATCTTGACTAAGCCTCCCAAGTGCTCCGGCCACAGTACAAAGTATAGCCAGGCAGCACATGGCTATATTCACTCTTTAGTTCAGAACAGGGCAGACACAGAGCAGGTCAAATAAGCCAAGCCACAGAAATACAAAATTGAAGATCAACACACTATTCCTAATTATTTGGCCACAGGTGACTAGAACAGAAAAATACTTCCAAGGCAGCTAAGACATTTGGACGTAATGACCACTAGAATTGGCCCAAAGACTAGCATAGCAGAGTGGGCTGGATGCAGTCCATGGTTAGGCAAAATGCACAATCTCAATACTGATAAGTAACCCAATTATATCTCCAGTTTTGCTCAAACTCCAAACTGCTAACAGTAACCATGAAGAGAACCCACAGACTCCCGTTAAAATGAAGTGGCCTTTGGATAGGAGTCAAAGACTCTTGACAAATAGTTTGAAAATTCATTTCATTGCTCAGAATGTTGGCAAATTTAACTAAAGCTTCTCATCTTAGTTTCTTAATCCGGAAAGGTGTTCAACACACCAAACCCAAAGGAAGAGAATGGGGCAATTTCTATAGTCTCCCATTATTTCCCTCAAATATAAGCCACATAATTTCTGTTCAAATTGCAGTCACAAAAATCTATTAGAAAGTCTGTATATCTTATACCCTCAGATTAGTGAGTCTATTAACATTGTTGCAAGTCTTTAGTGGTAGAGCACATGATTCATGGTCAAACACAGCAGCACTGCCTCAAGACACAGCAGAGGGATGCACAGCTGTCAGTAATCAAACCTTTGACCTGCTGACCTTTGCATATAATGAACTTTAAGGATTGCTACAACAAAGAACCACTCTTTGCTGCACCCACTTACCATCAGTCAGTCTACTTCTGGGATGCATACCCACATCCACTTACCACTGCGTGTTTGGGAGACTGACTAGAGCCAAGACCATTCAATCAAACCAAGAGTCCTGGGAGCCAGGTTCCTCATTATTGGGAAAAGATCAGAGGCAGCATTCCAAGCCAAACCTTATCCAGCTTTATTAAAGATACTTTCCATAAACAATCATGGTATTTCAGGCAGGACATGGGCAGACAATCATTAACAGTTTACAAGAACTTCCAAACTCCCTTCTTGTATAGACTACCAAAATCAGAAAGCCACTATAAAACCCAGTGAAGTCTTCATTCAATGCTTTGAAAAGGGGAAGAGCTTAGAGTGAGGGTTGACATTTCACATTAAGGATGTTGTTTAACAACTTTTCACAAGCCGACCCTGACTTTCAGAAAAACGAAATGAAAACGGCAGAATTATCATTCTGAAGATCCACAATCTTGTCTATAAAAGGAACCGATGCTCCTTTGAGGATAATTATCACTGCAAAGTCCAGATTGCCCAATAGACCAGCAAAACCAATTTTAGGGGGTCAGGTTCCAACAGGTCTCTGGTTTTAAGGGAGTTAAGTCTATGTTGATGGTACAGGGGGAAGAGGATATAAAAAATGAATTTAGTTTTCCCACACAAGGCATTCTTTGCCATGGTGGCCACATATGTCAACACCAGGACGTCTCTCCTGAGCCAAGAGGAGACCTTTAAATTGTCAAGGAGAGATGCTTTCATCAACCATCATCAATCCATCTTGGGAGACATTTTGCTAGTGACACATGTTCCTTCCCCCCCACCAAAACAATGAAGTGTTCTGTGTGCTAACAACATAGCTTAAAAAAAAAAAAAAGTAAAACAAGATTCTGCATTTTTATAAAACTTGATAAAAAATAGTATTTCAAACTGTACAGTCACCAGAAGTACACAGTTATCAAAATGCACACATCTCACTTGGCATCTCCAGCACCTTCAGCTTTCTGTGCCTAAAACAAAAACAGGTAAAGTCAACATATAAATTAAAATTCATCTTTGCTTATAGTCTATACATGGTTGTCATTGTTTCCATGATAAAATCCAGGTTTTGGGTACTTAAAGACACTAAATAAATCACCACCTCCACTAACTGCCAAGGAAGAGAGATCAAAGACCCCAGGTCCTTGCAGTGTTAAAACTTCATGTACAGCACAGATGGCGCTACAGGACAGGCCAACACAGCCCAGTGCCTTTTAGAGGATGACAGATTTTTACAACTGAGGATTTCAGATAAACGAAAATTGCTTAACAATTTCGGGATCCATAATGACTCATTGAGTGCATGTCCAGTGAAGATTTAGCTACAACTGTACCTGGTCTGTTTTGGCGTCTCCATTTTCTGCAGGATTATTTGCATCCTTGCCAGCATCAGCTTTCCCCTTCTTCCCCTTGGGTACCTTCTCTCCCTTCTAAAACCAAGGAAGGATGGATAGAACAGGTTTTCATTTTGTATACCAGAAGATAACCTACCAAGTTCTGCAAAGCAGGCTTATCTACTGGATACACCCCCTCCACGAAGCTAAATTGTAACTTGTGGCACTCAGCATACAAAGTCATTTAAACGTGAATTATAGAATACATTAGCTAGAAATCCTTATTTAAATCAAGTGGAGTTTTCTGTAATTTGTGCCAAGGATCCTAACATGACAACTATCAGGAATATGGCTATCAAAATAACTTACAACATCCACTGATATAGTCACCATTGTGTTGAATTAGGTTAAGGAGGTGAAGGGCAGTTCTCTTTGTGTGAAAATCACCAAACTAGAATTAGCACTAAAGTCTCTGGGTCCCACTTACCTTTGCAGGGGCCTTTTTAGGCTTGGGCTCTGGCTTTGGAGGAGCAGGTTTCTTATTTTGGTAGGCATAGGGGAAAGAGGAAACTATTAGTATGATGCACCAAAAGAAACAACCCCACCACACCACAGCTAGGAAAGCTCCTGTCATTTGGGGTTGCCTGTCTTTTGCAAACTAAAAGTGCCCTTCCACTTGGGTCATTACCATCAGAACTCAACAGTAGACTCCAGCTGTGCAACACTAGGTGATTTACTCCAAACCAGCCACAAACTATAATTCAATGAAACCGATGGGATCACCAAAATGTTTCCCAACCTCAGGGTTAAGTATAGGAAAGTCAAAGTATATATACACTTACAGCAGACAACCTCGCGGATCTTCTCTGTGGCTATTTAAATAAAATAAAAACAAAGTCAGAAAAATAAGCACAAGCTTCACACCAGTTTCTGCTCCCACATTAAAGAAAGAAACAAAAAGAAGCTCTAGATCGGGGCTGTGGCCAAATCCTACCACAGGAGACCCCTGGTGTTTCACACCCAAGGCCTTGTGCGACAAGCCCTATATGAACAACACTCACCTCGTCCTTCACCTTGGCTTTATCTCCTTTAGTATCCCCTTCAGCCTATAAAAAGAAGACCAAAGTTTGTAACCTCGGAGGTAAATCTCAGTCATCGGGAACTTAACAGAAAGCGACACCACGTTTCCAAGACGTATCCACTCAGATTCTCTTAAAAGTAGCTTTAGTGGGGATCGAGCCCGAGCGAAGCCCGAGGCGCGCACGGAGGACCCCGCAGGTTGGCAGTAAAGCGCGGGAGAAGCTGGAGCGGGGCCGGGAAGCTGGCCGGCGCCACCGCCACCAGCCAGGCAGGAGCAACAGCTGCAGATTGTGCAAACAAACCCCTCCGGAGGCGGAGCCCAGTGCCGTTGCTATGGCAGCCGTCGAGGGCGGGAGCTCGGGGAACTCGTGGGCGGCAGCGCGCGGCCTCTGCGCCGCGAACGTGGGCGGCCGGGGGCGGGGCCCCGCCGAGGCCCCGCCCCTCGCGGCGGCAGTTTTTTGGCGGCAGCGCGCTCCCCCGCCCGCCCAGCCGAGCGCCGCCTTCCCGCCCTTTCGGGTTTGAATCGCCCGCTCGCTCGCCCGCCCCGGAGGAGGGGAGGGGGCTGCCGGTGGGGGAGGGGGCGCGGGCGGCGGAGGAGAGCGGGGTAAACAGCTGCCAACATGGCTCCTCCCGTCGCCGCCGCCGCTCCTCCAATATGGCTTCTGGCGCCCGCGGGCAACGCGCCGCGCAGGATTCGCCCGCGGCCCGACTCGGGCTGGAACGCCGCGCCCGCTCCACCCGCCGAGTTCCGCGCTCGAGGCGAGCGGTGGAAGTGGCGGCGCCCGAGCTCCCGCGCGCTCGCGCCACGTACCTTTCTTTTGGGCATGGCGGCGGCGGGGGACGGCGGCGCAGAACGCGGGGCTGCAGCGGTGCGCGGGTTTGGTCCAGCCGGGGGTCGTTCTCGCTGCTTCTTCACACTGCTCGGGCTCCGGGGGGTTTATAAAGTTTTTATAGCGCTGGGAGCCCCGGACCGGTTAGAACCGGATTTCACCTCCCGCCGCCGCTCATTGGCCCAGCTGGGGTCACGTGGGCGGGGTTTAAACTCACCTCCTCTGGAGTGAGGAGGGGGTGTAGGGGGAGGGGGGAGCGAGACGGTGGCGCGCCTTGGGGGAGGGGGCGCGGTGGGGGAGGCGCGCATTGGAGGCAGTAAAGGAGGGGTCGCGAGGCGGCGGGCTCGGGGATCCGCTCCCGCTGGAGGTGGCTTTTGCAAACTAGCAAGTTCCTTCCACCTTATGCAACCCTGCTACCCACTTCTCCAGGCCGTGCGACACCAGGCGCATCTCGTCCGCTTTCCTTCCTGCTCCCGCTGGGGGCCCCAGAAGAGGGGATTGCGAGGCCTGGCCGCGCTGCCAGCTCCATAGGCGGCGGGAGGAGCGCCGCTTCAGGCGCGGGCGGCCCCTCCAGGGGCCACGGGCTCCAGTGGGATGAGAGCGAGGCGGCTAGCTTGGCGCAGTCGGACGTGCATCCTTTGGAGCTGCCACCTTGGGGAATCCCTCCGTGCGCCTCACCTGGAAAGCAGTCCAGGAGATGGGGGCGTGGGCTTGAAGTGGAGGCTCTGCACACAGGGGCGCCTTTCGGGTACAGCGGGGCAGGTAGGAGCTGTCCTTTCAGCACCTACTGCTCAATCGCCTCCCCAAACGCTAAACAGCCCCCCAACATCGGTCGGGTGGCTTCCTTAAGTCCCTGCACGTCCAGCCCCTTGGACCCCGTCACAGAATGGTGGAGAAAAGCCGCCAACTCGGTGTGCGAGCACTCCCCTCCCCCTAAGCCCTCTGGGTCTGGGATACAGCTAGCCCAGCTGCCCCCACTCGACAGAGGCCACCAAACCTGGGCTTTGCAAATGCCACAGCTGGCGAAATCCCTCCCAACACACCATCAAGCCGGTTTGCTCCCGCTCGTGTGAGGAAAAAGCCGTTGAAGGGAAGCTCCGGAAGATTAGGAAACAAGTAGATGAACAGGTGTGATGGCCAAGGGGCCCTTCCAGGGCACCCCAACCCGAAGCCCAGCGGTCTAGAGCTAGCCAAGCGCACACGGGGGGTGGTGCCAATCGCAGAAGCAAAGCAAGGTGTTCGTTAGTTACTAAACAAATCTTACACCTAAGATGTTTTTTTAAATTCTATTTGACACCCAGAACATAACCAGCTAAACATCTGCAACAGGGTGTTTGGCGCTCAGGTGGAAGACACATAAATAGGTCCCACCTTATTTTTTGAGGCAAGGGTTGAAGCTAGTTTGCACCAGCCATACCAGCAGAAAGAAAACATCCAAGTCAAGCATTTTTCAGCCTTTGCTTCTGGGCAGCAATGGTTCTGTCTCTTCCACTCCCAGTGCCTCCCGAGACAGCTCCCGCCCCCTCCACCCTGTGCACTTTTCCCAGAACACAGGTCCCCAGGCTGGAAGATACCTTCCCCATTAATCACCTGTACTGCACTCCAATGTAAGAGAAAGTCAGCCACGACTCAACAGCCATGCTTGCTGGGCAGATTCCGTTTGCTGCCTCCAGCCTCTCATTCCCGCCTTAATTGTAGGGCTCTGCATTATAGCCACATAATTCATGCCTCCCTAATTAAAGCTGTCAACAGCCTCATTGTAAAGCTGGAAAATGTACAGCACCTGCTCTTGGGGAACTCTGTGCCAGGGAGTGGTTTTGGGGAGTGCCAGGTGTATAGGGGGCCTTGCCAAAGGGTGCATTGATTGGCTTTTGGTTGCAGTGTCAGGATTTTACCCTTGATTCTGAGGATGAATGATGGCCAAAAGCTCACCAGTAACAGGTATCTAGGCACACAATGGGGTGGCAGGGGCAAGGCATAGAAAGTTAGGAACGAGTATGTTTAATGTGGCTTATAATAGTCAACCTCTTCCTGGGAGGGAGGTGCTGGGGAAGGGGTTTACAGACAGAATGAGAAGATCAGAGTGGTATTTGGTGGGTGTTCCTGGCAGTATTTACTGTTCTGGGGGCACCTGAAGCAGAATAGTTGCTCTGCAGACCTTTCTTCAAAGGTAGTAATCTCTCCTCAGCCCTATGGGGAGACAAGATAGGATCTTGTCTCTTCCTGTAAGGCAGCATTGGCCCTCACAGGCTGAGAGCCAGGAGTAAATTCTGCCATGATGAGAGTAAATTGTTTCAGGACCTACTTAGGTTAGTAGGGTCAAAGAGCTGTGAGGAGCCTTGGAGATTGGGAGTGGGAATCAGTTTGAGTTGTCGCGAGAGAAGGAGACAGTCAATCAGGAAATGCTTGGTTCTGTTCAGTCCTGATGTGTTACAAATTGGCCTGTGTTGGATTAGACTCTAGGACCTCTACAGGCCCTTCTGCTACCCCACAGCCATGGAGGGGGTTGGGTCTCACTGGGGAGTGGATCCTGGCCCCATGCCCTGCAAGGGGGAGTAAAGCTTGTGTGGGCTGAGTCAACAATAGGTAATTGGATTGTAATCACCCGCCTGGCTTCCATGAGCCATTGGGGGCGCTGAGCCTTTCAGTGAGCAGTCAGTACTGGTGGGAGGGGGTGGAGATTCAATAGCAAATCCCAGGTGGAGAGCCAAGGGGAGGAGCAGCAGATGGGCAAATTTTCTTCCTGTCCTTCCCACCCCGTTCTTCCCTACTCTTGGAGGCTGGCTGCCTATTAGTTATTTAACACTGGACTCAAATCTTTTGTGAAGTCACATGGTGGGGGTCTCAGGCAGGATGGGTAATGGTCTAGGTTTTGGGAAGACCTCTTCTGCATGTTGCAGGATATGCTAGCAGAAAAAAAAAAAAAAAAAGCATACATCCAAAAAACGGGGACAGGAAACACAGCTGATGAGTTAGGATCCCCTGTTCTCCAGATTATTGGTGACTGGTCTTGGGCATAGTGGAAGCATGGGAGACTGTCCCTCAAACTCCAGTGGGGATCCATCTATAGGCGGTATGCCTGGCTTTGGGGCTCCCTGCAAAGGAAAGGGAGCACAAGTCATCAAAAACAGGGAGGTGCCTTTCACCAAGAAAAGAGAAGTTTGGGGTCCATGAGGCAGAGGGCAGGACAAAGTAGCCAGTAGTAAGCCTCACTTAGGCAGGTGCTGTGCCCAAAAGTGCCAGCCAGTCGGCTCGTTTAAGTTCCAAGGCCTGCAGGAAGCCTTGGACTCGCTCTTCCCGTTTGGCGGAGAGTTTGTGCAAGCGTGTCCGTCGGAGTTGGGCATCAGCACTGGCCTGGAGCCCCTCTCGAAGCAGCTGCTCGGTCACGGCAGCCTGGTCCCTCTCCAACTGGTGTCTCTTCCGCTCCTCAGCATACATGTCTCGGGCCTTCTGCTAGAGAGAAGTAGGATGTGGGGTAAGGAGTTAATTTTAGGTGTGGGTGAGATGGGATGGAGAAGGTGGAAGTAGGGTATAGAATGGCCAAGTATACAGACTCTGGAGAGAGTGTCTACCAGTGTGGAAAGGCAGCGATGGCGCCCGCATTACACAGTCAAGAAAGCAGCAGTCCATCTTGGCTTGTTTTATGTGGAAATAATCTGTATTTCTTAAAATTCTTCCAAGCTTATACTTGGAAACAGGTAAACAGCCTGACTTTTGATTCTCTGTAGCTGTGGGAAGAACTTCCCCAACTATTTTTTTAAAATTCATTTGTAAAGTGGGGGCTGTGCCTACCTGGAAGAGAGGTTTAAGGGATTAGGGATAATAAATGCAAAACCCACTCTAACATATCAGGTGGCAGAGAAACTGTCTGGTTGTTGTCTGCTGTCTGGGACAGTCACTGGTCTTCTTATGGTCCCTAGGTCAATGTGAGGTGCCGTTCTACAACTCCATAATTATTTTTCAGGGTCCACCTCTAGATTGGCCTCCTATAATGAAGACAGGCTTGACTCTCTAAGCAGACAGCCCTCCTAGGAACACTGAGAAGCCAGTTCAACTCTCTTAAGCCACTTACCGCTGGCTAGACCATGTATTAGTCTCTAGTCTGCTCTGTCTGTTGGAAAAGAAATCCCTTCATGGCTCCAGAGCCACCAGGGCCCCAGGAATTAATTCTGACAGCTGGTGGCGATTGGAGTCTCTGAAGTACCTCTGAGACCATGCATATGTCTTCTGATGACAATGACAAACTCTTTAAAAGGACAGAGAAGACTTTGGTACTTGGAGCAATCTGCATATGAAGTATTCCCTCATTTGACCATATGCTCACAAGAGGACAGGAAGGGTGCTTGTGGCAAAAGTGGGAAATCCCTTTGGAACAGAAGGGACTGGCTTGTTTCATGGAGCAATGGAGATTTCCTATAGGATATCTATAGGTATGCCTTATCCTGCATGTCCATACCCAGCACTGTGCTATGGTATGTTGTGTTCAACTCTTGTCCTAATCAGCCTATAAGCTTTGACTGCCTTGTCTTCACTATTTTTGTGGTTGTTGTATATAAGACAGGGTTTCACTGTGTAGACATGGTTGTTCTGGAACTCACTGGCCTCGAACTTAGAGTGCCGGAATTAAAGGCATGGGCCACCACTGCCTGGCTCTTGTCTTCACTATTTAGGCGCATCCCGCATGTTATGTTTACAAACACTGCATTCATTGTCTCGCTGACCTTCAAAATGGAGCTGTGAGCAGGCCAGGTGATGTGGCACATGTCTGTGATGATCACAGCACCTAAGAGGCAGAGGCAGGTAGATTTCCGAGTTCTAGGATACTGTAGTTTACAATGACCAGGACAGCCAGGCTACATATAATAGGGAGACCCTGTCTCAAAACACCAAACAAATGAATTACTTCGTGTGTGTGTGTGTGTGTGTGTGTGTGTGTGTGTGTGTGTGTGTGTGTGTGTGTGTGGTGGAGGGGTGGGGTATTAGCGGCAGCAGCTCACGTTGGCTCCCCAGAAACCAAAGGTGGCAGAATGTGCCTGTAACCCTAGCATTAGTAAGGAGGGACATCCCTGAAACTTACTGACCTTCTATCCTAGCAAAATAGATGAACTTCACATTTAATGAGAGATCCTGTCTTAAAACATAGAGGTGGAGGGCTGGCAAAATCTATCAGTAGGGAAAGGTGCTATTTAAGCCTAACAACAAGAATTCAATCGCTGGAGTCCATTGCAAGGTGGAGGAGAGCTGGTTATGGTGGTCCACACTTTTAATCCCAGCACCCAGGAAGCAGAGGCCAGCCTGGTCTACAGAGGGAGTGGCAATAACCCCACCTACACTGTGAGTTCCAGACCCTGTCTCAAAAACAATAACAAAACATTAAAGAAGTTGGAAAGAGAAAACCAGCTCCACAAAGCTGTCCTATGACCTCTACATACATACAGTGTAACCCACATTACACTTAAAGAATACACTAATAATTAAAATAAGAGACAAAGACCAAGGAAAGATAACTGGCGTACACTTACAGACACGCACATACACAAACAAGTACATATATACATACACTAACCATACTATACACAAAGTTGCATGAATTTTGTCAGGTCAGAATGAATTTGCTTGAAGCCCTGAAATTTAATAAATTCATGTTCAGAAGACTCTCACCTTTCAAAGACTGTATTTCTTCTTTCTTTAAAAAATTACTTTTATTATTTTTCTAATTGTGTTTGTGAATGTGTGAATGTGTGTGTGTATGAGAGACAGAGAGAGAGTGTGTGTGTGTGTGTGTGTGTGAACATGAGTACAGGTGCCCACAGAGACCAGAAACACTGGCGTTTCCTCAGAGCAAAGTTACAGCAGGTTGTGAGCCACTGTGAGTGCTAGAAACTAATTGTCACCTTTGGAAGAGCAGGAAACCCGCTTAACATCTGAGGCATTTCTCCCTTTTTCCTTTCTTTTTCAGGTAAATTTTTATTTCTAGGAAAAAACAATAAATTGACCATATCACATACAAGTGTAATCCTAGCTGGGCATGGTGGTGCACACTTTTAATCCCAGCACTCCGGAGGCAGAGGTAGGTGGATCTCTGTAAGTTCAAGGCCAATGTGATCTTGGTCTATACAGCAAGTTCCAGCACAGCCAGGGTTACACAGAGAAACAATGTCTCAAAAACCACAAGTAATCCTGAGCATTATATTTTATAGACCAGATATTGAAATTTGGCACTACAACAAAAATCCAGGCAGATATTTACATTAGCTCTTGAATATCTCACACAAAACTTTTCGGTCAGTTAAAATAAACAACCAGCTATAAAATTATATTTTATTTTTGGTTTATAGCATAATTTTTAAAATTCCTTATTTTATTTAAAGACAGGGTCTTGCTATGTGGCCCTGGTTGGGCCTGAACTTTCTAATGGAACCAGGGTGGCCACAGAGTTGGGATGATCCTCCTACCTTTGGTATCTGTGCTGGGATCACAGTCAGGTGTCACTATGCCAGGACCCAAGGCTTACTCTCTTTTTTTTACATTAATTAATTGTATAAATACGAATGTTTTGTCTGAATATGTATGTATATGCACCTGTGTAGGCCTGGGGAGTTCAGAAGAGGCGCTGAACCCCTGGAACTAGTTAGGAGTGGTTGTGAGCCACAATAAAGATGCCTAAAGCCAGGTCCTCTGCAAGAGCAACAAGTGTTTCTAATGACTGAGCCATCTCTTCAGCCACCTAGGGCTTTTCTTTTTTCTTTTTTAGGTTTTTTGGGACACAATTTTTCTGTGTAACAGCTATGGCTGTCCTGGAACTCACTTTGTAGACCATGCTGGCTTCGAACTCACAGAGAGCTGCCTGCCTCTGCCTCCCAAGAGCTGGGATTAAAGGCATGCATCATCACACCAGGCTTCTAAGGCTTTTTTCCTAAGGCTTTTTCTTAAGTCTGTGAGATGGGGATAACAGTACCCACCTCCCTAGGTTGATTTAGTAAAAACCAGATGAAGAGAGCCTCACTTAGAATTGTTTGCTATTCTGTTACCAGGGTTGGTGAAGAAACATCCCTAGAGGGAGGAAAGGCAGTGATGCCTAAAGGCTCAGTGCTCCTCTAAATGGCAGCCCCAAATAAACGCCAGAGTGGAGAAGTCAAGCAAAGCTTGACCCATTTGTAGGAACCAGTGGGCCACTGTGAGGATGACAAGGGGCAGCTGAGCTAGCTAGCCTCCTTATTTTACAGATAAGGACACAAAGGGATTTAGTTTGTCATACAGCTGGCTGAAATTCTGTTGGTTTCTCCAAAGTGGCTTTTTTAAATTAAGGCTGGGCCTCTCTACATAACCCAGGTTTCCTAGCACTCACTCTGTAGACCAAACTGGCCTCAAATTCACAAAGATCCGCCTGCCTCTGCCTCTAGTTCTGGGGTTAAAGGTGTGCACCACCATATCTGGCCTAATGTGGCTTCTTGACAGGATGGGATAGATCTTGTACTTAAGGATGGCTGTAGTTCCTGGGGGTGGAAAAGCCATCCTCTAGATACCTTCTGCCCACACCCATGTGTCTGGAGCCTCTCTCCCAATCTCAGAAGTGCTCTTGGTTCTTCTCAGTTACTTGCGCTCAGAAAACCCAAGCAGGAGGGACACAGTGGCATATACTGGCAATTCCAGCACACACAAGTAATCACATCACAGAGGAGGCCCAAGTGGACTACTGCGAGTTCAACACTACCCTGGGCTACACAGTGAGGTGATATTTTGTTTATGCTGTAACAAATAAAGCTTGCCTGAAGATCAGAGTGCAGAGCTAAGCCACTAGTTAATCCATAGAGGCCAGGCAGTGGTGGCACATGCCTTTAATCTCAGCATCCAAGAGACAGAGGCAGATGGATCTCTGTGAGTTCAAGGCCACCCATGATCTAGTCTAAAAGACAGAGACAGGTGGTGATGGATCACACCTTTAGTCTCAGTACTAGGGAGTCACATGCCTTTAAACCTAGCACTAGGAAGGTGGAGACAGGAAGGGATATGGTTGGGCAGAGAAAGGAATATAAAACAGGAGACAGCAGCTCATGGCATTCAGTCTGAGGATTCATAGGGACAGGATCACCCCTTTGGTCTGAGCATTGGTAGAGGTTAAGTACTCTAGTGACTGGCTGCTCTGCCTCTCTGGTCCTTCAGATTTCACCCCCATAGCTGTCTCCAGGTTTTTATTTAATCAGACTAATTAGGATTGCATTACAACACAGTGAGTACCATGCTAGCTAGAGCTGTAGGTCTTACTTCAAAGGGAAGAAAAAAATTAAAACGAGTAACACCCCCACCAAAGCCCAAGTTAACCAAAGTCCTCCTTTTCCCTTATCTTTCTTTTTTGTGTGTGGACATGTGTGTTCACTTGTGTGCAGGCACATGTGACTGCTGATGTACATGTATGTATGTGGAAACCAGAGGTCAAGCTCAGATGTTCTTGCTCTGGCCCTGCTTACCTTTTTTTGAGGCGGGTCTGAGCACTCACTCAGTGCCAGGATTAAAGGCTTACAGCACCTTGCCTGCTCTGCCTTGTGACAGGGGTTCTTATACTAGCTGACACTTGTTAATTGCGTCTACAAAGGTTGACCAGATAAACCCAAGGTTCTGCCTGTCTTCACCTTCCCATCACTGAGGTTTCAAACACGTTACTACACCCAGATTGTTATTTAAGATTTATCTATTTATGTATATGAGTGGTTTCTACTTCTGCATGACAGAAGGTGGTTGTGAGCCACCATGTAGGTGCTGGGAATTGAACTCTGGACCTCTGGAAGAACAGCCAGTGCTCTTAAGCACTGTGCCATCTCTCGAGCCCTGCACCCAGATTATTTTTAAATTACGTGTATGTGTGTGCCTGATTGAGTGTGAGCACATTAATAGGAGGCCAGAAGCATTGGACTTCCGAGAGCTGGAGCTGCAGACAGTATAGGTGCTGGGAACCGAACTCCAGTGCTGTGGAAGAGCTGTATGTGCTCTTAACCACTGAGCCGTCCCTCAGTCCTGTACCCAGATTTTTATATGGGACCAAATTCACATGCTTGCCCTGTCAGCACTTCGCCAGCTCTCTTTAGGCCCCCACCTTTTTTCTTTTTGTTTGGTTTGTTTTTAGATGGAGTTTTACTATTTAATGCAGGCTGCCTTCAAACACATGGAAATCTTCCTACCTTTTGTCTCCCTGGTCCAGGGATGGAAGATGTGTACCACCATGCCCAGGGATCAGAAGTCCTAAAGGTCAATGTCTCTCATGAGCATAGTAATGTCCTGTGTAACTAACTATCAAAAGAACATTCTCTGAGACAGGGTCTCATATGTAGCTGAGGACATGAGCTATACTCCTGGATCCTGCCTCTACCTCCCACTCCCATCTCAAGAGCTGTGACTCTCTTAAGAGTTCATGCAGGTTGTAGGCAATCTTGTGCAAAGGCTCTGAGAAGGTCCTCTGAGAAATGGAACTGAGCCTCTCTGCTCTTCGACCCTCAGAAGACACAAGGAACAAGATGGAGCAAAGCCTTGAGTACTTTACCACTTTACAGGTGTCTGGGCTTCAAAACACTTATGAAGGGCTGACAGGGAGTCAGTAACACATCTCTTTAAAAACAAAAAAGATCACAGAGGCAGTAGTAGCACATGCTTTTAATCCCAGCACTAAGAAGGCAGAGGCAGAGACCAGCCTGGTCTACAGAACAAGTTCCAGGACAGCCAGAGCTACACAGAGAAATCCTGTCTCAAAAACATCCCCCTAAAAAAACAATAAAATAAAATCACATGGTGTAGTCACACAAATGCAGGCAAAATTCTCATACACAACTAAAAAAAATTCTGTCTTTTCAAGGCAGGGTTTTTCTGTATAGCTCTGGCTGCCCTGGAACTCAATTTGTAGACCGGGCTCACCTCGAACTCAAGAGATCTCTGCCTCCCAGTGCTGGAATTAAAGATAATCACCACCATACCATACCCAGCTTAAACCTTTTTTTTTTTTTTTTTTTTTTTTTTTAAAGAAGCAAAGACAGATGAGAAAACAGGTTTTTTTTTTTGAAGGTTTACTTATATATATAAGTGTTTGCTTACATGTATATATGTGCACCCTGTACATGCCTGTTGTCCTCAGAGGTCTGAGGAGGGCACTGGGTTTCCTGGAATTGGGGTTAAGGATGGTTGTGAGCCACCATGTGGGGGGCTCTGCAACATGGACAAGGAGGAATGGCTCAGTGGTTTCCAGCACTCACATGACATGCAGGTGGCTCACCGCCACCCGGAGCATCCCTGCCCTCTGTGGGTAACTGCACTCACGTGTACATAAACCCACCCCAGTATTAAAAATAACAAAAATAAATGAAGACAACAAAAAGGTGTAGGGCTGGAGAAGCAGCTCAGTTAGTTCAGTGCTTGCGTAGTTACATGGAGTCTTAGATTTACTCTCCAGCACCAAAGAAAGGGTTTAGTCTCTCAGCTCTGCCTCTCACCCCTTAAAGTCTCTTGCGATTTTATTTATTTATTTATTTATTTATTTATTTATTTATTTATTTAAAAACCAAATGCTATCAGATTCTGCCCATCCCCTAAGTCCTCTGGGTGTGTTACTTCTACCTGCCAAGCTTTGCATGATTAAGAGGCCTGATTGCCAGGGGCTTCTTCCTCCACCTTCCCTCTTAGCATCCCCAAGACCTGAACTGATGGCCTTGGGTGGCTTCTGCACTCTTTCATTACTCTATCATCACTGAATATTCTTTATTGCCTTACTACGGCTGAAATTTTCCTTACATGTTTCCTTGTTTACTGCCTATCTATTCAACTAAAAATATAAGCTCCATAAGGGCAGAGATCTTGTCTGGCTGAGTAACTGCTGGTTCTCCTGTGCTTTAACTTGTCTGATTCATACTAGGAATTCTTAAATGTTTATGAAGAAGATAAAACCTTAGGGAAATCGTCTACAAACCATGTGCAAAGCACTGACAAACTTGAGATAATAAAAGGCTTTTGGGCATTCAAATTCTAGGTCTACACACAAGAATATCCATATACTCCAGGCTCACACTCCAGGCTCTCTGGGCGTCATGCAGAGCCAGTTTACTCTCACTCTATATATACACAATGCTACTGTGCATAGTTAACCTGCTTTCTTTGCCTATAGTTGACTTAAAACAGTAAACAGGAAGGAAAGGGAAGGGGGGATGCTGTCAAAATTAGCCACCAACACAGCAGGAGACAAAAGAGGGAGGACTTAGAAAATTATACAAGATGTCTCAAAGCCAGATCTTTGGGGACCATGTAGCTTCCCGTCAACAGTCCTACTCTTCAAAGGCTTCGCGGTGCTTGAGACAATAGTTACTGTCATCATTATCCTCATTTTTGGCATGTGATCACTCTGATCATCACTATTAGCAACTGCTAGGTATACTGTAGGTGTCAATGGATTACAAGATATACTTCAGAAAGTTTTTCAGCAAAAAAAAAAAGTCTTTGTTTCAGAGAGAGCTTCAGTCACGTGGGAAACTCATCACCGGCAGCAGGTAACTGAGGCTTTGCTAGTCAGCCCATTTGTTCTAAGCTGCCTTGTCCAAATTACCCATATTCTGAAACTCAGTAAAACCCTCAGAATTCAAAAGACTAATGCCAGAAGTTCAGAATGGGGGATCCTGGACAGATTTCAGGGATTCTGTGAACCTGAAAATATTCCTTGTAGTTGAGTGTAAGTATAATCCTATGGAAAGTAGACCTGGTTTTGATCGGACATGTTCTTTGGTTTTTATTAGGTTCCCAAAAAGGGCCCTAAGACCAACAAGACTCCTGGCTCATTCCTTCTTCCTGGCCATTATCTTCCAGACTTAACAAACAGCAGATTTCAAAATTCAGGTTCCTAGTTCTGTGACCTTGGCACAGTTAGTCTCTCTGTCCCTGTTTTCATATCTGAAAAATGAGGACACCAAATCTGTTACATTTAGGGAGGGTTAAATAGATAATATACAAAAACAACCAGGGCTGGAGAATTGGCTCAGTGGTTAAGAACACTAGCTGTTTTTCCAGAGGACTTGGGTTCAATTCCCAGCACCTATATGGCAGCTCACAACTGTCTGTAACTCCAGTTCCAGGGGATCTGACACCCTCGCAGCAATGCACATTAAAAAAAAAAAAAAAAACCAAAAAACAAAAACGAACTACCAGAGCCCCTCCATGTTCGCAGCCCTGCCCACATTACCAGTGGTAATCAGCCACGGACAAAGCACGGACCGCTAGCACAAAGACAAGTACTCATGAGCGCTTATGGAAGGGTGCTGGCGATTACTGGCCCTGTGAAGTCGTCTGCCTCAGGTGGGTGTCACCAGCTGCAGCTTTGTCTAACATCTCCAGAGAACACTGGATAAGCTGAGATTAGGACACCTTAGACTACATTGGTCCCTACACAATTTTTTTTTTTTTTTTTTTGAGACCAGGCTCTCTGGCCTCTACCCTGCTTCTCAAGTGCTAGGATTAAACACCTACAGTACAATGGCCCAGTCAGTTTTCCTCTGTTCACTCAATTATATATGAGAGGCTAAGAAAACCTACCTATTGAGTTCTTGGGAGCAGTAATGAGTGAGGTACTGAATGTGGAAACCATTCAATCTGACACAG
Organism: Phodopus roborovskii; assembly: GCF_943737965.1. Classification (NCBI taxonomy): domain Eukaryota; kingdom Metazoa; phylum Chordata; class Mammalia; order Rodentia; family Cricetidae; genus Phodopus; species Phodopus roborovskii. Next base: position 158,038 of record NW_026126645.1, read on the forward strand.
TGAATGATCAGTGGGTTGTAGGTATTATAACTGTACTGATTATTATTATGTTTGTCAAGAAATGTTTGGTGGTCTGGAAAGATTGCTCAGTGGGTAAGGGCACTTGTGACCAAGCCTGACAACCTGAGCTCAATTCTTGACATCCACATGAAAGAGAGCACCAACTCCCAAAAGCTGTCCACCACACATACACTATGACACACATGCATTAATTATGGCACATCTATGGACACAAACACGCACACATATAAAAACAATAAAAAAAATCTTTTAAAAAGCACATAGCAAGATACAGTGCAAGGTGGGTCTGTCATTGCCAACCTCTGTCCATCCCACCCTACCAGACTCGCACCTGAAGTGCACTATGATTCATCTGAAACTGCAGGATCGCCTCACACAGGTTCCAAAATGTGTATTCTGGCCACAGAACAGGCTGGAACACTAGGCAGGAATGGGAAGTCTGGTAAAAATAAGGAAGAGAGTATGAGTTAGTCATACCCATGGAGCTTCACTGCTGGTCAGTCCTCCAATGCAGGGGCAGGCTGAGTGGGGAAAGGTCTAGAAACAAGATGGCACAGGTTTCCACAGCTCTAGATGTTTCTGCGGCCAGCCCATTTCCCTCATTGTCGGAAGAGAGATCAGAAGGCAAAGCAGAACTAGACTAGATGCATATTTCTGCCAGGTTTCTCCCCTGTTCCTTTTTGTTTGAGATAAAGTCTCACTATGTAGCAATGGCTGAGATGGAATTCACTATGCAGAATTCAGGCTGTGCTAAAACTCACACTGATCTACTTGCTTCCTGAGACCTAGGATCAAAGGCCTGTGCCACCACACCCAGCTCTACCATGTCTCTAAACGCCAATTTTAGGACACTGAAATAACATCTGGATTATGTTATTGGCTCTTGGAGGTCATCTGAGACTCACACAGTCTGATAAAGTCAGCCAGAACAAATGGTAGCTGCTCTTGTTATTTTAAGTAGCAACACTGTGACACTGTTTAAGCCCATGGGTTCTGGAGCCAGACTGCCTGGGTCTACCATTACCATTGAACTGGCTGAGTTATTTAACGTCTCTGGGCCTCAGCTTCTTCAAGTATAGAGGTAGACAACACTGAGAGTCTGGTTTTATGGAACTATGAAGATTAAATGTGCATAAAGGAGAGCACAGGACCTCATGAACAGGAACCATCATTTTCACAACTAAGCTACCCCAGCCCCAAATACTCCTGATAGCCGCTGCTTACTGTCTGCTGTGTTAAACAAGCAACTGCACCACAGGGGACAGCTTGTCTGCTATTCTAGACCTATGGCACCTTCCCCACAGCTACTACCAAGATACCAAGTACGTTCTCTGGAACAGGAGGACGTGTGCATTACCCCCTTCCCCCCAGGAGCACTGGCTATCCTGGAACTCACTCTATAGATCAGGATGCTCTCAAACTCACAGAGACCCATCTGCCTCTGCCTCCCAAGTGCCAGGATTAAAGATGTGGGCCACCACCATCTGGCTGAGGAAGTGCTTTTTATTTTGTTTGATTTTTAAATTGTGAGACAGCCTAGAACTTGCTGCATAGAACAGGCTGGCCCCAAGCTTCTTCCTATGGCTGCAATGACCTGCTCAGAGTCTGGACTTGTCAAACAGTTTCCCAGACAGTAGGAAGCATTTCTGAGTTGGTTGCCACAATACTTCCAGCACAAAGAGGAACTCAAGTGTTTTTTGTTGTTGGTTTGCTTTGTTTTTTCCTGAGCAAACAGCCAGCTTTTCTAGATCACTGTGCTCTGCTAAAGTATCCTTTTTAAAGACATGGGATCCCTTCACCTGTACGGTGACCCTGAGGGAAGTTCTCTTCTTTACTGGCATGTTTCTCTGTCTTTAACACTGCAGTGTAACACTAAGCTACGTAACTAGCACCACCAAGGTGGTTTCTTCAATCTCAGCTCAATGTAAACATTTTTGTTTGTTTGTTTTTGGAAACAGGGTTTCACTATGTAGCTTTAGGGCCTGTCCTGGCACTCACTCTGTAGACCAGGCTGGCCTCAAACTCAAAGAGATCCACCTGCCTCAGCCTCCCGAGTGCTGGGATTAAAAGGCATGCACCACCACTGCCTGACTCTCAAAAGTTATCTGAGCAGCAGAAGGGCCACAGAACCGTTTAATATACACTGTATTTCCTTCAAGATACCCAAAGACTAAAGAAAAAAAAAAAAAAAAAAAAAAAAAAAAAGCATTTTCAGTAGCTGTCTATTTTCAATAGCTTGGCTATTGTTCCTCATGAAATGGGTGTTTTCTCTAAGGCTGGGGCTTGCAGATCAGGTAAGGCTGGCCAGCCAGCGCTCCAGAGATCCTTCTGCCTCCACTTTCCAAGCATTGGGATTTTGAGTATGCACCATCTCAGCAGGCTTTTTATATTGGTGTCCAGGCTCAAATTCAGGTTTGTCATGCTATGTACCAAACCTTAACAAATGCGCTATCTTCCTAGCTTCTCACATTTTGTTTTGTTTTTCCAGACAGGGGTTCTCTGTGAAACAGTCCACTCCTGGCTGTCCTGGAACTCACTTTGTAGACCAGACTAGCCTCAAACCCACAAAGATCTGCATGCCTCTTTCCCAAGTGGTGGGATTAAAGGTGTTCGCCATGACGAAGAGATTTTTTTTTTTAGACAATTAATAGTCCTAATTGAATTAGAACTTTTAAAGGTGATTACCTATGCTGGGATAACTGAGCAAAACAACAGTAAGCCTGAGAGTTTGGATACAGTTTAAGTCTCTCATGAAATATGCCCACAGAGATATAGCCCATGCCCTACAGAGGAGACTATTAACAAAAAGGTAAGGTTCTTGCCATGCTAGAGTGATTGCCAGGGTAACCAAGGTTTCAAGGGCTCATTCCTTGAAAGGGGGCATATGTGAAGTTTTCATTAGGGTAAGATGGCTTTGCTTTCTCTTTAGTCAAAAACCCTGCATTTCAGATAGCAAGAAATGCTTTAAACAACCAGGGTCAGGTGAGGGAAGAAAAGTAAACTTTACCAGGTACAGCCTAGAGGTGTTGCTCTAGATGTTAGTCCTCTGCCCCTACTCATACAATGATGCTGAATGGGAATGAATTACTCTCTCATTCAGGGTGTGGGTACAGGATTCAGGGTTCAGCCCAATGCCAAAATAACATGCTGCAAATCAACCTACCTGCCAGAGCAAGAAGTCACTCAGCCGCACTTCTCCAGAGGTCCGTATCAAGATGTCGGGATGAGGAGAATGGTTGCTATAGAGGCACTTATCGAGCAGGGACTCAGAGACATCACTAGGCAATCAGGAAACAGAGCACACATCTCTTTTTTTAATTCTCTCTTGGTGAACTCCCATGCACAGCCTCCCAGTTTGTAGGCCATTATCAAATACATTTGATAGTGGATCACCAACCCCAAGAACGACTTTAAATCTGCACTACCTCATATTATACTACTTCTGCGGAGTGAGACAACCCAGGGGATTGAACCCAGGGTCTTGGTACATGTACAAGTACTCTAACACTATATATACTACATCATCTTAAGCCCTACATGGTATATTCATAACCCCTTCTTACACATAAGAAAAGTGAAGCTCAGAGATAAATAATTTGCCCAACCTCATTTTCCTATAGGTCTAAAGCCAGGCGTGTCCTCTAGACTGCTGTTTTTCATTTGATGTTTTGTTTTCAGGAAGCACCCTGTGATCTAGCAACATAAAGAAACACTGCGCAACTGGGTTCTTTCTTTTGTAGAAAATTTAGGGCCAGGCAGTGGTGGTGCACACCTGTAGTCCCAGCACTCAGGGGTAGAAGCAGGTGGATCTCTGTAAGTTCTAGGCTTGTCTGGTCTACAGAGAGAGATCGAGAACAGCCAGAGCTACATAGAGAAACCCTATCTCAAAAAAAAAAAAAAAAAAAAAAAAAAAAGGGGGGGGTTTGTGGATAGGGATGTGGTTTAATGGTCGTGTACCTGCCTAACATGCATAAGGCTCTGAAAAAACAAAAACTCAACAAAAGGGTAAGTCTGAATACACTGATTTGGAAAGACTTCTTAGATCCAATGTTACACACAAAAAAGGAAATTCAGTAAGCATATTCTGAAAAACATACACAAGTCTGTAGTTACATATTATATGTGTGTGTGTGTGTGTGTGTACAAAAAAATGAAATTGAGAAAGCCACACATTATAGTAACAGTGGCTTTGTTAAGAAGGAACAAAAGACTTTTCTCCACTTACTGATTTATGCTGGAGATTGGACGCCAGGCTGTACACATGGAAAGCACATACAACATACCACTGAGTAAACCTCTAACTCACAGATTTAAAAATAGATCAGGGGCTGGCAAGACGGCTGGGCGGGTAAAGGTGTTTGGCACACAAGTCAGGCGGCCTGAAGTACATACCTAAAACGCATGTAAAGATGGAAGGAGAGAATACACTCCAAATGGCTGTCTCTCGTATTCTTATGTGAGTCACGTCAGACTCGCTCCCCACCAAAACCAAACAGAAAGAGACCACTTCTCCTACGCCGGGTAAGAGATACCCTCTCAAGGACACAGACACTCAGAAACAGAACTGAAAGACACTGGTGGGGACAGCATTTTCTGAAATAAAACTTCCCCATGGTAGTAAGAGGGCCCTTTCACAGTTGGTATCTGCTGGCTCGAGGAACTATTTACCCATCCGAACAAGCACACATGAACAGGACTGCAAAGCTCCAATTTAAGAGTTGTATCTTCAGCAGTTAAGAACACTGGCTGCTTTTCTAGAGGATCTGGATTCAATTCCCAGCACCCACACGGCAGCTCACATCTGTCTGTAACTGCAGTTCTAGGATATCTGACACCTTCATACCAATGCACGTTAAAAAAAAAAAAAAAAAAAAAAAAAAGGTTGTATCTTGAGGAGGGTAAAAAAGACAAACTTTCCTGGGACAACATGTTTTCAGACACCCATATGGTGGCTCACTACAACTCCAGTTTCAGGGAATTCAATGTCCTCTTCTGACCTCCAAAGACTCAGCACGTATATGTGCACAAACACATGTAGGTAAAATATCCATACACAAGACAGGGTTTCTCTGTGTAGCCTTAGCTGTCCTGGAACTCATGTGTAGATCAGACTGGCCTCGAACTCAGAGATCTGCCTGCCTCTGCCTCCCGAGTGCTGGGATTAAAAGCGTGCACTATTTTATACAGGCTGGATTTCACCATTTGTAATAATGAGAAATTAGAATCATATCTCTAGCGCACTGTTAGTTATTTTTATTGTTAGATTGCTTTGTCGATTTCAGCTATAGGGTAGTCAGTATGCCACATTTAAAGAATACAAGGCAGGTTTGCAAACTATGTAAATTTAAAGAAAATACTTTTTTCTGCTTCTGTGTTCTCATCTTTAAAATGAATGCAAGAGCTAGGAAGATTGTTCAGTGTGTGAAAATGCTTGCTGATGACTAGAGGCTGGATCTCCAAAGCCGGTATCTGTATGTGGAGAGGCAGGCACAGCAGACCCTCCAGAAGTTTGAGGGCCAACAGGCTCAAGTGAGGTGGAAAGGTTAGGCTCCACACCTGGAGACTAACCTCTGACCTTCACTCATGCACTGCGGCATGCATAAAACTGTACCCACACACATCAACTAAACAAATAGAATGAAGTAAAAACTATATGTACATTGTATAGTCTAGGAAGTAAAGGTATCTGAGAGAAGAATATGGTGGCAAATGCCTATAATTACAGCATTTCATTCAGTGGGTGAAGTAGGAGGATCAAGAAATTGAGGTCAGTGCTCTCTCAAGAGCACGTATATTAAAAATGGACCGATGCCTTGGTGGTGTCACACACCTTTAATCCCAACACTTGGCAGGAGAGGTAAGTGAGTTCAAGGCCAGCCTGGTCTACAGAGCAAGTTCCAGGACAGCCAGGGCTATTACACAGAGAAAACCTATATTGAAAAATCAAATAATAATAATTTTTTAATGCCTAGAATACAGAAAATTAAAATGGCCCTTGTGCTTACTCAGTAAATGGTCACAATTGTTATTTCACAGAGAACAGAGGACCACAGGAGGGCAAGCAGCCTATTCAAAGTAGTAGGTTACTGACCCATCTTGAAGGCCAGCCTTATTCTTCTCTAATTCCAGGCTCACACACAACCTGTTAATTTTTCTTCCTTTTTTTTTCTTTTCTTTCTTTCTTTTTTTTTTTTTGAGACAGGGTTTCTCTATGCAGCCCTAGCTGTCCTGGAACTTGCTCTGTAGACCATGCTGGCTTCCAATGAACAGAGATCCACCTGCCTCTGCCTCCCTAGTGCTAGGATTAAAGAAGGCATGCACCACCACCTGCTACAACCTGTCAATTTTATTTCTTACAAAAAAATTTAAAAAAGCCCTTATCCTAAAGAAAGAGGAGTTGGATGATAGTGGGAAGAGAACAGAAAGTCTAGTTACTTAGTTGAACCTAATTCTAATAACCCTGATATAAATGTAGACTTGTATCAGTTTGGAAAGCAGAGTACAGCAGGACCTAATAAACTCAGTATAAGCTGAGAATCAAACTGCAGGAGCTATCAGCCTCTTGATGCTGTCGACATGACAGCCCCACAGAGGCAGATTACAAAACGATGTAGTCAGGAAGACAGTTAGGAAACACTTCCTGGGAGGTAAGCAAGATGCAAGGTAAGCGGACACTGAAGTACAGCATGAGGTTACAGTATGCTGCACTAGGAGCCATATCAGAGTTCCCTGGAGCAGGAGCATAGTAAATCTGCTTGCTAAATGAGAGGATCCTTTCTAGCATATTTTTCACCATTACTTCAATTGTTATTTTATACATATAAGACTATGTAAAAATTGAATAAAAAAGCATAATATAACAAAGAACTATGAAATTACTCCTAAGCTAATTACCAGTAAATTGCATCTACATATATATGTTCTCATATTTTCTGTCTCTCTCTTTTTCTCTGAGGCTAGGACATACCAGGCTCAAACCCATCCACACCCTTGTATGTTTCCTTCTGTCTTAACAACTTGACTGCCTCCTATTCCCATCCGCTTACCCAGTATCTCCATTTCCTCAACAGCCAATTTATAATCTACAACTTAATTTACCCTTATAGAGCATTAGCACCGTCATTCCAACCCATGCCCACCTCCTTCTCAATCTGTACTGACAAATTCCTCTCTTGTGTTCTGTCACAAAGTCCATCCATTCCTCTTGTTAAGTGCCCATCTGTCCTACAGGCTCATAAGGACAGTTTCTCAGAACTCTACCCTTGTACTTCTACTCATGAGACTCTCCTCACTCCATCACCCTACAGATGACCTTCCTACTGGAGCACCTCTGGTCCTGATGCCCCTGGACCACTGATCCAACATCTCTGTTCTATGACAAGCCCAGAACCAAATTTTTGGCTGTTCCTTAAATGGGATCCTGTCTAGGGTTCCCTAGCACAGTGGAGGCCACCAATATCCACTGTTAAAATCCATGGGTCAAACATCCTAGATAACACAGCCTTTCTCCAGAATCAGTTCACTGACGTCTCCTTAATTCTTCCCTTTGCAGCTCAGTGCAGGCTGCATTGTCCATTCCAGTACCATTACAATCCAGGCTCCCTTCCAAGTGCACCTTCCTATTCAGGAGTTGCTATAGTCAAGGCTCACCTCATAGTCTTGCCTTGTCCCCTAGTCACTGCCGCTTCTTCCCTCTTACCACAAATCCTTGCACAACCATGCACCAATGCCTTTCTGATACGGATCACCGTTATAAGTTTGTTCATTTGCATCTTACTAAGGCCTGTTTCCTTTACCAGCCCTCTAAAACACAGAACAAAGGTAGGTCTTTATAGTCTCACCACTATATCCCCTTATGTAGTGTAATGTGTTTACCCAAAGCTGGGACTAGAAAAATTAATACAAGGCTGAGCCAGGCATAATGGCACACATCCTTAATCCTGGCACATGAGAGACAGAGGCAGGCAGACCTGTTAGTCCATAGCCAACATAGCAAGACCCTGTATGAAAACATGAAGAAAGCAAACAGTACTTACTGAGAATAGAGATGGCTCTGTGGTTAAGAATGACTGCTACTCTGCCAGAAGACTTAGCTCGGTTTCCAGCACCCACAGCACAGGCATCTCTAGCTCCAGGAAATCTGATACCCTCTTCTGGCCCCTGAGGGTAACTGAATTCATGTGTACATTCCGCCACACAGACAAACACACGCATACATATATTTAAAAAAAAAAAAAGACAAACACACGCATACATATATTTAAAAAAAAAAAACTTTAAAAAACAAAACAGGACTTTCTGGATAAGAATCAGTCTTTTTTATTTTTTTATTTTTTAAGTGCCAACTGCCTTCTTTTTTGTTCATTTGCTTTTCTTTTATGTCGCCAGAGATCAATCAAACCTAAGGTCATATAGCTACTAAGCAAGTGCCCAACAACGGAACTACAGAGATTTTTGTTGTTGTTCTGAGACAGGGGGTCTCACTATATTGTTTAGGGTGGCTGGTCCCAAACTTGCAAGTATTCTAAGTAGGTAGGATAATGTGTTTGGGCCACCATGCCCAATTTCATGATTTTTAGTTTTCAGCCAATCATACTATTCTAGAAAGAGCTCCTATAAGAAAGATAAAAGACAGGGACTCTGGAATTGGCCACTGACCTCGGATATGGTACTCTCAGTTTCCACATTTATAAAATAAAGAAGATTTGACTGTCTCCACGAGAGCAACAGTAAACAGGGAACAAAACACACTGCCACAATTATTCCGCTATTATTATTTTACAATCGCTATCACTAATTTACTAGTATTATCAAAGATTATACTAGTAACAACATCAGACGGGCTAAATAGATAGATGTCCTCAAAAATTGCTCCGTTCCCCCAAGCCTTAATAAATAGGCTTCTACTACGCTGGTAATGATTAAAATTTCCCTTCTTTTCTTCCCTTCCTTCCTCCCTCCAACCATCTCTCACAATACCTTAATCCTGTGGTATGAAACTGTAATATGAGAAACCTAAGATTCTCCTCCACAACAATGCATAAAAAAGAATGAGTGGAAAAGTGTTAACAAAGGGCAGGGGGTTGTCATTTCTCACTGGAAAGAATGGAAGGGACGGTCTTGGCAGCTGTGCTACCGTTTCTCAGCAGTTTGTTGGTGTGTGGTCTACTCAGATGGCCCTAACCTGTTTGGGGAACTCTCCTAAATCTTCCCATGTACACCCCTGATTTGAGCTCTGGTCAGGTTCATGGCTCAGAGCAGGTTTTAATACTTAAGAGTACCTGTGTTTCTTATCAAATACAAGGAAAGATAGCCCCAGATACCTGGGTTCCAGCAGGCCTTGCTCCACTCCCCAGGCCATCTCTCTCACGGCGTTGGTGATCTCATGCCGGGATGTGTATGCAAAGCAGACATTGAGGAAACACCTGAGGATGGCAGGGCACAGCAAATCACCAAACAGACAGCAGCTGACAGCCAGAGTCTGACTCCAGGGCAGCCACTCCCTGGAAGCGCACAGGCACTTCGTGTTCCCAGCATACTTTTGAAGAGTGAGACTGTGGGTTGTTTTATGATTTCTAAGAGTTCTTAGAATAAGCATGTTCCTTATTTAATTAGATCAAAACAAAATGACCTTTTATTGCCTTCCTAACCCTCCCCCTACCGACAACCAGCCCAGAGGACAGAAGTCCACTGTGATAGTAGCATAAACACAGGATAGAAGGAGGCTGAATATAAAATAAAATCACTGCCAAACAGTATTATTTCAAAGCCACACACCCTGTCCTCTAAATATGTTCATGGCCCAAAGAGTGGGATAGGAAAGATTCTTGAGCTGGGCAGTGGTTGGACATGTCTTTAGTCCCAGCACTTGGAAGGCAGAGGCAAGTGATGTCCGAGTTCAAGGCCAGCCTGGTCTATTGAGCAAGTTCTAGGACAGACAGGGCTCCACAGAGAAAAACCAACCAACCAAACAAGAAAATATTCTTAAAAGGCCTACAGACAAGGATTAAGATGGCTGGGTTTCTTTTCTCGAGGCAGGGTCTCTCCATGTCGCCCACGTTAGCCTCAAACTCACAGAGATATGCCTGTTCCTATCTACTGAGTGGTGGGATTAAGGGTATGTACAACCACACCTAACCTAGGACAAATGGATCTCTATCCCAACTCTTGTCAAGTTAAAGTACATGTGGTGCGTCTGTATGTTTGCACAATTATAATTACATAAACACAGTGGGGTGGGGTGGGCAAGTGATGAGGAACTGGGTTTATAGCTAGGAAATGCAGCAGCTGGTTTCCTCTCCAGGTACAAGAAATTTCTCCTTGGTTGTACTTAAGGTACAGCCTGAGAACTTACTTGTTGTAGTTCTTAGTAGCCTGGACAGCCTGTGCAATCTTCTCCTGGAGGTCCAAGGGCAACAAATGCAGATCGCCTAAGACACGGATACATACCCCATGCTTCTGTAGCTTCTCCCTGATGAAAGAAAAAGGAGGCAGCATGTGACATGGTAATTGACTAGCAGAAGGCACTTAGGCAAGAACCAAGCAGCTGTCTGAGTGCTGTCCCATGCCAGGCTCTGTTACGTGTATTATTTCAACACTCAGAAATCGAAGGCTTTAGCACTGAAGCATGGAGACTGTCCAAGGTCATTTCCAGTGTCACGTCTGGCTTGACCAGATCTGTCTGCCTTGAGAATATAAACTCTTAGCCACATGACACTACCTCAGCTGACCTTATGGAGAGTTGTATTTTACATATTCTGTGACATGTCCCATTCTAGAAAGCCAGCGAATTGCTCCAGAGCAGGGACTGTATTACTGGTGGCATCTGTCATGCTCTGGTGAAGTAAGAATGGTGACAGCTGAGAGCCCATATTTTGTAGGGTTACAAGGTGGTCAAATTGCTCTAACCAATAAATCCAATCCCTGCACCAAACTCTGAAGTTCACACTCGAAGTTCCCCGTCACAGACAAGGAGACTAAGGCACAGAGAAATAAAAGGCCAGGTCTGAACCTGGGGTCTAGTTACACACACACACACACACACACACACACACACACACACACACACTTTCTCTCTCTCTCTCTCTCTCTCTCTCTCTCTCTCTCTCTCTCTCTTTGTGCTCCCACAGTAACTCAATTGCACATGATGAGGACTCATGTTTCCACCCAGCCTCTCACCTGGGAATGCCACAAGGAAGCCGGTGCTTTATGTTTGCAAAGCATGAGCTGACTACCTTGGGGCAGGAGTCTTAGCAGGTCCTAAAGGGCCTGGCCCAGAATTAAAGGTCATGTCCATGGCCTATCTGCCCTGTTTTGTCAAAGTCTGTGAAATAAGAACCAGTTAGTTTGAGGCTAAGCTAGATTGTAAAAGATCAATGTAGGGGGCTAGAGAGATGGTTCAGAGGTTAAGAGCACAGGCTGCATTTCCAGAGGTCCTGACTTCAATTCCCAGCAACCACATGGTGGCTCACAACCATTTATGATGATATCTGGTGCCCTCTTCTGGAATGCAGGCATATATGCAGGCAGAATACCATATACATAATAAATAATGAAAAAAAAATCAACGTAAAGTCTAATCAAAGCAAAATTTGAATAAGACCTAGATTTCAATTCAAGTACCCCCTCTTTTGATGATCCTGCATGTACTCCTGGCTTCTCTGAATTCAGCCCCTATTTGCCTCTCAATCTCCCTCTACCTTAAACAGGAGACAAACAGCCCTGCCACAGTCCCCACAGGCTGGTAAAGTAGAAAGAGGTGCATGGCAATTCTCATCCTCAGAGAAGAGAGGCAAGAAGTCCTTGAGTTTTACAGAGGAACTGCAAAGGTCCTGAAGGCGCTAGGACTGGGTTCCCAACACAGCTCTGCCACTTACTGTGGCCAACTGCAAGGCCTTCTCTTCTCTTCACAGGGATTTAATATCCTAACCAATAAATACAGGTAGACTAGCAGTCCTGTTTTTCCTGTGTATGCATGTGGAGGCCAGTGGATAACCCTGGATGTCATCCTCCTGAATAAGTTTCAGATAAAAGAGCCAGGGGCTGGGACAGGGAGGGTTAGAGGTGGTGGAGCGAGAGATTTTCAGTCTGGCCAGTGTCTTACTGTTCTTCCATCAAGCAGCTGAACTTCTGTCGGGCTAGATCCAGCAGCCCGTCAACCTCGCTCTTGGAACGTTTGAAGTTCTCAATGCTGAACGCATAGACAGTCACTTCTAGGATGCCCAGGTTCAAACACCAGCGTAGAGTCTGAGGGGGAGAAGGTGAAGAGCTAGGACACGGGAGGAAGGGGGAGAGGTAAGCAAGAAACTGATAAACCTGAGGCTGGCTATGGTGGCTTAGTTCTAAAATCCCAGTATTTGAGAAGCTGGGGTACAAGGATCAAGGCTACCCTAGACTATACAACAAGAACCTGTCTCAAAAAAGAAAAGGAAACAAAAGAAATGGATCCAAGCATGTTGTGAACACTTATAATCTGAGTATCTGGGAGGTGGAGACAGAAAGATCATGAGTTTAAGGTCAGTCTGGGCTACATCTTCAACTTGAGGCCACCCTGGGCTATAGGAAACACTATCTGAAAGAACAAAGAAAAAAAAAAAAACTAAAAACTGATTGTATTTTCTCCCAAAGAGCTCTTCAGCAAGAACATAAAGTCTAGGTTTCTACCCAGTGACTCCATTGTGAACCTGTAAGGAACTGGAGGCAATCTTTAGCCTCTGTGGGTCTAGTTTTCTCTACCTGCAGAAAGGGACTACAGATCCATCCTGACAGGCAGGCTAAGACACTGGGAAGATGAGGCACCACTGCCCAGATCATAACATCTTGATGACTGCAGCCCAAGCATGGGAGGTCGGAACAGAAGCAACAACTGGATCACTGGGCAGCACTTCACAGACAGCAAAAGGCTTTCCTGTGTTTCACTTTCCAGACAAAGGCTTAGAAGTGGGCTGTTGCTTTCATGATACTTTATACATGACATATTAGTCAACTTTGAAAGCTGTACCACGTAAAAAGTAACTTCTGGAAGCATTGACACAACACATTGAGTGCTCTTAAGAGGCTAAGGTGAGAGAACCCCAAGTTTAAGTCCAGCTTGGATACATAAGGAGGTGCTATCTTTGTTGATTATTGCTTTTGTTTTTCTTTTCTTTTTTCTTTTTCTTTTTTTTTTTTTTTTGAGACAGGGTTTCTCTGTGTAACTCTATCCCTGGCTGTCCTGCAACTCAACTCTGTAGACCAGGCTGGCCTCAAACTCACAGAGATCCTCCTGCCCCTGCCTCTCAAGTGCTGGGATTAAAGATGCCATCACTGCCCGATCTGGCTAAATATTTTTAAAAGTCAAAGGAAATAAAGAACTGTTGAGGAGGTAGGTCATTGGGTATAGTATTTGCCTAGCATGAACAAGGGCCTGGGTTCAGTACCAGCACAATATTAGAATCATTCGCAGTGACACCATAGCTGTAATCCTAGGACTTCTCAAGTAGAGGTGAGAAAAGCAGGGATCAATGTCATCTTCAGCTACATCGATTCTGAGGCCAGCCTGGCTACATAAGACACTGTCTCAAAAGTAAACACAATCACTTGTGATGTCTTGTGCTCTAATCCCTGCACAAGGAGGCAGAGGCAGGCAGATCTCTGTGAGTTTGGGCCAGCCTGATCTACATAGTGAGTTCCAAGCCAGCCAGGGTTATACAGTAAAACCCTCTCTCAACAACAAACAAGCAAGCAAACTTCTGTTACTAAAATATAGGTAGAAAGAGAAAAAAGAAAAAAAAAAAGAAAAAGAAAAAGAAAAGAAAGAAAAGCCTGACAAGTATAAAATCATTAGAATGGTATGTATAATTACAAAAATTGATGTTGATGTTGTGTGTATGTTCATACCCAACAAATATGTGTAGGGAGGTTAAGAGCATAAGTTGTTGGGAGTCAGATCTCTCCTTTTACCACAGGTATTCTGAGTCTGAACTCAGGTCAGACTTGGGGACTAGCACCCTTCTCTGTTGACTCAGCAATTTTATAAATGTTAAGTAGTAGCCTAGTTGAGACATTTAATAAAACAAAACAATAAAACGAAAGGTAGCAAAAGACCAAAAGTGTGTTATTGGTTCTACTATTCTGTGATGATGACAGTTTTGTCAGTGACAGTATGGCTGGCAAAGAAGCAATACAACAAAACAAAAATAAAAAGCACTTAAACCACAGCAACTCAGTTTCATTTTCACCATCATCCAGTTCAAGTTGTCCACTTTAGGTTCTGTCACTCACACCCACCTCAGCGAGCTTGTTGAAGCCCTGTGAGTGACCCTCTTGCCGCTCCACTTGGCACTTCTTGGCATAGCGACGATTTCCATCCATTATGAATGCAATATGTTTGGGCACTGGGCCAGCCTATAGAATAAGACAAACGCTGAGCCAATTTCATTCTCTTTGGGAGAATGTATATCCTTAACTAATAGATTTGAACAATCAGATAAAAGCCCTGGGCTGGCAAGATGACCCAGTGGGTAAAGGCGCTTCTGCCAAGCCCAATGACCTGAGCTTGAGCCCCAGGACTGGTGCACATACAGAAAAAAAATAAATCCTGCAAGTTGCTCTCTGACCTCCACATGTAGACTATGGCATGTCATGCCTCCATACAACATACACACACACACACACAATAAATAAGTGTCATTAACGTACTTTTAAGATAAAACCTCTGAGAAAGAGAACTCTGTATACTGGTTTTGGGGGGTTTTGTTTGTTTGTTTGTTTTCTTGACACATAGTTTCTCTTTGAAAGAGCCCTAACACGTAGACCAGGCTGATCTCAAACTCACAGAGATCCGCCTGCCTCTGCCTCTCAAGTTCTGGGATGAAAGGTTTGCGCCAGCTCTCTTTTTCAATTGTAGAAAAAAAAGCAGCTCACTATAGCTTTTCCGTCCATGCATGTTATACTTCGGTCATAGTCTTCCAGTTAATCTTTGTTAACATCCCTTCCTCTCCCCTCCTTTCCCTTCCACAATGCTAGTAGTCACCTTCTGCTCTAACTTCATGACCCCGCCATTTCCACACACGAGAGAAAACATGTGTAATTATTTCTTTTTAATGGGATGGCCTTGTATCATTTAATATGATGGTCTCCCATTCCCTTTTCCTATACACTAGATGCTTTCATTCTTCGTGGTTAAACAAATCAATAGTGTGTATTTGGCAACTGGGCTACTGTGAACAGTGTGCAATAACCCTGAGTTGGCAGGCATCTGGAGAGGGCTGATTTTGATGTTTTGTGTACACAGGAGTGACCTGGCTGAACCAAATGGAAAGTCTACTTTTCCCTTTCTGAGGAACCTTACTAGTGATTGTCATGGTGACTAGATGACATTCCCACCAGTAGTGTGGATATGGAAGGATTCCTTTGTCCGTACATCCTTGCCAAAGCCTGCCTTTTCTTTAATTTTCTTGTTGTCTGTCATTCTGTATAGGATGAGACAAGACACTTTTTTTTTTTTAATTCTATAACTGTGTGTGTATGGATGTTTTGTCTGTGTACCATATGTGAACCTCCAGCATAAGAGGTTATCAGTTACAGTGATCTGCCCTGTGGCTAGTACTGGGGAATGAACCTGAGTCTTCTACAAGAGCAACAACTGCTCTTAGCTTCTGAACTATCTCTCCAGCACTTTCTAACTCTTTCTTAATGATATTTTATTTGTTTTGTTTTGTTTTTCAAGACAGAGTTCCTCTGTGTACCTCTGGCTGTCCTGGAACTCACTCTGTAGACCAGAATGACCTGAATTCAGAGATCCACCTGCCTTTGTCTTTGGGATTCTAGGATTAACAGTGTGTGACCAGTGTCCATGAGTTTTGAGTTTTATTTACCTTGTAGCTACAGATGCTAAGCATTTTTTTTGAGGTACTCATTGACTATTTGTATTTATTTTAAATCCATGCAATTGACTTAATTCATTGACTCACAGTTTGCTAAACTCCACTTAAAACAGGGATTGCTAAAATTTAACAATAAATTTTAACAAGATTACACAACCATCCAAAAGTTCAACTTGCCCTCAGGGCTACTGCTTACCTTTATGATATTGGCACAGAACCGTTCCCAAAGCGACAGCTCTCCCTCTTTGATCCATGACATAATTCTTGCTATGTAAGAAATCACCCCAGAACAAAATACCAACCAGATAACCTTTAATAAATGAAAAGAGAGAGAGAAGTCACCGTGCTTGCAATTAAATAAACCTGACTCAAAGAGACGGTGTTGGACTTTGGCAAGCATCTGAATCCAGGGACACTGGTGTAATCTTTCACTACAATGGGCCGTACACGTCAACAGGAAACCCATTTTCTTTTCCTTCTTACGTGCACTGATTTCTTCTGACTATGCTGCTACACCACGGTGCCCACGTATCGGTCTCTCCCAGAAACTTCCTACTCTATTTTATTCCCCACCCCCAGCCATTTCTCACTCTGGGCTAACCAATCACCATCCCCCATCGGCTGTCGCACCTGTTCCCTTGGTGGTCTTAGAATCACTCCTCCGGCCGGACCTTAATGTCTCCCGCAGCCGACTGCTCACCTAGCTTCCCCTGCCCTGAGTCTCTTAGTTCACTCTGCACCTAGGATTCCGTGGGAAGCGTTTTTCTACCGCTCCTGGACGACTCTCGACGTGGCGCTGGGAGAACACGTCACCGGCGCGCGCTAGGACACACCCCCTCCGCCCCTGGTGGGCGGGGCCACGGCATGCGCCTGCGGATTCCGGGGGAGCCCTTGCGAGTCGACTATTGGTGGACGTTCCCTCGGGGACGTGGAAACAGCGGCCTGGAAGGCCCAGGTCACGTGAGCTGGCGAGTTAAGAGACCCGCCCGGAGCTCGTTCCAGCATCCGGAGTCGTTCCAGCATTCGGAAGTCGACCTGCTCGGCTCTGGGTGCTGGGACTGAACCGCAGCGGGGTAGGGTGGGAAGTGGGAGGAGGCCGACTGCTGCACCTCAGAAACGAAAGTTTCTATTTAGATCTGACTGCAGTGCTTGTATTTTGGGGACATGGTAACTTTATACTCTCGGCAAGCCTCCTGCCTTGGTCTCCAACTACTGGGATTATAGATGTAAACCGTACAGGGATGAACTGGGTTCCTTTTAAAGCTCTGCTACAATATAGTTTAAATAGCAGAAAATGGTGGCGCATTGTCACAACTCACCGTTCAGGAGACTTTGAGGTCAGAAGAATTAGCTCAAGGCCTTCTCTGCTACGTAGTATATATAAGGCCAACCTGGTCTGTACAGGACATTGTCTCTCTTTTTTAAAAAAGCGCCAAGCATGGCTCACGCTTTTAATCCCAGCACTGGGGAGGAAGAGGCAGAGGCAAGCGGACCTGTGTGAGTTCAAGGCCAACCTGGTCTACAGAGCGAGTTCCAGGACAATATCCAAAGCAATACACTGAAACGCTGTCTCAAAAATCCAAAAAGAAAAAAAAATGTATTTCCACTTATCCCCATTTAATGGTATTAATTGGTCAGAAAGAGGTTCCTTGCTTTGGTCACTGTTTGGGCTGACTAAAGCCATCCAGAATTCATGACTTGCAGGTTCCCAAGATCCACATAACTTTAAAACAAGAAAGAGCTTTACTTCTAAAACTAACTGGCCATTGCGCTAGGGAATATAGGATAGATGGTGTTTGCCAAACATGCCAGAAGACCTGGGTTCTGATCCCAGCCCGGCACAAAGCAGCATGGTGGTAGTTAGTGGAAGGCAGTTTAGGTGACCTAGAGTTTGAGGCTAGCAGGGGTTTCATTGGGAAACCCAGCTTCAAAACCCTAACCCTAAATTTTAAAAATAGAAAAGACCATAGAGTCAAATGAAGTAAGAGATCAAAAGCATTATTTGTATACCAAAATCTTGCATAACTTTTGGATACGGAATGTAACAAAATTGGATCTAGCTTACCTATGGCCTTTTGCTTGGTGATACTGATAAGAGGTTGTTCTACTTTCTCAAAGCTTAAAACACAAAACAAAGTCTCTGAACTTTCTGTATGTGATGCATTTGTTTCAAATCATGGTTCCATCTGTAAAGGAATTTCACAATTCCATCGAACCCTTTTGCTGCTTTGCCCTGTAGTCTGAATCAAACCGGGCAAGATAGAGACGCTCCCGGTCCTTCAGCTGTACCTGATTAAAGTGCAGTTTTAACAGAAATGTGTTATGAGAAGCTTTCCCGCCATTTTTCCACAATTGTGGAAATGTGATTAAACAAAGCTGTGGAGATGAATAACCCATTCATCAGGTCTTACACTTCCATTCTTTCTCCTTTGTGAGCTGTGAGGTTTCTGCTAATAATACGATTTTTCAGGAAGCCCTGTTCACTGAAGCCTAGTAGTTAGGGTTGCTAGGTTTAACGTTTGGTGCAATTAGTTAAAGGGTCACAACCCCCCTGCTCTGCTAACAGTGTGAGGATTTATTTAATCCACTTTCTGTTAATAGTTAGGTTTCCCCCTGGTCAAGCCCCCCCCCCATTAAAATCTTCCTATCCTTTGGAAACCATTTAAGCATTAGGAAAGCCAGCAAACTGTATCTCAAAATACTGGCTTACAGTCAGTGATCTCCTTTGGCCTCAATTTCCCCGGTTCTCTATGTATTTTCCTTTTTGGGGTGTTGCAAGGGGTTAATTAGGATTTGTAAAAGGCTTTGAGGAGTAAAGGACAAAGTATTATTAGGGTCTCATGCCCTAAGCCCTGGCCTGGTCCTTTCATCCCAGCCAGTGGCATAGGCAACCCCATTCTTATGCATGCCAGGCCTCTAATCCCCTCTTGAATGTGGCAGCTTCCAAGGAAGGGACAAGAGGCCTTAACTAGAAACAAAAATCCAGTGTAATGAGGTGCTATAAGGGCTGAACTTTCAAGATTCATCCCTAACAAAGTGGGGAGGGGAAAAACAGAATAGCTCTGTGACTTCCCAGTCCTAGGTGGGGGTTATGAGAAAAGCATCCTAAATATTTGATGAGAGAACAGTTTGAGTACCAATAAGTCTTTATTTTCCCAGGGAAGAAGGGAAGGGAAAGTCAGCATGTGTTACAAAATGATTATACGATAGGAATATAAGTACCCGGGTACAGTAAAAATCAACCATGAAATAAACACCCCAGTGGTGGGGCCACCAAAGCCCAGGGGCTCAGTCTCCTGCAGTTCAGGACAGAGAAGGGATCAGGGAAGGACAGACAAGTACACACTTTCCCACCCCCTCCCCATAAATTCAAGATTTCTCACAAAGCTTTGGTTTCTAGCAGTAAACATGGAGTTACATTCGTCCGTCTCCTAGTAACAGTCTTGTGGCCACTTTGACATAAGTTTCTTGCACCGGCATTAAGTTCCTGAGTGACTTGACTATACATTCATATTCCCTTTTCTGGTTTTCAGATGGAAGGCCCCACAATTGCTTCTCTCTACCTAAGGGTTGTAGATTAAGTCAGTTTGACCCAGCCAAAAGTGAATCGTACCAAGAAATGGTCTTGCCAGGGAGAAGTGGCTTACCTGCCACCTGCACTGAGGAGGCTAAGGCAGGAGGATAGCCAGGAATCTGAGGCTAACCTGAGCTACAGAGTGAGACCCTGTCTCAAAACAACCAACCAAAAACTCTTGACTGAGTTAGGGAACAAGGGGTGAGTGAGGTTCATGGCTTCTTCAGAATTTTTACGTGGGTCATTCAAGAGTTGTAAAGATATTCCAAGAAGTAAATGTGTGTAAGTTTTCTTATGAGGTAGAAGAGGGTAGCACAGGAGCTATTTTCAGGTTGGAAAGATGTGATCCAGAATGGGAGACGGGAAGAGGAAGAGGGTTCCAGAGGCTCACTTTAAGAAGAGGACCCCACACTTAGGTTTCAGATGCTGGCATCTGGTGCAGAACTTTGTCAAAGATGCTTTGGCTATTTTTCTCTCAATACAAAAAGTTTTGTAAACAATAAAACCCCAAAAGAACATGAAGACCAACACATTATATTTACACAACTAGACCACCTAGCAACCACCAACTCAGACAGTAAAGTCCTACAAAGGCCAGACGAATACAATAACTGGGGGGGGGGGGGTCACAGCACTCGGGGAAGACAAGAACCAGGATCAGACACACACCACCCAATGTGTTCTATTGCATTTGTCCCGTTTCAACACAGTGAGGTAGGTTTGCAGTGATCTCACAACATGTAAACAAAACCCCCCCATTCTTGCTTTACCTATCAACCATTACACTGCAGCAAGGCGGGACACTTGCCACAGAGGCCCACTAGCCTGGGGTCTCTCTGGAAGCCAAGATTACGAAAGGCTAGGACATCCCTAGACAGCACAGTGTGGGAATAAGGGTGTTGGTCTTAAATTGTATCTTTACCAGGAGAACTCAGTGGCAGAATATGTTCTAGCATGAATGAGGCCCTAGGTTCAATCCCAGTATCTAAAAACAAATAAAAAAACCTCATCCTCATTAATTTGCATTAAAAAAAAACCAACACACACACACAAACACACACTCACACCCTGCTGTGTATGGCAGGCTTTGACTAATCTGGTGAAGGATGGATTTGGGATGAAAAATTACTCTTGTGGCTTTCACCTGGCCCAGCCTTTTGACATCTCTGTACCATCTTTTCCTGTTTAGACTAACTCCCTATCTTTTGCCAAAAAAATGGGATCAAGTCATGGGTAGCTTAATTAAAACCTAGCCTCCTGTGAAACATTTTAAGGTGGACAAAGGTTTTAAGGACTATATGGCAGAAAAGCCATCTGTAATTGGCAAAAATGAGGTAGTTCAATAGGCTGTGCATTCCAAATGGTTGGTCTCCATGGTGATCAAAACAAAAAGTTTTCCTGCTGTGCAGGCCTGGAGCTGCTTGTGGACTTATTATCCCTGAGATTGCTCGTGTACCTGAGAACACAGTGCAGGAATGAGGGCCTTAGCTTAAAATATACAAAAATACAAACTGATTATTTATATTAAGAAAAAAAAATTAAAACGCACAAGATACGTCATTCGCACACAGATAGTGCAGTTGGCATCCTGGAGAAAGTGGGACCCAAGGTGCAGTTACCCAAGGGAGCAAATAAATTAAAGTCACATTGGCCCAGAAAGCGCTGGGAGTGAGGTAGTAACAGCAGAAGACAGATACCGTTCCCAGCACCACATCCCAGGACTGGGTTATGAATAAGCAAGATGTGAAAAAAACCTTGCGTCCCTCCCACGGAATAGAGTAGCTGGTGGGTAGGTTCATTAATGTGGTTTTACACTTGTTTCACACCCTGTCTGGCAAGGGAACTATCACACAGCCTTCTACAGAAGAGCTTGCCTATCCCAGCCACTTTCAAAGACATGTCATTTTAGGTTAAAGCCTCAGCTAATGCATGCAGGTTCTAGGGTAGTTCCCCACGAAAGCCTTCACTTGCATTTAGATAAAGCATGGTTGGAGTTTCCATTGCCCCCCTTCCCCCCCACCAAGGGAAGACAGGGTGATACTGGGAACCCCGGCCTGAGACATATGGCAGTGCCAGCTACCCACAACCCACCCTATCCCCACTTTCTCCACTCTGCCGATTGATGCCTTCTCCTTGAAACTCCCCAATAGCAAAAGAATAGCCCCGGCTCTGGTGCCTCAATTCTGGGCTTCTGGGAGCAAGGCAGGGCTGTGGATCTCTTCTTCCTCCTCCCGGAAGTAGGCAGGCTTTCCCTGAGAAGTGGGGACCTGCTGGGCCTTCAGTGGACATGAGGCCACCATATGGTTGATGCTTTGGCAGAAGTGGCACTTCTTGGGCTGTGGTGGCAGCTTGCATTCCTTGGCATGGTGGTCTAGACCACCACAGTTATAGCACCTGGCACAAGACAGAATGGTAAAGCCATGAGAAGAAGTTTGACACCTCCTAAGGGATGACACCCTCACCCATGCTAATCACTATAATCCTCTCCCTTACCTTTATGCCCTTTCTAGATCTATAAGACAAAAAGATCCCAACTGAAGTACAGCTTGAGGAGTGGATGAGACCTCCCCTGGGCCTTCTGCAACAGCAGTTAAGTACTCTTAACCACTGAGCCATCTGGTCAACCCTATTTATTTATTTTCATTTTTGAGACAAGGTTTCAGTATATATTCCTGCCTGGCCTTCAATGGTAGTCATTGCTTCTCAACTAAAGTCAGCATGGATAGCCAGTGCCACTCTTAGCAAGAGGCTAATCTCAGTGCAGTGATTTGCAAACCAACCATGACTGAATTGCCAAAGGTGGAATTATCTTTGGGAACCTGATACAGATGGCACCTGAGTGGACACCATCCTCAGCAACTCACGAAAGCTGCCTTCTGGGCCATACCTGTCTCCTTTGGATCTTCGTTTCTGTGTGTTCTTCCCCTTTGGCCGCCGCTCGCTCCCAATGCAGAACACCCCACCAGGGCCGGTAACACGGATGGATTCCAGACCCTTGGCGGACTTCTTAAAGGTGAATTCTACTGCCTCACCCTCCTTGAGGCTCCGGAAACCCTCCATGTGCAGCTTACTCTAGCAAAGGGAAACACAGGATTTTACTATTTGTCTCTGATACTACACCATAAATCAAAACCGAAAAGAGACGGCAGCCCCATTTCACAAATGAGAAGAAAACTCAACTCAGCGGAGCATGGAGGCACATACCTGTCACCCAATTAAATGGTCACCATGAAAACAACAAGAAATCACCTCCATCCTTAGGAAATACACATTAAAATACTTAGACAAGCATACTTAATGCTGTATTTATGGTTGCTAAGGCGGTATCATTGGGCCACATGTGATAGTTAGTACAAGGCTTTAATCCCAGTACTTGGCAGACAGAGGCAGATGAATCCCTGAGATGGATCTATATGAGTTCCAGGCCAGCCAGGACTACAGTGAGACCCTATCTCTTCCCCTCCCCACCCTACCAAAAAAAAAAAAAAAAAAAAAAAAAAAAAAAAACTGTATAGAGATAAGGACACAATAAAGAGGGCAAATGTTAATGGATGAATCTGGGGAAAGAGAATTTGTCCATTCCTATAATCTTTAAATTTGAAATCATGAAAATGTTACTAAAAATTTAAGTCAGTTTCAGGGCAAGGACTAAGATGGAATGTGATGAAGCCATCCCAGCAATGTGTGGAGAAATAGGTGACTATCTCCTGTCTGGCTTGGAACTTCCTCTGTAGATTGGGCTGGCCCCAAACTCAGATCTGCCTGTCTCTGCCTCCTAAGTGCTAGGATTAAAGGCGTGCACCACCACCCCACCACTGTCCAGCTTAAAATATACCTGAAGGGATTAATTACCTAATTGCTAAGAAAAAAGAATGACAAGCCAGCATCATGACATAGCACTAATCTCAATGTTTGGGAGGAAGGCTAAGACAGGAGGGAGGCAACTTCAAGGCCAGCATGGTCGGTCTCAAAACAAAACAAAAATATAAAAAGTCAGACAAACCTACAAAAAGCTACTACCACTTAGGGGGAAAACTGCACAACCGCAAGTGAGCCTGGCATAGTGTTACCTCTACCCACCCCACTCAGGAGGCCTGGGCAGAAAGTACCAGCTGGACCTACAGTTTCTCAAGGCCAGAACGTATAGAATGATACACATTTTAAAAGGTATTAGGGAGCTGGCAGGATGCCTTGGCGGGTAAAGTCAGCTGCTGGCGAGCCTGAAAAACAGACGTGGCCTCTGACCCCCACCACAGGTACAGCGTGGCACGTGTGCTGCATACACACAAACACACAAATTTAAAACAAAAGCCAGTGACTTTTTTGTTGTTCATGCCATACTTTGGTACCTCATTTGGATACATTTTTGGATGAATTAATGAAGAATGGGTTTCTGGTTTTTGAGACAAGGTCTCACTATACCACTCAGACTGGCCTCAAATGCATGATTTTCCTGCCTCAGCCTTCAAAGTGCTATAATTACATGTGTATTGCATGGCAATGAGGTAGGTTGTTGTTTATTTTTTTGACAACCGTGTTGCCCAAACTGCCACAGCCTCTTGAACAGCTGGGACCACATATACATGCCCAGAAACAAGGAAATAGATCGTAAATTATCTGGTTTGGAATGATGATAGTGAATGGAAAAAAAGATTTAGAACAATTTGTAATGTAATGGTTTCTGGAAATACTGCATGCCCTACCTACCTGAAACTTGAAAAACACTGATAGCTATAAGCAATTTGTACAGGTCCAGCCCCTTTAAAAAAGAGGGTCACTAGGCATCGAGGAACCCAGAACCCCTAAGCTTACAGCTGCCACCTTACTGGATACCAGATCCACTATTTATTAGTGCAGGTGACAGCACTTCCTGGCCCTTCCCAGAACAGTCTTTACCACAGCTTAAACTAGCATAAGAGATTCCAATTCCATGTGACAATGTCAAAAAGGAAGTCGCCACAGGACATGGTACAGTACTTGTGTAGTACTAAATGGTTCTCTTCCCTAGAAAGAAAAAGTAAATGATCCATCCAGGCTTGGTTGATTTCAGCAGAGGAAGTGCACGTGAGGCCAGCCTGATCTTCAGAGTTCTAGACATGGTTATCTAGAGACCCTATCCCCCTCCCCCCACAGAACAGAAGGGGGGGCAGGGAGAATCACTACACCTGGCCAGGACTACCTGAGAGAGCATTAACAAGTTCCTCTAGTATTTGAATTGGTAGAATACTAGAGCTCTAGAAGAAAAAAATTATAATAACTATTAGCCAGGTGGGACACAAATTCTTCAATCATTCTAACTTTTGAGGTTCTTTTTTGGGAGGATTGTTTTTTGAAATAGGGTTTGTCTGTGTAGCCCTGGCAGTCCTAGGACTCGTTCTGTAGATCAGGCTGGACTCTAGATCTCCACAGAGATCCACCTGCCTCTGTCTGCTAAAGGTAAGTGCCACCACCACCACACAAGGCAACTTTCGTTTTAATTTAGGAGCTTTACACAAAACTTCCATCAAGGGTATTGGTGAACAGCACAGGCTTGGGCATCATATCCCATACCCTAGGCTAATAAATTGGGCCTTTAAGATTCCTCACAAAAATAGATAAGGTTTTCTCCTTGCCTTTTCTTTGCCCCCCCCCTTGAGACAGGGTCTTACTATGTAGCTTTGGCTGGTCTAGAACTCACTGTGTAGACCTAGAACTCAAAGAGCAGTTATTTTTAACTGGAAATCTTTCCCCTTTCGCGTCTTGAATGCTGGAATAACAGATACAGGCCCATAGTGGGCATCTTAAAGCAGAATCAATTAAGTCCAGCTCCTGATGGGCATGGACTTACTAAGCTTTCAGTCAACACTTCAGGATTATTTGCAATTGTCCTATCACAGAAATATTCCCAAGACACATCCTTTCACTTTTTTTATAAAGGGTTCTTAGTATATGTGTATGATCCAGGTCATACACTCACTAAGCATACCCAATCTAGGTTCCCCCCTTTTCACACCCACAGGAACATGGTGGTGACTTTCTAACCTACTGCCTCAATTTGATGTGAGCAAGGGGGTAAAACCTTAAGAGGAAATAAAAGTAACACAGTGTTCAAAAAGACCCACCTCTCTGCCAGCACTGCACAGAAACCACCTTAAAACCAAGACAGCTAGCTAATGAGGTATTGGAGGAGCCTTCCTTCTTCCCAGACAATCCAATCCTTCAGGGCCCCTGCCAAGCTCCAGCTGAGATCCAGCAGATAAATGGTTAAGACTTGAGTGGAGGAGCCTGGTCCCTCCTTACTCATTTGTAAAATGGAGTATATACTGATTTTATGGTGATGCTGTGAGGTTTTACACTTGAAAAGTAATTAACACTTCACCGGCCATGTAAAAATCCTGTGGGAGGACCAATTACCTTCCTTTCAGGCTAGATGGAGACAGGGTACCAGTAAGAGCCAAGTGTTGGGATGCTCAGATTAACTCTGCTTTTATTACTAACCATTCTTGAGAACTCAAAAAAACAAAAAACAAACAAAAAAACACACAAAAAACAAACCCAGCCCTTCTCTGAAGTCCAAACCCACTGTGAGACCAAGGGAGACAGTATAAATGGGTAAGGCAACGAGACTTTCCACCACTAGAGATCTGCTTAAAACAGCCTCTGTGAGTACCTCAACATAAAGGCTAGGCAGGATTTAAACTGGTGGTCTCCAGGGGTGGCTGCCCCTCCCCCACTCCTTTCTAAAACATAGTTTGAATTCTTCTCTTATCAGATAGGTAATCAGTGTGCAGCCCCACCAAGCCAGACTCCCAGGGCCAGCATCTAAAAGGAGCCTGAAAATTCTTCAGCCACCCCGTCCACCCCCAACCACACACAAAGATGGGCCCCGCCCCTCTCCCCATCCCCTCCAAAAAGAAAAGGCACTGGGGGGGGAGGGGCATGGCCTGAGCTCCCCCAATAGAGCCCAGCCCCAGGGAACAAAGGGTTGACACCGGTTGGTTCTGGTGGTCGGATTCCTGGAGTTCCAAGGCACAGATTCCCCTAGGATGGCTCTCCTTCACCCTCCCCCACACTCAAACGGGACCAGTTCCTTCCTTCCTTCCTCTACACTATGGTCAGGGTGAGAGAAATGGCTTCGGAACCTCTTGTCCAGTCAGACCCCAGGAAGGGGAAGTTTGCTAGTCAACTAACAGACATCTTCCCTCCCCGTACCTCCAGGATGAACTAATAAAGAGGCTGCCTCCCCAAGAGCGCCTTCTATCAGGTCCTTCCCGCAGCTGCAGCAGATAAACATTTGAACAGGGAAGTCAGGAATCCCATTTTCCTTTTCCAACCTGTTGAAGTTAGTCAGGTGGGCAGCCTGCTTGGGCCGCTGCAGGGGGGATGACACTTAGTAACAGTTTCCTCCCTGGTGCTTCTCCTTTGGTTACAGCACTTCCGGCCTTCTGCTTCTTTCTTTTGACGAATCCCCACCCCCCCTACATCAAATACCCCAGTCCAGTATTATACCCAACAGCCTTTTCCAGCTCCACACCCAGTTTCACTCCGCTTTTCATTGTACTCCACCCACCGGGCTGACCAGGCCCAAAACTAGGGCTTCCCTCCTCTTCACCAGCACCCTGGGATATTCCAGTTCCGGTGACCCCATGCGTGTCTCTGACCAATTCTGGGTTTAGTAACCAAAACGCAGATCAATGTTGACTGTGCAGATGAGTTACTGTGATAAACATCCCTATCAAACCCGAGTGAGTTACAACCAGAGGAGAAATCCGACCAGAAACCCTAATGAAGTGAGGGGACTAGCCAAGTATATATTTGGGAGAGCCAGGCAGAGGGAGTGTCTGGGACAGAAGTTCCAAGCAGGCGCTTCAGATAAAAATAAGCACCTTGATCATAGTATCAAGAAAGGCCAAGTGTTGGGCTGACTGCCATGAGCCTGGATTCGCAAGCCAAGCAAGGTCCAATAAGGTGAGTCAAATTATCATGTTTTCTAGATATACTTTTAAACTCCCAAATAATACCTTTTAATTTTAAAGAGTTAACAGCGGTGACACTGGTGTCAAGGCTTCAGCAAGCCTCACTGCTAGAGACAGAGTTTGGTATCACAAATGTCCCCAACATAAGGTTAACTGCTATTCACTTCTGCTCAGTGGTCCAGGCCACATGCTCCTCCACAGCTGTCCACCAGATGGTGCATCAGCCTATGCAAGTGAATTTGTGTTAGCACTGACACCTCAGCTCCTCATGGTGGGTCCTTTCCACCCTCCTCAAGAAGCTGGAGTTGCAAGGACATGGGGCTTTCTTCCCATCCAACTGGGATCCTAGGCCATGAGCAAGGAGTGCAGGGTAGGAATAGGAATGAAAAGCTTCCTGGAACTTATACCAAAAGGCTGTTGGTTTCTAACAGCAATGTGAAATCATGCTTAAAAGGTATGTGCAATTATGAACATTCCTGCTCCAACCTTGGACAACACGCAGGTGACGGTGTCTCAAAAAAATCATGTATGACGTTTAAAACTGATTGGGTATGTGGAGTAATGGCCATGCCCTACACACGAGACCAAGTCACTGAAAACCACAGTGCAGGCAGCTATGTCCTCATTCACAAGGCAGATGTTTTACCATGTTGGAAACTTTGCTTGGGATGGCGGCAAAGCATTGGCCAGGACATTCTCTGAGAGGACGTCTCCTCATAGAGGAGAGAACAACAAATATTTCAAAATGGCAAAATAGCAGACTTCTTTGTACCAACTTTACAGAAAAACGTTATTTTTAAGCCACTTTTTCCTATTGACATGGGAATAACAGTAGTGAGTGTCCTGGGTTTGATTCCAAGATGATCTTAATGAACCCCCACAAATACTCTCGGCACATTACATGGGACCAGATCATATTCTAACCAGTCCAGAAAGGAAGCATCTTCACCTACAGCCTTCCCTGTCTCCTCTGGAAAACATTCAGTCTACCCCTGACCCCAAGGGTCAAAACTTTCATCATCTCCTTATTCATTCATTTAGATAAAGAACATACTTTAAAAAGAAAAATCACCATAGTCAAGCTCTTCTCTCTGGAAAGTACATTCACTTGGGTGGTGCAGTGTTATAATCCAGGAAGGCAACATCCTATACACATCCTGCAACCTAGCTGTAACCCAGCTGTCTTAACCTAGACCCTCAGATTTCTGCTCTGAAGGTCCAAGCCACAGTGGCTCAAGCGGTTTTAGCTTCAATTTCTGTGTCAATGTTGGACTTTTGTCCAAACCCAACTTAGTTCTTTATAGTCTTTGCTTGTAAGCCAAAAAGCTAGTAAAAACTCATCTGGGCCAGATGGTGGTTGTGCACACCTATAATCCCAACACTGCGAATACAAAGGTAGGAGGATCAAGGCCAGCCTGTGCTACAAAAGAACCTGCCTTAAAAATAAAAACTACATTCATGAATCTTGGTGGCCTATATTTGGAGCCACAGGAAACCAGAGTAAAACCAACACTTAAAAGTGGTCAGCAACTTCTAACCATTTTGATGAGTATCTTGTCATCTCAATTAGAAGTGATTCTGCCTTCCAAGGGATGTGTTATTTACAATTAATTCCAGACACAGATCTCAAGATCTAATAAGATCAATCAATGGCTAATTATACTGGGTACTGGAGAAACCTGGGTCATAGATAGCCCCTCACCCTCGGCCTACTCTTCCACTGGGAAGAGAATGAAGCATATGCAAATCAGACACTGGAGGCCAAAGCAAAGGAGTGTCACCCAACACCAACATTCCTTTGGTGACCTTGGCTAGAGTGACTTCCAGGCATGCCTGCACTACAGTCAATGTAGGGTGCTGGCTCAAAATATACAAGGACATGGATTTGCACAATCTTTAACAGGGTGCAGGGAACCAACCTTATCACTTCAATCTTGGTGATCATCCCTGACCCCCTCCCTTTCCATGGCATGACTAAGGTCATCTTGAGACAGTTTCTTCCCCTCCACCCCATCGCCAGAACAAAGTTCCATTAAAGACTTCTTACCCTCTCCACCTCATGAACACTCTTTCAGAAGTGAACAAATTTTAGAGCTTACCCAGTATCTACACTGTTCTTCCAGCAGAGATAACTCAGGTCACCAGCCTAAATATTATGCTTGAGCATGGACCAGCCCAACCACCATCATCAGCGGTGGTAACACCAACTACAGAGCAGGAAGAATGGCAGTTAGGGAGGCAACTGCTTCAAATATGGGTGTCAGCCAGGAGACTTGGCGTGGGCCTTTAATCCCAAATCCAGGCAGAGGTAGGCAAATCTTCAGTTAGAGGCTAGCCTGGTCTACAGAGCAAATTGCAGGCCAGCCAAAGTTAGACAGTGAGAATGTCTTTTAAAAAAAAAAGAAAGAAAGAAAGAAAAGAAAATAGAAAACCAAACACACAAAAACTTCAACTTTGGGTTGTGGGCATAGATCTCCAAGCTGATCTGTACTGAAGATTGCTGCTCTCCCCCAGTGATGTCCTATAGCTTTCCAATTGCTATGGAACTGGAGGGTACACCCCTCCAATTTGTTCTACTACTAAGGAACCTCAGAGCAGAGAGTACATGCTCCTTCGTAACTCCCTACTTAGCCTTTGGAAGAAGTCAAGGAAGCTTTATACCTACTTTATATTCCAGCCTCCCAAAACTGGGAAGGCTGTCTAGCCCATCTCCAGACCAGGAAAGATTTTAATCTCTGTGATCAGATAAATGCCAAGAGTGGGAGCTTGCCACCCGCTGAGGAGAACCATTCAAAGCTGGTTCCTGTAATAAAGTGACTTAATAGATGTAAAGAGGCAATTCCCTTCTCTCTCACAATTACTTCCTGTGGCTTATCATTCACATATGTAAATGAGATGGGGCACAAAACTACCATCCAGAAACCGGCAGTCTGGTGGTAGTGATGGGGGGGGGGTGTTCAAGAAAGTAGCTAAGAGTACTACTACAGGTATCTTAAACACACGTTCTAGAAGCCCAATGGCACCAACAGCAAAGAACTGGTCCCAAAAATCCCTTCAACCCAAATCACCTAGTTGCCCCTCCTCAACCTCCTGACTGGAGGGTAGTGTTCAGTCTTCACAGCAACCTCTAGCCTCCAACCAGTCGATCCAGCATCTCCTTCCCTACCCCTCCCCCTCAAGAACGCCATCCCTCAGGCTCCAACTCTTAATCCCCACATCCTCCTTTCCCCTCCCCCACAGCTCCTAAAGCTAACCTCCCTGAAGTAACCCCTCCCTGCCCGGACCGGGTGTCAAGCTCCAGGGCTAGGGATTAGCAATTTCTCCTTTCCTGGTCCTGCCTTAACCACCAAATATCGAAGGGGGAGTAGCAGGAACCTCATTCCCACCGAGGCACGGGGACCACTTGAACGTCCGTAGGACGTTGAGAGGGGAAGGCGAGTAACATTGAAACCTGAAGGCTCTGCTCCCTTCCTTGTTTAGGGTTAGGAATGTTAGGGACAGCAATCAATGGCTGTCTGGGGCCATAAATGCCAAGCTGAGGAGAATAGGGCAAGAGGCCAGCCTCCTTCCACAGCCTGCCCCCTCGACACTGAATTTCACTCCCCACTGCGCAGCCCTTCTTTAACTGAGAACTTGGGATTGCACCGACCCAAGTCTCCTAGGCTGGCCCAGCCAGGAATAAAGACCTGGGCTCTTAAGGATTTCCTTCCTCGCAGGATCTGGTGGACAGCAGAGGTGCCTGCCAGTCCTGTACTGAAATCCAACCCTCTACGGGAGCTTTTCAGCCCACACGCTGATCCTTCCGGGATCTGCCAAATCTATAGTGGCCACAGGACCTGGCTTTTTGGGTGGCCACCTGACTGAGATCTGCACTAAACAGGGGAAGAGCCTGCCCTCACAGGTTCATGCCCGTGGGTAGTAGGGTGGCAAATTACCCATACTCTGCCGCCTTGTAAACTACATTCAGATCTTCAGAACTCAAGGCTCTAGCGCACCGCAGAGGCCCTGCATGTGCTTCCCTCATCGGCCTGCTCGCCCTCCCCCACCGGCAAGCACAATACAACCTTAGTTTCTGCCACATGGGGTCACCTCCCTGCCCCCTGCTCCCTTCCCAGGGGAAAAGAGGTAATAGACACGTGGTAAGCCAGAGGGGTTCCCGGAAGGGGGCGGGGAGGGGGTGCTGGTAATCAGTGGTGCCTTCTCCTTGCTCCACTGTAGTTACTCAAACTTAAAATCGGGGTGTCCCAGCAGATAGGAATGCACAATGAGGATCCTTTATCTCTCCCAATCCAACAGGAGCGGCCATCGGCCAAGCCTATATGTAACTCCCAGTTTTCTTTTTCCTAGCTAAGTTACCAGAATCATTCTCACCTGGTGCACAAAGACGTCCACTGGGGGGTCGAGCGCGACCCCGGCGCGGGCGGTCATGGACAGGAAGCCGAACCCCATGCGCACGTTGAACCACTTACAGATGCCGGCCCCGTGCAGCAGCTGCGGCTCCTCTGCCGCCCGGGCCGCGTCAGCCGGCGCCTCCTCGGGCGCCTTCTCCGCTGCCTTGGCGCAGCCACCTGGAGACAGGGAGGGCCAGGTGATCAGCTGGGGGCCAAGCAATCACAGGGCCCTCTCTGGGACCGGTCTGGGAGATCTCGGTGTTGAGCCCGCAGATAAGACACCCAGGAGGAGGCAGCTACCAAACAGCTGGAAACAAGAAACCTGTCCTGGCTGCCTCCCCAAGCTTACACCGAGGATGCTGATGCCCCGAAAGTTTTGCTTGTCTTCCCACAACATGTTGCCCGTGCACACGCGGCGGGACAGGCCCCTCCTCTTCTCTCCCTCCGCCCCCACGGGCTCCGCGCACAAGCCACTGGAACACCAGGGTTCCCTGCTCCAGAGATGGCCCCAAGAAGCAGGAGGCCGCAGAGACTTGGGGTCCCGCGGGCAAATACGTGGGACACTTTCCCACCTCCCTTCTAATTAGCTCTTGGGCGCCCTGCACCCTAAGGTGTGCCCGCTGAATCGCAAGCTCGAACCTGCAAACTGCTGGTTAGACACCGAGCCCATGGTCGTCGGCTGAGCCCGTGGCCCCGGGCCCCAGGTCGGGCGGCTGCTGGCCCCAGAGAAGTCCGGAGGCAAAGGGGTGGTTCGGAGAAGAGGCTGCTACATCTTCCCCCGCACAATAGCGGTGGGAGGGCCCACGGCTTTTCAAAGGCTCCCAAATTCTAAAAGACAATGACCCAACCCCCCGCGGGCAGCCCCCTCCCCTCCCCTCCCTTCTCCTTACCCCTCCCTTTCCCTCCGGCTCTGGCTCCCGCCCTCCCCCACCGCTCTGGTCTCTGACACCTCTGGGGTGTCCCTTCCCAGAACCTTGAGATTTGACACCCCCTCCACAAGCACACATCTGGAGATGGGGTTCTTTTGCCCTAGAAGTCTTGAGTACCCCAGAATTTGGGATCCTGCACTTTCAGGACTCAATATGGGTACCCAATGCAGACACAGGTGGGGGACCTAAGGGGGGGGTAGTTTTGTAACCACGTGACTACACACACACACACACACACACCACCACACCACCCCCACCCCCCGGGCAGATAATTATACATTCCAGAGAGTTGGGGGAGGGAGGTGTGAGCCTGGTGGCGCTGTCCAATCAGAAACACAAACCACCTGTCAAGGGAGAAATGGATGAGCCCTCCCCCTCCCCCAGTCCCTCAGCGCCCCTCCCCCCTTCCCCCGCAGGCCTCCGAGCTGACCCGGCTGCTTGTCGCTGACCTGCTCTCACCACCCACCCCCGTGTGCTTAGATAGACCTGGAGTTCTGGACACTAGGAAGCCAGGATAGGGGTGCAGGGAAGCGGCTGGAGACCCCACAGAGCAGATTTGTCTTGACCTAGGCGCTGCCTCTCAAACTCGGTCTGCCTCTGACTACAACTAGATGTCTCCATCTCCAAGTCTCAACATCAGTTTCGCTGGGTTTGTCCCAATCAGAAACAAGCTCCTAGTTGATTCTGTGCAAAGAATCCTTTGCTTCCTTCCAAGCCTGCATCTAAAGTTGGTCCCAGGTAGAGAGCTTCCTGGGAGAGCATGGGGGATCCCTGGAAGAGTCCCTCTGTGATAGCTGCTTTCTCATCCTGTCCGCCGCGTCCTGTCCTGTCCCATCCCTTGCTGGCAGAGGGCAATAGATTGTGGGTGGAGGCACTTCCTCCAGTACCCAGGACACTCTGATTCCCAGACCCTCCTGTTCTCAGTCACCATCCTAAATTGCGCTTCCCTCCGGGTAGTGTGGATGGAGGAAGGACTTGATAGGGAGGTTCTCATTTGAAGAGGTAAACTCCCTACTAGAAGATAAAGAGGGTGGACCGGGGGGGTGGCCGCTGCCCTGGTCAGAGATGGACAATGGCCCGGGGCTCAGTGCACGGCCCTGGCCCTGCCCCTTCACTTCCGGTGCTCAGTTCAAACTGGACAATGCCAGCTCCGGTCAGTTCCCCTCCCCCACGACTACAACCCATTTAAAGGGACAGAGCCTGCTTTCAGGGGCATCCGTTTACCCTGAATTCAATCTTCTCTACAAATGTGTAGACTCTCTTGTGGTTCACACGCTGCAACTGTGCGTGTATCTGTGTGCTCCCATGAGCACGTGTGTATCAGAGAAAGAGAAAAAAGATGATGTGAGAGGAAATGGAAGATGAGCAGGAGAATCAGTGACTATGATGAATATTTTCCTCTACGAAGTGATTTGCACGAGACTAAAGTTTTTAGCGTAAAATGAATTAGACAGGACTTTGGGGGATAAAAAAAGACTATGGTGAGCCTTCTGCTACTTAGCTGAAAAAATATAAGTAAGCATCATTAACAGTGCCCTATTCCCCATTGGGACTTTTATAAGATCTTTTCGGAGTTCTCCAAGTGTAACAACCAAAGCCATTTTATTTGCATAACCCGTTCCGGTTAGGTAGCGCCTTTACAATATCTGTTCCTTGAACCTCTGCTCCTGAAGTTCAAAAGTAGGTGGCTGAAATCTCCTGAATTTAAGTAGAAGAACGAGGTGAGCGCTCAGGCTTCTCTTGGTCCAATGTGGTTGAGTTTTCCCTGCAGCCTCAATTGGCTGCTCTGTCCAGGGTCCTGAGGAAGCATCGGCTCTGTCCCTGGTGCTGAAATCACGCACTCCTGCTTCCAAATTTCCCGCCTTGAGACCTACCTGCTTTCTCACCTCGAAGTCCTCCCCAGAAAGCCTAATTTTCCCTCAGTGTCCCCTGATACACAAGAGACAAATAGTTTTTCTTTTTTATTTTTTTTCGAGACAGTGTTTCTCTGTGTAATAGCTCTGGCTGTCCTGGAACTTGCTCTGTAGACCAGGCCAGCCTCCAACTACCTCTGTCTCCCAAGCGCTGGGAATAAAGGCGTGCTCCACCACCACCTCGCTTTATTTCTGATTTTTATTAAGACACGGCCTTGCAACATGGCACACACTGATCTCAACCACACTACGGTTCTCCTGCCTCTGCCTCCTTAGAACGGGGATTATAGGTGTGTGTCGTCTTGCCAAGTTATGTGTATTTGTATGGCATGTGTGTACAGCTGTCCTCAAAAGCCAGAAGAGAATGCTTATCCTCTGGAACTGAAGTTACAGATAGTTGTTAGTCATCAAATGTGGGTTCTAGGAACCATAACCACTGAGTCTTCTCTCCAGCCCTGAATATTTCTGGAATACTGAACAGGACATTTCTAAAAGTAAATGATTCTGCCAGAGCATTGCAAGCATTGCAAACTCACCTTTTGAAAAAAAAAAAAAGTTCAGGCCTACTCATGTGATCATGAAAAAGATAATATCTTTGAATATAATATTTTTTAATTTTTTTCTTTTTTTATTGTTTTTTTGAGACAGGGTTTCTCTGTATTGCTTTGGAGCCTGTCCTGAAGCTAGCTCTGTAGACTAAGCTGGCCTTGAACTCACAGAGAGCCACCTGTCTCTGTGTCCCGAGTGCTGGGATTTAAGGCATGTACCAACAGTGCCCAGCTTGCAGAAAAGCACTTTTTAGTTGCTGTTTTGAAATGGGGTCCCCTGTAGCCCAGGCTGGCCTCAAACAGACTATATAGCCCAGAATAACTTTGAGGACCCATTTTTCTGCCTCCATCCCCCAAGTGCTGAGATTATAGGCATGCACCACCACACCCACCTTTGTACTTTCCTAAGAGCACAGTTGCACTAGAATTGACCATGTTGTTACAACTCTGTGGTCTGAGGCAACTTTCTTAAGCTCTGTGTGCTTTCCTCCTCTGTCCAGTGGAAATAATGAGACTACCTTAATGCTCAGACATACTGTGAGAATGAAGGATAGGGACTGGGTATTCCCAAGAATTGTTTTCAAAATAGTGCCTGACGTGTAGTTTTTAATCACACCTCATTACTATTATAATGGGGATGCAGCTCAGTTGTTAGAGGGTCTACCTAGGATACACAAGGCTCTGAGTTTTATCCCTAGAGCCGAGGTCTGGACTTAATACACAGGACCTCATAAAGCTGGGTGTGGGGCCTGAATAGATGGCTCAGCAGTTAAGAACACTGGCTGCTCTTCCAGAGGACTGGAGCTCAATTCCCACATGGGAGTCACAGCCATAGTTAACTCCGGCCCCAGGGGATCCAACACACTTTTCTGGCATCTGCTGGCACTGGGCACACATGTGGTACACAGATGTACATGGAGGCCAAACATCAATACATAAAATAAATGAGTAAAATTTTAAATTCTAACTCTGATAAAACATGCTCACTACTCTGTTTTATAAAGCAGTTACAATGTTATTTTACACAGGGATGAGATAAATCACTGTTCTACATCTATAATACTAGACTATACAATTTAAAAATTCATGTCTTTTTCCCCAAACTTCCTACTACCTAAAGCAATAGTTGGGCTGCAAAAGTCACCCGGGAAGAGTTTCCTAAACGGGCTATAACATTACATTGTTTCTAGTATGTTGGTTGGCTTTTTTGAGAGGGGATCACTATCTATAGCCCATGATTTCGTGAAGAAACTCATTCAGTAACCCAGGCTGACTTCACACTCATATCAATCCTCCTACCTCAACATCTTGAGTGCTAAAATTATGGGTATGAGCCATCACACCCAGCCTGAATAGGTTTTAATTGAAATAAGGTGCATTATCAACATACTCCTAACTCTCATTTTCCTTGATAACTTTTTAAATTGTAATTCCAGAACAGTTCTGAGTATAAAGCCCTATCCATCTGCTAACATGAATGATAGTGTGTCCTCAAGATAACTATTCCCCCCAGTGTGTCCCTCAAGATATTTGTTCCACCAGCTGTACACACACACACACACACACACACACACACACACACACACACACACACACAAACAAGCATACGTCATGTGCGTGTATCTGTAATCCCAGTACCTGAGACAGGAAGCAGAAGAATTTGGAGCTCAAGGCCAGCCTGAGCTACATGAGAACAAGTCTCAAAAGGAAAAAACAAAACATGAAAAGATACCAGTTCCTTAGGATCTTTGATACATTGCCATATGCTTTAAAATAAAACAGTAAAAGCTGGAGATGTAGGTCAGAGCCTGAAATCATCGTAGGCCCTAAACTTGGTCCCTAGAAACTACATAAGCCTGTGTGGTGGTGCATGAGTTGTGTAACAGTTTCCTTCAAGATCAAAACATTCCATTCTGCAGGGGAGCTCCTGATACAGAGAGGTAAACAACCTAAAGAAATACTTCAGGAACTCCACGAAACAGACCAGACTCACTAAGCCTCTCCCTGTCCCGTAAACAATTTTGCCAAACTACAAACAAGACTCTGAGGCCAGACCAGCTGCCTGGAAGAAGCAGAAACAAGCCAGCTATCTGGAAAAGGTTTAGACCAACTGAGGCACCTGGAAGGCACACTTTCCAAACTCTTGAGCTGCCCGCAGGCTGTGCAGAGAGCTGTCAATCATGCTCTGATGGGCCTTGGGGATGCAGCTGTCTTTGAGTCATCTCTGGTTCTGTAAGTAATCCCAGTAAATCTCATTGGTTCACCAAGTTGGACTTGGGTGGTATCTATTCTTTGATCTGTTGTGAGTGTCTTCCCAGGCCAGGTTTCGTCACACAAGAGCATTCCATCCTGGAAGTGCTGTGGATCAAAGAGGATCAGAAGCTCAAGGTATTGGCTATACTGCAGAACTTGAAATTAAACCGGTAAAATACCTGGTAAAAGTATCCAAAGAGCAGTGCATTAGTTGTGTTACCTGTGTATTACAGCAGTGTTCTGAGCTTGATTAAGAAAGGGGTCTGTAAGATGGCTCAGCAACAAACCTGCCACTTAACCTGATGATTTGAGCTTAATTGTGGATCCCACATGGGGAAAGGAAGAACTAAGTTCCAAAAGTTACCTTCTGACATCCATATGTGTACTATGGCACGTGTGCACCCACATACATACACATGTGTGTGCACTGAAAAGAAAAAAAATTAATTTTATTTTGTGTATTGATGTGAGGGTGTCAGATCCCTTGGAACTGGAGTTACAGTTATGAGCTGCCATGTAGGTGCTGGGAATTGAGCCTGGGTCTTCTGAAAGAACAGTCAGTGCTCCTAACCACCAAGCATCTCTCCAGCTCCTTTATAAGGAAAATTTTAATTGTTATTTTAAAATGGAGAAGGCACGTGTGGTGGTGCACACCTTTTAGTCCCAGCACTTGAGAGGCAGAGGCAAGTATCTGTGTCTGAGGCCAGCTTTGATGAGTTTCGGGACAGACAGGACTATGGAAAGAAACCTTGTCTCAGAAAAAAATAAGCATTTTGGTGGATGGGATGGGATGGACGGGGAGAGTCTCTGGCCATCTGGAGCCAGAATACTGATTGTTACAGCTCAGATGGAAAGGTATTCTGGCACTCAGAAGCCGAGGAATACCACAAGTCACCGTAAGCATAGCAGCTTACAGCCCTACTCCCAGGATAGCAGAGGAAAGCCACAAGCGGCACAGACACGGGGTTTATATAGGGCTCCTTAGGGGGTGGAGTTTTCCTAGGGAGATTTTCAGGGTGGGGATTGGTCAGATTTCAGTCCTTGAGCTTAGACAGGCTAGATATGGTGCTCAAGGATTTGTTGGTTTTCTGCACAGGTATAGGGTCAGATTTGGCTCTGGTTTCAGGGCCAAAGTGTGTTTCTTCCACTGGTCCTTTTTAGCCTTTTGGCTCTAATTTTAGGACCAGGGTGCATTTCTTTTACTGGCTCTAATTCCAGGGGCAAAGTGTTTTTCTTTGGCTCTGGTTTCAGGGTCAGGGTACATTTCTTTGGTTCTGGTTGCAGGGTCAAAGTGTGTTTCTTTGGCTCTGCTCAGGGTGTGTTTCTTTGGCTGGCCCTTTTCCCTTACAAAAACAAAACAAAAATAGCATAAAAAAGTAAAATGAATTTACAAATGGCGAGATTGAACCAGGTATGGTGGCACATATCTCTAATCCCAGCACTCAGGAGTCAGAGGCCGGCACATCCTTTGTGAGTTCTGCACTGGCAGGTGGTACTAAGGTTTCCTTGATGTTAATGATCTGTATGGCTAAAGCATGTGTATAATTTAAAAACTGATGCATTTAACACAGACATGTGTGAAAGAGAGAGAACAAGAAGTCATATGAGCATCTCATAGAAATCAAAGTGTTCATATAGAAGGCTAGTTTATAGATTTAGTTTAAAAATGCCAGTTTGTACTAGATAATCAAGTGTGTTTTGGGTGGCTAAGGCTTCAGCCAAATCACCTGACAGGTGATCCACTGTGCTTGCAGTATTTACAGATTGAGAGAGGGCTATCCTAGAAACTGCTGCTTCAGTGGCAGAGGCGGCACTGGCAGCCAAGTGATCCCAAAATCTCCTTTCCTCTCTGCTGCACACGTTGGTCATCTGTAGAGGTCTCTGGCATAGGTACCACCTGGAGTATGTGGCCCACAGCTGTTACTTCATACATCCAGCAGCTAACCAGTCGGCAGACCTGCTGAGAACAACTGAAACTTCCTCCAAAATTAGTAGCATTAGTTACAACAAAAAGAAGGGAGCCAAAACACAGGTGCCTGAAATGAGAGTGAAATTCTTATCCTTTGGACCAAAGTGTAAATTTACAGCTGTTTTACCCAAACTATAGTTAGTGATCAGGAAAAAAGGCCACATAGGGCTACTCAGACCCATGGGCATCAGAATGGGTGGATCCTTGATTAAGGCCCATGGTACCTTCTTTCTGGCTGCTACAATCACCATCCCTCTCCATGTGGAGAACCAGACACTCAGGCACCAAAAAAGGGTTATCTGCATCTTGTGGAAAGACACAAACCATTCCTCAGGCCCATACTAGAACTGGGTTGGGGAAGCAACATTCTTCCACATAACGGAGCCATAGTCAGATGACCCAAAGGTGCCAATGCCTGTCAGCCACAGATTGAGCAGCACCATCAATAGTTAAAAAATTTAAATATAAAGGACAAGAGAAAGGTGGTTATGAGGAGACCCTGTAAATTCCCTTTTTTTGTTGTTTTTTTTTTGTTTTGTTTTGTTTTATGAAGATAGGCTTTAATTGTGCGATATGTATGCTTCACCATGGCCTGACCCTGAGGATTATAAGGGATACCCGTCTTATGTGAGATAAAAATTTTTTTGCAAAAAGATCTGAAACCCTGACTAGTATAAGAGGGCCATTATCAGTTTTTAATTGTCTGGGCATTCCCATATAAGCAAAGACTTGTAAACAATGGCTCTTAACATCCTTAAGCCTTTCTCCAGTATTGGCAGAGGCAAATATGAGATGAGAATGGGTATCCACAGATACATGAACAAATTGTAGTCAGCCAAAGGAAGGAACATGGGTAACATCCTTCTGACAGATATCATTAGGTGTGACACCACAGGGGTTAACTCCAAGGTGTGGAACAGGTAAGAACTCTGCACATAGGGGACAATTCTTAACTATATCAATAGCTTGGTCTCTAGTAATTTTAAAATGGAATTTAAGTGACCCTGCATTAAGGTGGAAGGTTGTATGGGCTTTGCATGCTGCTTCATAACCAGGCTCTCTCATCATCATGATGGCATTATCTGTATTAGTATTAAAATCAGCAATGGCATTTCCTTCACTCAAAGGGCCGGGCAAATCAGAATGCGCTCGGAGATGCTCAACAAAAATGATGAGAGCACCTCCATAGTAGGCTCTGTATGGCTAGTAAATGTTCCTGTACATGATAGACCAGAGCTGTATAGGCAGCAGTTTTTAAGGGGGCCAAACTAAATCAAACCCAATTTATATCTCCCAATAATTTTTGAAAATCATTAAGTATGGTCAGTCTATCCAGTCTTAAAGTAATCTTTTGAGGACAGATACCAGAATATAATAATTGATGACCTAAGTATTGATAGGGAAATTCTTGTTGCATCTTTTCTGGGGCTATTCTTAAGTCAGCTAGTTGAAGATTATGTTGCAATTCCCCAAAATCCTCATTCACTTCCTTAGGATCTGGGCCTGCTAAAAGAATATCATCCATATAATGTATAATTACAGGGGTAGAAATTTCTCCCTAATGGGGGCAATGGCCAAAGATACATAAATTTGACAAATAGTGGGACTATTGGCCATTCCTTGAGGCAACACCACCCACTAATATCTCTTATAGGGCTCTTTAAAATTAATAAAAGGAATGCTAAATGCAAATCACTCACTATCCTGAAGATGCAGGGAAATGGTAAAAAAAAAAAAAAAAAACAATCTTTTAGGACTATAACTAATAAATGATATCCTTGAGGAATACCTACAGGAGAAGGTAAGCCAGGTTGTATGGCTCTCATAATTTGCATATAATCATTAACAGCTCAGAGATCTTGTAGTAGTCTCCATTTTCCAGTTATTTTCTTTATAACAAAAATTGGCATATTCCATGGGGAAGTGGAAGGAACAATACAGAGTGAGTTCCAGAACAACCAGGGCTACACAGAGAAAACCAAAATTAAAAAAAAAAAAAAAAAAGGAACATGATGTAGGCAGTTCAACTCATTCACCTAACAGATACTTACTTACTGAGCATCTACTTTGTGTCAGGTGGTACTGTGCAAAATGCTGGGGACACAACAGGGGGCAGAGAGGTCAAATGCCTGTCCTCCTAGATCCCATTCTAGACAAAGACAGACAGCAAGTGTGGGGGACGGGCAGTGCGTGTCCGCCAGCCTATTAATCTCTGGGATCTCAAGAGAAAATCACAGCTGTTTGTTGTTGGCCTTGAACTCACAGAGATCCACCTGCCTCTGCCACCTGAGAGCTGGGATTGAAGGTGAGCTGCCAGGCTCAGCCAAAGGCCAGTTTTATTCTTTAAGGCTAAAATGAGAGTTGGATTCACTGGTGACAAATGTGTCTTCCAAAGCAGAAATTCTGAAGTAGGGTGTGTGTGTGTGTGTGTGTGAGAGAGAGAGAGAGAGAGAGAGGGAGAGAGACCCCGTTCCTCACTACAATGAGACAATCTGTTTTCGCCCCATGCTGTCACCCTAGCCCTACTGCAGGGACCAGCACTTCCTACATCCATCAGCAGTGTGTGCCTCTCACCTCACAGGCCTGTTGAATTGGCAGGAGGACTAGCCAAGGGACCCCCCCCCCTTCCTTCTTTCATCTGCTCCCCATGCTGGCCCTGCTTCACAGAGCAAGACGCCAGGCACTTGCTTTCACCAATAATGGCTTCATTAGATTGAAAGGAGACGAAAGTGACCTCAATGAAATAGACTTCCTGACCTCAGCTGACCTCTGACCCTCACCCTGACAGCCTCTAAATCTTTTCTTTCTGACACGTCCCCCACAAGAGAAAATGATGAGCACGTGATAGCTCTCTGTCCAGCTCCAGCGTTGGCCCCTCTCCAGGTATCCTCTGAAGTAGAACTTCTGATACCCAGCTAGGATTTGCCTGCTAGTTGCTGCTGCTTTCATGGATCCTCACCAGAACTCTAGTCCAGACTCAGGGTGGGGGTGGGGGTTGTCAGCCCATCCAGCTGTCATTCACGTGGTGTCCATTTGTCTGTATCCAATGGTTGTCATGTACCACAGAGGCAGGAGGCAGGGTGACTAACCAAAGGCTGTCATTTCCTAAATGCTATTTGGACCCACTCTCCCCTGATTCGGCGGTTCCTGTTTACACGTGAGACTATGGTATACAATCAGTGCTCACGGCCATCTAAACGTGACCCCCATTGTACTGGACAAGACACAGCCTCAACTTACAGATCACAAAAGAAGATATTCCTCTTTATCAAAACAGATGAAGTAGTTAATGCCCATCAATTCGGGTGGGAAGAATTATAATAAAAGAGAGGACCCTGGCCAAACCACTCTCCGTTCCCTTAGGCTGCCTTTCTTTGAGTCATTTCCATATCTCTAAATAATATACATGGATGTCTATTCCTTGATTTATTGGTTTTAGCTCTTGTCTATCGATTTCCTGTTATGATGGATGAGAACTTACCCCCTACAGGGCCCTTTCCCTTTCCTCCCAAGTACAGATAAATCACCATTTCTCAGCTCAATTGGTAACCGATGTTTACTTTGTCATGACTATGGAAATGTCCCACAGTGCGTTGCCAAGACAATCCTCTCCTTATTTGGCTTCTCTTCCTTGGACTTTCTTACTGCTTTTTCCTCTAATGTACCCTCACATACTCTCAAAGCCTCTCCCATTTTGTTTTGTTAAGCCTCCCTTCTGGAGCCTGTCCCTGTTTCTCTTCCTGCTTGCGCCCTAGGCCTGCTTCCCGGCGATCATCGCCGGGATTCCTCACTGCTTTCCAGGTTAAAACCAGTAAAAAGCATCACAGCATCTGGCTGTAAAGCCAATGCTGAGGTGGGGGGACACAGGCAGATCCCTACTGTTCTCTGGCCACTTCAGGTTCAGTGAAAGATGCCTGGAAGCCAGTGGTGGGACACTCAGGAGCAAAGGCAAATGGGATCTCTGTGAGTTCAAGGCCAGCCTGGTGTAGATAACAAGTTCCAGACTAGCCAGGACTGCATAGTGAAACTGTGCCTTCCCCCCCCAAAAAAAAAACAAGGAAAAGCTATTGAGGAACAACCTCCGTGTTATCCTCTGCCCTCTGTACGAAGACAGACAGACAGAACGACACACACACACACACACACACACAGAGGGAAAGGGAAAAGAAAAGGTCACTGGCAGACCTTGCATGTTCAAGCTTGCTGCTCTATCTCTCCTTTGTTATTGTGTTTTGTTTTTCCAGTGCTGTGGGCTGGGGGATCAAACCCAGAGCCTTGAACATTCTTCAACCAGGCAAGTGTTCAGCCACTGAGCTACATCCCAGCCCTCTTCCCTTCCTTTACCATTTCAGAGTATGTTCTTTAATACCGTGCTCTGTACACAGTAGCTGAATGAAGGACATCTGTGGCTTGCTTTGAGGATATTTAAGGTAGAGATATCTTTTCCAGATTCTGAGTTATCAATGGAACAAGGCACATGACTGCTAGCCTTGTTTGAAAGCTCACCATGGGCCAGGCAGTGTGCCAAATGCTGTACATAAGTTACCTCATCCCTCCCAACAGGCTGGGTAAAGTGGCACAGTCCTTGCATCCCAGCACTTGGAAGGCAGAGGCAGGCGGATCTACAGAGAGAGTTCCAGGATGGCCAGGGCTACACAGAGAAACCCTGTCTCAAACAAAATAAAACAAAACCAATCAACAAAACAACAATCAAAGTCAGTCAACCCTACCAACAAATTTATGAAATAGTCCTGGCTAATATTACCACGTTACTAATAAAGTGGGTAGACACACCGGGTACATGGCTTACTAGGAATCATGGATGAGGCTAATTGGTTGATTCCGGAATCGTCATTTGGAGCCAGGAATATCTGCTCTCTCCAGTAGAGGAGAAATACAGTGCCTAGAGAGACAGCTCAGCAGTTAAGAGCACTTGTTCTCCCAAAGGCCCTGCGTTAGTTCCCACCCTTCACATCAGGAGGCTCACAACTGTCTGTAACTCCAGCTCCAGGAGGAACTGACAACCTACCCTGGCCTCCATGGGCCCCACACATGTGGCATAGACTCACATAAATTACACATAAATACAAATAAGAAATCTCTCCAAAAAATAAGAGACAGTTAGAACCATATATAGTGCACACAGCTGAATAAGTAAGCTCCAGTTCAGTAATCCTAACACCCGGGGAGTGGAGGCAGGACACAGATAAACTTGGGCTACATGAGAGCCCATCCCAAAACCAAAAGAGAGAGAGAGAGGAGAGAGAGAGGCTTGGGTCTTAGTGTCATCACCTTGTCTCTCCTCCCCCACTTAGTAAGTG
The DNA here is from genome assembly GCF_943737965.1 of Phodopus roborovskii. NCBI lineage: Eukaryota > Metazoa > Chordata > Mammalia > Rodentia > Cricetidae > Phodopus > Phodopus roborovskii. The sequence goes on from NW_026126645.1 coordinate 202,778, forward strand.
TGGAGGAGATGGTCTAGTCTCTCTAAGTAACTTCTTTGAGGTCTCAGCCAGTAAACGACAAGTAGACATCCAGGCATCCAACATGGGATATCTTCCTTTAAGTAGGATATTGTCCTAGCTACTGTTTTATTGCTGTGAAAAGACATGGCAAACATGGCAACTTAAAAAAAGAAACATCTAATTAGGGGCTTGCTTATAGTTTAGAGGGTTATCCATAGTCATCATGTGAGACTCATGGTGGCAGGCAGGTATGGAGATGGACAGTAGCTGAGACCTTACATCTGATCTACAAGATGGAAGCAGAGGGAGACTGGGCCTGGCATGGGCTTTTGAAACCTCAAAGCCCATCCCTGGTGGCACATTTCCTCCAACAAGGCCACACCTCCTAATCCTTTCCAAACAGTTCCACCAACTGGGAATTGAACATTCAAATGATGGAACCTATGGGGGCCATTCTCATTCAAATATTCACAATGTAAGATCATATTCACACTTTCGCCTCTATGTTTAGCAGGGCTAAAACTAGAATAGACAGAGGGATAAACACTAATGCATCAAATTGTGATTGGGACACATGTGTTATATGTTACAGCAGGCTTCACAGAAGGGTAGCATTGAGTGAGACCTTGTATAGAGTTTTGGGTTTTGGTTTTTGTTTTTTTTCCAAACAGCATTTCTCTGTACATCAGCCTTGGCTGTCCTGGAACTCACTCTGTAGACCAGGCTGGCCTCAAACTCCGCCTGTCTCTGCTTTCCAAGTGCTGGGATTAAAAGCGTGTCACTGGTATAGTTTTGAAAGCTAAGGAGGGTAATTCCAATAATATTCCAATAAAGAGGCTTAGAATAGAACAGCTCCCTTGAGGAGCAATCGCAATATTGGGCCTCAATTTGGTATTGTGTGATAAGGCATTTTCTGGGGGAGACGCAACACATATAAGTCATCTGAATCAAGGCCACCAAATGTCAGGTGTGTTAATGTTTCCCTTGACGTGATGACACACTGTGGTGGTCTGAAAGAACATGGCCCTCAAAGGGAGTGGCACTATTAGGTGTGGCCTTCTTGGAGGAAGTGTGTCATTGTGGGGGCGGGCTTTGAGGTCTTTTTCTCAAGCTTCACTCAGTGTGACAGCCAGTCGACTTCCTGCTGCTTCTGAGTCAAGATGTGGGACTCTCAGCTCCCGCACACTACCTACAGACCACCACGTTCCCTGCCGTGATGATCATTGACCGGCTCTCTGAAACTGAGAGCAAGCGTCTCAATTAAATGTTTTCTTTATAACAGTTGCCGTGATCATGGTGTCTCTTCACAGCAAGAAAAACACTAAGACAAACGCCACGACCAAAAGCAGCTTGGGGAGGGAAGGGTTCATTTCTTAAGACCCCCAGGTCACACCCCATCACTGAGAGAAGGGCAGACAGGAACTCGAGGCAGGAACCGGAGTTGGAACTGAAGCGGAGGCCGTGGAGAAAGAAGAGCTGCTTACCGGCTTGGTCCTCATGGCTTGCACAGACTGCTTCCTTGTACAGCTCAGAGCTATCTGCCCAGGGACGGCACTGACCCTAGTGGACTGGGCCTTCACACACCAATGATTAATCAAGAAGCCGTCCCGCAGGTTTGCCTGAAGGCCAATCTAGTGGAGGCATTTTCTCAATTGAGTCCCTCTTCCCAGATGATTCTAGCTTGTGACAAGTTGACAAAGAAAAAAAGGTACCTGGGGGACTTTCTTTTTCTTCATCTTTTCTTTTAACCTTGGGGTGTCTGTGGTTTCAGGAGGATCACAGAGAAAATAGACATAATGCCACCCACTCTCTCCTCCAGTCTCTACTGAGTGTTGGTGGCACTGTGAGGTTCTGCACACAGATGTCCTGTCCCTGTCTGTCAGGAGGAAGAGGGTGGATGGAGATGGTCACAGTCCAAGGTCATTGGGGCCAAGGCTTTCGGAGCTCTTGCAGGCCAGGTGTCCGGCTGCCATAGGCTCAGCTTGGTGTCCACTTCTAGCATCAAGGTCTCTGCTCTCTAGCTCACTTCTCTAGCTCTAGCTCACTCTAGCTCACTGCTACTGAGACCTGGTCCTTCCAGGCATAGGGATAGGTATATGGAACATTGCTTTTTCCATGGAATCGAGTCTGATCTCTGGAGACTCTACCCATAGGCATCCTTAAGATGATCCTCTACAAAAACTTAGGGTTGGGGAGATTGCTTTGTGTTCAAACCTGGTCCCACCCTTCCAGTTGTGTGTCCTCAGACACGGGTTGTTGTTGTTACTTAATCATCAATCTCCAAGCCAGATTGAGGCAGCTCCAGTCTCGGTGACCTCCTACCTAGCCTCTTGCTATTGGCTACAGACTACTTTGTGCAGTGCTTTTCCAGTCACCAGGTGATTTCTCTCTCTCTCTCCCTCTCTCTCCCTCTCTCTCTCTCTCGTGGTCTTTCAAGACATGGTTTCTCTGTGGCTTTTGGAACTAGCTCTTGTAGACCAGGCTAGTCTCGAACTCACAAAGATCCACCTGCCTCTGCCTCCCGAGTGCTGGGTTTAAAGGCATGCACCATTACTGCTCAGCTCAAAATGTATCCCAGGCTGGCCTCAAACTCCAGATCTTCCTGCCTCTGCCTCCTTCGGCAAAACCTACCAGAGCCTGTGCCACTAGAGCTGGCAATGATTTCCCATTTATTATCTCCTTGAATTCTAGAAACTCAGGCTGCTAGAACAGGATGGGCGTGCATAATTGGGTAAGGTAAGGCAGGTCCCTACTTTGTACCCTCAACTCCTTGGCCTTCCACTCCGTTCTACCATAAATGCTATGCTCAGACTTTGACACCCTTGGCTGTCTCTTTGTAGCATTTCCCTGTGATCCTGTCTCTGCATGAAGAACCATTTCCTAGACTTTCAGTTTGCTGAGTACTATTGTTATTGTTGTTTTATTTAATTAATCACTTTATTTATTTATATATTTAGACAGAGTCTCATGAGGCCTAGGCTGGCTTTTGTTTTTGTTTCTGAGACAGAGTTTCTCTGTGTAGTTTTGGAGCCTGTCCTGGCACTTGCTCTGTAAACCAGGCTGGCCTCAAACTCACAGAGATCCACCTGCTGTGCTAGGATTAAATGCAAGGACCACTACTTCCAGCCTCTTCGTAAAAAATTAGATGTATTATATTTTATGTGCATAAGTATTGCTTGTGTGTGTGTCTGTGCATGGTATCTATGGAGGTCAGAAGACGGTGTCAGATCCACGTGCTAGGGGAAGGTTGTGAGTCACCATGAGTGCTAGGAATTGAACCCATCTCTGGTCCTCTGTGACAGAGTCTCACTCTATAACCCAAGTTGTCCTTGAAACTTCTGGCAACTCTCCTGCTTCTTCTTCTTCTTCTTCTTCTTCTTCTTCTTCTTCTTCTTCTTCTTCTTCTTTTTTTTAAATTCATCTTTTTGCTGGGCAGAGGTGTTGCATGCCTTTGATCCCAGTACTCAGGAGGCAGAGGCAGGCAGATCTTTGTGAGTTCAAGGCCAGCCTGGTCTATAGAGTGAGTTCCAGGACAGCCAGGGCTGTTACACAGATAAACCTTGTCTCAAAAATCCTTCATTTTATTAACTTATCATAATTATTAATGTATGTGATGTAGAAAGAAGTCAGAGGACAACCTTTTTAAGACACTTCTGAGGACTGAACTCAGGTCATGAGGCTTTGCTCAGTAGGTGCTGGCCTGGCTCTGTGTCAACCATCCTTCTAAGTGCTAGGATCACAGGCCACTGTTCATTTCTGGTTTTTCAAGACAGGTTTCTCTGTGTAGACCAGAGCTGGCCTCAAATTCATAGAGATCCACCTGCCTTTGCCTTCCAGTGCTGGGAGTAAAGGTATGCATCAGCCATTATTCCTTCCTTCCTTCCTTCCTTCTTTCCTTCCTTCCTTCCTAAGATTTATTTATTATGTGTACAGTGTTCTGTCTGCATGTACACCTGCAGGCCAGAGGAGGGCACCAGATCTCATTACAGATGGTTGTGAGCCACCATGTGGTTTCTGGGAGTTGAATTCAAGACCTCTGGAAGAGCAGGCAGTGCTCTTAACCTCTGAGCCACCTCTCCAGCCTCACTTCATTCATTCAGGGATCTCTTTGCCTCACCCTCCCCTATCCAACAGCCCTGCCCAGTGTTTTTTCAGTGACCCACTCTACTGTAATAACCTATTTTTCTTTCTAGGGTCTATATCTGTACTAAGTAAGTAAGGAGACCCAGCCAAAGACTTGGCATATTTCCTTGTTAAATGTTTGCTAAGTGAATTTGCTTATGTTCCCACAGTTAATAGTGGCCAAAATTAGGATCTACATTTTGAGTTCCAAAGATTCTTTTTTGCCATCTCCTAACCTAACCTATCCTCTTTTACTGACTCAACTCCTGTTGGCCTTCCTTGGAATCAGATGAGGCCTGAGGAGATGGCTCAGCAGGTAAAGGTGCTTGCTACTCAGCTTCATGACCCGAGTTTGATTCCAGAACCTGTATGGTACAGAGAACTTACTCCTTCAAGTTGTCCTCTGATCTCCACATGTATTCTAGAAAGTGAGTACTCACACACATACACATATAAACAGTAAATAAATAATAAATATAATTTTAAAAGAATCAGGCTAGGCAGTGGTGGCACATGTCACCTTAATCCCAGCACTTGGGAAGCAGAGGTAGGTGGATCTCTGTGAGTTTGAGGCCAGCCTCTGTGAGTTTGAGGTCAAGGCTACACAAAGAAACCCTATCTTGAAAAACAAACAAACAAACAACCCCCAAAATAAAAAGAAGAATCATATCTTTTATTTGCAAGAGTTAAAGGATTCAGTCCCTTTATCTTATGGATGGGAGCCCTGAGGTCCCAAGGGTTCGGTAGCTTTGCCAAAAGCCACAGATTACACTGTCTCCCCTGAATGAGTTTGTTATCAGTGCTTTTGCAACCACGATGTGTGATCGAGGTCATTATCTCACTGGATTCTAGGAACAGGAAATCATGGATTTCCAGGGCTTCATCTCTCAGGGAAAGGAGCAATAAATTAATCCCTGTAAGTTCAGCTTTTTGTTCCCTAGACACCCCAAAGTCCAGATATCCAAAGTCTAATGTGAGACACTGCATCGGGATGGGATTAAGGAGGCTGTGTGTAATTACGGTTCAAATGTGAAAAATAGGCTGCGGCCCCTTCTCACTGTCTGGGGGTCCCTCCAGCCTCCCGTAGTGGCAACACTCTCCTGCCCCTGCTCTGCCCTGCCCTGTGGGGGCCAGAGGTCAATAATCTGGGCTCCTGCATCAGCCCCCTTTAGCTCACCAGTGACCAGAATGCTCAAAAAGAACAGGATTCTGGGTCATTAAGTAACCGTCACTCTTCCCCAGTTCCATAGCTGGGGGGAGAGGCTGGGGCTGGGAACCCTACGGAGACACAAGTGTGGTCCCTTCTGCTGTCCTTGCTGGTGGGGAACCCACCTCTATCTCCCCTTGACCCTGCCCACTTCCGCCTGTCACTCTCAGCTCTCCTCAGTATCCCCCAGTTGTAGTTCCTCCTTTGAACCCCTCCCTTGTAGTGTATAAACTGAAGGTATTAGAATAAGCTAACCCTCAGGCAAAAACAGTATCCGACAGTTCTGAGTCTTTATCCACTGTGTCCTCCACACCAATGTGTATGCCTTTCGCGCCTGATTCTACCAGACTCAGCTTTTCAGACTTTCATTATTCTTTAAGTAGGCTCTTGTTTCAGAAACAAAACAACAAAACACTGCACCCCCCAACCCCAACCAACTTCACAAATACTGCTGCCCCTGTATCTTCCCCACCCCCATCCCAGTGCCTCAGCCAATCACTCTGATTGATTGATTAGGGAGGAGGTAGAGTGAGGATCGATGGAGGAATCTGGTTCTATTCTTATTCAGAGCTAAAGGCCCAGGAGGGAGGGAGGCAGGGATATTAATTGTAGGTAGGATTGGATGGCGGTTACTGGGGCTGGGACCAATGTGGTCTACAGTGTGGGGGAGGGTGGGGATGAAAGCCAAACGATTAAGGGTCAGGACATGACAGATAGCAAGAAGGTTGGGAGGACAGTGATCGTGGAGTTGATGAAGGAGAACAGGCCTAAGTCAGGAATTTGGGCGCGAGATGAGGGTTTCCAAGACTGCGCCTCCCAGTTTAGAGGCTGTTCTGGGCTCCTGGCACTCTGTGTCCAGCAGGGGGCGCTCTTTCCCCACGTGGCTCCTTCCTTAGCCACCAGTTCCTTTGTTCATTCACTTCATTTGAAAATGTTTGCGTGCCACTGTGTGCCAGGCACTGTGTGCCAGATCCAGTACGGCTGATTGGCAAAATACAAGCACAAAAAGACACACAAAGTTCCAGACCTCATGGCACGTGCAGGGTAGGATGACAGCGAGTGGATGCATAAGCAACGCGGTTTAATGTTACAGATGGAGAACCGTACAAAGCTCCTGAGAAATGGAGACTTAACAGATACCTATCTCTTGGCCAAGTGGAAAGTGGTGAAGAAGGTGATGGTGATGATGATGATGTGCTTGTGTGTTGGGAGGGGTCAGGCAGAAGGAATGGCTTGCAAAGATCCAGAGGCAGGAAAGATTTGGGTCCTGTGTTTGGGGCAAGATGGGCGAGTTTGGGGATTGGGGGTGGGTGGGCAAAGCCTGCTGAGGCTGAATTAAACCGTGGTCAGAGACTTAACCCTTCCTGTACTGAATCCTCTTGTCCTATACCTGGGGCACCACGACCCTCAACTTTCCACCATTCAATTTTCTAGGCAGTTTCTCCCCATTCCTAAGATCTTGGGGGCTTTTCTAGAGTAACCACAAACCTCAACCTCGGGAAGTGAGAGGATTAGAGGGGTTCTCAAGGCCAACTTTGGCCCTCCTTCCTGGGGGTTATGGCTGAATGACATTTTAATTACTACTGGAAATGTAATGTGTAGATAGATAGCCAGCAGCTAAAGACTGGGGACAGTAGCATATGGCTGTGTCAACCAGCAATTTCATTATTTTCTTGTAATGCTTGACAGTGCCATATATTTGTTATTTTTTAATATTTGTGGTATTTTCAGCTTTTAATGTTTCTACATAAACATTCACTGGGACACATGTCTATGATCTTGAATTCTTTTCCTTATCTTTCTCAAAGGAAAAAATAGTTTATCAAATGCACTGCAAGAGGACAACAGGCTGGGTAGGGACTAAAATACCACTCCAACACATACCATATGTGTGTGTTGGTGTGTGTTTCTGTGTGTGAATGGTGTCTGTGTGTGTCTATGTGTGTATTATTTCCGTGTGTGTCTGTGTCTGTGTCCGTGTATGTCCAGGTACCTATGTGTGTGTGTCCGGGTGACTGTGTGTGTGTATTTATGTTATGTATGTGTATGGTGTCCACATGCGTGTGGTTCTTTGTGGTGTCCGTGTGTTTATGTATCTGTGTGAGTGTGTATAGTGTCTGCTTGTGTGTCTGTGTGTGTATATGTGTGTATATGGTGTCTCTTTGTATGTATGGTATCCATGCGTGTTTTTTTTTGTGTGTGTATGGTGTCTGTGTGTGTCCATGAGTGTGTATGGTGTGTGTGTGTGAGTGTGTCTGTGTGTGTGTATGGTATCTGTGTGTGTCCATGAGTGTGTATGGTGTGTGTATGTGAGTGTGTCTGTATGTGTGTCTGGTGTCTGTGTGTGTCCATGAGTGTGTATGGTGTCTGTGTGTGTGAGTGTGTATGGTGTGTGTGTGTGTGTCCATGAGTGTGTATGGTGTGTGTGTGTGTGTGAGTGTGTCTGTGTTTGTGTATGGTGTCTGTGTGTGTCCATGATGTGTATGGTGTCTGTGTGTGTGTGTGAGTGTGTCTGTATGTGTGTATGGTGTCTGTGTGTGTCCATGAGTGTGTATGGTGTGTATGGTGTGTGTGTCTGTGTGTGTATGGTGTCTCTGTGTGTGTGTGAGTGTGTCTGTGTGTGTGTGTTTGGTGTCTGTGTGTGTCCATGAGTGTGTATGGTGTGTGTATGTGAGTGTGTCTGTATGTGTGTATGGTGTCTGTGTGTGTCCATGAGTGTGTATGGTGTGTGTGTGAGTGTGTCTGTATGTGTGTCTGGTGTCTGTGTGTGTCCATGAGTGTGTATGGTGTCTGTGTGTGTGTGTGAGTGTGTCTGTATGTGTGTATGGTTTCTGTGTGTGTCCATGAGTGTGTATGGTATGTATGGTGTGTGAGTGTGTCTGTGTGTGTGTATGGTGTCTGTGTGTGTCCATGAATGTGTATGGTGTCTGTGTGTGTGTGTGTGAGTTTGTCTGTATGTGTGTATGGTGTGTATGTGTGTCTGTGTGTGTGTATAGTGTCTGTGTGTGTCCATGAGTGTGTATGGTGTGTATGGTGTGTGAGTGTGTCTCTGTGTGTGTATGGTGTCTGTGTGTGTGCCTGTGGGAGAGCAGATGTAAACATTGGTGTCTTCTTTTATCTCATCCTGTTTCACTCCTGAATCTGTTACTGAGCCCAAAGCTTGCCAGGCTGGCTGGTCAGGGAGTTCCAGAAATCCATCTGTTTCTGTTTTCCAACCATGGGGTGGTGGGCATGCATGCTCAGCTAGTATGTGGGTACTTGGGATCTAAACTCAAGTGCTTATGTCTGCACAGCAAGTGCTCTTACCACCTTGGGGCTATCTCCCTAGGTCTTCTTCCTTATGGGAAAACACCACCTTCTGCTTCATTGGGAGCGGGCAGTCTCACAGTGTAGCCCAGACTGACTTTGAACTTCTACCTCTGTTAAGCACGAACTTTCCCACTGAACCCCACTGAACGACACCTGGGCCTAGGTTCCCTTGGGGGCAGTAAGTCTGTGTGGGGACTCAGCTGCTGTCCATCGTCCTAGTTAACTGTCAGTTTGACTTAGCCTAGTAGGGAGTCTCAGCTGAGGCTAGACCACACTGGCCAGTGGACATGTCTATAGGGAATCGTCTTGATCCAGCCATTTGGTGTAGGAGAGTCCAGAACACTCTACACTCTGGGTGGCACCATTCCCCAGGTAGGTAATCCTGAACTGTATAAGAAGTCTAGCTAGAGCAGGGTAGTGGTGGTGGCAACAGCACATGCCTTTAATCCCAGCACTCAGGAGGCAGAGGCAGGGGATGTTTGTGAGTTCAAAGACAGCCTGGTCTACAAAGAGGCCAAGGTCTACAAAGTGAGTTCCCAGGACAGCCAAAGCTATACAAGGAAACCCGAGAGAGAGAGAGAGAGAGAGAGAGAGAGAGAGAGAGAGAGAGAGAGAGAGAGAGAGAGAGCTCACTAAACATGAATGTAACACAATAACTAAAAGACCCAGAGACTGATATTGGGGTTCAAGATTCAAGCTGAAGATCAGAAAAGCAAAGTAGTGGGCCACTAGCTCTTACCACTACCTCAGGCTGAACAGGCTGATCCTGCTGTCTCTCCTCAGCGTGGCTAGAGAATCCTGAGACTGAATGTCCTCCCATCCTCAGCATGGCTGGAGAATGAATGCCTGGTACTGGACCTTGCTGCTGTCTTATATACCGCTCTGGAGTCCTGGGATTAAAGGTGAGCTACAATTCTCTTTTAGACTGATCCACTCTAATGTATCCCTGGATGGCCTTGAACAGAGATCCATCTGTCTTTATCTCCTGAGTCCTAGGATTAAAGGTGTGTGCCATCACCTCCTGACCTCTATAGCTTGTGGTTGACTTTGCTTTCTGAATCCTCAGGTAAGCTTTACGAAGTCATAAATAGCATATCGCCGCGCATGAAGCTGTGAGTGAGCCAGCAAGCAGCACCCCCTCCTCGCTTTTCTGCTTCAAGTTCCAGTCTTGGGTTTCTGCTCTGATTTCCTTCATACACATAAAATAAAATGCTTTTTTTTTTTTTTTAAAGTAAAGATTTATTTTTATTCAAAGAATATGGGTATTTGGTCTCCATCTATTCTGTGCACTATGCATGTGGTTCCAGAAAGGGCCCAGAAGAGGGCATCGGATCTCTTGGACCTGGAGTGGCAGAGGGTTGTGAGCCACTGGGCAGGAGCTGGGAATTGACCTCAGGTCTGATGTTTCTTCATAATTAGATTCAAATTATTCATTCTTGTCCATAATATCACAAAAGTGATATATATATATATATATATACAAATATACATACATACATACATACATATATATACTTTTTTTTTTACACACCCAGTGGTACATGATGTCACTTGTCTCATTAGAGAAGATGTCGAATTTGAGTCACAAAGTTGAGATGGTGTTTGCCAGCTTTCTCCAGGACAAGGCCACTATTACCCCTTTGTAACTAGTATCTTTTTTATTTTCTTCCCCAAACAGTGTTTCACTGTGTAGCCATGGCTGTCGAGGAACTCACTTTATAGACCAGGCTGGTCTTGAACTCAAAGATCTACCTGTCTCTGTTTCCTGAGTGCTAGAATCAAATGTGTGAGCCATTGCCGTGGGGTGTAATTAAGTATTTTATAGGGACAGTCATTGATATTATGTGTCATGATATATTTATGTGTGTGTATCTGAGTGCAAGAAGAAGGTGTGGGTTCCCTCAGAGCTGGGGTTGTAGACAGTAACAGCACACCCAGCTTGCTAGGTGAGTGCTGAGATCTGAATGGTCTCTGGTCCCCACAATTGCATAGCCTCTTAACCACTGGACCAGCTCTCTAGACTTCCGTTTCAGTGTGTTCTCTTTCTTTTTTTTTTTTCTTTGTAGACCAGACTGGCCTTGAACTCTTGAACTCTTAGAGATCCACCTGCCTCTGCTTCCCAGAGTGCTGGGAGTAAGGCGTGCACCACCATCACCACCACCTGGCTAATTGAGTAATGGAGTTTTTGTTTTGTTTTGTTTTTAAAGATGTCATTGCTTTTATGTACATTGGCGTTTTGCCTGCATGCATGTCTGTGTGAGGGTCAGATCCCCTGGAACTGGCGTTATAGACAGTTTGAGCTGCCATATGGGTGCAGGGAATTAAACCTGGATCCTCTGGGAGAGCAGCCTGTACTCTTAACCACTGAGCCATCTCTCCGGCCCCAATGACTCTTTTTTAATTGTTAACAAATGGCGATTTGTTTTCTTTTGCTCCTCCTTGTCCTTTCTCCCTCCTTGTTTTTCCCCCTTTCCCATCCCTCTGTCTTTCTCTCTAGATGTGACTTCCTTAAGTTACCCATGTTACCCTCAGATGCATAGTTCCAGCTTGGCGATTTTCTAGATACATTCTCTCTGTCTATGTATCAAAAGGAGCATTTCCTAGCTCTCCTATTGTATCAAAATGCATTCATGAATTCCCTTTTTCATGAGGGTTACCAACTCTCACTCATCATTAACTCATTTTTTATTCATCTGTTTATTTTGAAGCAGGTAGGGTAGATCCCAGGACCACACACATGCTAATTTAAGTATTCCACTGAGCACCCCCAGACCACTGTCATGTATCTGATGTTTAGACTGTCCCAGATCTATCCACTGTGAGTCACCTTCATTCAAACTGGTTACTGGGTCTTATGACATGTCCTCATCTTTTTTGATCATATTATTTTTATTTATTTATTTATGTCACATCCTACCACTTCAAGTGTCTGAAGTCAGGATCTCTGATGATATAAAATGGGAGCCAAATTTGGGAGGATGGGCACACATAGGCACAGATCTCAGCAGCCACCCTCCCCTGACACAGGCCTTTGAGCCAGAGAGGATCTGAAACAGCTGTGAGAAGTTAGCATGTGCTTGGCACATAACCAGCCAGCCAGGGTCGGGACTCTTATCCTTTCCTGGATGTGACCAGTCCTGTGAACCTTTCTCGTGTGGTCAGAGCTGGGCTTAGTTTTCAGACAGGTGCTGGTACTGAGTTAACAGAGGCGTCTGCCAGGAGCCGAAGAGGGGCACAGACTGAACTAAACCTGGCCTGGGTGTGCTGGGAAGGAAGCAGAGGGCAAGTCCAGAGGGGGCTGACACTGGAAATTAAGCAGCTCTGAGAGGGTAGGAGGCTGGACTTGATATGGAGGTGCAGGGAGGTGAGAGACAGCAGGCAGTGTTGGACCCAACTTCTGAAGATGGAGAGAGGAGTGTGTAGACCCAGACAGTAGAGGTGTGCGGAGGCTTCTGTTGTTTTGTATTTATCTATTTATTTTCCTTGTTTGGTATATTTCAAGACAGGATCTCTCTGTGTAACCCTGGCTCTCCTGGAATTTGCTCTGTAGACCAGGCTGGCCTTGAACTCACAGAATTCCCCCTGCCTCTGCCTCCCAAGTGCTGGGGTTAAAGGCATGAACCACCACCACCTGGCCTAAGACAGGTTCATTTTGAGGCTCGTATAAAATTCCTAATCTGATAGAAGATACAGAAGCTACCCTCTGGGGCTTCCTTATCTCAAGGGGACCAGAACTCTGTCAACAGAGAACCTTCAGATATGGAGACACAGCTCCTCTGCAGACCTGAACCCCCTGACCTTTTCGACATTAGCCTTGCCCCATCCTCACTCTGCTCCCTGATCCCCTCCAAACCTGCCGGACCCTCCAGACTCTGGGCATGTCCCCACTCTGTGCATGAGGACTTGTGTTTTGGACCAAGGCTATTTTTCTTAGGAACTTCTGGGGGTTTCTTGGAAGTGGGGGTGGTAAGAGTGGCCACCACTCTTTCCTCGGAGGCTATTTAGGGAGGTGACACCTTCGCTTGGCCTACCACAGCCCTTTCAAAGATTCCCCACCTTGCTGCCCCCACAGAGTCTGTATGAGCTGAGGGAAACCACAGACCAGTAACCCAGCTGGGTTGCTCAGAAGAAGCTGCTGGTGCAGGGGCTAGAGAGCAAGGTTTCTGCTTTGCCAGGACAGAGTGGGCCGAGTCAGGGTGGATATCAGAGGTGTGACTGTCCCCTGCCCAGCAGGCTGTCTCTAAGGGGGGCCTGAGGAGTAGTTCTCCTCATCCTTGAATCTGTTTTCTTTTTAACATTTATTCGTTTATTTAGTATGTAAGCATGGAGGGATACATGTGCACGCACTCGTTCGAGTGTGCCACAGCATTAGTGGAGAGGTCAGAGGGCGGCCTAAAGCAGTCAATTCTCTTCTGTTCTTACAGTGCTAGGGATTGAACTCAGATCTTCAGGCTTGACTGTGAGCATCTTGTTTGTCTCTCTTGCCCCCATTTTAAGGTGTGGAAGCTAAGCAAGTCATTTCAAGACATCCCTATGGCACATTCAGGTCAGAATCAAGATGTGTTGGCTCTACCTTGTTTCCTCTGTCTATGCCCCCAGTTACTCCTAACCAGGAATCCATAGACTCCATGATTTTCCAGAATGTTCCCAGGAACTTCATTCATGAAATTGGGTACACGCATTTCTTAATCGCTGTCTCTGTCCCTCTCCCTTCCTCTCCCCTCCCCCCTTTTAGGTTTACTTTATTTCATGTATATGGGTGTTTTGTGTATTGGATGTCTGTGGACCACATGCATTCCTGGTGCCTGTGGATGTCTATAGGAGAAAATGCAGGCATGACCTGGTGGCCACCCTACCTGGTAGGCACACAGCACTTCTAAATAAGAAACATGGCACACCATGCTCCTAAGGTCAGAACTCTGAATTCTGAAGTAGCTTGAGCAGCTGATAGCTAGCCTGGGGTCTCCAGGTCTCTTCAAAGCACTTCTTCTGAATAAAGACCCTGATGGTCGGACTGTCCAGTCCGAGGTTGATGGGCAATCACAGCCAATGGGCGTCCACTGTATCAGTGGTTACTCACGTGTGATAGAGCAGCCGCTGTTCTCGGAAACCGTCTTTGGAGAGGTTCATCTGCACATGTCTACCAGCCCACCAGCATTGCTGTCTTGTCAGGGGATGCCCTGGTAATGGCGGCAGACATCAGAAAAGGCCATCAGATGCCCTTGAACTTAACTGATGGTTATGAGGTGCCGTGTAGATGCTGGGAATCGAGCCCAGGTCCTCTGGGTGAGCTGCAAGTCTTCTTACCTTCTGAGCCAAGTCCCCAGGCCTCTTCTTTAACATTTTATTGGAAAAAGATATGAGTAATGAACACCATTATACACAGCTGGTCTTGCTGAACCACGATTGTTGCCTTTAGGAAAGGGTTGGTCATCTCCAAGTGCCATGCCTAACTCAACTACTGTCATGGCAGATACCATCACCACATTCTCTTCAAGGCCAAGTTTCCCACTGGCTGTCCCCAGACAGGGACACAGTTTTGGGTTTTGCTTACTTCTTTCTGTTGATTTGCCTGGGGATAGGGTCTCACTATGTAGTCTAGGCTGACTGGAGTTCATGATCCTTCTTCAGCTTTCACTGAAGGCATGCACTCCATACATGTGCTACAAAGGCAACTTTAGACAGTGAGCCCTCTGTTGGTCCTGCCTGAAGCTACATTACTATCGTTTTTTTGTCATTTTGTCACTTTCTTACTTCATGTGTATGGGTGTCTGTGCACCACATGTGTGCCTCTGGTGCCAGAAGAGGGTGTCAGACCCTCTGGAGCTGGGGTCACAGACTGTTGCAAGCTGTTCCTCACACTGCTCAAAGCAAAAGACTTGAGAGCCTCTTGTAGCTGGGTATTTCTCGAAGTTGGGTGTTGTCACCACAGTTCGTGCCTGACCACCCTGTCCCTAAAGGTGAACCGTCAAGTTTCATAGGTGACCTCTCTGCTTATTTCCCCCCCCCCCCACACACGCCAGCATGGGAGGTGTGGCTTGAGAGACAATCCAGTAGTTAAGAGCACTAATTACTCTTCCAGAGGACCTGGGTTTGATTCCCAGCATTTGCCCAGTGACTCACAGCCACGTAGGAGCCCAAGTCCAGGGAATCTAAAGCTCTCTTCTGGCCTCAATGGGTACCAGGAACTCAAGTGATATACATGCAGGCAAAACACCCGTACATATCAAGTAAAATATTCTAAAAGATAGAGCTAGAGGAATACATTTACCACTAACAGTGCCTCCGATTGTCTTGAACACCCTCAGATTTTTTTTTTTTTTTAAATGTACACTACACTGTCATGCCCACCTGTGTCTTGGGTTTTGGCGATCAGGATATCATTAATTTTACAGACTGTTACAAAGTGTTCCCATTTGTGTTTTGGAAGAATCTTTGAAGATTTTTGTTGTTTTGTTTTTTTTTTTTTGAGGCAGGGTTCTCTGTGTAGCCCTTGTCCTGGAACTCACTTCGTAGACCAGGCTGGCCTTGAACTCACAGAGATCCACCTGCCTCTGCCTCCCAAGTGCTGAGATCAAAGGTGTGCCCAACTTTTGGAGACTCTAGACAGATGAGAAGGTTCAGGGACCCTGGACAGGGGCTGCTGAACCTGGTACAAGGGTCTGTCTTAGTGGCAGGGACATTGTTTTAAATCACTCAAACTGATTTTTTAAAAAAAACATTGATGTTTAATACTTTAATTTTAATACTAGCATTTGGGAGACAGAGACAAGTGGCTCTCTGTGCATTCAAGGCTAGCCTGGTCTATATAGTGAATTCCAGGACAGCCAGAGAAACACAATGAGACCCTGTCTTTGTTTGTTTTGTTTTTGTTTTTCCAGACAGGGTTTCTCTGTGTCACAGCCCTAGCTGAAACCCTGTCTTAAAAAGCAAAACAAAACAGGGTGGTGGCACACACATTTAATCCCAGAATTTGGGAGACAGGCAGGTAAACCTCTGTGAGTTCGAGGCCACTCTGGTCTAGGAAGCAAGTTCTAGCACAACCAAGGCTACTGAGAGAAACCTTGTCTCAAAAAAACAAAAAAGCAAAACAAAGAGATTTTCCCCCATAAAACTGTGATCTGCCTATTTTCTAGAAAAGGAAGACCTTGGCAGCACTGGTCTCTAATCATGTGCAGTATGGCAGTTCCAAGAATGGCCTCTGCTCTGAGCTTTGCCTCGGTCCTGTGTCTCCCTGCTGTAGCCTGTTCATTTTGCTTACTCTTGGGCTGCTCCACCTCTCCTCCATTGATGCTCTCTGCTGGACCTCAGCTCTTCGGTTACTCAGCTGCAAAGCGGGAACATTAATAGTTGTTGCCATCAACCACGATGAAGGCTGTTATGTGAGAAGACTGCAAACGTCTGGCACATAGGAAGGAGGCGCCGATGCATTGCTTCTTCTTGGCTGTAGCATAATCTGGCACACAGATCTCCATTTTACACTGCATTCATTTTCTGTTGGATACAGAGGTGAACTCTCTATATGGTACATAGATGTCCATTATACACAACATTCCTTTGCTGGTGGGTATAGAGGTGAACTCTGTATATGGTACATAGATGTCCATTTTACACTGCATTCCTTTTCTGGTGGATATAGGCTTGGACTCCAATTGTTCCTCATCCCACATGGGTTGGAGAGGACATCCATACACATGATGGGCCATGCTTCCTAGTGGCTAAGAGTATGTTAGCTGTTTGGGGAGTGCGGGGAGATGGCTCAGTGGATAAAGTACTTGTATGCAAGAGTGAGACCTTCCAGTTATGTAATCCCAGCTCTGGGGAGGTGGAGCTAGGGGATTCCCTGGAGTGAGCTGGCTAGTGAGACCAGCCATATCCTAAAGCTCTGGGTTAGATTGAGAAAGCCTGCCCAATTGGGTAGAATGGAGACCAGTCGAAGAAGATCCCCTCAATGTTAGCCTCAGACGTTCACACATGAGTTTGCACCCGCACACAGAAGTGTGAGCATACTTCTACACGCGTGCACACCACAGACATTCATATGCATGCAAAAGAACAGGAGGAGGAGGGCTTGAATCCCAGCGATGTGGCTTTTTCTTTCCAGCCCTTGGGATGGCCAGAAGGAGAGGCTTGGTGGGAAGACCTTGGATGTCACTTGAAGACACGGTTGGACTTTCGTACCCAGAAGGAATGGAAAGTCACTGAGGGTGCAGGGGAAGGATGCAAGAGTCTGCATGCCCCTGTGCAAATGTGAGAGCTGGAACACCCTATCTCAAGATCTCTTCCTCACCCCGGGGTGTGAAGTCAGGGCCCACTCAGGGTATCTGACAGACTGGGCTGTCCTAAGAGATAAGCAAGAAGGTGTCAGGCAGAGGGAGGAAGGTGTGAACCACAGTACAGGTGGGGAGCCCCCTTAGCCCAGTCCTTAGAATCATGTCCCACATCTCTGCTCTCCCTCCGGGCCAGCCTCAGTGCCAGGCCCTCTCCTGAGCTGGCATGGTCCTCTCAAAAACAGCCACATGACAAAGCTCTTGGAGCCATTTTCAGCTGGCACTAGGCTACCTGGAGGTGTCAGTGATTGAAGAGGAAATGGGGGGGGGGATTTGCCTGTGATGCCATTGCATCCCCCCCCCTTTTTTTTTTTTTTACTGTACTACTGTGCTTTGCTCAGCTGTTATGCCCTGATGTCATCCAGGGCTATAGAGAATTGGAGGGACAGCTAGGCTCCATGAGACCCTGTCTCAAAATATGTGAATGAGTGAATGGCAGGTCCCCCCCCCTCGGTTTTCAGGGAAAAACAAAAACAAAACATTATGAAGTCACATGTAGTCCTGGTTGTCCTAGAACTCACTATATAGACCAGGCTGGCCTCGAGCTTACAAAGATCTGCCTGCTTCTACCTCCCATGTGCTGGCATTAAAGGCGTGCACCACCAGGCCCAGGTACGATTTTGTTTGAGTGTATGTGTCTGTGTACATGTGTGCAGGTTCTTCTGAGGCCAGAAGAGGGTGTTGCAGTGCTTGGAGGTGGACACAGGGGGTTTCCAGCTGCTGCTTGTGGGAACCAGAACCCAACTCTGGTCTTCTGCCAGTGCACCAAATACTCCTAACTGCTCAGCCATCTCTCCCCCCCACCCCCTCCCCCCGTTTAGAATTCCAAGGCTGGCTTAGAATTTATGATCCTCCTGCCTCAGCTTCTGGATTATACAACTTAGCCCTGCTCTCTCTAATATTGTTAGTCATCTTTGTAATTCCATCTCTAGGTATAACGACATCTTTGTACCCTTTGGCTCACTTCCAACCCCTGCAAAAACACACGCCTTTAATCCAAGCACTTGGGAGGCAGAGGCAGGTGGATCTCTGTGAGTTCAAGGCCAGCCAGTCAAAAGAGTAAGTTTCAAAACAGCCAAAGCTGTTACACAGAGAAACCCTGTCTCAAAAAAAAACCAAAATAATAATAATAATAATAATAATAATAATAATAATAATAATAATAGCAGCAACAGCCAACACGCTCCTTTCTATCTTTTGTTCTGTCTTCAGATTTGGAGCTGCGTGATACTGAGTGAATCACTTTCTCTTGGTGAGTGTCAGTTTTCCACCCTGTAGATGGGAACAGTGGCATCCATCTTGAAGGCTCATGGTGCTGATAGGATGAGACAACTCTTGCAGACATGTCCTACCCAGTGGCTGGCACATGTTGAGGACAGCTGTTCTAGGAGGTGCAGTGCCCGCTCTGTGCAGACTGGACTGGAGCAGACTGCATTGCATTAAGGCAGTGATACCTAGCCAGGAGCCAGGAGCCAGGAAGGGGTTAATGAGCAAAGCCATAAACCAGAACTAACTCAGTCTCTCCAAGTACAGCCTTCCCTGTCTGCTGAAACCCCTGGGAAGCTGTCTTAGGCCACTGCCCGACAAGACAAAGGGTGATGTAAAACTCACTTGTTCCAAGTGCTTGCTGTGGACCGGGCCCACCCTTTAGGCTTTCCACTGATTATTTTGAAGAATCCTGGACAAAGCTCCATGAGGTGGAGCTTGACAGATGAAGAAACAAGAGAGATCAGGGGATTTATGGTGAACTTACCCAGCTGGATGGAGTCTAGCAGAGCTGGACTAACAACTCCACATGTTGACTCTGGGGGCTTTTACAGCTTCATCTCTGTGTCCACCAATAGGGAACGCCATACGGGAAGGACACACACCTCTGCAAAGCCACACTACCCAGTCAGCTAGGAGTAGGAGACAAGTGTGCAGGGGCACAGCACCAGGGCTAGAGAGAGAAAGAGAGCAGACGACATGATCTTATAATTGCACATGCAGCTTAAAATCAAAATTTAGGGGCTGGAGAGATGACTCAGGGGTTAAGTACACTGGATGCTCTTCCAGAGGATGGGATTTGATGCCTTCATCTGGCTTCCCACCAACACTGCACACACATGGTGCACAGGCATTCATTCAGGCTGAACGAGTGTGTCACATGGGTTCCTGACTGTAAAGGCTGCAGTGGGAGAGACTTCGCCTCACTTTACATGGAGGTGAGGTACTGCAGCAGGCTGACAAACAGAAGGCCAGCTGTGGAAATGCAGGGCTGCAATCTCAGAACTTAAGGGAGGAAGCCAGGAGAGTAACAGGCTACCGAGCCCAGTCTATGGAGGGAGTTTGAGGCCAGCTAGCTACATGAAACCGTCTCCAAACAACAATAGCAACATACTGTATCAATAGAGGCTGGGGGTAGCCACAGCCAAAACTCACACCCCAGTCCTGGTGTGGTGCCCCTAACACTATTGGGAAACAGAGGAAGGAAGATTGGAAGTTCAAGGCCAGCCTCAGCTGTGGAAGGACCTGTTTCTTTTTCTTTTCCTTCCTTCCTTCCTTCCTTCTTTCCTTCCTTCCTTCCTTCTTTCTTCCTCTCCTTCCTTCTTTCTTTCTCTCTATCCCCACTCTCTCTTTCTTTCTGTTTGTTTGAGACAGGATTTCTCTGTGTAGACCTGGCTATCCTGGAAATCATTCTGTAGACCAGGCTGGCCTCAAACTCAGAGATCCACCTGTCTCTGTCTCCCGAGTGCTGGGATTAAAGGTCACTGTGCCACCACTGCCTGGGCGAGACCCTGTTTCAAAAAGAGAAAACAATCTGAACAGGAAGATTATGCCTTAGGACCAAAGGGGCCTTGGCAGCCTCCTCTGAACCCCTCTCTCTCTTTCCTGGAAGCCCATTTAAGGCAACTTCAAACGTGTTGCATCTTCCTGTCATCTTTTACCAACCTCCCACCCCGGGGCCTCAGTCACAGGCACAGCTGCCTATCTGCCCAACCTCTGTCCTTCCCAGCCAGAGAGGGCTTCTGCAGAACCAGGTGAAGAGCCCATACAGCCAGCTGGTTCCTTCCAGGCCATGGTATTTGAGACCTGAGGCTGAAAGAGCAGGTATTGGGGTGGGGAGGTAACTGAGACCCTGGGCTGAGGATTTTAGAATCTAAGGGGCATTTGGATCCACTTGGGACAGGAGGGGTAGGTGGCAGTTGCCTAGCTAAGTTGACCTATGTATTGTGTGGCCTGAGATGAAGACAGGAGAGCCTCAGGATGCTGACTCGCGGCTGGCCGAACGCAGGGGCATCTTCTTGTCAGGCTATGCAGGTGGTACCTGGGACCTCTCCATTTCTAGGAATTCACCACAGCTGAGGGACTTGACCCTGGAACAAACAAGATTCACAAGACCCCATTGTTTCCCAGAAAAGCTACCTGGGTGAGTCTGGATGGTGGGAGTCTCTGGTTGCTGTGGTCCCGTTCTCTTTGGAAAAGGCAGGCTCCCCAATTCTCGATGGCCTCAAGGAATCTAGAATGTTCCCTCAGAGCCCCCAAAAGGGATTTACTCTTCATTTAATATCCTTTCTACACCTTCCAGGGAAGTGTCATTGGCTTCCACATGGCAGGACTAAGACAGTTGCCACATATTAGCTAGGACCGTATCCATTTCTCTTTACTTTTATTTTGAGACAAGGTCTCACATAGCCTTGACCTCCCTGTGTAGCCACGATGACAATACAGTCCCAATCCTCCATCCTCTACTGCCTGGGTGGTGGAATTACAGTTTATGTGTTGCTGGAGATCAAACCCAAGGCCTCACACATGCAAGGTACACACGCTATCAACTAAGCTCCGTCTCCAGTCCTCAGCCCTCCATTTCTCATATAGAGACACAGAGGCCAGGAAGAAAGTGACCTGCTTCCAGCCTTTCCTCACAGTGAGTGTGCCAGTGCCAGAAGCCAGCCTTCACAGCTCTCTTTGACACTCCCCAGCTGGTAGTGGGAACACCAGCTGCCTGGTTGGGTTGTTACCACAATACAAAGGCTCTGGCTGGTTCAGGACACCCCTGCCCTCCAGCCTGGGCTTCCAACTCTTTCAAGATGACCAGGTAGGGTGAGACATGCCCTTCTCTGTGAAAATGCCTGCCCAGTTAAGAGGAGGAGTGGAATGTGTGAATGGGCTGGGCCCTCACCTTCCTGCTCCAGGTAGAGGTGCCAGAGGCCCTGTGTCTATGCTTCAGGGGCTCAGATTGTCCTGTAGGTAAGAAGAGGGAAAGGCCACACAGAATGCATGGCTGACCATGGCCCTGGACTTCAGTGCGGGCTCAGAAGCATCCTGTGGCCTTTGCAGCCTTGGATGAGGATTCCCCCCAAGTTTACTTTGGTCCTCTTCAGAACAGCACAGCAGATGGCCACCAGGTTGATCAGAGGTTGGGGTGTGTGGGGAGAACGGGGCAAGCTATGTAGGGAGGAGGGGACAGCTTAGGGCCAATGAAAAAAAGCCCTTGGAGAGAGAAACCTTTGGAGGAGGAAAGGGTAGCCATTTGAATGAAAGGTATGGTGAGTGAGTGCCCATAGCTTAGCTTCTTTTAGAAACCAAACTAGGGGTGAGCCTATGCCAGAGACGCTCAGGCCTGGACCCTCAGGCCTTTCCCCTGCTTCCTAGGTCTCCTCAGCCAACACTTCTCAGCCACTCCCAAACACAATGGATACTCATGACCTGTCCTGGGCCAACTGGATGTGCCCCTTGCCTCTGGCACCAGCTAAATCTTCCTTGCTGGCATGGCCACAAGGCTCAGACCTATACCCTTACACCCTGCAGAAGACATTCCTGGGTCTCAGAGAGGATGCCTCAAACATTAGTGAGTCTGAGGCCTGGGGCTGGACCTGAGAGCTTTGTTGATGGGTTGAAGGGGACAAAGGTTTTGGAATGGGAAAGGGTCTAGGACCTGTGTGCTAGTAATGAATATAGATCCCCAGGCATACTTTTCTATCTCATTTAATGTTGGGGTTCTGGCCAGAGTTGCCCGTGACCTTTCAAGACAATAGCAAAGCAGCTGGTATAGCCAATCATCAAGGTGGGGGGTAACTCTGTTGGCCTAGAATGTTTGAGCTAGAGCAGGCTTTAATTTTGCATTTAGTTAGTTATGTGTGCAGGCATGCACATGAAGGTCAGAGGACAGCTTGCAGAAGTCAGCTCTCTCCTTCTACCACATGGGTCCCGGAAATCAAACTCCTATTGTCAGGCTGGGTAACAGGTGCCTCATCCACTCAGCCAATTCATTGGCTACTTTTTTAAGTATAAATGTTTATTATGGGCAATTGATTTTTGCGTGTGTATGTGGTATGTGTGCATGTGTGTATGTAACTTTAGGACACATACCCATGTGGAGGCCAGAGGACGACTCCACAGTCCTACCCTCTTAGTCTCTGCCTTAGTCCTGCGAGACACAGTCTGTCACTGAACCTGGAGGTAGGCTGGCCAGCAAAGCTCAATGATCCTGCTGTCCTTGCCTGAGACAGATAGCTCAGCACTCGGGAGGCAGAGGCAGGTGGATCTCTGTGAGTTCCAGGCCAGCCTGGTCCATAAAGCTAAACAGAGAAACCCTGTCTCAAAAAAACAAAAGGGTAGATGAGAGGAGCCCTGGACTGGGGCCCACTGGGCTTTGAGTCCTACTCTGTCCTTTCGAGTTCCCCAGCTTTAGGCGAGTCACATGCTTTGCTCGTCTATAGAGGCAGGGTCTCCTTGGGAGCTGTTCTATGTTTGCTGTATTGGAATACACCGAGGCCTCCTGGAGGACAGGGGCTGACATGCTCTGTCTTTTATTTTGGGGACCCCAGCAGGACCCTAACACAGAACACAGAGTGAAACAGCACCTTCAAACTGACTGAGGGAGCCAGGTTTGGTGGCACACACCTTTAATGCCAGCACTGGGAGGCGGGCGCAGGTGGATCTCTGATTTGGAGGCCAGCCTCATCTACACAGCAAGTCCCAGGACAGCCAGGGCTACATAATAGAAAGATCCTATTTCAAAAAGATTTCTCTCTCCTTTATTTTTTTTTAATGCCCTTTTTGATTCTTTCATGTCTTCATTGCTATGAAGGTAACAGATGCTCTGGATCTGGAGTTACAGACAGCTGTGAGCCACCATGTGGGAGCTGAGAGTTGAACCTGGGTCCTATGGAAGAGCAGCCAGTGCCCTCAACCATTGAGCCATCTCTCCAGCTCCCTCAAAAAAGAATTTTTGATTGAGGAAATAAATGGGGGTCTGGGCAGATAATCAGCTCCCCACTTTTGGTGTTCTCCCTGCCCCAATGCTGGGGATAGAATCCAGCGTCTCCTACACGCTGGGTAAGCACTCTACCGCTGAGCCGAGGACCCAAGCCCCGGGCTTATTATTTATCATTCTAGCCTTACCCACACCCCACTCCCGCCAAAGCCCAGCTGGGCTGTGTTTTCCATGCCTGCTCCTGTATTTACCCCCTGAATGTTTTCACAGCGCACAGTCAGTCTCCAACTGTCTCCCTACCCCTTCCACATCCTCTCTTTCCTTCTTATCCCCAGTCTTCCTGTGCGTCTTCCCTTCCAGTCCTCCTCTTCCTTTTCCTCATCTCCTGTTCTCTTCACTCCAGTGTCCTTTCCTTTTTCTCCAGTCCTGTGCTCTTTATGTGGAATAGTACTACTCTAAGGACACGCTCTTCCTGCCTTCTCCTGAGTGCTGGGTTCACACGTGTGTGTGCTAGCAGGCACCTTACATGTAACTAGTACAACTGAAAAACTAAATTTTATGACATGACATTTTTTTTTTTTTAATTCAGTAGCTGAGCAAGGTGACACACACCTTTAATTCTAGCACTCAGGAGGCAAAAACAGACAGATCTCTATGAGTTCCAGGCCAGTCAAGGCTGTACAGTGAGATTCTGTCTCAGAAAAAAGGTGTGTGTGTGTGTGTGTGTGTGTGTGTGTGTGTACATGCCATGGTGTACATGTGGAGATCAGAGGACAACATGCAGGGTCAATTCTCTCCTTCACCATGTGGGCTCTGGAGATGAACTTAGGTCATCAGGCTTGGTGGCAGGAACCTTTACCTGCTGAGCCATTTTGGGGCCCCTATTATTTTAATTTTTTATTCACTATTATTGAGACAGGGTCCCATGTAGCCCAGGCTGGCTTCATACTTTCTATGTAGCCAGGGATGACCTTGAATTCCTTCCTGATTCTCCTGCCTCCACTTCCCAAATTCTGTGGTAACAGGCATATGCTACCATGCCCAACAAAGACCTGAATATTTTACTAAACTTACTGTAATGTTAATTTAGTCGTGTTCAATAGCTGCCCCTTGGGACCCTTATGTGACCTCCTCATGACCCATGGCACCCAACTTTATATATTTAATCTGGGACCTTTGCCTTAAACTTTAGCTTACCTATCTGCATACTTGACCTCTCCTCCCCATGTAGTAGTCTGTGCACTTGACCCCTCTCCCTGATGTCTAGTGGACTGATTATACATTTTTTTTTCTGCCTGAAATATTCAGGTGCACCCTGAAGCTTTTATTCCAGGCTTAGTAGCAGTGGGGAAACTGAGTCCCAGAGGGAAGTGCCCAGCACTTGGAAGGTTCTTTCCCAACTCTGAGCTGGGCAGGCTTAAGAGGGGCCAGATGTTCAGTCCAGACTGAGCCGGGCCTGATCACCTTCCCTTTCTGGTTTAGAGCTCCAGCCACCAGGCCTGCACAAAGACTCTATGGACAGCGAGGAACTCACAACCAAGGACTCAACAAACAGAGACGAGATGGGGAACCAACTAAAAAGAGGCTCCTGCCTCTTCCTCCCTCCTCACACCTCATCCCTGGACTTCAGGATGAACAGAAAGAGCCCCAGTTCCTCGACCTTCTGGCCCTGGCTTCTTCCCACTGTCATCTCCAGGGAACTCCCTATCCACACCTACCCAGTCTTCCCTGGGTACCCATATCTCCTGCCTCCCCCTTACCTATTCACTTACGCGGCCCTACCTTCTGTCCAATGTCCGAACCTCTTCACGATGCCCCCAGACCACTCATACCCCACTGTGGCTGCATCCAGCTTGCTTACGACAGACAATGGAACTGGGCCCCATATCACCCAGGAGAAGCCCCTGCTTCTCTACTCGGGGTCTTTCCAGAGTGCTGGACATAACCTATATCCCAAGGTTAGAAGTCAGAGCTCTAGAGATGACTCAACCTTCTCCCTAGGACAGGCTGGTGTGGCAGCTCCTGCAAAACAGCCAGGCTCCCAGGCCGGTATTGTCACCCTGCCCTATCCTCTGAAGAAAAAGAATGGTAAAATCCTATACGAGTGCAATGAGTGTGGCAAGAACTTTGGGCAGCTCTCCAATCTCAAGGTATCAGCTCCCTGGGTCTCACTATCCCCTTCACACTTTAATGACTCTCTTGCCTTTCCCCTAGCTTCTAGAATCAAGTCTTGACATCTGGAAGCCACTCCTGGGAACCTCCTAGGGCCAAGTGGTCTTGAGGTTCATGGAGGGGGAGATGGGGGGATTTGGGGAATACAGGATGAGCTGACCATTGCCTGGGTTTGGTGGAGCACACTTTTCCTTTCTAAGGTCAGACCCCTGAGGCAGGGGGTGATAGCAGAAGTCCAAGGCCAGTTTGGGAAATATAATGAGATCCCACCTGCCTTAATTAGGGCTCTATTGCTGCGAGGAGGCAACACAACCACAGCAACTCTTACGAAGGAAAACATTTACCTGGGGCTGGCCCAAAGTTCAGTGGTTTCGTCCGTTATGGGGGAAGCATGGTGGCATGCAGGCAGACATGATGCTGGAGAGGAGCCAGAGGTTCTATAACTGGATCCACAGGCAGCAGGAAGACAGAGACACGCTGGCCAGGCTTGAGCTTCTGAGACCTGCAAGACCTTCCCAATCACCCACTTTCTGCAACAAAACCTCACCTATTCATAGTGACATTCTCCATGAGTCCATGTGGCCATTTTCTTCTTTTTCTTTTTTCTTTCTTTCTTTCTCTCTCTCTTTCTTTCTTCCTTTTTTTTTCTGAGACAGAGTTTCTTGGTGTAGGTCTGGCTGTCCTCAAACTCCTGAGTGTTGAGATTAATGGTGTGCACCACACTGCCCATCTCTAAGGGGCCATTTTCATTCAAACTTCCACACCATCTTAAAAAAAAAAAAAGCCACCTGTAGTGGCTTTTAATCCCAGCACCTGGGAGGCAGAGGCAAGAAGATCTCAGTGGGTTTGAGGCCAGCTTGGTCTACATGTCCAGTTCCAGGCCAACCAAGGTTACATAGGGAAGCCCTGACTCAAAAAGTAAAGGATGGGTGTGTGTGTATCAAGTCTCCTCCATCCTGAAAGATTTAGAGACCACTTTATTAAAGTTAAGAAAGGGGAAATTGAGGCCCCTAACAGACAGGATCTCAAGGTAACCACACTTTATTAGCAGGTTTGAGCTTGGATTTCAGTTTCTTGGCAGCAACTACCAAGCTCTTTCCCGGACAGCATCCTCTCTGGGTCCCTTGCTTTTGAAGATCAAAAGGGGGGAATGGGTAGGTTTTGGTGACTCGAGACCACAGTCTTACAAACAACCTTTTTCTAGTGGGATCCCACAAATCAGGCCAAGTGCTGTAGGTGTCATCTGTACATCATCCAGCAGGGGATACCCACGAGGGCCCCTCACTGTTAGCCAAGACCACAGCTGTGTGCTGGTTATAGTTACCCGGGAAACAGCTCTGTTGGATCCTCTGAGGACGGGATGCATAAGTCTTAACCTCAAACCACTCAGACGGCGAGCAAACCTGCCGATTTCCCGGGCTCCAGTCACAGAGATGATGATTCAGCTGGTCCAGGGGGGTCAGCCCTAGAGTCTGCATTTTTAAAAATTTGTTTATTTTATGTGCATTGGTGTTTTACCATGGGTGTCAGGTTCCCTGGAACTGTGTTACAAACAGTTTTGAGCTGCCATGTGGCTGCTTGGAATTGAACCCAAGTCCTCTGGAAAAGCAGCCTCTTAACCAGTGAGCCATTCTTCCAGCTCATAGACATTGCATTTTTAGCATGTTCCCAAGGTCATACTGATGCTGCTGGTCTGTGAGTTGTACTTTAAGTAGCTATTCTAAAAGATACCTGGGGCACCCCTTATCTATCTTTCTGAATCTCTGCTATAGAGCAGACCAAATAATGAGCGTGTCCTGGATATTGATAGTACCTGAGGGAGGTGATAGAGAGTCCTGGATGCCAGCGAAGGACCCTGCAGAGGGTGTAGGTGGAGATTTGAGGGACTCTGGGCAGCTGTACAGAATGTCAGGCATTCTGGGCAGCTGCCAATATTTCTTCCAGGTCCACCTGCGTGTGCATAGTGGGGAGCGTCCATTTCAGTGTGCCCTGTGCCAGAAGAGCTTCACCCAGCTGGCCCACCTGCAGAAGCACCACCTGGTACACACTGGGGAGCGGCCCCACCAGTGCCGGGTGAGACCCTTCTCCCCTTCCCGTGTACACTTGCAGCTTAGTGAGGGATTCTAGGTGGAGGGGTGGCACCTGGGCCTGTTTCCCTGAGTAAGTAAAGATGGAGAAGAGAGGGTAGAGGGTGGCTAGTGGCGAGAGCTTGTGTGTGTGTACGTGTACTCACGCACACGCGCGCGCACACACACTCACACACACACACACACGTGCCATGCTCGTGTTCAAGCTCTGGACAGGCCACTGGAATATGTGGTATTGGAGGAGAAAATACAGCTGCAGGTCTGTGCATGGAGAATATTGAAGTTGAAGATCCCGGAGCTCACATACGCTTCCCTACCCCCCCTGGGTTGTTGAAGGAGCCTATGCAAAGGATCCAAATAGACAAACAACTGGATCAATGCAGCTCCTTGGGTCTGCTCTCATTGTTCGGGAGGGCAGAGGCGGGGAGTCTCTTCCTTTTACAGGGGCAGACATGAGAGCAATATCATGGCTTTGAGTCTAAGTAAGCTACAAAGTCAGACCACTGTTCAAGGCTTAGCTCCTCCTCCCAACTTGTGTGGCCCTTGGCCAGAGGCCTCATTGCTCTGAGCCTCTGCCCTCTCACTGGTTTTTAGTCATGCTTCTTGGGAAGACTATGCAAGGTCAGCTCCTGGCTTGACCAGCTCCCCAGTTAAGTGTTGACTGCAGTCTCTTGAATCAGGGTTCTAAGTGATTAACCTTATTTGGTCTTCCCGAACTAATGGGGTTAAGAAGCAGTGCTCATCTATAACTGACAGGCAAAGAAAGAAACTCAGAGGGAAGTCACTCACACAGAGTCACACAGGAATAAAAGGAGAATGCTCCCCGCCCCCTCCACCTGCCAGGCTCTAATGTGCCCTGCAGTGGGTCCCAGGGAGGAACAATCAGAAAAACATCTGGATCTGCATTGACTGGGAGATGGGTTAGGGGAGGTGTGTCCAAGATGGGTGGGGGTTGGGAGGCCCCAGCCTGTTGGAGGGCAGAGATGACAGAGTGCCTCTCCCTGTCAGATGTGCCACAAGCGCTTCAGCAGCTCCAGCAACCTCAAGAGCCACCTTCGCCTGCACTCAGGTGCCCATCCCTTTCAGTGCAACGTGTGTTCCAGTCGCTTCACCGCGCATGTCCATCAGAAACTGCACCATAGGCTGCAGTCTCCTTGGCCCCGTAGCCTGGCCCACACCCACATGCTCCTCACCTCTCACACCTGCTTTGCCCAATGGCGCCAAGGACCACTCGGTCTTGTGGAAGCATCCTCAGAGAAGATGGGCTGGGATGTGGACAGGGTCAAGGTGTCCTCGGTGTCCCAGGGAAAGCAAGGGCAGCCAGCCTGAGCAGTGGTTGCTAGGGTTTCTCTGGAAATGGAGTGTTGGCAATTAAAGTATTTTCTCAGTGCTGAGTCAAGGCTTCGTGAGCATCTCCGGGGTGGGGGATCTCCCCATGCCCCTGCCAGATCCCATCCTTTCCCTGGGATCAGGGCAGGGCACACAGCCCATGTGGGGTGGGTACATGCAACCATGTAACTCAGGTTGGGTTTGCATTCTATTCCTTGTTTGTGATTTATCCGGGGCTCAGCTCTCCATCTCACCTCACCAATGGACAGTGCTGCCTTTCAGGACTGGATGAAGGCAGTGTCCTTGGTGGGGGGGGGGGACGACACTGGAGGCAGGAGGGCTGCAGCTATTTGATTATTATCAACCACTTTAGTTGCCTGGTCTGATGGACAAAGAGCACCTGGCAGTAAGTGGAGAATGAAGCAAGAACTGATTTGTGCGCAGCCCAAACACAGGACTTGGCTGCCCTCCTTCCTGAACAGCTTTCCGACTGTCGGTGGGCTCCTGCCTACCACTTTCCGATCTCTGCTCATACTCAGCCAAGGCGGAGAGGTCAGCTGGTATTAATCCTGCCATCTCCACGGGATAGGGTGAGAAAGAGACACAGATATTCCTGTCCTCTCATGACCTAGAATCATGTGTACAAGGACCAGAGGGCAAGGGATAGTCAGCCAATTAGGACAACAAACAGGGAAGAACCAGCAAAATAGTGGGGGATAACAGCTCTACCAATGGCCTGTCTCCACGGGGTCCCCTTAGGTGTGCCAAGTGTCCCCTTCCTCCACGAGTTGAGCCAGGCGGCATAAGGTGGGAAAGCAAACTGCCAGGGAGGATGGGTTAGAGTCACAATAAAGGAAGGCTACGAAGAATGACCGACTTGCGGTAGGGGGCGCCAGTCGCACCTCTGTTGGTTGGTTTCGTGTGGCTTCCTCATCTCCATAAGGAGTGACAATCCCACTCCACGTGGTAGGCAGCTCCAAGACGGAGAGCACCCTCCTAGGGAGCTCCTGAGGCGATAGCAAGGTGGGCTTCGGCCCCTCCAGCAACGAAGGCCGGGGTTCTGCTCACCTTTGTCACACCGACCCCTCAGGCTAGGCCCCACTCACTTGGAGAGAGTCTGCCCCTTTCCTGCCCGCGCTCGGATCCACTGCAGTAGCAACTCCGGGACCTTACTAGGCACGGTGCAGCTCCCCGGTCCCAGCGGGTCCCAGACTCCTTTCGTCTTTGTTCATGTCCAGTTCCCCAAGTGTTCACACAAATCCACCTGCGACATCCCCAGAGGCGTGAAATTGGAGGACAGACGGACGGAATAGAGAGCAGCAGCTCGGGAGGGGGTGGTTGGTGTGGGAGTGCTCTGGACTGAGACCCGGACTGGGCACGGTCCCTTGAAGGTGCATCTGCAGGCCCAGGACACATCTGGATCAGGTCCCGCCCGTGGCCCTTGTGAGCAAGGCAGCTGTTTGCTCAGGGGGACGGGCAGGAGGAGGCGCTTCTCTGCCTGGACAGAGGATCCGGGTGACACCTGCCGCTAAGTGCCCCACCGGCTGAAGCCCCAGACCTTGATCTCGCCATGAGAGAGCAGCGCAGAGGTTTCGGGGCTCGCCTGGCCCGGCTCTTGACTGGACTAGGGGGCCGAAGGGAGCGCAGGGACAAGATCTCAAAGGAGACCAGACTCCCGGATAGGTGAGGGGAGATGGAGAAAGGCTGGGTGGGGCATCCCTGGCCTAGGGGTATGTGTTTGGGACTAGTGTGTAAAAAAAAAAAAAAAAAAAAAATGAATGAGAATTCAAATCAGCATGCGAATATCTTAGAGCACAAATTGCACGTGACAAGTACCATGATTTGGATCTGAGAGCTGTGGAGTTTCTCTGTGGACTCTTTTTTTTTTTTTCCGTTTTAGAAGATATACTATCTCCATGTATGTATGTGAAGCAGCCATGGTTCCCAAGTGCTGGAATTAAAAATAAGCTCCATTACATTGGATAGTCATTGTGCACTTTTTTTTTTTTTTTAACTTAAAGCAACTTTGAGAAGTTCCTGTCAGACAAACTGCTAACCAATGATTTCCTACCCAGTAGTTCCTCCTTCTGCTCCTTCTGCTGCCCGCTGTGGACTTTGGTTCTCACATTGCAGGTCAATGGTTCCCTGGCTTTTGTGGTCTTTTGAGTCTGACGGGTTCGAGAGCTGGCTTTGCACTGTATTTACCCTCAGATGCCACGCATAGGTTTCCTCCTGGCATCCTGGAACCTGGAGATAGCTCTAGACTGTACCCACAACAAACCTTCACGTGCCCCTTGCTTCCTGCCGTCCTTGAGTGATCTGGAGCAACCCTCCCAGTGGCCCCTTGTGACTCAGACCAGGAAGTTGAGTTTCAGAGACGTGATGTCACCTACCTAAAGTCACACAGTTGGGAAGTGGTGAAGCTGTGACACGCCCCTTAGCTGGCTGACTTCTGAACTCAATTCTCCAAAAGCTCTGTTGCTATGGAGATGGCCAGATGGGAAAGCCATGATGCCAGGAGGCTACCCATAGTTGCCTGCTGGCTGAGTTACATGAGGGAGTTCCTTCCCCTTCCTGAGCCCTTCGTGGTAGGTTGTTAGAATGGAGAATAGCCTGCCCTGTGGACGGCTGAGCCTGATGGCTTCAAGGGAATAGTCAAGATCCATCCGAGAGGCCCATGTAGCTCATACGACCCTGCAAGAGCAGATTGTGTGGGCGTGCTGACAGTGCTGGGTGTTGGGTGTTTATATGTCTATGCAGTTACTGGGCAATTTGTTCAGATCTTATCATGACGCAGCTGTCTTCAGGCCTGCTGGCTCAGGAGGGATGAGGGCGTGGTGGGGGCAGAGGGGAGGGGTTTGTATTGCTCTCTCACCTTAAAGAGGGGAGGGCCCAGTCACCCTGTACCTGGAAGCCTGAGTGCCTTGGGGTGCCCACACCCTACCAGTGCTCTGCCCACCCCCACCTGGAAGACACACCCTCTCCCTTACCCTGTCTGGCAGAAACCTGCCCTATAGGCCTGATAGCTTCTCCCCACACCTCTCCACACTCATAGAGGAGGCTGGCTTGGGGTGCAGGTGAGTCAGGAGTGAGGAGAGGGGGAGAGGGAATGCATGGCCAGCATGATGATGCATGCACATGTATACAATTGGACCCCATTCTTAGCAGCCATGGGAATGGAACCCTGAACTGAGGCACAGACCTCTGGTCCCTGCTGCTTCCTCAGGAGAGGGGCAGAGGGTTGGCAACACACTTGTAAATCTTTCTCCCACTAACGCAATATTTAGTCAAGCGTTGGAGTGGGAGAGTCATGGCCAATTTGTTCTAGGGCTCGCTGGCTGGATGACTCTGGAACGAGTGACTTTGGCTGTCTGTGCCTCTGCTTGTCTCTTCTGAAGTACCTAGGCACTGGTATTTTTCTAAAGCCTAAAGGTGATCAGATACGCATAGACCCTGAGTTAAGCCTGGCACCCAGGGGCTCTTGTTAAACATGAAGCACTAAACTCATCAGAGCGCTGTGCTCTTGTCGTGTGTGTGTGTGAGAGAGAGTGTGTGTGTGTGTGTGAGAGAGAGAGAGAGAGAGTGTGTGTGTGTGTGTGTGAGAGAGAGAGAGAGAGAGAGTGTGTGTGTGTGTATCCGTGTGTGCTGGGGCAATGGGGAAGGAAGCAGAGGAGGCTGTTGGCCGGCCTCCCCCAAAGCTTTGAGTCCTCATCCTGCAGAGCTGTGGGGTCTGGATTAGATGGGGGAGGGGCCTCTAGACTCAGTGTGTGGCAGGTGTGGGACAGCAGGATTCTGCTTATTCTTTTCCCCTGTGCTTCCTTCCCAGGCCCTGGGGTGGCCAGAGCTGCCCTAACCTTGCTCAGGATCAGGGCAGCAACAACGATGTCAGCCTCAAGGTAGGAGAAACCCTGAAGTGCGAGGGGCTGGGGACAGGAGCTCTGGAGGGCAGGATGAGGAACCCAGACTCCCTCTGCTTCCATTGCCTTGTGTGGGCCTGAAGATCTCTCCCCTCCTCTGCCAAAGGGGACAAGACAATAATACCCCTGTCAGGGCTGTGGGGAAGAATTCAGGAATAGATGCAGAAGGCCAATATAAGGTCTGGGTGTCAAAAAATGTGTGCATTCGGTGCTGGCAAGACACTTGGTGGTTGCATTTGCTGCTCTTCCAAAGGGCCTGACATCATTTCCCAGAACCCGAACCTGGTGATTCACAATTGCTTGTAACTTTATCTTCAAAGCCTCCAATACCATCTTCTGGACTTCATGGGTACCTGCACACATCTGCACACAGACACATGGGTGCATATATAATTTAAAAATAAAAGTAAATATCCAATGAGTAAGAAGGAGAAATGTTTAAAAAATAAAGAAAAGTGTGCATCTAGCTCTGGCATGTTGGGGGAGGCTGCGGGGCCCTTTTTAGGGTCTCCTGACCCCCATGTCCTTGACCTTCATGCCTCTTAGCCTTTCTTCATTTCCTGACCTGGTCCTACAGATGTGATACAGGGCCTATGATACAAGTTTCCCTCTGCAATGGGGACTCCAGCCATGAGTAGGACAGTTGGAGGACAAACACCTCCCTGTCTAGGGTCGCTAAAGCAGCCAAGTTACCCACCCCGTCACACTTTACCCCCTTCCCACCGCTGCTTTGCTCCTCTTCATGTAACTGAGTGCTCCTGTGTTTGGGTACTGTGTGTGGATTATCTCGAACCATCTGTATAACAGCTCAGGAGTTGGGTGCTGCTATGTTCACACTTAGTTTGCATACCTACATATCGGGAAGTGAAGACGTGAGCTGTCTACCTCTGCTAGCAAGCGGTGGAGCTGGGATCCAAGCCCAGCTTGCCTCCGTGATCATCCTGGGTGTCTAGTACCTGGGGAATGAGAGGCCATATGTATTTCATAAAGGTGATGGAATCAAGCCAGGCAGTGGAGGCCCACATCTTTAATTCCAGCACTTGGGAGACAAGTGGATCTCTGGGAGTTCAAGTCCAGCCAGAGCTACATAATGAGACCCTGTCTTGAAACAAACAAACAAGATGATGGAATCAAAGGTCCCTGCTAGGTGGGATTTTTGTCCCTAGATTTGATTCTCCCAATGCCAAGGACACAAGTTCATTCTTGAAAAGTGGTAACGTGAGGCCAGTGTTCATTTTGGTCTGTGACCCTCACCCTCTTCCCCTTGTTCCCACAGCCAGGCTGGATCCCAGGGAGGACAACAGACAAGTCAGGAATTGGCACTGGGGTAGGGGGCTGACCCTTGCTTCCCTCATGCCCTGTGTTTATCTCTATGCCTACATGCACCCTCCCAGGTCTACTGTGGGAAACTCGGGACTGAGAGGGTTTAAGGGAAGTGGCTGCAGGCCTTTTGGAGGCTGGGAGCAGGCAGAGGCTGGGTGCTGTTTTGCCAGGTATGCCCACACATTCCCTAATCCCTAGATTAGGGCCAGAGGCTGGGGACTCTGACAAAGCAGCTACAGGGTTGTGAGGGAGCTGCAGGAAGGGCAGGCAGGGCTGGGCCCGGATGCTGTCCCTATTCATAGGGCCTGAGAGAGAGAGAGAGAGAGAGAGAGAGAGAGAGAGAGAGAGAGAGAGAGAGAGGAGTCCTCACCCCCTGCTGCGTGACCATCTTCTCCAGGCCTCACTTTCTCCCAGTGACGGACAGGAGAACAAGGGCTTGGCCAAGGCTTCATTTTATAGCTCTGAGTGTTTCCTGTGGGTCAAGGAGTTTGGCCAAGAATATTCAGAGGTACCTAGATTCCAGAGGAGAGATGCCAGACCATGTCCCTGTCACTATGTCCTTGTCTCTGCTTCCTACCAGATCCAAACCCAAAGCCATTCAGAATGGGACCTTCAGGTTAGGAGCCCTGTTGGTTTCTGGAGTCAGAAGCGACTACACATCTCAGGAAGACGAAGTGAATCCCTGTGGAGGCTACAGAGGCCAGCTGTGGGCAGTGCTTGTGACTTAGCAAGCTATGGCTCTCTGGAGCATGAGTGTCCGGCACCAGCAGGCTCTGCTGAAGCCACTGGTGGTCCCAGCCATCCCGACTGCCTGGAACCTCCTCCTTGTTTGAAACAGGGATCCCCAGGCTGCACCTGCCAACAACCCCAACACAGCACCTCAGAGGTCCTGTTAAGTGGCAACCTAGAAGACGCGCCCCCACTGCCCCACCCGGTGTCCTTCCTCACAGAAGCAAGGGCAAAGGGCAAGCCAGACACCCCAAGGCCAACCCAGCGAGAGCCAGAAACCCTAAGTACTCGTCCGCGTGTCAAGAGGACCCGCTACCACATCACTGTCACCCTGCAGGGGTGCGGGCAGGCACCTGGGGAGGAAGGAAAGGAACCGGCCAGACCAGCTCCCCGCCCCTGTGGCCCTGAGGAATCCAGGGGCTGGCAGGAGCCTCCCCAGGAACTCCGCCCCATCACCGGGTGTCCAATCAACCCGCCTGAGGAGCCACAGCTGAATGCTCCACAGCATCAGGGAAGCAAGGCCCAGCAGGAGCTCCGAGTGGGCTGGGGACCTGGTTCTCCACACAGCAGGTAAGTGAAGGTTGGTGCCTGGGGAACATGATGGTGAGAGGGTAAGTCTGGTGTGACCACTCCTGCTTGGGTCCTCTTGTTCCCGGGCTTCTCAGGCTTTCCGCTCCCATTCATTTGGTACCTGGAGTGTGAGCCAGCTGTGCCCACTCCCCGGTTCTATTATTCCCTCTCCCGGGCTGCCTCCTAAAACCCAGCACTGCTTTTCTCCCCTGCCCATCATCAGGAGGGGAAAGCTCATCACAGAGAGGGTGGGCAAGTCAGGGTAGCCTTCCTTTTGGCAACCGCTCTTGTTCCTGGGTTCTTTGCAAGAGATCTCAGACCCAGCCTGGGAATGGGCTCCCAGCCAAGGTGCTGGGTGCCCAGGCACAGGTTACTTAACCTCTCTGGGTCTTGCTTTGTTGAATGGGTATAGTAGTCAGAGATGAGGAAGAAGGAGGTGGCTAAAGGGAACATGCTTTGAACCCCATTCAGCTGGGCTGCTAAAATAGCAGGGATGCTTATTAATTACACGCCATTGGCAGTGGTAATTATCCCACCTGGCTCTGCTGGCAGCCATGAGAAGAGGCACCAGATTCCCAAGCTTAGGTTTTTATTTGTGGTGAAGTGAGTCTCCTAAATTGGCCTGGTAGGCTGGCGGGGGGGGGGGGTAGGGGGGGATTCACATTCCTCAGAACTCATGGAGAAGGAACGAACAAGGAGAGTCCTGGGCCACTAAAGGGGCCTCTGAGAAGCACCTACTGATGTGGTGGCAGCTGTCATTAACGGCTGCTCTTTTTAAGCATAATTTCATTTAATCCATGAAATAGGGGCTAAGCTTTCTGTCACCCCCAGCTAATAGAGTGGAGAACTGAGGCTGAGCAAGGAAAGGATAAGCCACTGGCCTAAAGCCAACTGGGCAATCAGAATTCAAACCCAGGTTTGTCTATGCCCTAGCCAAACCACCCCAACCCACTTGCCTTGCAAAGAGGCCTCTGTGGCTGTGCAGAGCTCAGCGTGGCCTGTGGTTGCCGTGTGGAACATACTGTGGATATGGCAATACTTTTAACAGAGGCCAAGGCATGGAGACTCAGGTCCCCCTGAGTAGGAGTTGCTATGCCTGCTTCTGAGCCTACGGAGGAGGACATGGCCAGCTCTCGGCTGGCCCTGAGGGCTGCCAGTATACTCCAGCATGGGAAGACAGCCTGTAAAAGGATGAAGGGGTGAGAAGTGAGCCAGAGATGATGGAGGGTGACCCCTGGGGACATTGTCCTTCCATACCCACTTTCTGCTGGAGGGTCAACCAATCTGGGGAAAGGGGCAAAGAACAGCCAGGGCAACAAGTGGGAATGTATAAGCTATGCATGCACCAAGTATGTAGCCCTGGGCAAGGGCAAGGGCAAGAGCTTGTTCGTGGCCGTGAGCTTAATGGATGTGTGCTGGAAATATGTGCACATGTGTGTTATGGTGCCTCTGTGTTTCGTGGTAGAGCATGTGGCTTGCATGTCTATTGTGTCTCTTGGTGTGTGTCCATGTGTGCGGTGGTGTGTGTTCCTGGCTGTTTGTCTAGGTGGGTATCTGTGTATTTTTGTGCTGTGTGACTCGGTGGGTCTTTGGCTCTGTGAATACCTGTCTGATGCAGCATGTGTTTGGCAGTATGTGGGCCTGTGGACTGGTTTGGCCTAGTTTGGGGGTGACTCACAGGTAAGCGGAGAGAATCCCAGGACTTGTTGGGTTAGATGAGATTTTTTTCCCACACTCCCCCTCCCCCCCAGCCTCTCCCTTCCCATCCCCACACACACCTTGTTTAGAGGTCATAGGTCATCTTGCTAGCAAATCCACTTGTGGACTCGGGCCCTTGAGAAAAGAGGGCTCTGGGAAACAGGCCCTTCTGTTTGCAAGGGAGGTTTCTAGGTTACTGGGGTGTGTCAGCAGACAAAGACACAAATGGGGAGATATAGGCAGGCACATTCCAACACATATGAAAAATATTCTAGCAGTCATGGCTGTCGAGGGACGGGACAGGTGAACTGTCAGGAGGTGACCTCCCTGTCCCTAGAAGTATGCAGGCAGAAGCTGTGACCACATGCTTAAGGAATGAATGGCCATCAGGGGGTGTTGGCCCAGGGTTGGGCTGGGCTGAAAAAGGCATGGAGCTGATTGCTGGGAGGTCATCAATAGACTCTGGGCTGACTGCAGTTAACTTCCCTTGAGCTGTTTTCCCGGGACTTTGCCGAAGCCCATGGGACTTTCCAAACATCTGATCCTTTAGCTGTGGACTCCTGGGATAGCGCCTTCATAAGAAAGCTAGCTTTGGGTGAGTCTGACCTGCACCTCAAATAATTAGCACTGAATGAATGAAAAAGTGAACAGGCACATTATAACTCAAGCTTTGCCATTTGCCATCATCGACAAGGGACGGAAGGGGGAAATGAAGATAGCAGCTCTTACTCGAAACGGAGAGGGGACTTTTAGAAGGGACTTGGGCAGCTGAGTGAGGGACAGAGTTCTGTGGGGGGAATCCCAGCAGAGAGGACAATGCTTCAAGGAGGGTGGGAGGGTTGGGGTTGAGCTGTTGTGAAGAGCCGAGTTCCCACCTCCGGTGTCTAGGTGTGTCAGTTCTCAACACACTCTGGCTGGAGAGGTCCTGGGAGTCATCTAGGCCTCCCTATCCCCATTCACAGGCTGACAAAGGCCCCATAGGTTCTATCCTAGACGCTGTGGTAGCCACCAGTGGTCCTGGAATTGAGTCAGGCATCTCTGGGCCTTTCATCTCTGCCCCTCATAAAACCTGAGTCACTCACTGCTGGGCCAACAGAGCAGGTCAAAGTTCTGGTTTCTTTCAGTTTCTCAGGAAGGAGGGAGGTAGAGATGGGGGAAGAGAATTGGGCCAGGGGGCCTGTTTCTCACTCAGAGCGTAGCTCTCTTGGGGCTGGCTCATGGAGATGAGGTACAGACTGGAAGATGGGCTGGCCCAGGTAGGTGAGCAGATAGACCATTTTGGACTCTTGAAGCCTAGAAACAGCCTTGCCATGTCTGTCATGCATGGAGATATGTGGTTATAGGTAGATTTCTCCTTAAGGTCTGTTGTGGGGATATACCTCAGTTGGTAGAGTATTTGCCTAGCATAAATGAAATCCTAGGTGGCATTCCAGCACTGTGAAAACCAGAGTTGCAGTACATGCCTATAATCCTAGCACTCGGGGGTAGAAGCAAGAGAACTAGAAGTTCAGGGTCATGGCTTGGGAGATGGTTAAGTGGACAAAGGTGGTCTGAAGTCAAGCCTGACAACCTGAGTTCAGTCTCCCCAACCCATGTGGTCCAAGGAGAGAACTGACTCTCACAGGTTTTCTTCTGACCTCCTCTTGTGCATTGTGGAATACACACACAGACACACACACACACACACACACACACACACACACACACAGACATACACACACAGAGAGACACACAGACACATACACACATACACAGACATATATACACACACACAGACACACACACACAGAGACACACACACAGACACACACACACACATACACAGACATACACACACAGAGACACACACACAGACACATACACACATACACAGACATATACACACACAGAGACACACACACAGACATACACACACACACACACACACACACACACACAGAGGCATGCATGCTCACTCACTGAATGTAACTTAGGAAAAAATTAAGTTCAAGATGCTCTTCGGTGACACAGGGAGTTCAAAGCCAGACTGGGCTACATGAGGCCCTATCTCAAACAAACAAACTTCAGAGTGACCCCCAGGCAGCCATGAATTACAAGCATAGAAGTCTGCATGTGGCTTGGGAAGCTGAGAAGAAAGGTCTATGTGAGTTGGAGGCCACCATGGGCTACACAGTCACTACCAGGTCAATCAAGTTACATAGCAAGATACTAACTCAAAACATTAAAGAGGCTGGAGGTGGTGGCATACGCCTTTAAGCCCAGCACTCAGGAAGCAGAGATAGGTAGATCTCTGTGAGTTCCATTGAGGCCCAGAATGCGCTACATAGTAAGTTCCAGGACAACCAGGGCTACATAGTGAGATCCTCCCTAAAAGAATAAGAGCAAACAAATATTTTAAAAAATTAGAGTAATCACCAAACCAAAGACTTGTTTTAGCAATAAATATGTAAACCTATATATACATATGGTGAGTTTGGAGTGTGGTTAAGCTCCTAGGATTGAGGTGCAAGTCTCCACTACTAAGGTGTGACTTGTTCAGCGTTATCTGTCTGAACCTTTTAAGTCTCACTGTCAAAATAGAAATGCTTGCTTATAATTTAGTAATGATTTATTTTTTTTCAAGGCAGGGTTTCTCTGGGCATCTTTGTAGACCAGGCTGGCCTCAAACTCACAGAGATCTGCCTGCCTCTGCCTCCTGAATACACTACCGTTCAGCTATGATTTAGTCTTTTTAAAAAATAATTTA
The DNA here is from genome assembly GCF_943737965.1 of Phodopus roborovskii. Classification (NCBI taxonomy): domain Eukaryota; kingdom Metazoa; phylum Chordata; class Mammalia; order Rodentia; family Cricetidae; genus Phodopus; species Phodopus roborovskii. The sequence goes on from NW_026126645.1 coordinate 242,516, forward strand.
TCTATTTTTATTTTATGTGCATTGGTCTTTGCCTGCACATATATCTGTGTGAGGGTGCCAGATACCCTGGAACTGGATACAGACAGCTGCCATGTGGGAGCTGGGAATTGAATCAGGGTCCTCTGGAAGAGCAGTCAATGCTCTTAACCTCTGAGTCATCTCTCCAGCCCCTATGATTTATTCTATTTAAAGATTTATTATTTTAATTATGTGTATATCGGTGTGGGGTATTTGCATGTGAGTGCAGGTACCCTGGAAACCAGAAGCATTGGATCTCCCACCTGGAGTTAGGGGTGGTTGTAAGCAGCCCAATGTGGGTACTGGGACCTGAATTGGAGACTTCTGCAAGTGTGGCATTCCCTCTTTTTCCAGCGCACACTTTATTCTTCAATGATGTTCAGTCTCCTCAGATTCAGGCTCAGTAGGACAACAAATGGAAAACATTTAGCCAGGTGCCTAGAGGGTGCCCTCAACATGTAGCTGCTGCTGCTGTGGCTACCAAAACTAATTCCCAAACCTTGATCTCGGCTTTGGCAGGTGTTATTCACTGCCCCTATTTTAGTAAAGGAGGTAACAGAGACTCAGGGAGATGAGGGAGGGACATAGCAAGAGGGCTGAGAGCATGACTCGGTTGTAGAGTGTTTGCCTAGCATGAATGACGCCTGGGTTTAATCCCTAGCACCGAAAAGTAAAAAAACAAAACATAAAGAAATAAGATCCAGGAGTCTGGAGTGTTGGCTCAGCTGTTATGTACACCTTTAATCCCAGCACTTGGGAGGCAGAGGCAGGTGGATCTCTGTGAATTCAAGGCCAGCCTGGTCTACAGATCGAGTGCCAGGACAGACTCCAAAGCAATACAGAGAAACTCTGTCTCAAAAGACAAACAAACAAAACAAAAAGAACACTTGCTGATCTTGAAGAGGCCTGGGGTTCATTTCCCAGCACAAGGGTGGTGCCTCACAACCATCTGTAACTCTAGTTCCAGGAGATCCAAAGCCCTCGTCTGACTTCCAAGGGTTCCTGCATGCATGTGGTATACAGCCAACACACACACACACCCACCCCACACACACACACCATAAATAGCAGGGTGTAGTGGTGCATGCCTTTAACCCCAGCTTCTCTCTGCTCCTCAATTTCTCCATCTAGCCAGGGAAAAGAATGGCTTCAGAGGAGAGATACCTGAGGCAAAGTGCATGGTCAGCCCAGGATATGTGTAGGGTCCACTGAGACTCAGAAGCAGTGGTGTCTCATCCTCTGACCACTTCTCATGTGACTCGCAGGCATGACTGCCAGTGTACAGTCACAGACATCCAATGGGCACTGGGAAGCTGATAAGCCAGCATTAGGTTTTTTGTTTTTTTTTTTTTTTTTTTTTTTTTTTTCTTTTTTTTTTTTTGAGACAGGACTTCTCTAGCTTTGGAGCCTGTCCTAGAACTAGCTCTTGTAGACCAGGTTTTAGCCTTGAACTCACACAGCGAAGAGATCTGCCTGCTCCTGACTCCTGAGTGCTGCCCAGCCAGCATTAGTTTATAAAGCCAGTTTGTGTTCTCTCTCCTCTGCTAGATCTGGACAAGCCCTGTGAAGTGTGAACTCAGCCCTCCGGGACTGAAGTCGAAGACGTGTTCTACCTATGGTCATCTAGCTGTGTTCTACGGTCATCTGCTAGTGGCCAATAGATGCAGGAGACTAGCACTTCTTGAAGCTAAACATTTTCCCCTCAGTGTCTCTTTTAAGAAACCCTGAAGGAGCAGGGCAGTGGAGGTGCCTGCTTTTAATCCCAGCACTCAGGAGGCAGAGGCAGGTGGATCTTTGAGTTCAAGGCCAATGTGTTCAATAGAGCCAGTTCCAGACGCCAGTTTTAAGACAGAGAAATCCTGTCTTGAAAAAGAAAAAGAACAAGAAGAGGAAGGAAGGAAAGAAGGAGGGGAGAAAGGATGGGTGGATGGATGAATGGACACATGGATGGATGGAATCTTGAAGGAATAGAGAGAACAATGTTTGGGAAGGGTTCTGTTTCCTGTTTCTTAGCCTTTGGCTCACTGGGTAGAGACCCAGCCTTCCTCCATAAGCCAGCGGGCCAAGGGTCTTATCCCCTCTTCTCTCATCTGCTGGCCTCAGGCCTAGGTCCCTTTGGGGACCTGGACAGAGGGCATCACTTGGAAGTGGTGAGATGAACAGCTAAGAGGCTCTGATGATCCAGTCTGAGCACAAAGTATCACATCCGTTTTACAGATGAGGAAACAAAGACCAAAGGTCATGTGACTTGCCTGAGGTTACTCAGCCCAGTATGGACCTGGTAGTTGCTTTGTGCTTTTGGGGATCCCTCCTTCTACCCCCTGGTGCTCACCTTTTCCCCTTTTTATCATCTTCAGGGAGCCAGGCCACAGCAAAACAAGGACATCTCAGGTTTTGCTGGGGCCCAATATGGAAGGGACAGCTGGGACCCCGGTTGGAGCTGAGGCCCGAGTGGTAAGTGCCACACTGACATGGCGCCAGCAGCCTCCTGTCCAGGAAGAGACCAGACACCGTTTTCACAAGGTATCCCTGGTGTCGGATGCCCGGAGGGAAACCTCTCAGGAGGACGTGTTTGAGCACAGCTTCCGTCGAGAAATCAATGGCTTCGTTAAGAAGGAAGACCAGAGTACAAATTGCCAGGGTCCTGGGGAGGAGCCTGGACCCATGAACTTTCAGAGCCATGGACCCATCTTTTCCAAGAAATATATTCCACCTCCCAAGGAGAAAAGGCCGGTGGTGAGGCTGCAGGAAGCTGTGGATTGGGCTGATGGTGGCCCCCAGGCTCCCAGAACTGACCCACCAGGCATGGGATTCATGGCTAGGACTGAGTTATTGGTGCCCTTGCCTGGGCCACGTGAACCAAGTCCCCATCCCAGTATGAGTGTCACGAGCGGAGGCTCCAGGAACCGTGAGGAATGGCGAGTGACACGCACAGTGAGGACTACAACAACTACGGTGGCCGGAGGGCAAGTGGACCGCCGAGTGAGCAGCTCTGTGAGTGTGGGGCCACCGATGTCAGGTGAGGTCCTGCCAAGGGGCCGCAATGTGACCCGAACAGTCCGGGCAGTGGTGGTGAGCCCGAGAGCTGAGGGCTCACCCAGCCGCAGCCAGGCTCTGGAACTGCTGAGCAACCTCGTACCAGCTGAGCGCAGTCCTCCTGCCAGCCGAATCCCAAGACTCACGGGGCTTCCTTCGAGGGGCTCAGCCCTGGGTGGTACAGTGGGAACAACCCTGGGACAGCTACTTGAGACCAGCACGACTGAGCTGAAGAACAGCTCAACTCTGGCCCCAGGAGACATCCCTGTGGATGATCACCCCATTCAGAATCTAGATGTCCCATTATCCCACCCAGTCCGAGACCAAGACAGTGTCTCAGATACCAGGACTGGGGAACCCTCAAGGCTACAGGGAGCCTCCGGTCCTGTCCTGCACCCCAACCAGACTTCTCAGAACCTTGTACCAGTATCCCCTTCTCCCCAGCCCCAAGCCAGTGCCTCCTCCCTGGTCCATCCTCCGGAGCAGCCAGTAGTACCCACACACCTCAGAGTCCAGCCCTTGCCTCATGTCCTGCCCCCCGTGGAAACGAAGTTTGCAGGTCTCCCCATGGCCTCTGTTCTGCCCGAGGTGAAGGGTGGGGTTACAATACTGGAACAGCCTCCTAGCCCATCCTCTGTAAGGAAAAAAACTGTCCCTAGCCCACAAAGCCTTTCTGCTCTGGCTTCACCAAAGAGTAAGTTTGTTCAGGACCCTGAAAATGTGCCTGTTTCTGTTCTTACTCAGAAAGAGGTATTTCTGGGTCCTAGTGTTCCTGCCCACTCCCATACCCCAAAAGAGATTGGTGTTTCTGCAGCCTCATCCTCCAGGCCAACCAAGGTTGTCCAGGGTATAGAAGGAGGTCCTTCTATCAAGGAGGAGAATGGCCAGAATGCTCAAGATAGCCCTTCCCATTCTCTTTCTTGGAAAGAGACTGTTGAAGGCCCCACTGTCTCTGCTCTCCGGACTCCCAAACAGGATAAGGTGGTTCAGGGTTCTCAAGGGAACTCTTTCTCATCACCTACCCCAAACGAAGGTTCCCAGAGCCCTGCCATGCCCCTTGCTCCACCCTCTTCAGAGGTCAAAGTGTCCCTCAGTCTAGAAGGCTCTCCTGCCCCAAAGCCAGTGGGAACAGAGGCCAGCACAGAGTCCCAGCTCATCTCAGACTTCACTGAGGGGGATGCAACCTCAGAGACATCTAGGGAGGAGGACGAAGCAGCCCTGACTGCTGACCTAGAGATTTTCCTGGATACTTTGCGGAGCATGGAGCCCCCTGAGATCCTCCGAACTCACCGATTGCCCCGAGCCCCACGTTCCTCCTACCTGGCCATGTATGCCACACTGCCTGCCATTGAGGAGGATCAGCTGGGGCCATCCATTCCAAGACCCAGTTCCCAGGAGGGACCTGCTTTGGAAGAGGAGGAGGAGGAGCCGGAGAACCCCTACCTGAGTGATGATGAGAAGCTCCAGCGCAGGCAGGAGAAAGCAGGGCCCAGCCCCTCTCTGGATCTCCACCCACCCAAGCCTGCTAAGGTCTCCTGCTCTCCTCTAGAGATGATGAAGAAGCTTGTAGCAGGCCCCGAACCTCAGCCCGGCAACCGGCCTACTTCTCGCCTGGGAGGCAGCCTTCTTTTTGGCAATCTGGTGCCAGCCAACAAGGATACCCCTTCCCTGGAACCGTTAGGGTCCAAATTATCTGCTCTGCCACCCCATGGAGCACCAGGGGTCAGGAAGGTGCCTGGACAGTTGCCCCTGCTCTGCAGTGGAAGGCCACCACCAGAGAAGTCAGCACCTACCCAGCCCCCGGAAGGGTGGGTGAGTGTGACCTTCCTTGTAGGGGCCTGGGAGATAGCTGGCTTCCCTTTGAGTGGTTGAAGAGAGTGGTGTTGGGAGGCTGGGTTGCAGGAGGCAGGAGGCTTGGGTCTGAGCTTAGTTGAACTCTGCCATGCATGTCATTTGGGGCCTTAGTGTCCATGACAGTGTATACATTCCAAAAGGCTTGCTGGTTCTGACTGCCTGGAAGCTGGGGAAGGGATATTTCCCAGCTCCTAGGATGGTGTTATGAGGCCCTGGGAGCTGGAAGCAATGGTGATAATCTCTGTAGGCTGTACCTGGTAGAGGCCAGCAGCATGATACAGGATTCTCAGAAGGTCAGCGTGGTGGCCCCATAAGATTTCTGACACTCTCTCTGTTCCAGAGCCCAGCACTGAAGGCCCAGGGCAAACTGAACACCAGGCCTGGGAAGGTAGGAACACGGGGGCAAATGGAGGCTGGCAGGGGCAGTGCCTGGCGACTGGCTGAGGACACTTGCTGTGTTTTCCTAGGTGACCCTTTTCTCAGAGCCTGGTTGCCAGGGCAGAAGCAGGGAGGTCTGGGGAGACATTGCAGATACCTCAGCGTGGGCCCCTGTTGCCTCCGCGAGGGTAGTACGAGGCTGGTAAGTGGGGGTGGGGGTGGGGGGGTGGGGGTGGGGGGGTGGGGGGAATGGAGGAGTGGGGGGGTCCCTGGCTGTGAACCTGGGGCTGAGGAAGGTGGTGAGCCCTATAGGAGCCCCAATAGCTACTCAGAGACGCTGGGTGCAGTCTCCTGCCCTGTGACCCTGGGGTGTCTGGGTCCACAGCTGGATTCTATATGAACAACCAGAGTTCCAAGGCGAGAAGCTGGCTCTGCCTGAAGGGGATGTGGAGCTGAGAGCCCTGGCATCCACTTGGAGTACCCGAGGCATCGGCTCCCTGAGGAGGGCCGTGCGGGTGAGTGGTAAGGTGCCTAGAGTGGGTGATGGGGCAGAGCTCAGAAGGGGGTCAGTATGGAGTAGCTCTCTAAGTTCCTGCTCTTGGAGGCACTGAGAGAGAAAGACATTTGGGGGTAAGTAGGCTGATGGGTAGGCGGGGCTGGGAAAGTGTGAGCTGGTGCTAGACCAGTATTAGGTCAGAGTGGTGGAAATGGGCCAGAGTCCCCCACCACTCTGCGCAATGTGCCATGGATCTTACTCATTTACCTGTTCACAGACGTTTTCCTCTCTCATTTTTTAAATGAAAAGTTCTATTAATTTATTTGTGTGTGTATGAGTGTATTGTGTGTGTGCGCCCACACATCTCAGCATGAGTGAATGAGGAATCAAAGGACAGCTTGAGATCAGTTCCCTCCCTCCTCCATGTGGGTCCTGGAGCTTGAACTCCAGTTATCAGGCTTGGAAAGGGGCACATTTACCTGCTGAGACATCCAGCTACCCCACAGACATCCCTCTTACCCTCACTTTGTACCAGGCTCTGTGCTAGGCAACTGGGCAGGGGTTTCCCTCCAAGAGTCATAGTTAGATTGGGAGAGCCCAGGAGAACAATAGGCTAGCCTGGCTACTTATGACTCTCTACCACAGTGGTTCTCAACCTTCCTAATGCTGCAACCCATTAATGCAATTCCTCATGATGTGAAGCCATAAACTTATTTTTGTTGCTACTTCATAACAGTGCTTTTGCTACTGTTATGGCTCATGATGTAAACATGATATGCAGGATATCTGATTTGTGACCCATTCAATTTATCAAGGCTTCACGACCCACAGGTTGAGAACCATTTCTCTTCCAGCTTCCAAGAGGAAAAATGATAATGAGACTAGAAGGAATGTCATTTCTCGCCTAAGAGATGGCTCTTTTTGTTGTGGTTTTGAGACCAAGTCTTAGATAAAACAGATTGGTCTCAAATTCACAATCCTCCTGCCTCAACCTCCCAAGTGCTGAGATGGCAGATGTATGTCACCACACTTGTCATTTCTGAGATATGGGTATATAGCTTGAAAAACCAACATAACTTGATGTCTGTAAAACAAAAAGGACAGTATCACTTTCATAGCACAACTTTATAAACCACTGATACTGACTTTGACAAGATGATGCCGACCCCTAGAGAGATGTGGAGCAATGCTAGGAACGAGGCCCATCAGACCCTTGGTGGTTTGTTTGAGACAGGATCTCACACTGAGCTCAGACTTAGCTAGTGTTTACTATGTAGCCTAGGCTGGCCATGGCCTTGCAATCAACCTCCTGCCTCCTTGATGCTATGCTTACAGGAGTCACAATGAGTCACAATGCCTGGCAACATTTTCTTTTTCTTTTAAGGACAAGGTCTGATATTAATGTAAGCTAGCCTCAAACTCACCATGTAGCAGAGCATGGCCTTGAAACCCGGTCTTCCTGTTTCACCTCCCCAAGTGCTGGGATTCCAGGCATCCATCACTGCGCCCAGCTAGTTGTATTTTTAGGGAGATGAGCCCCTGACCCAGGGCTGTTCTCTCTCTGGTAAGGGTGATGAGGTCCTAAAGCTGAGGACCTAGGACAAGGTAGAGAGCTGGGTGGAAGGGATGGGAGTTGCCAGAGGCTCAGTGCAAACACACGCTTGTGGGCAATTCATTATGAGACACAGTGAATTCATCTCCATGTAGGAGGGCATGAGACATAGGAGACAAACAAGAGCTCTGAGGTTACACAGTCCTGGAACCATGATTGATTCAGCACTGAGTTGGCACCTACTGTGTGCCAGGCATGTGGGAGGTGCTGGGTTGCAACACTAAACAAAAACTGCCCTTCTCTGTTCCCAGCTGTATTGCTTACAGGCTGTGTCATCTTGGGCAAGTTTGTTTAACTTTGCTGAGCTGAGCTTCACTTTCCTGTCTGTTTCTATATGGGGACCATCTTTTGAAGGACTAAATGATCCCAGTTAGGTAGACTATGGCCTTAGCACAATGGAGATGATTTATCACCTGACGAATTCATGAGCAAATAAAAATGGTCCTAGTGAGGAAGAAAGACCCAGAGCGCAAAGAAACCTGCCTCTGCTTGCTTGCTTGGCATGAGGCAGCCAAGGCTGGGCTGGTTATGCAGTAGGAGGAGCTAGCTGGGAAGGTAGCTTGTTTGATAGAGCGCTTGTCAAGCAACTAGGGATCCTGATTTGGATTCCCCACCACCACATAAAACCAGGCATAGTGTCACATGCATGTAAGCCCAGCATCCAGGGGCTTGAGGCAGGGGAACAAGAAGACGAAAATTGGGGCTGATGAGATGACTTAGATGCTTGTCACCAGGCCTGACAATCTGAGCTTGATCTCCTGGACCCACCTGGTAAAGGAGAGAACCAATACCTGCAAGTTGTCCTCTGATCTACAAACACATGCTGTGGTATGCTTGTGCCCCTTCCCCCGCAAAACAAACAAATACATTTAATTTAAAAATAAATGAGTTTAAGGTCAACATTGACTACGTTGTGAGTTCAAGGCTAGTGTGGACTACATGAAACCTTGCATTTAAAAAAAAAAAAAAAGTCACCCTGGAGCTCGAGGTGTGGTAGAGACCTTGCCTGGCACCTGCAAGGGTGTGGATTCTAGACACAGCACCCACATGAACAGTAACAAAAAGCCAGTCTGGACAGAGGTCAGAACTACATCAAGGTGAAATCAGGAAGTGGCTATCCATCTTGCCCCCTTCAGCAAGTGGGAAGCCAGCAACCCAGAGAGGGGATAGACAGCCTTGACACTTTGCAGGTTCTGGGAACTCTGGTCATGGGTTCCAGAAGTCTGCAAAGTACCCTGAGAACCTTGGTCTGGGGTTAGGTTGGCTGGCCTTGTGGCCCTTGTTTCTGAGAACACAACTAGCTGGGCTTTTCCAGAAACCTCCAGGTGCCTTGCTAGGCTGACCTGGGAAGTAGTGGGTCAGAGAAGGCTGCAGCTTGACCTTGAATGCTCTCCCTTCTCCCTCTGCAGGACTACTGCACCCCAGGGATCAGCCTGTTTTCTGAGGAGGGCCTCCAGGGCAAGCAAGTGACTCTGACTGGGGACTTGAAGGACTCCCAAGGTCTAGAGAGACCCCTACAGGTGGCATCTGCCACTGTCTCTGCAGGACTGTGAGTCTGGCTCTCCTGGAATCCCACATGGGGACCGAGATCAGACAAGGGAGACAGTTCCCCTCCTCAAAAGCAATTTGTCTTAGGCTGGGTTCAGTGGCACACTTGAGAGGCAGAGACAGGCGGATCTCTATGAGTTTTAGGCCAGCCAAGGCTACATAGTGAGACTGTCTCAAACAGGAAGAAAAAAAAAATCACTCTTCTGGCGGGGACAAGTATGTAAACAGCCAACAATAGCACTTAGAATGTTCTGGAAGGGGGGGGGCACAGGATTGCAGGGACATGCTAAAGTAAGCCAGCTGAAGAAGTGGAGGGAGACAGCTGGGTCTAGTCACCGAAGCCTTCCTGGAGGAGGCATCATTTGGGATGAGCTAGCCGATAAGCCACACTACAAGAGGACAGCAATTTGTACGTTGTGTTGATGTGACCTGGTACATTAGAGTGGCATGGTCTTTGTATGTTTTAATCTGTAATCCCCTTGTTAGAAACACAGGTGGCCCCTTAAGAATCTATTCACTGATTACCGGAGGCAGAGTCTGTCTGGAAGAGGGAGCAGTCTGTGAAAAGCGAACAGTGAAAAACCTACATCTTCAGTTTAGGCCCAGCCAGGGAACGCGTTGCATGCATATAATCCCAGCACTTTGGGGAGTGGAGGCAGGAGGATCCCTAGAATTTCAAGGGCTTGGTCTAGGACTAGGAGTTATTCAGTGGCAGAGTGTATACTATCAGCAAGTATGAGGTCCTGGGTCCCATCCCCAAGATCAGACTCCAAAAACTGCCTGGCCAGTATAAAAAGTTAACAGTGAGGGGAGACAGGAGGCACCAGGGGAGGAAGATCGTGGGCCTGGGTGTAGCTTGGCTTTCCTATGAGGCTAATAAGAGTTACTAGGGGTTTGAGGCAGGTATGTGTTTAACAAAGGACTCTAACTGCCTTGTGTAAATTGGATAGGGCCAGCCATAGGAAGGGATACCAAAGACAAGCTGTTCTAGAATGGAAAGAGGATTGGGATGTCTTCTCTAGTATACTTGTATGAGTCCCCCTCAAAAGCCCTTCCTCCCCTTTAAACCTGCCTTACAATTGATTCCAAGTCTGTATCCCAAGGAGTTCAGTAACTTCTCTGTTCCCAACCCTCCAGGTGGCTGCTATACCCCAAACCATTCTTTGAAGAAACGCCCTATATCCTAGAGCCTGGAGAGTATCCTACTTTGGAGGCCTGGGGTACATCATGCCCCAGTGTGGGTTCATTAAAGCCCATGAGATTGGTAAGGAGTGGTGGATACCCATAAGCCACTCTGTCTATAGTCCCATGTTGGGGTGGCCCAGCATCTGTGGGCAGGAGATGGGGGAATAACCACAGATCAGTTCCCTGGAGACTGGGTGGCCCAGAGCTCCTATTGGGAACTGGACTAGAGGAGGAGGATTAGCCCAAGGTGTGGGACAGGGGAGGATATGGGCCTGCACTTTTTAGGAGTCTTAGACCAAGAAAAACCTAGGTTTCTAGCCTCATCTGTCTTTAAGTGCCTCTGGGCCAGCATTTCAACCATGTCTCCTTTGCAGGGCTGCCCAAGCGTGGAGAAGCCAGGGGAGCCCAAGGTAAGAGGACAGACGCAGGATCAGAGGGTATTTGGTGTGTCTGAAGGGTAGTCACTGTAGCCTGGACAGGAGATAAGGACCCTGTGGGGCACAAGCTGGCCCTAGGAGGGCAGGCCTGATGGGCTCACTAGGCACTGGCTTTGGTGTGTGAATCAAGCCAGAGGTCAGAGTAGACAAGCCCAGTGCTCAAAGGGAGAGTGGGGGACTTCAGGCTGGCCATTTCTAGAAAGCCAGTCTCTCTGTGCCTGGGTCCTGATGACATCTGTCACCCTGACACTCCTTTCATCCAGGCTGTGGTATATGAGGCCCCAGGTTTTCAGGGCCAGAGCTGGGAAGTGAGCGGAGACATCTACAACCTTCGACAGCCAGAGGACAGCCAGAGTCCCCAGCTGACCTCTGTGGGGTCCCTGCGAATCCTTGGGGGCTGGTGAGGACTTAGATTTCTTCTATCTGCCCTGGCACTATAGGCTTTTACCCTTGAGGGTGGACAGTGACTTAGGCTGTCTGATGTGGAGTGAACTATCTTATTCATGGGTGTCTTGGCTCATCTTTCCCCTTCCCCCAGCTGGGTAGGCTATGAGAAGGAGGGCTTCCGGGGCCACCAGTACCTGCTGGAAGAGGGCGAATATGCTGACTGGTCACACTGGGGAGGCTACGATGCGTCCTTGACTTCCCTGCGGGTCATCCGGACGGTGAGCAAGGGAAAATTAGGCTATCTTTCTATCTGGCAACCCTCCGACTTCCCCAGCACAACCTAAGGGAAGAATTTCACCCCTCTGCCTGTTTTTCCTGGCAGGATGCACCCCCGCAGCTAGTCTCTCTCCCTCTGGAAGCTCTTTCTCAGAACACACCGGGCCCTTTACACCTAATCCCCGGGGTCAGGGCACTCTCACGGGTTTGCATCAGTGTACGGGAGAAACCTGTCTCTGGGTACCCAGGACTTTGGAGACCCGGCCGTGGTGCTGTATGAGGACATGGACTTTCAGGGGCACTGCGTGGAGGTGAGTTCCGCTTTGCCAGACGTGGAGCTAGCGCAGCATGGACCCAGCACGCAAGCCATCCACGTGCTCAGCGGCGTGTGAGTAATCCCCGCCCCAGGCTCAGGGCGGGCCCAGGAGTAGTGCCAACCCTGCCCTCGCCAACCCAAGCCACGCCCTTCTTACAGGTGGGTGGCCTATGAGCAGGTGGGCTTCTCCGGCGAACAGTACATCCTGGAGAAGGGTGTGTACCGCAACTGCGACGACTGGGGCTCTGGTAACTGCGCCCTTGGCTCCATTCAGCCCGTAATGCAGGTGTGTGCCAAAATGATGGGTGTAGCCTAGGAGGCGGGGTCAAGCAGCGGGCGGGGTCAGGCTGGCAAGCCCAGACCTTGGCAAGGCTGGACAGAGGATGGGCGTGGCCAGGAGGGAAGGGGCATGAAGGGTGGGCGGAGCATTGAGGGTGGGCATAGACTGATAAAATCACCTACTGGTGGAGGGAGGGGCTATCTGTGTCGCGTGGGGGCGGGGCACGGAGGGTCTAAGCCCTTGGAGGCGGGGCATCTAGGACAGGTGGAGCTTGTAGCTTCTGGACAGCTGGATACCCGCAAGGGTTTGGAAGCTCAGGGGTATTCTTGAGGCTGACGACCTCCTTCAGTCACAGCGTTGATCTCTCCCCTCAGGTTGGGGAGAGCGATCTTCATTTTGTCTCGAAGGTAAGGAGGCGGCTTCTCAGGGATCTGGTGGGATCTTCACAGCTCTTCACAAGCTCCCTTGGCCCTTCCCCCGCCCCTCTCCTCACCCCTCCCCTCCCCTGCCCCTCTCCTCACCCCTCACTCTAACCTCTTCTCCTCTCCATCTCCAGATTCAGCTTTTCTCAGGCCCCAACTTCCTGGGCGACCATATTTCCTTTGAGGATGACCAGGCCTCTCTGCCCGCTTCCTTCCATCCCCAGTCATGCCGGGTTCATGGTGGCAGGTGAGCAGGAGGAGGGGGTGGAGTGCTGAGTGCTGGACCAGGTGAGGGGATGGGGTGGGGGTGGGTTGCCGGGGTGGGGATGGGTAAGAGATACATCTTTTAGGTGATTTTGTTCCTTGAGATTAACTGTTATGTCCTGAGTCATTCAACTTTAAAACAAATAGAATAACATTTTAATACGAAATATAACTCTGGAGATATTAGATAGTTAGTATAAAGAACCCCAAGCTGAGTGAAGGTCACATGCCTGTGATCTCAGCATTTGGGCTGTAGAGGCAGGAAGATCAGTTTAAAGCTAACCTTAGCTCAGTTACATAGGGGGTTCAAGGACAGCCTGAGCTTCATGAGACCCTGTCTTAAACAACAACAAAAAATTTTCGTTCTGTTTTATACCTGTACTTTAAAGAAATCTGAGGCTGGTTTGGTAGCTGTGCAAGTGTGACTGCTTGAGTTCAATCCCAGGGTCCCACAGTGGATGGAGATAACCAAATTCTGAAAGTTCTCTGACCTTCACATGAGGACAGTGGCATGCACATATCCAAACACACATGTCTCTTCACACACACACACACACACACACACACACACACACACACTTGCTTTTTAAAAAAAATCTGTCTCCTTCCAAATTTTCAGAAACTTTCAGGGCTGGAGAGAGAGGGTACCAAGTTTAATTCCCAGGGAATCCGTCATAAAGTCACTTTGTAGATCAGGACAGCCAGCTCTACATAGTAAGACCCTGTCTAGATTAATTAATGCAAATAACCTGAATGGTTTTACCTGATGAGGTACAATTCAGTATGCACAGGAATTCAGGAGGAAAAAGGGCTGGGAAAGGAGGGTTCCAACTGGTTTGGGACTGATGGCCAAGGCCCTGAGCTCAGAAGACAAGCCTCAGCCTTCATGACTCAAGGCTTTTAGGCTAAATGAATTTACCTAGCTGAAGACATTGTGGGGTGGTGGGCATCTCACAGGCTGGCCTCACTTTGGAGAACACACACAAACACCACAGCTGGCCAGGAACTTAGTAGTTTTAATGACATCAACTGTTTCCCTGGTCCCTTTTGTAGATCAGGCTCATCTAACAGGATGATATAAACTCTGTGGCTTAAATAGAAGAAAGTAATTATTTTTGTGGTACTTTTTCTTGCTGCCTTAGACCCTCAGCCACCCTAACAGCCCTCTTACTCTTCTTAAAAGGGCATTCATCCCATCCTGGGGTCCCAACCTTCTAAATCTAGGTACCTCCTGAAGGCCACATATGGAGAACAGAGGTTGACCCTCTCCCTCCACCATGCAGGTCCCAGAAATTGAATCCAGGTGTCCAGCTAACCCACTGAGCTATCTAACCGAGCCTTACTTTTTGTTTTGAGACACAGTCTTATTAAGTTATCTAGGCTAGTCTTGAACCCACTTAGTAGCCTAGGTTCTTTAACTTGCATGATCCTCCTGCCTTAGCCTCCTGAGTAGCCACTAGGCCCAATGTTAGCCAGTCCCCTACTGAGGGACATGGGTTATGTGCCCCCCCCCCAGATTTCCTATAGCAGCACTGAATGGATAGACTTTTGCACAGTAACTTAGCCTTGGAACGGACTCCTATATAGTACATTTGCAGACTGATTACTTGTAAAGTCTTGTGTGATACTGCCTGGTTTCCCTTCAAAGGGGAGCATCAGCTCTTTCGGGTCCTTATTTGTTTGTCTTTATTGAGACAGGGCTTCTCTATGTAGCACTGGCTGGCTCAGAACTTGCTATGTAGACCAGACTAGTTTCAAACTCAGAGATCAGCCTGCCTCCTCTTTCCTGAGTGCTGAGTGCACCACTGTGCCTGGCTCCCTTTTTTTTTTTTTTGAGACAGGGTTACTCTGTGGCTTTAGAGCCTATCCTGGCACTCACTCTGTAGCCCCAGGTTGGCCTTGAACTCACAAAGATCCACCTGCCTCTGCCTCCCAAGTGTGGGACTATAGGTGTGCACCACCACCACCCGGTGTGCCTGGCTCCTTTATCTGTATTCTTTCCTTCCCTTCCTTCTTCTGTTCCTTCCTTTGTTTCTTCCTTCTCTCCCCTTTAAGTCCTTCTTAAGTCTTGACCTCAGTCCCTGCTGCTGTAGTACCTGTCTACCCTGGACCTGTCCTGGATTAGAGGAACACCATCAGGTCTGCATGCAGTGTGGACTCTTAGGGTAGCTGGCAGGTGTAAGCCATCTAAGCTCTGGCATCACCTTCCCCTGTGTGTTCCCTTCCAGCTGGGTCCTGTTTGAGGAGAAGAACTTTGAGGCAGACCAGCACATTGTATCAGAGGGAGAATTCCCTACTCTCACAGCTATGGGCTGCCTGGCCTCCACAGTCCTGGGCTCTCTTCGGAAGGTTCCCTTGGTGAGTTCCCATTCTGTCCGGAGCAGCTGCTGAGGCGGAGGGGGGAGGGGTGGCTGGGCAGAGTGCTGTCTTACGTACCACCTAGTGGCTGAGCAATGGTTTCCAGACTCTCAGGGTGACCTTGACTCTGAGGCTCCTAAGCCAGCTCAGCTGATCAGGTATTTATTGAGCATTCTCACTGAAATAGTTCCAGGAGACACCAAACTCAATCAGACACAGGGCCTAAAGGTGGCAGTGTGGAATGGTGTATCCAGGTCAAGGGAAGGGCTGGGATGGGAGAGACTGACACTCAGTGGCTGAGAGGCAGGGCCAGCCTTTGTCCATTCAGAAAGAGCTGGCAGGGTCAACTGGGAACATGGCTCTGCAGAGGAGAGGCAGGAGGGGCAAAGCAGGGGAGGCCGTCTCAGTGAGCTGTAGTGGAGGTGACGTACTATTCCTGGAAAGAGAGAGAAGCCACACATACACTATGATGGCAGCATGGTGGGGGTGGGGAGACTGGGTGGTATGGGATCCGAGCAGCCGACACTGGCTGGGTGAGTGAGGCTCCTCATTATTGGATGTGGAAATCAAGTCCCAGAGCCACTCTGATTTGTTCCAGGTTACACAGCTGGGAACAGACAGCAGGCATTCCCTCAGGCTGCTTGAGCCCCTTACCACCGCGTGCACTGGGCTCTGGGGACAGTTAAGTTAGATCTGGGTCTAGAACCAGTCATGGAGCTCACCTTCTTCAACCTCAGTGTTGTCTCTGCTAACCAGAGATTATTATAGCATCTGCCTCTTAAGGTTGTTGAGGAAGTAGAATGTAATTCAACCACGTGTTATACAAAGGACCCGGCCTGCAGTGAGGACGGTAATCAATTGATGTGATTATTACTTATCATCATTGAGACGATGTCAGCGAGAGACGATATCGAATGAGCCCCCAGGTTTCCAGCCTGGCCACTAGCTCTTAGGGGTGCCAACTATCTGAGAGCTAGGCACAGTGATGCACATCCCAGGACTCAGGAAACTAAGGCCTGGGCTACAGTGAGTTCCAGACTAGTCTGAAAAATTTAGTGAGATCCTGGTTCAAAGCTACAATAAAATGATATATGCAAGAAATGTTTCAAAGTGGAGACTTTGAGTTGAGCTGGTGCCAGTCTGTCCCATGCTGAAACTGAAAGTCTGGGGGCCCTGCTGATAGGTAGTAAATACCCCCAGAAGCTAGGAGGCCTGCGGGTCTGGGGTGCAGGTGTTGGGATTGTAGGGCAGAGCCTGAGTTGGGAGTTCCATGGCCTCACCTCTTCTTTTCCCACCCCAGCACTTTTCAGAGCCTTCCCTGTCCCTCTTCGGCCTGGAGTGCTTCGAGGGCAAGGAGATTGAGCTGACCCGGGAGGTGCGAAGTCTGCAAGCCGAGGGCTTCAATAACCATGTGCTGTCTGTGCGAGTCAAGGGTGGCATGTGAGTGTGGGGGGCAGGGCTCCTAGCTGGGTTGGGTGTGAGTGTGGGCTGGGGACCCCACTCCAAGCTAGGAAGAAGGGATCGCGTGCACTGGAGGCTTCTGGGCTCCTCCTCTCCACTGCAAACCCTTATCCTAGTGTGTGGGAAGAGGAGGCAGAGGTTTTTCTAACACCTGTGCTTTGTCCTCTGTCTGTCTGTCTGTCTGTCTCCCCCTGTGTCTCTGGCATCTGCTGGGTGCAGGTGGGTGGTTTGTGAACACAGTGACTTCCGGGGACGGCAGTGGCTAGTGGGTAGCTGCGAGATCACCAACTGGCTGACCTACAGCGGTACCCAGAGGGTGGGCTCCCTCTACCCCATCAAGCAGGTAGGTAGCGGTCAGTGTGAGCACCTGTGGGTGTACCTGTCCCTGGATGTGCCTGTCCATGCATGTACACCTGTGTGTTTCAAAGCTTAACATTTGTGTCCTGTTGTCACAGTTTGTCCTTAGCCTCTTCTTGCATTGTCATCTCTGTAGTTTCCTCTACATTAACTTGAAAACAGAGCAACTTTGTCCTTGTCCTAAGGGACCATACAATATATACAGTAGGCTTATTCACCCCAAACTGCGCATCATCTCATGTACCACTTAGCAGTAGGCGGCATACTTGGCTTTGGGGAGCACGAAGCTTGCATGTGAGGGTGCGTGTCTGCACCTGCTTGTTTAGAAGCTGGCTTCATTTCTGCACACATATATTTCTAGGATATGGCTGTGGCCTGGGGGTGTGTATGGACACACACATACATGTGTCCATCTAAGAGTATGTTTGTGCCTACACCATTTGAGGTCATGCATCTGAGTATTATGGAGGTGATTTGTAAGTTTCTGTGTATATGGACATGGGTTGTGTATACGTGCCTGCTCATGCCTCTGCCCTGAGCATATACATTCATGTACCCTTAAGGGCATGTGTTTAGTCTCTCTGTTCACAGACTGTCATGGCAGTGATGCTAGAAGAAATCCTGGCAGATACCTCTAACCCTCACACGGGGAAATAAAGACCCAGGGAGTGGACGTGGAATTCAGTTGGGCAAGCCTTGTTCCTCCAAGGATCTTGGCTTCCGTATGTGTGTTCACCCATATATTAAGGCAGGGACTCACTGTGTCTATATAGTTCTGGCTGGCGTGGGACTCTATGTAGACCAGGCTGGCCCCAAACCCACAGGGATCCCCCTGCCTCTGCCTCCTGGGCTGGGACTAAAAGTGTGCACCACTCTGCCCAGCTGCTCCCTCATCTATAAAGCGGGAGATGGAGATGGGGTAGCATTTGTGTCCTGACTTTGTTGAGGACTGAAGATGGATCATGACTGCAGAATCCTTGGGCAGTGCTCTAGTGGGAAACACGCCGCAAATGATACACAGGGCTTTTGTCATTATTTCCATTACTGTCGCCTCTAATGAGGACGCTGCTGATGCTGACTGAGCCAGTCTGATTTCTGGCCATTAGTGTTACTGCATTTCTCTTTAGCTTTAGTATGTATGTGTGCATGCATATCTCTCTCCCCCCCCCTCGTGTGTGTGTGTGTGTGTGTGTGTGTGTGTGTGTGATGTGCACATCTATATTTTTACCATCAGCTGTACCTGTAACAAACAGGTACTTGACACTAAACGGGGATCTGTGTGTCAATTATGATGTGTGAATGTGATGACTGCATGGACCTGTGGAATTGTTTGTGCCTTCTGTAAACTGTGTCATCTTGTGGACAATGGGTATATCTGCCAGGATCCCTAGATACAAGTGTAGGTTTCTGTGGTCACAGAACTGTGCACATGTGCTATGCCTGTGCCCTCAGTATGGGTGTGTAAAAAAGGTGTGACTTAGAGCATAGTCAGGAAAAGTTTGGAAGCAAGGAGGGGTTGGGGTGTGGGTCTCCTAGAGGACAGACCCTCAGCCCATCCTCATCATCAGCGTCGAGCCTATTTCCGCCTCTGGAATGCGGCGTTAGGGGGATTCCTGGCAGTACCTGATCGAGTGGAAGACATGAAAGCAGGCCGAGTGGTGGTCTCTGAGCCCCAAGCCGGCGGCAGCTGCATCTGGTACTATGAAGATGGACTGCTAAAGAACCAGGTATGGCTCTGGGGCTAACGGGTTCTGCTGAGCTTCTGGTTTGCCACCCTACTTTGGGAAGTTCCAGCCCAAATAGATCCAAGATGCATGGAAGAAGTAGAGAATGCTACCTCTTTTATTTCTCTCATGTTAAACCTTCCAAAAACTAGTATTTGGGCCTGGAGAAATGACAAAGCAGTTAAAAGCTCTTGTTTTTGCAGAGGACCTGGTTTCATTTCCCATCACAAAAATGATGCCTCATAGCCATCCCTAACTCCCATTTCCAGCAGATTTGATGCCCTCTTCTGACCTCTGTGGGCTCCAGGTGTATATGTGACAGACATTCAGAAAAAGCACTCAAAAAATAAATCTAAAAAAGGATAAAGAGACTTGCCTAGGCCACAGTTGTAATAGCCAGCATTCAAAACCAGCTTATGAACTGGGCATGGCAGTGCACATTTTTAGTTCCAGCATTCAGGAGGCAGAAGCAGTTGGAGGTCTATGATTTCAAGGCCAGCCTGGTCTATATAGTAAGCTCTACGCCAGCCAAGGCCACATAATGAGACTCTGTCTCACATAAAACTCTCAGTGTCCAAGGTATAAGCTTGAGCATGGGATATTTCCTGTGGGGAATGCAATGTCTAATGATCTTCTGGGGCCTCAGGTGGCCCCCTCCATGAGCCTACAGGTGATTGGACCTCCTAGCCCAGGCTCCAAAGTGGTGCTGTGGGCTGAGAGCCGCATACCACGCCAAACTTGGAGCATCGGTGAATTGGGTCACATTTGCAGCCAGATGTTTGAAGGCCAGATCCTCGATGTGAAGGGTAACATAGGCTGTGTGTGCGGGAGGGGGCACCCAAGGGGACCAGGGACTTGGCTGTTTCCTCACCCTGACCACATCTGAATTTTGCCCTCAGGTGGCAGAGGTTATGACCGGGACCACGTGGTGCTATGGGAACCAACCAAAGACAGGCCTTCCCAGATCTGGACTGTCCACATACTCTGAACCAACTTCACCCCCAGTTTCCTGCTGGAGGCTTTTGCTGGAATGAAATGTTTTTTTTTTTTTAATAGATTTTTGCTGTAACATAAACTATTTTCTATCACACTGCTAGGTGTCATCAGTTATCTCTTTGCAACTTACCTTTGGGAGGGAGATGGTCGCAGTTGCCAGACTTCTGGACCCTCTTCAGGTTGGCTTCTCTCCTTGTACAGCCTACCCTTGTCACCAGAGGGAGCTCCAGAACCAGACTAGCTGGTCTGCCTCCCTGACTGTCGGGGCGGGCCACAAAGCCCCTGTTTTCCATCACAAAACAGAGTTCTGATGGGTATCCCTGGAACAGAAGTGGAGGGCTGTTTGATTTGAAGAATCACCCCTAGTAGGCACCCGTGGGATGGCAAGGAGTTGGCTAGGCCACATAGAGGAAGCAGAGGAAAATGTTCTAGGAATACAGATGTGTCCAAAGGTGAAAATTTCCAAGATTCAGGGTGTTGAACCCACAGTGGGTATGGCAAGAGAGATGAGGGAGGTCTACAGACCAAGAAGCCTTGTCCTAGGGCGCCTCACTGCTTCTCCCAACTCCAGTATCAAATGCTGAAGGTTTGGCCTTAGTCAAAAAGCCAGAAGGGGCTAGGTCCCTAACTAGGTGACAGGTCAGGCTATCAGAGACCTAGAGCTGTACTTGCTTTCCAGTCCTCTGTTGGCATAGGTTCCACACAGAGGCAGGGGCCCTTGGGGACCAGTCTGGGCTTTTTTCCTCACTTTGTAGCTCCAAACACCAGCCCCAAGCCATGGAGGGGGAGTGGTTAGAGGGGCTGTTTGTCCTTCTTGCCTTCCCTGGCTGTGGGTGTGGGTGGTAACGCCTGCCTCCTCATCCTCTAGCCTCATGATAGAAGATATGTAGACAGGTGACTTGTGAGATGTCCTTTGGTGAACCCTTACAGATAGCTTCTGGGTCTGCAGTACTCCAGCTGGGAGTTTTGAGGGAGACAGAGCCAAATTATCTATGATTTCCCCGCATCTGTCATTATGAAGACATCTAGGTAGTGGGGGGGGGACTATCTAAACCTGAGGTGTTGAGGGCCTGAGGGATGCTGTGTGGGGTCGGGGATAGAACTGGGTTCATCACTACCAAAATACTCAGGCACAGGGGAAGCAAATATAACTAATGGCAATGAGGATGACAGTTTGCTGTCCTTGTCTCTGCAAGAAGACTCTAAGGTAGGGAACCTGGGGGAAGTTGCCTTGATGTCACCTTCCCTGCACATAGCCACAGAAAGCTCCAAATGCTCCTGCACACATGACTCTTGGGATCAGTAATAACCAGTGACCACATTTGGGGGCCCATCTAAGCATAAGTATAACTTTATTGAGCCCCAGCTGGGTGTCACTTGCCCCCTTCCATCAGCACCTCCCCATTTTGGCCACTGGCTGTCAATTTTAACTTCCTGGGATCTCTGGTGTCAACCGTTTCCAAGGACTGAGTTGGGGTGTCTTGCTACTGATGGTGGCAGCTGTCTGAGGAGCATAGGGCTATAAAAGTGACATCACCTCAGCCAAGGTAGAAGAGGCCCATTAAGGTGTTTGCAAAGAAGAAGAAACTGCAGGCACCCATATCAATGAGTGATGAGACTCCACTCTTCACGGGTTTCCCAATGCTTGTTTTGGTGGTGGTGCCGCTGGAGCCAGAGCCGGAGCTGGAGCCGGAGCTGGAGCTGGAGCCAGAGCCAGAGCCGGAGCCGGAGCCGGAGCCGGAGCCGGAGCCGGAGCCGGAGCCGGAGCTGGAGCCAGAGCCGGAGCCCGAGCCGGAGCCTGAGCCGGAGCTGGAGCCCGAGCCCGAGCCCGAGCCTGAGCCGGAGCCGGAGCCTGAGCCGGAGCCCGAGCCGGAGCCCGAGCCGGAGGTGGTGGTGGTGGCGGCGGCGACAGGACGAGCAGGAGTAGTGGGGTCCAAATCGGTACCATTGTTTCCCAAGACTCCTGTTTGTATCTGCAAGAGAATTGCAATGCTCAGGATTTGAACTCATGTTACGAACTCAGTCCCTGTTGTGCCTTCCCCCGACTCAAGGCCTTCAGGAAGCCTCTGCCATAGGCCCTGTTGGGATATTTGGCTTCTTGCTTCATCACAAGCAGTGACAAAGCCATCTCTGTTCCTGTCATTTTCCCAGCCCCATAGAAATTTCCTGTTATTTTCAGGCCACAGATCTTCCAGCACAGAGGGTAGCAGAAACCCATCATTGACCTTCTGAGCCTGAGAAAAGGACTCTCCTCCAAGAAGCGGGGTATTTCTGGGTTGTAGTACTCCAGTTGGGAATTTTGTCTCCTCTATCAGGAAGAAGCCATCATAGCTGGGAGTATGACATTAGACAGGGCTGAATGAAACAGTCCCTGGCAGAGTGGGGTGGAAATGGCCAGATGCGACAAGTTGTCCTTGATGCTTGATTGAGTGGCAACTGAAGCTGCTTTTGATGGGAATCAAACTAGTTTTGGTGGCAATCAAACTGCCCATGACACTTGAACGAGATGTTCTTGATCAAGAACTTAATGGCTTCATTCCTGTATTAATCAGTCCCTCTGGGCACATGGTGCCACAGAGGCTGCTTCCTAGAGTGGTGGTTGATTTAGAGTCTGATTGGGAGCTTCTGTCTCTGCATTCCCAGGCTTCTGTATAGCAGGGGCAGGGACAGGACATCTACAGCAGACTATTAGATGTGTGTTCACTCTTACCAAAGCTATTTCAGCAGCTTTCAACAGAACCTTTTCTCCAGGTTTCATGATCCAGAATTGCACAAAACCCTTTGCGTGCCTCCGTGTACCTGACACCCTATAAGATTTCCCAACATGGGACCATGGGCTTCCCTGGGGGCAGTCTGATAGCTGCTAAGAGGAATGGGAACCCAAGCATACAGGCCCTCCTGTACCCCAGGTTTCCTGTTGGTGACCATCTACCTCTGTCACTGTGGTAGAAAGATGGCTGGCCCAGGAACTTACATTAGCCCCCTAACCCCAACCCAGTGCATCAGTGGAGGCCTGGTGACTGAGGCAGGGACTAAGGACTGTCCTTACCTGAACTGCAATCAGGAGACTGACGGTGATGACGAGGAGGAAGCTGTTCATCCTGGACCTTCCTGGGCTTTGGTAGCAGCTGTGAGAGGTCAACTCTGAGCTATCTGCAGGCCTCTTTGAGCTCTGTTGCTTTTGAACTTGGAGGCAGAGGAGATAGGGAGGGGTGAGGGGGAGGGAAGAAGAAGGGCCTGGGGGCAGGGAAGGGAAATACCTTCTTTCAAACCTGGGGGTGGATGAACTAGTCTTGAGATTTTAAAAACTGGTAAATGAATTCTGAGTTCTCAAAAACACAGGCAGGAGATGAGGGGCAGAAGGGGGCAACTGTAGGGTGTGCCTACCTAGGCTTGGAACCATGTGCCCAGGGCAGGGAATTTTGCTTTCATCATTTGACAATTAGGACTTCAGGCCTGAGGCTGAATCACAGAGTCTTTAACAAAACAAACCAAACCAAACAAAAAGCTGGTGGAGGATCAGGTTCAGTGCTGATTCTTATTTCTCCTTCCATCCTTGTTTCTTTGTGTAGCATTGACTATCTTGCAACTAGCTCTATAGACCAGGCTGGCCTCAAATTCACAGAGATGGCGTACTTGTTCCTTCAGAGTGCTGGGGTTAAGGGCATGGACCACTACTGCCCGGCAATAATTCTTATTTTTATTTTATGTTTTTGAGACGTGGTCTATAGCACGATGGATAGGTTCAAATTCAGGATCCTCCTGTCTCAGCCTCCTAAGTGCTGGAATTACAGGTTACATCCCTGCTAACTAATAACTTATTTTAAAAAGAGTCAACGAAGGGCTGGAGAAATCAGCAGTTAAGAGGCCCGACTGCTCTTCCAGAGGACCCAGGTTCAATTCCCAGCACCCAAATGGTGACTCACAGCTATCTGTAATTCCAGTTGTAGAGGATCTGTCTCCCTCACACAGACATACATGCACATAAAATAGAAAAAAAAAGGGGGGGTGGATAACAAGCATATGTCTGCTTCCTGAGTCCTGGGATCAAAGGCATATGTCATTACTACGTATTTTAAAGAATATTAGCCAGGCATGATGAAACACACCTTTAATCCCAGCACAAGGTAGAGGCAGGTGGATCCCTGAGTTTGACGATAGCCTGGTCTACATGGAGTTCCAAGGCAGCCTGAACTACATAGCTTATAAGATCCAGTATCAAAAAAAGAAAAAAACAGCATGCATGTAAATAATACCCAACACTAGCAACTATTATATAAATGGTAGAAGTATTTGAGGATTGAGTTCCTGTAATACCAGAACTCAAGAGGTAGAAGCAGGAGGAGGGGACCAAGAGAAAATACAGATATACAGTGACTTTTGAGGCCAGCCTGTGTTACCTAGGCTACCTGGGACATGCAAAAGATCAGACAAGACAAGGGAACTAAGAGAGTGGAGTGATGGGGATGTACTGTATGCTGTGAATATATAATATATATCTCTTACTGGTTAATGAATAAAACACTGGGTGGCCAGTAGCCTGGAAGAAGGTATAAGCAGGGCTACCAGACAAGGGGGAGAATTCTGGGGAGAAGACACAGAAGAGCTCCCAGGCAGACACGGTGTAGCTGCTGGGAAGATAGGATACTGGGCATTCTCTGGTAAGATAACATAGGTTAATAGTTAAGTGTTAACAATTAAGAGAGAGCTAGTCAATAAGAAGCCTAAGCATTTGCCAAACAGTTTATAATTAATAGAAGCCTCTCTGCATTTATTTGGGACTAACGAGTGGCGAGCCCAGGTGGGACTCAGTCTACAATGGAGTGGATGCCATCATCAGTTTTGTGAAAGATTAGGACCACTTAGATTCAGGAAGGGGTGTTGAGATTGGGTTAGTTTTGAGTCAGGCCTAATTTCCTCTGGGCCTCAGAATCTTCATTTCAAGTGGATTTTTAAAAGGATTTCTTTTAATTATTATATATACAGTATTCTATCTGCATGTTTGCCTGCACTCCAGAAGAGGGTATCAAATCTCATTACAGATGGTTGTGAGCCACCATGTGATTGCTGGGAATTGAACTCAGGACCTCTAGAAGAGCAGCCAGTGCTCTTAACCTCTGAGCCATCTCTCCAGTCCCTCAAGGGGATTATTTTTGAATAAACATTTGAAGAAATAAATTTTTAAAATGTGTGTGCTGGGCAGTGGTGGCACATGCCTTTAATCCCAACACTAAAGAGGCAGAGGCAGGCAGATCTCTGCAAATTTGAAGTCAGTTGACAGAGTGAGTTCCAGAACAGCCAAGGCTACACAGAGAAACTCTGTCTTGAAAAACAGAACAGAACAAAACAAAAAGTATGTGTGTGTATGTGTGTGTGTGTGTGTATGTGTGTATGCGCCTGCACAAATGTTTCACCTGCATGTACATATGTGTACCATACACATAACTGGTACCTGTGAAGGTCAGAAGAGGACCCCAGATGCCTTAGAGCGAGAGTTGCATCTGGTTGTAGGTGATGGGAATTGAACCCAGGTTTTTGCAAGAGCCGCAAGTGCTCTTAACTGTGAACCATCTCTCCAGCCCCTTCCTGAAGTCTCTTAAGACCTCATGCTTTGGGATTTGTGTTAAGAAAGGATCTGAGTTATTCAGCACACTATGGGAGGAATGAGAGGGCACAACTGGGGGAATGAGCTGGTAAATGCAGTCCAGAACCCAGAAACTAGGAGGAGGCAGCTGTTGCTCTCTGCTGTTTGAATAGTACAGTTAAAAAAAAAAAAAAAACTGCCATATTGTTAACTGTGGTTGTTAACTGTGGTTCTTATTTGATAACTGTTTTGTTATATATTTTGCTATGTTAAGGTTAAAACCCTTCTTTTTATTTTAGACAGAAAAAAGGAGATGATGGGAGATGTCATTCTGTAAGTATGTTTCTTTTATTGCTTAACGAATAAAGCACTGTTGGCCAATAGGAAAGCAAGATAGGCGGGACTAGGAGACAAGGAGGAGAGAGGAAGTAGCAAGGAGGAGTCAGCATGTAGAGACTGGGGAGACCAGATGCCAGCCCCATTCCCCAGTAAGATGAGACCACGTGGAAATACTTAGATTAATAGAAATTGGTTAATATTTAAGACAGAACTAGCCAATAAGAAACATTAGAAACAGGCCATCAGCTTTATATCTAATACAGGGTCTCTGTGTGTTATTTGGGGCTGGTGTGGTGGTGGGGCAAAACCAGCAGGGAAAAACCTACTCATAACATAATGGCACCTTCAACATGGCTAATAAGAACATCAACTTAAGACTTAAAAGTGTAAGAAAGGGTTTTATAAACAAAAGAACAGAGACAAGCAAGGCTTCTTGGTAACAGCATTTTTTTGGTTGTACTCTGTTTTGCTAGAGACAAGCAGAAACTTGTGCAGCTCCTTTAAGCCTTAAGACTTAGCATAAGCGGCAAAAAACCACAAGGCTTTTAAAGAGCTCTGCTAACAACTGAATGGTGTGTATGAAAGCTGGCAATGGCAGTGACCATATCTCCAAGCAGCAACATGCTGCTGGATGGCAGTGTAGACCAAGGCAGTGAGCACAGCTCTCAGTTCTAGCCGTAAAAGTACCCTCCACCATCTTAGATAGACCGAGGCTAACACAGCTGTAGCTTTCGTTTTAGAAATGTTGTTGTTTACCAGATAAAAGACTTGTGGCCAGAAATAGATAAACATGTATAATAAAGACAGATTCAGATTAAGAAAAACCTCTAAAGGTTTACAGTGTGTTTTAAAATATACATAGGCTTGGAAGAGAAAAAGAAACAGGATACAATGGTTTAAAAAAGAATAATAAAGAGAGTAGCTGGGTGTGGTGGCACATGCCTTTAATTCCAGCACTCGGGAGACAGAGGCAAGTGGATCTCTGTGATTTCAAAGTAAACCTGGTATACAGAGTTAATTCCAGGACAGACAAAGGTTACACAGAGAAACCCTCTCAAAATATGAAAAAATAGAAGTAGAACAAATAGAGTAATAAAAAGCCACATAAAGATGGAAAGCACAGAGAGAATCTGGATACTGTATGGTATTATATTGTTTTTGTATCGTTTGACTGCTGAGGAGATAGCAACAACTGTTAAAAGAAATGCTGCTGGATTAATTCAATTTATATATTTTAAAAATGCTTTGACTCCAAAATCTAAGTCTAAGGACAGGTTACTGGGGAAAAGGATTTCTATTTTTGTTTCCACAGAAAATGAAAAGCTGTGGATTCCTTCCAGACTAACATGGTTTGGTCAGGTCAAACCCCCTGAAGCAGCGTCCCTGGTTGTCCCAAAACAGTTGGGACAAGACCTCCTTGCAGACTACAGCCAAGATGTCTGTGTCTTCTTAGGATCCCCCTACCAGCAGGAAGCAGTTTGGAAAGAACAATGCCCAAATTCCCAAATATCAGTTATAAATGTTTGTTTTCATTTATATGAAGTTAGTTATAAATGGTTAATGACCACAACCAATCTCTTAAAGGTAAAAAGGGGATTATGGTATAGATATGAATAGTTTGTTTTGGAATGGATTTTCATTTATTGATACAATTTAAGGTCAATTTTGTGATATGTATATTTCTCCTCTTGTTTTGTTATTGTGTTTATATAGCTCATTTAGAAATGTAATGTATAATTTAGTACAGATTTTAGATATTTACCTATAATATTCAAAACTTTAGGTAGGTTTTACCTATAATAGTCAAAACTTATAGATAAGTTACTTAAGATTTATAGATATACAGAGATGTATTTGAGATAAATAGGCATTCTTCAAACCTTTCAAAGACCTACAGAATATGGAATTTAAAATGATTTAGGGTTTTTCTTGACAATGAGGCACAACTGCTCCTGGCAACAACACCTGCATCAGAAAGGAAGATGGACATCGAAGAAACACGTTATGGAGTTTGTTTCCAATATGGCAAGACTAGCCATTTGGACAAGATACTGCTCTTGTCTGGACTGTTTGACTTTATGCTGTATAAACTGGACACGCAGGACCCACAGGAAAGTGACTGCTGATACAAGATGGACATTGCTACAGTGTTCCTGCTTCATGGAAGAGTCTGCCAGACATCTGCAGGACACAGAGAAAAATGACTGACAAACTGCCAATACAGGTGGACAGTTTAAAGTTTCCTGCTTTACTGAGTAGTCTTCCAGTCACACTATGGCCTATAGGTTAAAGATGAAAAATTACAGAAGAACTTCGGGTGATTGACCAGGCAGTGAGTTGTCTCTGTCATTTCTAGAGCTTATATACTATCCTCCTGTGGTCTTTGATGGAGTTGAAGACAGATAGTTATGGTTATAGTTTTCCTTAGTTAGGATTAAAGATAGGTTACATACAGTACTTTAGACTCACAAAGATAGGATAGGTGATAGAATATTTTCTTTAAATCTTGCTAAATGATAATAGACTAAATATTATTAACTGTGGTTCTTATTTGATAACTGTTTTTGTTATATATTTGCTATGTTAAGGTTAAAACCCTTCTTTCTATTTAGACAGAAAAGTGGAGATGATGGGAGATGTCATTCTGTATATGTTTCTCTTATTGGTTAATGAGTAAAGCACTGTTGGCCAATAGGAAAGCAAGATAGGCAGGACTAGGAGACTAGGAGGATTCCAGAAGGAGTAGGGAGGAGATCCAAGATGGAGGACGGAGAAAGAAGAGCGCCGGGGCCCCTCTCCTGTAAGATGGGACCACGCGGGAATACTTAGATTAGTAGAAATGGGTTAATATTTAAGACAGAGCTAGCCGATAAGCACTTAGAAACAGGCCATCATCAGCTTTATATCTAATACAGGGTCTCTATGTGTTATTTGGGGCTGGTGTGGTGGTGGGGCCAGACTGGCAGGAAAAAACCTACTCATAACACTGTCATCTCAATGATACTGGGCAATAATTATCCCCATTTGGCTGATAAAAAAAATGACTTGTCAAGGTCAACAACTTGAGTCCAGGTTTGTCTGATACCTAAGCCATATATGTGAAACTTCCAGGGTGATTCCTGAGTGCACTGGTCCAATCTATTTGTTGTTGTTTCATTTTCCCTTTAATGTGGTGATGAGGACAGAACTCAGCCTCACTACAAGCTAGGCAAGTAGTCACCAGTCCCTGATTCAATCTTGAGTCCCTATCCTGTTTTCTTGGCTCTGCAGGCCAGGTCCTGCCTCACCCATTCTCTGGCTTAGTCTATTTAGTATCTGAATTGCATGCCAGATGATAAAGGGAATTCCTCTGGTCTTCCCTTATATGGGTCAGGGCCTTTGTCACAAGCCTAGGTGAAACCTGAGTGTGCCTTAGGGACCTTGGTCTCCCGAGATAAAGCTTAGAACAAGAAAGAAGTGAGAATCAAGCTTAAGGGGAGAAAGACAGGAAGTGGAGGTGGGGTTGACAATGACCCCCCTCCCATCAATCACTTTGCTCTTTCACCCTCAGTCTCTAAAGTTCTCAGCTGCTGTACCAGGGAGAGGTGACTCTTAGGGCACCTGCGGGTCAGAGAAGCAGAAGGTGGCCAGCAGCAGGAAACCAGAGGCTCATGCTGAAGCTCAAGAGTGCTCTGCTGAAAACTGGCCACCAACTGGACATTTTCTTGTTGTGGAGTTTCTTTCTAGCATGGTCCCACTGCTGCTTCAGCCCCAAATAAACACACAGAGACTTATATTAACATATAAACTGTTGGCCGATGGCTTGGGCTTCTTATTGACTAGCTCTGTCTTATTAACCCATTTCTATTATTCTATGTATTTCCATGTGGTCTTGGCTTACTGGAGAATGCCTGGACCTGTTACTCCTTGGTGTCTCTTCTCAGCCTCTTTCTGTGGCCCTCCTCAAGCCTTCTCCTGGTCTGGTAGCCCCACCTATCCTTCCTGCCTGGCTATAGGCCAAACTGTTTTTATTAATCAATCAATAAAAGAAACATGTATACAGGACATTCCCCATCATTTTTTTTTCCCAGTTTGAAAAGATGCTATCAGGGCTGAGCCCTAGAGCTAGCCACATGGTAGTTACTTTCTGCTGGGGATGCATGAGATGGCTTAAACTTATTTTGACACTTAAAAATGTTTGTGTGTGAGTGTGTGTGTGTGTGTCCACTCCTGTTGTCCAGCAGAAGATGTCAGATCTTCTGGAACTGGAGCTACAGCTTACTCCTACAGCTTACTTCTTTAATCCCAACACTCAGGAGGCAGAGGCAGGTGAATCTATGTGAGTTCAAGGCCAGCCTGATCTACAGAGCTAGTTCCAGGGCAGCCTCCAAAGCCACAGAGAAACCCTGTCTCGAGAAACCAAAATAGAAACATACCCTGAGCAAAGCCAAAGAAGCACACTTTGGCCCTACAACCAGAACCAAAGATATGCACCCTGACCCTGAAACCAGCGCCAGAAAAACACATTTTTGTCCCTGGAGTCAGAGCTAGTGAAAGAAATGCACCCTGGTCCTAAAATTAGAGCCAAAAGGCTAAAAAAGACCAGTAGGGGAAAAAACACACTTTGGCCTTGAAACCAGAGCTAAATCTGACCCTAAACCTGTATAAAAAAAACCAACCAATCCCTGAGCACCAGATCTAGCCAGTCTAAGTTCAAGGACTGAAATATGACCAATCCCTGCCCTGGAAATCTCCCTAGAGAAACTCCACCCCCTAAGAAGCCGTATATAAACCCCCAAGTCTGTTCAGCTTGTGGCTGTTCAGCCTCCCCGGCTGTCCTCTGCCACCCTGGATTGGCAGAGGGCAGCCACTCTCCTGGATTCTTCCCTCTCAATAAATCTCTTGAATGGGGTTTGGGTGAGACCTTCTTTTCCCAGAGCAGACATGACCGTGGGAAGAATGGAGCAGAGCTGGGCTGAAACACTTTTCACTGGGAAAAGTGAAATTGCTGGAGCTGAACTGTAACAACTTCTCTGGGAACCCTCTCCTGCCAGAGCAGAGCTGATACACTGACTGGGGAAGCCTTTCCCTGGAGCAGGGTTGTAAGCTGCTAAGCTTACTGTGACCTGTGGTATTCCTTGGCTCCCAAGAGCCAGAATACCTTTCCATCAGAGCTGTAACACTCGGTATTCTTTGGCTCCTGAGTGCCAGAATCCCTGTCCATCCCATCTGAGCTGTCAAAATGCTTACAGTTTTGTAGTGAGATAGTTCTGTGGCACTGGCCACGCCCATTGGGGGTGGAGCCATGGGCGGAGTGACCTGTGGAAGGAGGTCAGAGGGGGCCAGGAAAGGCGCTCTCTTGCTGGCGTGACTCGGACAGGAGAGGATCGGGTTGAATTTCCTGGTGTTCATCTGTCTAGGTTGTAAGTATTTCTCCCTGAATAAATATCTATTCGGCCTATTTGTTTATCTTGATCCTTATTTAACCGCGATACAGTTTCTCTGTGGTTTTGTAGCCTGTCCTGAAATTCACTTTGTAGACCACTTGACCTTGAACTCACAGAGATCTGCCTGCTTTGCCTTTGCCTCCCAAGTGCTGGGACTAAAGGCGTGAGCCACTACAGACTGGTTTATTTTTATTTAGTTATTTTTCCAGTGCAGGGTATTGAACCCATGACTGCACACTAAGCATGTGCTCTCACCAAGCATGTGATCTACCACTGACCTACACTCCAAGAAATATTACCTTGCAAAGCTCCAAAGTCTCCTTTTCAGATCTTGAGACATGAGGTATGATGTGACACTACCATTGGTGCGGGTGTAGTGTGGTGTGGTGTGGGACAGGGCATGAGGCTTCTGGGAACATCTTTAAAGGTCATGAGGACTTGGACGTGGACAGATGTTTGCTGTCTGCTCACCCACACCCAAGAAAAGAATTCAAACATTTGCCTTTCTTGGCCTCTAAGCAGCTGCATTCTGTCTTGACAGTATTTGAATAGACAGAAGC
Source organism: Phodopus roborovskii (assembly GCF_943737965.1). Lineage (NCBI taxonomy): Eukaryota > Metazoa > Chordata > Mammalia > Rodentia > Cricetidae > Phodopus > Phodopus roborovskii. The sequence continues at coordinate 273,830 of NW_026126645.1, forward strand.
CTAGTTGTCAGGCTGAGAGGGCTCCTAGAAAGCCCCATTTTTGACAGACAGGAAGACCAAGGTAAGGTAAAAGGCAGGCTGAAACTACAGGTTTGGCCTTCCAATGGGTATGTTCCTTCTCTAGGTGGACTCTGAGCCTTGACAAAGCAGGAGAGTTGTCCATGTGCACCACACCTCTCCTCAGAACTGGAGACCAAATTCCTCAGTATAACAACCAAGCCTCCCACCCCTAGTTTCCTTCCCCAGCTTCATACCTCATTTGGTAACATCCTCCACTACCCTATGCATACCACTTTGTAACACAATTTCTAATTGGTCTTAATAAAAAAACCCCAGACTCAGATATAAGGGTAAATGCTGAAAATCAGAGTGCAGAGCTAAGGTGCTAGTTAGCCATCGAAGCCAGGCAGTCATGGCGCACACTTTTAGTCTCAGCACTCTGGAGGCAGAGGCAGACAGATCTCTGTGAGTTCAAGGCTAGCCACCCGTCAATCAGTCTAAATGAGAAACAGAGCCAAGTGATGGTGGCTCATACCTTTAATCCCAGCACTGGTGGAGACAGGAAGTGACATGACTAGGTGGAGAGAGGAATATAAGGCCGGAGGAGACAGGTGTGAGTCTTTCTAGAGACAAGAGTGCCCTTTTGGTCTGAGGATTTGGTAGAAGGAAGAGCTAGTGACTGGCTGCTTTGCTTCTCTGATCATTCAGCTTTCACCCCTATATCTGACTCTGGATTTTTATTATTAAGACTAATTAGAATTTGCGCTACAACATTTTCTAGCTAACCCTCACCCATACCTGCTTACTGGCTTACTCTTTATGATTTGCTCAGTCTGCTTCCTCAGCCTGCCCTCTCTTATCAACCACTAATTAAGAAAATGCCTTACAGCCGGATCTTTCTGTTTGTTTTTCTGAGACAGGGTTTTTCCGTGTAGCCTTGGCTGTCCTGGAACTCACTCTGTAGATCAAGGTGGCCTAAAACTCAGAGATTTGCTTGTCTCTGCCTCCTGAATGATGGGATTAAAGGCATGCGCCACCACCCCATTTTCAGCCAGATCTTATGGAGGCATTTTCTTAATTGATGTTCTCTCCTTGTAGGTTCTCTTCTTCTGTCAAGTTGACATAAGATTAGCCAGCACAATAGTGAAACAGGAAACAACAGCCTAGCCTTCATAGGGATTGAGGATAGTATGACAATAATCAAACACAAAATGTCAGAAGCAACAAAGGTGAGAATTTCATGGAAGGGTCTGGAAAATAGAATTATCAAGATTACTTTTTTTGCAACTGTACCTGGAATATTAAAAGACATATAAGACAAGATAGCAGAAATGTCGGAACTGACAAATACAGTATTAGAAGAGAAGAGCCCAATGGGCAGGGTTAAAAGATTGGACACAACTAAGTGAAAGGGAGATCATAGGACGTATATGTTTCTCAAGTACCAGCTGTGTGCCTGTTACTGGTATTCATTTAGGCCTTGGGAATACAGCAGTGAACAAAAAGACATGATCTCTACTGATGTTCAAATGGGGGAAGACAAAAAAAGATTGCCAATTTCATGCCAAGCCTGCACAGCCTGGGACCGAGAATCTGCAGAGGGTGTCAGAATTAACAACACAGGACTCTTGCTTGATGTTAAGGCTCTTTTTTTATTTTGCTCTGGGGCTGGCTTTTATACCCTGGCACCACATGGAAGAGGAGGAAGCAGAGGAGGGCAGTTAGTCATCTCAGGTTTCAAGGAATGGTCAGGGTGTTCTCAGGGACCCATCCCAGTGTTCTGGAAACCAAAGGAATATTTTGCCTTAGAAAGCATGTTTTTCTCTGCAGTTACAGCTGCCTGCCCTGAGGGCAGCAAGGGGAAGTGAATTCTTAGCCAAGGTCTTAATTCCCACAATTCCCCCTTTTTTATTTTCTATGAGGGACCCCTGTCTTAGGTCATGTAGGGTGTGCCATCCCTTACCTGTCCGCGGGGGACCTGGCCATCCCTGTCTTAGGCGGGAGGTTTCCCTACAAGTTGCATGTCATAGGTGATCCTCATTTCTGCAGCATCTGTAACCAGACCTCATGACTGCTGGGAGAGCCATGGGCCAGACTGAGTAACACTTGTCTATATAACTGTTCCTTTGTGAAAAGGTCTGAAAGATCTTGTATAGCACAAGAATCCCTGCCCCAGGTGCTACCAGTCCCAAGACCCCTAGAGAAAATGTACCACCCCAACGCTGTATCCATCCTCTGATCTGGGCCATGTCATTCCACCAGCCCTCTGCTGAAACAGGAGCAACTTGAGTCTTATTGACCTCTACTATCTGGTGAGCCAAAACATTGGTAAAGTTTACAAAAGAATTCCAAGGCCCCACCAAGTACTCATTGAGGCAGTTGACCTCTACAGAGACATTTTTCATTTCAAATAAGGTGACACAAGAGGAATGACAAAGTGTGAGCAGGAGGCCTGCTGTACCAACCACAATACACCAACTTGTTCCTGAAGTAAGGCAGTTTGCTGATTTAAGTTAAGGAGTCCAAACTGATTATGAGCATTCAGAGAATTTGTGTAGTCAGAGCTTTACTGACTCTGCCTGCCAGCTGATTGACAGTCTCTGTGTTGGTGGTGGATTGAGCGACAGTAATCTCTGCAACATCAGCAGCAGTCTCCAACACGGCATTGGCAGTAATGATGGCAGCAGTAATGCCAAAGTCCCTTCTTAGGTGGTAGAGGGTAATCTCTTCTCCCCCATGTTGGTCTTCCACCACTATGGGGACGAGGGCAAGAACCCAAATTTCAGGGCCCAATGGTGCCCACCGCAGATAGCAGGGGCATAGTCCGGGTCTCTTAGGACCGGTGATATTATTTTGAAGATATTCCCTACGGAAATGTCCCTCCTTCCCACAGCCAAAACATGTCCTTGTTCCTGCCCCCTGGCTGGATTTTCCCTTTTCCTTTGGGGGTCTAATAGCAGCAGCCAATATTTGCCCCTGGATGAAGTTGCCATCAATGTCCCTGCAAATGAGAATGTAATTATTTAGACTTTTATTATGGTGAGAGCAAAAGGCCTCCTTACAATATTTGTTAGCATTTTTAAAGGCCATCTATTTGATCACAGGCATTGCAGGACTGAATCCTCCAAAAATTCTCTCTGACACCTGGGTAAGATGATCTACAAACTCATGGAAGGGTTCAGAAGCCCCTTGAATAATTTTGGACAATTGGTCCCCCCCCCCACACTTTAGTAGCAGCGCCTTCCAGGCTCCAAGAGCCGCCATGGCTACCTGGGCATAAACAGTAATATCATATTGTATCTGTTGCTGGATGGTGGCATATTGGCTGCTCCTTGTGAGCATGTCAAGATTTCTCTGGGGTTATCCTGCCTGTGCATTTCTCTGGGTTATTTAGGAACATATCTCTTGAAATTCTCCTTGACAAATCAAGTAATCCTCCTCAGAAAGAGGCTCATGACAAAGCTGTTGCCAATTGCTGGATTTCAGATTGAAAACCATAAAGGACTCCTCCAAAGACACAGTGAAAGTAGCCTGGGACCCATAATTCAGGGTGACCTCCTTAAGTTGTTTTATGTCTTTAAAACTAAGAGGATGGTGACGGCGGATAACCTGCCCAGGGTTGTTTGGGTCTGGGATTTCCATAACTGGAGCTACTGTCGGGCAGCATCGGATTCCCCCTTTCTGTCCTTCTTTGGGACCTGCGGGATAAGAGGGACTTCCCTGTTCTGAGTATGGAGGGGGACTCTTTGCCCTTTCTGTCTGATCTCTGATTCTGGCCTTTCTCAATTCCTTTTTAAGAGCCGTGATCTCGGCGAGCAATTGTTCTTCCTCCAACTCTGAGTCAGGATCTGAATTACTTTCATTTTCTATATCTGACAAGGAGGGATATAGGCGACTTTCAGGAGGGCGTCTCTCCACTCCAGGTCCTTATGAAAGGCCCTGTTCTCCCCCGAAGACAGGGTCTTTTTCTGATCTGCACGGGTACCCTGTGGCTTTTTGGATGTTTTTGGGCTCGTCTTCTTCACTTTTCGACTCAGAGCATAATGACTGCCGTCTCCGTCTTTTGTATCTTTTAAAACCTCTTTACTAGTTTGTGCCACCTGTTGCGGGCGGACCTTGTTTGTTAGAAGTGCATCCTTTACCAGTCTCCATAAAGAAAAGGTGGAGAAGAGCAGACTCTCAAGTCCCTCTTTCTCCAACAGTTTTTGCAGGTTGCGCTGGACCTCTTCCTAGTCGGGCACATTTAAGCCTCCACCCGTTATGAACCAAGGACTAGCCTGTTGAATGGATTTTAAAAAGCCTCAGGAGTTTTTGTCTTTACTGCAGTTTCCTGTTCCTCTAGGAGTTCCTTTAATTGAAATTTTAATTTGACCTTTCCGGGTGAATTACCCATCTTTCTTTCACTATCTACCTCAATATGTCCTGGCCAGCACAAGGGACGACCCCATCCACTTACCTCACTTTCAGGTCTCGGTGGGACCTCCAATTGCTATGCCTGCACGGCCTGGGACTGAGAATCTGCAGAGGGTGTCAAGATTAACAACACAGGACTCTTGCTTGATGTTAAGAAGGCTCTGTATTTTGCTCCAGGGGCTGGCTTTTATACCCTGGCATGAAGAGGAGGAAGTAGAGGAGGGCAGCTAGTCATCTCAGGTTTCAAGGAATGGTCAGGGCATTCTCAGGGGCTCGTCCCAGTGTTCCAGAAACCAAAGGAATATTTTGCCTTAGAAAACATGTTTTTTCTCTGCAGTTACAGCTGCCTGCCCTGAGGGCAGCAGGAGGAAGTGAATTCTTAGCTAAGGTATTAATTCCCACAATATCAGGTTTCAAGAAATACTGAAAATGTGAGAATAGAGAAATGGAGAAAGTGCATCCAGATAAGTGGTCAGGACTGGACCCTGGGAGGAACTGTTGATGTTCAGGCTTGGAAGGGACATGGAGACCCACAGCACCTCAGGTTGCTACCCCATCCTAATTGGAACCTGGGAGGAACTGTTGATGTTCAGGCTTGGAAGGGACATGGAGACCCACAGCACCTCAGGTTGCTACCCCATCCTAATTGCACACTATTCTCTCTCACAGTTTGGGGGACAAGAACGGGGACTGGAGGGATGAGATGGGGGAGGAGGGGAATACCTCTCCTGTGTGTCACAGACTGGGGTTTGCGGGGCCATAATCTGAACCAGCCCATCAGCCCCGTCCATTCCTGAGTCAGGGCATATGGATGAGGGAAAGGCTAGCTATAGACGATTAAAAAAAAGTCCGAGACATAAGATAGTGTCAGGAGGGCATCTTCAGTCCATGCTGAATGTACCCCAGTTTATTCATCCTCTCACTTAAGTAATCAACCAAAAGTGGGGACAATGACAGAAGACTTCTATTATTATGTATAAAGGGCAAATGGCAGTTAGTTCCCTTAATCCTAAAGACTCCATTATTCCTTTGACTTCAGGTGTAAACCCCTTAGGCCTGCCAATTGTTATTTGGATAGGAGTCATTCACCACCAAGGCCAGACACCCTGTAGCTGTTAGGCTAATGTCTTAAGGACAATAGGAGTGATTTGAGCTCTCTGAACTGGTGGCAAGATGGAACACCCCTGCCCCTCTCCTCCTTACACAAACCTTCTTTGAGGCAGGGGTCTCACTGTGTAGCCCAGGCTGCCCCTAAACGTGTGATCCTTCCAAGCTCTTCCTCAGCCCTTTGAGTGCTGGGATTACAGGAATGTGACATTATGCTACTGAGGACAGCTGCAGAGTGTTCTTTAACACAAGGCCCACATAGAACAAGTACTCACTATGTACCTAGTTCCAAAGCAGGGGAGCAACGTTGCATCACACATTATAGTGTGATTATGTGATCAGCCCAGAGATTCGAATTTTCATGGAGAAGGGTATGATTTAATAGTACTATGGAGCACTCAAAGGAAATCTTTTTTTGTTGTTGCTGCCCTGTTTTTTGAGGCAGGACACGATCTCACTCTGGTAGTCTACACTAGCCTGGAACTCATAGTGTGGCCCAAGCTGTCCTCAAATATCTATTAAGGTACCATCCATCCATCCATCCATCCATCCATCCCTCCCTCCCCTCACTTACTCTTCCAATCTGTTGGTACTTAATACAGCTTGGGCAAGATGAATGAGAAAAGGACTCTTCCCTTGAGGACTTCATAGGACACTGCCTGGTAAGGGGGAGTGACAGGGGGTGGGGAGTCACTGTAGTTCACAAAACTGAATGGGAAGGTCATCATGGCATCAGGCTTTAAAGTAGAGTATATGTCTGCTTAAGGGGAAGGAGTGTAAGAATGGAAAAATACAGCCTAACTCTCCACTGACCACAGGAAGCTACAAGTTTAAACCTTAAATTCCAGACCCTGCCCTCAGCCAGAAAATAGGCAAAAGGTCACATTCTTTGCAGTTTACGGCAGGACCCGCGCAAAGGCGGACCTCCTGGGCTATAGGAAACTGATTGGTCTATGGGACTCAGGCTTGGATGGTTTAAATTAATTGGTCCGCACTGCTCGGGCTCTGGATGCTATGAGATGATTGGTTTACGATGTGCAGGCTTTGTTGTAATCCTATAAAAACTGCCTTAATTCTGCCCTTGTGGTCCTCAGTCCTCTACCCCTGTGTGGTGCATGACTGTGGACCCCAGTGCACTTGGAATATAAAAGACCTCATGTTTTTACATCAAGACTGCTTCTTGTGAGTGATTTGGGGGGGGCACCTTTCCTGAGTGGGAACGTGAAGGTCCGTGCTCTGTGGGTCTTTCAGGACAAAGACCTGAGCTGGTTTTCTGAAGGAGGAACATCTGAGCTGGCTCTTGAAGGAGAGGGATTCTAGAGGAGCAACGGAAGGGAAGGTGTCCCAGAAGAAGCCCAGCACTTGGGAAGGAGCCTACTGCTTGGAAGTGGAGGAAGGTAGAGGGCATGACAGAGACCATAAAGGCTTCAAGCACTCTGATAAGCTGGGGGTGACAGTTCTTCAAATCAAAGGAGGGATGGAGCTAAGTGAGTCCTCAGGGACTCCACAGGCTTGGGAGTCTCCCTTTCTCTGCCCACTTCTTCCTGAGCTGCTAGTGCCCAGGACATTCCTGACCACAAAGGAGCCAGCCCTGACAAGCGTCTCTCATTAAATGACAGAAAAGTCAAATAGATTCTGTTCATTCACAAATAGAAACTCAGCCAGTGGTGGTGGCAGCACTCAGGAGGCAGAGGTGGGTGGATCTCTGAGTTTGAGGCCAGCCTGATCTACAGAGTGCGTTCCAGGACAGCCAGGGCTACACAGAGATCCTGTGTTGGAAAGAATAGAAACCCTGACTGTGGATGAGACAGGGAGGCAGTTAGTGGAGCAGGGAAGGCCCATCCTGGAAGAGGGAGTCCGCAGGAGTGTGGGAGTTATGCAGATGGGTCTCCAAGGTCTCCCAGCACTTAAGGCTTATCTGAAGCTGGGGACCTTTGTAAGGTGTATGGTTTTTTCCGCCTGCCACCGAGTCTTGTCCCGCCACCACGCCAGCCACAAATAACACGCAGAGACTCTGTATTTGATATTATGCTGTTGGCCAGTTACTAGTTTCTTATCGGCTAGCTCTGTCTTAATTATTAACCCATTTCTATGTATTTCCACGTGGTCTTACTAGCGAGAGGTGGCTGGCGGTTCTATTCTCTCCAGATTCTCCATCTTGACTCCTTCTTACTACTTCCTATTTCCTCCTTGTCTCCTAGTCCCTCCTATCTTCCTTTCCTATTGGCCAACAGTGCTTTATTCATTAAGCAGTATGAGAAACATATACAGAATGACATCTCCCATCATCTCCTCTTTTCTGTCTAAATAAAAAGAAGGGTTTTAACCTTATCATAGCAAAATAGACCTCAGATTCCCAGGGTCTCTTAGATGGTACACTGAATGACAAGGGCTGCGAATTGACTCTGAGCAGAGCTTAGTGGTTCTCACCCTTCCTAACGCTACAGTTCCTCATGCTTTGGTGACCCCCAACCATGAAATTATTTTGTTGCTACTTCATAACTGTAACTTTGCTACTGTTATGCATCATAATGTAAATATCTGACATGCAGGATATCTAGCATTTGACCCCAACAGGGTTGCAACCAATATGGCTGTCCTGGGACTCAGTCTGTAGTTGAGTCAGTCTGTCTCTGCCTCCAGAGTTCTTGGATTAAAGGCATGGGCCACCACTGTCTGGCAGGAAATATTTTTGAAAACATCTGTACAGGTGTTTTCATAAGTACTTTGCATTAACCTTAACCATCCAAGTGACCCTGTCTGGTAGGCATTATCTTCATTTTACAATCAAAGGAAATGAGATGTAAATGTGTCCAAGGTCACACCTTCGCCTGGTGAGGACAAAGTGTGGGGTCCTAACTAAATTGTCTCTAGTTACTTTCACGACGTGAGTCTAATTTTATTTTTTATTTAGCGATTTTGTTTTATTTATTATTTATTTATTTATTTATTTATTTAGAGATAGGGTTTCACTGTATGTATAGCCCTAGCTGTATTAGAACTCACTCTGTAAACCAGGCTGGCCTTGACCTTAGAGATCTGCTTGCTTCTGTGCAAGGTCTGAAGACGTGTGCCACCACTCCCTGGCTTTAGTAACTTATTTTGTGTGTGCATATGGGTAGTGTCTGCATGGGAGTCAGACAACAGCCCCCATAGTCATTTTCTCCAGCTATGTGTGTTGTTCTTTTGCTGCGCAGCTAATGCCTAAGAAACACAAACATGAGACTCAGCGCCCACGTGGAGTTTATTGAGAGAGGCAGAGAGAGAGCAGAGAGAGGCAAAGAGAGAGAAGCACTTGGCATGCTTGCTTTAAAAGAGGCTTGCGCATGCGTAACTGAGTCCTCTGGCCGCCAGGTAAAGCTGACTTAGGGATGACAAGGCCATGAGCGTCCAGCCCATCCTTGGGGCAGGGGTCAGCTGGCTGCTAGTTCCTAACAATGTGTGCCCCAGTGATAGAACTCAGGTCATCAGGCTTGCCGGTAAGCGCCTATCTATGAGGCTCAAGGAGTGAAATTTATTTACAAACTGGGAGTTGGGTATGTTACCCAATTCTTCAGCATAGGAACTAGAATCGGAACTTTCCTTCATGGCATCGTCTTAAGTTAGAGGAGAAACTGAGATTTAAATATTTATTGAATAAACTGCATCAGTCCAATTCATCTTTTCATGATCAGATGGGGAAACAAAGGAAACGTTATTTCCCAAGATTAATTTAGCTCAATCTTGACACTGTGATCGTCACATCTTCAGAACCACAGGTTCATTCCCAGCAGCCAAGTCTTGGCCTTTCAAAAGCTCGCTGACCTCTCACCTCGTAGAGCGGTGCATTCTGGGATTTGAAGTATCCTGAAGCTCCTCTTCCGCGTGGGCCAATAGTATTGGGGCACAGTCGGCTACACCGCTTTCGTTGCCCGCTGGTTCGTCAGCGAGCCTCTGGGAGTTAGCCAATGAGAAGTGCTCGGGTCCTGGTCGCCTAGGAAACCCCGAGACAACAAGATGGCGGCGCTGCGGGACGGCTCGCTGGCCCCGTGGTGAGTCTCAGCTCATCCTTTCTGCCCCGCCAAGTCTTCCGGGCAGGCCAGGGCCCTCGCCCCGACTCCGAGGACCCGTGGCCTGCGTGGTTCAGCTCAGCAAGGCAGTGGGGACCCTGCTCACCGTGTCGCGCGCGGAGGCGGGGCAGATGGCGGACTCCCGGCCGGGGTTTGGGCGCCGTAGCTCACCCTGCGAGCACGCCCAGCTAGGGGTGTGGAGGTTGGCGCGCAGCCGCCTGCCAGTTACTGAGCCCGGTGTGTCGAGGGGTGAACGCCTAGGGCAGCACTGAGTTCGGTCCTCGCGGTGGAAAAGCATAAGACACGTTTGTAACCCTCATTGGAGGCGACAACCATAGCTTTACAACCTTTGTCGGTTGTGGCGGGCTGAGGCTGGAAGACTGCGAGTGTGGAGCTCATCTGAGCTACGTAGCGAGTCCTTGACCAATTAGGGCAATTCCAGGAGACCTTGTCTCACATTTAAAAAAAATAAATCGAAGCCAGGTATGGTTGTACACGCCCTTAGTCTCAGCATTCGGGAAGCAGAGGCAGGAGAGGATCTTTGAGTTTGAGGCCAGCCTGGCCTACATAGTGAGAATCTGTCTCTTAAAACAAAAATAAAATAGAGAAGGCTGGGCTGGTGGTCTGCAGACCTGTAATCTTAACTACTTGCGAGGCTGAAGCAGGATGAGCATCACATGTTTAAAGTCAGCCTGGACTTTAGAGCCAGTTCAAGGCCATTTTGGGCAAAGACCTTTCTTTTTCTTTATATATAAGTTTATACGTATATGTTAGTGTCTGCATATGTGTATGTGCACCGCGTGCATGTCTGGTGTGAGAGGGAGCCACAAGAAGGCATCAGATTTCCTGGAACTAGAGTTACAAGAGTGCCATGAGCTACCTACCATGTGGTTGCTGGGAATCAAAGCCAGGTTCTCTTCAAGAGCAGCAAGTGCTCCTAACCTCTGAGCCATTTTCAAGCCTAACACTTTCTTTCTTAAAAAAAAAGACGATAGATAAAGCACAGCAGTACAGCCCTATGTAGCATGTGTACGGCCTAGGGTCACTCTCCACCCCTGAAAAAGGTAATTAAAAATAAGTTAAATTTAGTTCCAGCACTCAGGAGGCAGAGGCAGGAGGATCTCTGTGAATTTGAGGCCAGCCAGGATTAAACAGTGAAATTTTGTCTCAAAATAACAAGGATTTAAGGAGACAGATTAGTTGATGAAGCACTTGCTTTGCAAGATTGAGGAAGTGATTTTGCTCTCTAGAACCTACTTAAGAACAACAACAAAAACAGGTGTGAGGGTTGGTAAGATGGCTCGGTGAATAAGGGCTCCTGCTGCCATGTCTGATCGACTAAGGTCCATCCCCAGGATCCATGTGGTGGAAAAAGGAAACTGAGTTCTTCAGGTTATTCTCTGACTTCCACATGCTCACCATAGTGTACATGTGCCCATACACACATATAAATAAATAAATGTTGAAAACAAAACAAAAAACCCACATGTGACACAGACAGGCACTTGTCATCCCTGTGCTGAGGAAATGGAGGCAGGTGGGGCCCTAGAGCTTGCTGCTTGCCACCTTAGATTGATTGAACAGCGGCAGGCTAGGCCTGGAGAGATGGCTCAGAGGTTAAAAGCACCAGCTGCTCTTCCAGAGGTCCTGAGTTCAGTTCCTAACAATCACAGCCATCCATCATGAGATCTGGTGCCCTCTTCTGGAGTGCAGATATACATGGAAACAGAATGTTGTTTACATAAGTAAGTAAAATCTTTGGAAAAAAAAGTTCCAGTAAAAATAAATAAAGAGTGGAGAGTGCCCAAGGACTCACACTCCAGGTGGTTCTCAAAACACTCACACATAAGTACCTACCTGTACATGTGTACACACACACACACACACATAAATAAAATAGTGGTGGCATTTGCAGGACTCTGACCACTAGGAAGACAAGGCAGAGAGATCACAAGTTAGAGGCCATCCTGGACTAAATATTGAGACGTCTCAATAACAAAACAAACAAAAAATGCTTCCACTGGCTGGTGGTGGTGGTGGTACATGCCTTTAATCCCAGCACTTGGAAGACAAAAGTGGGAGACAAAAGCAGGTGGATCTTGTGAGTTTGAGGCCAGCCTGGTCTACAGAGCGAGTTCCAGGACAGCCAGAGCTGTTACACAGAGAAACCCTTCTTGAAAGAGCAAAAACAAAAAAATGTTTAAAAACCCTTTGGACTGGAGGGATGGCTCAGTAGTTAAGGGCACTGGCTGCTCTTCCAAAGGTCCTGAGTTCAAGTCCTAGCATGTACATGGTAGCTCAAAACCATCTGTAATGAGATCTGGTACCTTCTCTGGTGTACAGGCATTCTGTATACATAATAAATAAGTAAATCTTAAAAACAAAAATTTTTTTGGAGGCAGTGGCACGTGCCTTTAATCCCAGCAATTTGGGAGCAGAATCAGCCAGGTGGATCTCTTAGTCAACAGAGCAAGCTTCAGGACAGCCAGGGCTACACAGAGGGAAAAAAAAAATTCCTGTCTAAAAACCTTAATTTTATGCTTTGAAGTGGTGGCGTATATAAAGTTTGTCTTGGTAAAGCTATGTAATTAAAAAGGTGGTTATATAGTATATGATTCTATTTATGTAACTTTATCAAAGAAAATTCCTGAGATGAGCAGGAGTGGTGGCTCATGTCTCCTCTACCCCTGGTACTCAAGAGTCAGGTGAGATCTCTGTGAGTTCTAGACTAACCAGGGCCACATAGTGTCTTAATAAATAAATGAGGAAAGAAAAAATTCTAGAGATAAAATAGTGGTGGTTGCCAGCGGTCAAGGCTGGTGAGGAGGCATAGTATGACTCAGCCTGCAAGAGGAAAGCCTGTGGGGATGGGAAAGGCCTGCATCTTGATGGCAGTGGTAAATCCCAATCTGTCCATGTGATCAGGCGGCACTAGCCTGTACACACAAACTACAGAAACAGCCAGTTCCTGCTGCTCCTGTTTTACTGGGGTTGTGTAAAATGGTAACTACAGAGGGAAGCCGGGTGATGGATACACGGGACCCCTCAGAGCTGTTTTCTTGTTAATCTCTGATAATTTCCAAATACAAAGGCAAGGTATAGCCTAAGAAGAAATAGAAGGAAAATGGGGGGGGGGTGTTTAGCTTAGCCAGAGGAAGGATATGAGTCAGAGCAGAAGACCATCCCAGAAGAGGAGTTACGGTTGGAGAGATGGCTCAGCTGTTTTAAGTTTGGTTCCCCGGAGAGGGTGCTAATGACAGGGTGCCCTGTGTTCCAGGCATTGTGCAGCTGTCCTCAGTGCAAGGATGCTCAGGTGGGGATAATTTGAAGAGGCAGACAGGGCCAGGTCACCCATGGGAATTTTATTTTCTTCTTCACCCTCTTCCTCCTCCTTGCCCTTGTCCTCTCCTCTTTTTTAGATAGGATCTCACTATGTAGTCCTGGCTGGCCTGGAACACACAGGGATCTGCCTCCCCAAGTGCTGGGATTAAAGGTATGCACCACCATGCCCAGCTTTGAGTTTTTCATTCAAGGGTGAAAGGAGCCCTCGGGGAGGTTTGTTCAGGGGCGTGGCGTGTCATTGTTGCTTGTAGGCATGAATAGAAGGAGCCACTAGGGGCCGTCCTGTTTAGCTACATAAATCATACGGGAGTCCAGACCCACAGAGCAATACAGGGTTATGGTGAGGAGGCTGGATGATGGGTGAGGGAACTCTGCTCCAAGGCCTTGGAGGCTCTTTTGAGGAAAGGGTGGATCATGAGCCCCAGACTTCAGAAAGGTGAGGGAGGCTGTCTCCAGGCAGCATGGGTTCCCCTATTGGAGAGTGTCAGTCTGTCCTCTTTCTGTGAGGAGGGAGGAGTTTATTTGGCCTAAACTTCTATGTCACAGTCTAACATGGAGGGAAGGAAGTCAGGCATAAACTAAAAAAAAAAAAAAAAAAAAAAAAAAAAAAAAAAAGATCATGGAGGGATGCTGCTTACTGGCTTGTTCCCCATGATGTTCTTAGCCTGCTTTATCCAACTCATGACCTCGCTGCCCAGGAGTGGCACAGTCAGCAGAAGGGCTGGGCCCTCCCCCATCAATCATCAATCATCAATCAAGAATAGGCCCCCCAGGCTTGCCTACAGCCTAATCTGATGAGAGCTTTTTCTCATCGAGGCAGTGAGGTTCCCTCTTCCCAGATGATGCTAGCCGGTGTCGACAAAAACTACCCCAGCCTTGGGGAAGGCCAGTGTCACATTTCCAGAGGACAGCTTTGGATTTAGCCTGAAGACTCATTTCAGACCCTTCCTGATGGAGATCCCTTCTTTGGCTCTAGGATTGCTAGGTTTTAGTCATTTTACATGGGGAACAGATTGGTGGCTTTTAGTTAGAGCTGGCTTTCACATGCATATTCTCCATCAGAAGAAGGGAGTCAGCATTTTCAAGTGTTCGTCCCCTGTGCCATTACCAATGGCCCCACATCATATAGCCACAATTCAGCTGGCAGGGGCCTGCCTTTGAGCTTGGCACTGGGCAGAATGCTTTGGGACTTTGAGCCCCCCTCCCCTCCAGTCACCTGCCTTGTGGATGCTGATACCATGCACATTTTACATGGGAGAAAGTGAGGTGCCAGTTAACACTGTGGGCAGCAGGCCATGTACGAGGGAGGGCCCAGGCTTTGACTTCATGTTACATGACTGTTCTCAATGAATCCCGCCTGTGGCTAGCCCACTCTCCCTCTGAGACTGTAGGAGTGGCACCAGGGTTCCGGCAGGCAGGGAGGAGATACCTGGGTTTTATGCCAGCCAGCTCAGTTATGGTCCCTAAGAGCACACGCTCTAAGCTTAGGGAAGCTCCAGGCCCTGCACCCCACCAGGCAAGGGGTTCTGTGTTCAGAACAGAGTCAGCTGCTCAGAGGAGCCAGCAGATGTCAGGAATCCCGACCCACTCGGAGGAGTAAGGCCTGCTTCTCCTGGACAGTGCTCTTCCAGGGAGAGCTGCAGCTCCCTCCTCCTGACCTGAAACCCTGGGTCTCCTCTGTCCCCAAGGGCTGACTTCCGTCTTTCCTCTCAGGAGTTCTTGACAACTAGCCTCGAGACTAGAGCTATGAGCTCACCTCTGGCCTCTCTTAGCAAGACACGGAAGGTGCCCCTAGAGTCGGAGCCTGTGAATCCTGGGTAAGGAGCCAGCTGGTCTCAAGGTCCTTGTGCCCCTGCCCTGTCTCCTCCTTAACCCTTCCCTCACAGAGGAGAAAGACTGCTAGTGTCTAATGCAGAGAGCAGTTGGTTTCTCTCTGTGTCTACCTCCCTTCCCTTTGTGCCTTCTGGGAACTCTGCTTTGTGTTGACCACAGATGGGACAGTGCTTTCTGTTAGGCATGACCCCGGGAGAGCGCTTATCATTCACTGTTCACTCTGCAACTCTGCAAACATGATGTTCTGTCAGCCCTGGTTAGGCTCTATGCTGGGCTCTTGAAAAGCCTTTTCTTTCTTTATTTAATTCCTTTGGCTTTTCAAGACAGGGTTTCTCTGTGTATGTAGCCCTAGCCATCCTTGAACTCACAGAGATCCACCTGCCTCTACCTCTGAAGTGCTTGAATTAAAGGTGTGTTACCACACACCCGGAGCAAAGCTTTTTCTATCTCCAGTTTCCTGGTGCTTTTCTAAAGCACTTAGAGCCTTGCTTAGACCCAGAGAGGTTAAGCAGAAAGCCTGGACCCACTGCACTTCAGAGAGCAGCTAGGGTCAGCTTCATGGGCTGGAGGATTTTGAGGTCTTCCCACCAAAATGGCCCTACATTGTCTCTGCATCGTTCTCTGTTGGGAGGAATTAGTCGTTATAGACACAGTGTGTCTCTTGGCTCACCCTGGCTAAGGACAGCTTGAGGGAGGGGGATATCTTCAGGAGATAGAGGCTTAACCTCTGTCTCTTTTAGCCTTGCATGGGGCCTGGAACCTTCCCTTGGTGACATTCCAAGAAGCTTAATTTGTATTTGTTCCTTCTTCCTGCCTGGGTCCCCAGGAGGCGAGGGATAAGAATCTACGGAGATGGTGAGTGTGTGCTCTGCCCCGGTCCCTTCCCTTCTCACCAGTCTACTCTCCTTACACCTGGGCAGCAAGGGAAAGCGCATGCTGAGCCTTGGACTGAGCATCTGCCTGCCCCCTGTACTCTTCAGCTCTCTGCCCCTGCTCAGAGGTCTGAGCCACTCCCTTGCCCTGCTCCTCAGCAGAGATGCCCACACTATCATAGCACTCCTGCCTAATGTGAGATGGTTTTGGGTACCTCGAAACTCGGGGAAGACCAGAGATGGGGACCTCAGCCTTTGCCTTATGGCCTTCCCTCCCTGGAGCTCTGGCCTTATCACTGGCCTGATTGTGCACCCTTGGGGGGCAGTATACAGACCGTTTAATCTTGGCCAGGGCCCAGGGCCAGAGTGCTTTCTGGGCTGTGGCCCCAGAGCAGTGACCTGGGCGTCCCTGTCTGCAGAAGATGAAGTGGACATGCTGAATGATGGACAAGACCCAGAAGAAAAGATCCCTTCCTGCTATGGAGGCATCGGTGCCCCTGTGGGTAGGCAAGGTGAGAGCAGAGAGCTGAAGGGTGGCTATGGGTCCCCTTGCTCAGAGCAGCAGGAGAGGCTCTAGAGATGGGGTAAGGCCATGTGAGCCATGGCTCCTACTCTCACCTGCTGGGTTGAGACACTGCTGTTAGTTCTTGCTAGCTGGCCCAGTGCCTGTATGCCCAGACCCATCCAGGACAGGATTTAATCAAAGCCACAGGTTGGGGAGGGGGCTGGCCAAGCCCCTGGCAGGGTGGAGCTAGCAACTCTCCAGTCTCCAGCAAATGGTTCTGCAGTTCAAGTTCAGAGACCACAAAAGGCCTGACGGGGAGCTCAGCCTCTGGCCATATGCCTTCTTATCAGCAATACCCAAAAGGCTGAGAGTTCCATAGCAGGGCATTTCACCTGACTTTGTGTCTTCAGGGGCCTGTATGGAGTGGGGTGGGGACAGGGGGAAAGGGGCCAGATTGGCACTGGGCTGGATCAAGGGAAGATGGGGATGAGGCTAGAACTTTCCACCAGGTGTGACAGCTTAAACACCTTTAACATCTTGCTTCCCTGTCCCCTGGGGAAGGAGAGCAGTGGGCTGGCTGGCATGTTGTAAGGCTTTGGTAAGGTGCTGCTTGTTGGGGGTCCCTGGCTATCACACAGGGTACCCAGAGCTGAAGGGCAGCAGGAAGTGCCCTTAAACCAAACTCCCCTCCATTTGACATTGGCAGAGGGCCAAAGTAGAAGACAAAGGACTGGCCTAGCTCAAGTCCCGTAGAGACTTCATCACAAAGAGAAGGATCTTGTACACCTGGCTAGCTGGGGACAGTAGTGATCATGTAGCCACCGCCTCCTTCTCTGCCAGGGACACTTCCCCCTGCCACATCCAGCTGGTCGTCAATAGGACCTGCCTTCCCTGCTCCTTTGTTCTGCCCCTCCCCGCCCCCACTGCCCTCTTAAGAGCGGCTCTCTGCTGGCTAGATCCTAGATGGCTCCTCAGTCACCTGTTGTCCCAGAGTCTTTCTCCATGCCCCCTTTTCTTCCACACTTCACTGTGGGCATTCCACCTCCCCGGACTCTTCCTCCTCCCCATACCGCTCCAGTGAGGGCAGCCATGCTCTAACTTGAGGGCTGGTAATTCATCCTGGGCATCCAGTGTTGTCTCATGACAGCGGCTGCAGTCCCTGCTTCCCATGTAGTTAGGGTACCTGGTGTGTATGGGGATGAAGAGGGCTTGTGTTCCCATCTTACTCTTTCTCTCTCTCTCTCTCTCTTTTTAAGAGGATGAGTTTTGGGATAGTCTCATGTAGTTTAGGTTGGCCTCAAACTCACTATGCAGCCATGGATGACCTTGAACTCCTGGCCCTCCTCTGTTGGGATAAAAGTGGCCTATCATTACCCTGACTCCCAAGCTGTATTTTGAACTTTTTTCAGTGTACAGACAAGTTGAAGTAAGAATACAGTGTCTCCTTTCATAGCAACTGTAAGGAGTATGGTTTTTCCGCCCGCTGCTGGTCTGTCCCGCTGCCGCGCCATCCCCAGTTAACACACAGAAACTCTGTATTTGATATAATGCTATTGGCCAGGTACTAGTTTCTTATTGGCTAGCTCTGTCTTAATTATTAACCCATTTCTATGTATTTCCACGTGGTCTTACCAGCGAGAGGCAGCTGGCAGTTCTACCTTCTCCAGACTCTCCATCTTGACTCCTCCTCCCTCCTTCTTCCTTGTCCCCCTAGTCCCGCCTATCTTGCTTTCCTATTGGCCAACAGTGCTTTAGTCATTAAACCAGTATGAGAAACCTATATACATAAAGACATCTCCCATCAAGCAACAGATCTCACCATAAACACCCCATCCCAGCCTGTACATAGATGGGCATACAAGGGCATCTCTTGGGTGAGCAAGTTAGAGGAAAACTGCGTAAGTCCTGACCTTCATATCTAGCTCCTGCATCTCCTAGTTATAAGGAAATACATCCAGTGTCAGCACTGAACCTCTGAGCTTGAATAACCTATTAATCCCCATAACATCTATCTCTTCTATGCTCCAGTCTCCTCAGTAGTTCCAAACATCTCTCAGAATGATTCCCCTGACCTGGGATTTGGGAGGCAGTGAGGCTTCATGCATTACAGCAATATGATTTATGCCCGTTTAAATCTCTAAAACAGTGGTGTTAACTTAAAAAAAAAAAACAAACAAACCAGGATTTAACTATGTACTCCTGCTGTCCTGGAACTCATTCTGTAGACCAGGCTGGCCTCAAATTCACAGAGATCCCCTACTTCTGCTTCCCAAGTGTTAGGATTAAAGGTGTGCGCCACCATGCCCATCTGGCAAAGTCTCAACCACTTGTATTGTGGGACACAGGGATGTTGGGTGATTATTTATTTATTGTGTGTGTTCCTGTGTTCACACACAATGTTGAGTGTGTATGTGTCAAAGAACAGCTCACTCTTTTCCTTCCATCATGTGGATCCCAGGAATTCAACTCAGGTCACTAGGCTTGATGGCAAAGAGATGGCTGAGTGGGTTAAGTACTCCCTATGAATGCAAGAGGCCCTGAGTTCAAGTCCCAGCACCCATATAAAAGCCTGTCATGACCCTGGATATCATTAGAGGTCAGAGACAGGTGAACTGTAGGAGTTTTCTGGCCAGCTAGCCTACCCCAAACAGCAATCTTTAGGTTCAGCATTTGCCTAGTATGCATATAGCCCTAGGTTTGCCCGCCCCTCCCCTCCCCCTGCCACCAAAAAAAAAAAAAAAAAAAATGTGAAGATCGATAAAGGAAGGCACTTATGTCCTCCTTTGCCTCTGCATGTGTGTGGATGGGAATGTGTAACCCTGTATACACACACACACACACACACACACACACACACACACACACACAGGACCTGTTAGCCTGTATGTTGCACCACTGACGCACATACTTGAAACAGATGCACCCCACCCAGCTTCACAAAGTAGCCCACTGCTTCATGGCCCACTGTGAGGACTGCATGAGCTGCTCTGGGTAAAGAGCTTCAAGTGCCGCATCATGGAAGTGTTAGCTGCTGTTGGGACTGCTCTCTGTTCTTGCGGCCCTCTCCCTCTCTGGCCTTTCCCATGTCCGCCTCAGCTCCAGGCATGGGCAATAGAAACTTGGTCCTCTTGGCAGGAACTGTATTCAGTGACTCAGAGCTGATGACCTCCATGGCCAGGAAGCTGCAGGAGCTGGAGCAGCAGCTGAAGGCCCAGAACGACGAGATACTATCCAAGGTAGGGCCTGAGGCAGGAGACAGTCAAGGAGGACTGTCCCCTCCAACTGAATGGCCTGTTTTGATGGCAAGCCATGGCCTGGGAATGATTTTGGTCCCTCTGAGCCAAGCAGAGGGCAGAACCTGATAGAATGTGGGCTGGGCAGTTAGCAGGCTGCTGAGCAGAGGGGGCGAGCTGGACTGGGCCCAAGGCCTGCTCTGTGCCTTTCCTCTACTACTGCTGTCAGAGAGATAGGGCTTTCTGAGGCTCAGAAGTAGGGGCTATACCGAAGGGTAATAGGGACAGGCTAATGCTCACACACAGGCAAAAGGCGTGGCCCATCCCACGGGAAGGACTAAAGCTTACCTTATTACCACCCTGGTGGGGCTCTGGGAGCCACCAGGATTTGCACTGACCCAAGTCTCACTGCTTCAGGACCAGAAGATTCTAGCCCTGGAGGATTTGGTGCAGACCCTCCAGCAGAACCAGGGTAAGAAACCCTTGGTTAGGTGTCTGCTCAGATCCATGTATCATGGGAGCCTGGACAGTAGCTTTGGAATTCAAGGCTTCAAGAGCATCAGGACTGTTCACTGTGGGACTGTGGGTGACAGCTGCAGCTGTGCCTGAACCATCTTCTAGGAATGTGTGCACCCCTGGCTCAAGCATGTGTCCTTCACAGGCTTATTGATTCATTAACTGAACAAACCTGAAGTACCAGGCAGACTTTTGGTGGGCTCTGGACAACTGGAACCAGAAAGACAACAACCCTTTACCCTGTACCTTACCCTAGACTGCACTGTTCAGAGCATGGAGGGATGTCAGTTCAGGCATCCCCATCCCCACCCAGGGTGAGAGACCGACCAGCTCAGGGGCTGTTCTCAGAGAATCCCCAGTCAGAAAACCTTAGGGTAGAGCACTTGCCAGCCCCCAGGTTGTGGTAGCAGAATCGCTTACTCACTTCTCCCCCAACAGCCAATGCAGCTCTGCAGAGGCAGGAGGAGCTGGAGACTCAGTGCATTCAGCTGCAACGTCAGGTTGGCGAGATGGAGGTGAGGGGTCGAGCTTGGTGGAGTGGGTGGCCAAGCAGCTTTCCCTGGTCTCAGTCTGTCTAGAAGGATGTGTGGCAGAGCCCCTCACCATCATTCAGGGGCCCTGCCCCTTTCCCTGCGCTGGGCCGACTCAGTTTAGAGCCAGGGTAGAGGGTGGCACCGTGACACACTGCTCCATTTGGGCTGAATCAAACCCTGAACACCCACTCTCGCTTGCTGCACTGGCTAACTCTCCATCGTTCTATCCCAGCACTACGGCTATGTGGCTAGCCCTTCTGTCCTCACGGACCTGCCCTACTCTCCATGTCTTGCCTGGGTCTTTAATGAACTTTCCCTACCTTAGGACCTGGCCCATGCTATTGTCTGCGTGGATCACATCCTGCCGCCTCCTGGAGATAAATTTTCACTTGTTTCCTTGAAGCCCTTTCTAACCTGTGACCAGTGTAGTCTCTCATCCTCTGCTTTCTCTCCTTAGAGCCTCATAGCCTCCTCTGGGGGACTATAAACTCCATGAGGGGGTGCATGGCTCACCACGGACCTAGTGCTCACGGTCCCCTCTGGCCACAATTTCTTTACCCAGTGATTTTTACCTCACTCACTTTTCTGCCACTCAGAATTGTGGTCAAGCTGCAAGGCTTGAGTTGGAAGGAACTGAGGGCTCAGAAGCGTCAAGTACCCCTGCCTGCTCAGTGCCAGCGCCTCAGTCCTCTGCCCGCCCACCCCTGAGTCTTGTCTGGGATGGAGCACCTCTGGCTCCAAGCAGAAGGCTTTCCAAAGCCCCAGCCCATACTATCAGCTCAAGCATGCATCTTTCACATGTTTATGGACTCATTAATTGAGCGTTAACTGCCTTGTTTGACACTGCCAGCCATTAGGCTTGTGGCATCTGTACAAAAAGACAATCCCCACATGCATGAAGCTGACAGTCTACAGAAGCAGAGACACGTGACGAGACAGGATGCGAGAGTGCGGGGGCCATGAAGTGGGCTACAAGTTGGGGGAGGAGCCGCTGCAAGCAAATTTGGAAAGGGGGGGTGGGACTAGCCCGTGTCTAGGCAAAGAGGTAGAAGGTTCTGCCCGCCACTGGCTGTGTTGGAGGCCATGAGAAGAGGGAGACCGAGAGGTCAGGCCAAAGGGGCCTCGCTGTGGGCTCTGCTTGGAGGGAGTCTGCGTGGGAGTGAGCGAGAGCCACAAAGGAGAGTGTGGTCCGGGCCGGGCGCTGGGAGCCTCACAGGTGCATGCAGTAAAAATGGCAGAGAAGCAGCGGTGTAGTGGAGGGAGGGAAACCAGCTGTGTTGAAGGACAGAATGGCTCCCGGGTTCGGCAACAGCAGGAGTAAAAACTAAGCCGAAGGTTTCAGTAGAAGGCCTGACAGACACCCCTGGCACCCTCTGTGTGGGACAAAGGTGGGGAGCAGAGGCCGGTGAGATGATTGCCAAGGGTGGCCGGGGCTGCTGTCGGGTGGTCGGAACTCCGATGTGGGTCATAGGGGTTGGTAGTTGGAGAGGCGCTCCTTGCTGGGGTGGAGAGAGGTCTCGGGGGCAGGGTGGGGCTGGGGACCATTAGCATGAGTGGATTAGGGTGCTTGCTGGACATCTGCTTAGTTATGAGTGGGACTCAAGCTCAGAGGTGAGAGCCACACTGAGTGTGGATTTAGGCTCTGTCCTTATGGATGTAGGAGTGGACAAGAGCCATAAAAGTGAGTGTGGTCAGGGCGGGGACAGGTGTGTGTGGGTAGAAATGACAAAGAAGCAGGCTCACATGCAGTGAGAGGAAAAGCAGCTGTGTTGGACAAGGGGAGACAGAATGGCATCAGGGTTCCGCAATAGCAGATAGTTGGCTGAGCTGTGGAGGAGAGCAGCTGGCAGAGAAGGGGAGACAACCTGTAACAGGAGTATAAACTGCTCTAGCCAGGTATGGTTGAGCCCGCCTTTAGTCCCAGCACTTGGGAGGCAGAGGCAGAGGCAGGTGGATCTCTGTGAGTTCCAGTCCAGCCTGATCTACAGAGTGAGTTCCAGGACTGTCAGGGTTACACAGAGAAACCGTGTCTGACAACACCCTCCACCACCAAATTAATAAATAAAAGTATAGGCAACTCCTCCTGGGCCGGGAGGCGACTCAGTCAGGAAAGTGTTTGCTTTGCAAGCATGAGGATCCTTGTTCTGTCCCTAGAACCATTAGAAAAAGAAAAGCCAGAAATGGTTTCATGGAGTAATTAATCATCCTAGAGCTGGGGAAACAGAGTCAGGCAGATCTCTGGGGCTCTCCAGCCAGCCTTGGATTCAGGCAAGGCCCAGGCCATTGGCTGAAAAACACCACGATGGACAGTGCCTGAGGAGACGGACACCCAGCTTGTCTTCTGGCCTCCACATACAAGTGCGTGTGTACATGTGCACCAACACACCCCTGGAATCACAGACACATGAACATGTGCACACACAAAGCCAGTGTGTCAGAAAGCAGAGGGAGGCTCATTTCTGTAGTGCAGTGTCCCTGTCTCCTCCTCATGCTCAGGCAAGGCCAGGCCAACAGTCCAGACTGGTAGCTTGCTTTATAGAGTTGTTGAGTCGTGTGCTGTGTTAAGTACTTGGTGTGAGGGGTCCTATTGCGCACAGTGAGACAAGTGTTGTCCTGTCCCCCCTCATAGAGGAGGACACTGCTGCTCTAGGTCAGTGGCTTCCAGTCCAGGACCTCCAGCACATACTTTGTCCAGGGCGCTCTGGGCTGAGAGGACAGGCTGGGCATCAGACCGGTGATGCTCTCCCTGGAAACCGGGTAGGTGATGCCACGCCACATCTTGCTCTTCTGCCCATAGCGGTTCCTCAGTGACTATGGCTTGCAGTGGGTGGGTGAGCCCATGGACCAGGAGGACTCAGAGGAAAAGATAGTCTCTGAAAATGATGATCAGGACTGGATGAAGGCCAAGAAGTTCTGGAAGCCAGGTAAAGTAGAGCATCTGCCCTGGCCCCCTTCCAGCAGCTCCCTGTTAGCCTGCCCCTCTTCCAGAGGGGCCCTGGCCTCCCAGCATTGGGTTGGGGGTGGGGGATGCTAAGTTACCCAACACCTTGTCCCTGACCCAGGGAAAGAAAAGCCAAGGTCTCCCTCCCTGGTCTCACTTCAGTCTCTACCTGCTCATCTGCCAAGGGCTACAGAGACCCAGACTTACTAGACATTTGATGCTTTGTTTTTGCTTTTTGAGACACGGTTTCTCTGTGTAGCCCTAGCTGTCCTGGAACTCACTCAGTAGACCAGGCTGGCCTCAACTATGAGACCCACCTGCTTCTGCCTCAATTGTCATGTTTAACCACTGATATTTAGTGGGCCCCCAACCTACCTTGTTCTTAGAGTTCATAGAGCTGTTTCTGAAGTGGGGCCCATTTTCTTCAGTAGAGAAGTCTCGTCCCTAGGCTCCAGAATCTAACTCAGGCCCTCATCTCCACCACCTTTTCCGGGGTGGCCTGTGGCTTGGGCAAGTCATTTCCCTGAGCCTTAACTTCATCAACAAAATGGGGCACACATCCTCACCCTCAGGGTTTTACAAGGAGCAAATATGGAACCCTTAATGTCATGCTTGTTCCCGAGCTTTGAAGGAAGCAAGTACCCTGGGAGCAGAAGCATCACTCCCAAAGGGAGTGTCTAGAAAATGGCATCGGTGTCAGTGTCAGAAGTGTCACTCACTGGTAGGGTGCTCACCCACAGAGCATGAAGTCTCGGGTCCCTTCCTGGCACCTGGTAAGCCAGGCATGGTGATGCACACTTGCAATTTCAACACCCAGGGGGTGGTGACGGGAGCATCAGAGGTTAGAGATGGCCCTCAGCTATGTAGCCGTTCTGAGGACAGCATGGGCTACCAGAGACCTTATCTCAAAGAACAAACATGGGGAGATGGCTAAGGGTTAAGACACGTGCTGCTCTTCCAGAGGGCCTGAGTTCAGTTCCCAGCACCCATTTTCCTTCTTGGAACTCCTTCCTGTCTCAGGGACTAGCCTGACTCTGTCCCCTGGGCCCTCTGCTGCCAGCGCTGGCTTCTTGCTGCCTCATTTCTGGGCATCTATTTTGTTGGCTATCACTTCCCACAGACTGCCAGTGGCAGGAGAGCCAGATCATCAGTTTGGAGCCAAAGGGAGTGATTAGAATGTTCTAGATTCCTAACTTTTGCCTAAGGAAGGATTGTCAGTTTCTTCATGGAGGGGGCTGCTAGAGGAGAAGCCCGGAAAGGGCACGATCTGCAGTTGGACCTCCAGCCTCTCACCAGGATACAAACATCACATTGGTTGCTGTGCGAGTGCTCTGGGGGACAGTCCTGCTCTGGTCATAACACACAACAGGTGTTGGGTCTCAGGGATGAGCATAGCAGTAGGCCTGGCGCTCTTCACTGTCAAATCCCCACCCTCCCACACACTGCTGACCTGTCTCTTGTTGGAAGGCAAATAATCACACACAGAATGACAAGGGTGTATGATAAGGGCCAAGGTAACGGGCTCAGGACCTACAGGGAGCAGGCAGGAGAGTCAGGTGTTCCTAGTAAGGTTCTTAAAGGAGGTGGGGCTTGGTGCAGCCTGGACCCACAGTAAGTTGGGAGGGACCACAGCAGCCACAGTCTGAGCCAGTGCTCCCAAGACAGGGGCTGGGACTATCCTTGTACACAGGAGGAAGTAGAGACTCAGAAGCTTGCTTGCCCGAGGCTGTAGAGCTCACAAGCAGCAGCTCTGCCAGTGTGGCCCTTGAGGGCCAGGGAAGTGACAAGGAGAGAGGTTGGGCTAGTACTTGGGAGGAAGCAGGAGGGTCAGGAGTTCAAGGTCAACCTCAGCTTCATACAGTGTGGGCTACATGAAACCCTGCCTTAAAAACAAAAGCAAACTCCCAAGTTTCATGAAGCCTTAAAGATGATCTTTAGCATTGTGGCCCTTCCTAGAAAGACCCCAGAGAGCTGTGTCCCAAGAGCCAACACCGAATAGCTGCCACCTACATGACCACTGAGTGTTGGATGAGTCATGTGGGCCCAGCAAGGCTTATATGGCCCAGAGCGTGACACCTTACAAGGCCCGATTTCTCATCTGTAACACGGGAACTGTAATACTTAATACTTGCCTCTGAGAGTCGTTAGTAGACAGGCCACTGACTTGCTCTTGTGGCCAGATCAGGTTTCTTACCTGCCCACCCCACAAAAGGGACTTGTCTCTCCACTGGCTTAAGACAGACCTGGGACTTGCTTTTTGGCCTGCGCCGCCGCCTTGTGTGTGAGCTCCCAGTACACCTCTCTGCAACCCAAGGCTCTGCTGAGCTTTTGGTGAGGCTCATTGACTTAGAACTGCCGATGCTGGCCACACCAGGCTCCTCCTGTCTTATCCCTGGGAGTCCTATTTCCCCCTCCTGCCCATTGCACTCTGTGGCAGCCCAGCCCACCCTACCTACTCTGCCCACTTCCTGGCCCCGGCCAGGTTTCTTTTACTTTCCTTCACTTCCTCTGTCACCCCCCCTTATTCCCCGCCCCAACACACACACACACACACACACACACACACACACATACACACACACACACACAGAGTTTCTCTGTGTAGCCCTAGCTGTCCTGGAACTCGTTCTGTAGACCAGGCTGGCCTCAAACTCACCAAGATCCGCCTGCCTCTGCCTTCCGAGTGCTGGGATTAAAGGTCTGCACCACCACTGTACCCCCCCCCATCTCTTTTCTTGGCTATGCAAATGCTCTGCCACTGTTCTACAGCCCCGCCCTCCAGGCCAGCCTTCAAAGCAAACTTTTGCTATCAGTATTTCTTAGCATGTATTCCCCATGTATTCCCTTGGCCCTGAGGTAGCTTGCTTTGGGCAGCCATATTGGCTACATTCTGTGGCTCCAATCCTAAACTAGGCTGGCCCTATGGAAGATATTTCCCGGTTGTTATGTTTTTGTTTTTAGGTTTCTCAATTTGTCCTTAAACTAACTGTAAAGGAAACCAATGTCATAATTGCAGGCCAGGAGCTGTAATGCAGTTGGTAGAGTGCTTGCTTCACATTCATGAGGTTTATTTCCCAGCATCATGTGAACTGGGCTGTTGGTGTACACCAGGGAAGACTCGGCAAGCCCAGACAGAGACGGGGCAGGTGCAGCCCTTCCGATGTAGCCAGCGCCAGGAGAAAGGAAGGCTGTCAGAAGGCCTATGGTCATCAGCTGCAGGGACAGGCCTATGGCTCATCAGCTGCAGGGACAGGCCTATGGCTCATCAGCTGCAGGGACAGGCCTATGCTCATCAGCTGCAGGGACAGGCCTATGCTCATCAGCTGCAGGGACAGGCCTATGGCCATCAGCTGCAGGGACAGGCCTATGGCCATCAGCTGCAGGGACAGGCCTATGCTCATCAGCTGCAGGGACAGGCCTATGCTCATCAGCTGCAGGGACAGGCCTATGGCCATCAGCTGCAGGGACAGGCCTATGCTCATCAGCTGCAGGGACAGGCCTATGGTCATCAGCTGCAGGGACAGGCCTATGGCCATCAGCTGCAGGGACAGGCCTATGGTCATCAGCTGCAGGGACAGGCCTATGCTCATCAGCTGCAGGGACAGGCCTATGGCCATCAGCTGCAGGGACAGGCCTATGGCTCATCAGCTGCAGGGACAGGCCTATGCTCATCAGCTGCAGGGACAGGCCTATGCTCATCAGCTGCAGGGACAGGCCTATGGCCATCAGCTGCAGGGACAGGCCTATGGCCATCAGCTGCAGGGACAGGCCTATGCTCATCAGCTGCAGGGACAGGCCTATGCTCATCAGCTGCAGGGACAGGCCTATGCTCATCAGCTGCAGGGACAGGCCTATGGCCATCAGCTGCAGGGACAGGCCTATGGCCATCAGCTGCAGGGACAGGCCTATGCTCATCAGCTGCAGGGACAGGCCTATGCTCATCAGCTGCAGGGACAGGCCTATGGCCATCAGCTGCAGGGACAGGCCTATGCTCATCAGCTGCAGGGACAGGCCTATGCTCATCAGCTGCAGGGACAGGCCTATGGCTCATCAGCTGCAGGGACAGGCCTATGGCCATCAGCTGCAGGGACAGGCCTATGCTCATCAGCTGCAGGGACAGGCCTATGGCTCATCAGCTGCAGGGACAGGCCTATGGCTCATCAGCTGCAGGGACAGGCCTATGGCCATCAGCTGCAGGGACAGGCCTATGCTCATCAGCTGCAGGGACAGGCCTATGGCTCATCAGCTGCAGGGACAGGCCTATGGCCATCAGCTGCAGGGACAGGCCTATGCTCATCAGCTGCAGGGACAGGCCTATGGCTCATCAGCTGCAGGGACAGGCCTATGGCTCATCAGCTGCAGGGACAGGCCTATGGCCATCAGCTGCAGGGACAGGCCTATGCTCATCAGCTGCAGGGACAGGCCTATGGCTCATCAGCTGCAGGGACAGGCCTATGGCCATCAGCTGCAGGGACAGGCCTATGGTCATCAGCTGCAGGGACATCAGGAAACAGCCCCCTGCACCTGTACTCCCACTGGGGGGCAGCAGTTGGATCCCCAGCTCCCTGACCCACCCTGCCACAGCCGAGCTGTGCTGGTGAAAACAGCTTCCAGAGAGCACATCACTTTGTGTGCTGGAGGCTTACAAGAGGGGCCCCGGCCAGCATCCCTTCTGCCCTCTACCCTTCTCTTCTGGCACCTTCATGACTGTCCTGGTCATTTTGTCCACACTCTCTACAACTCTGCTCAGCCATGTGTGCAGAAGCTTCCAGAGGAGCCGGATCCTGGCAGACTCTCAAGAGTGTGCAACCCAGAAACAGTTACACCTGTCCAGCAGCTGTCCCAACATCCGAACAGCCATCCATCCCCACCCTTGTCCTCCCTCTCCTGATGATACAGCTGGGTCCTAAGTCCCCTAACTTGCCAGCTGGCCTGGGATGAGTCACTTCATTTTTCTGATATTGTTTCCTCATGCCATTGGTAGAGATTAAACAGCCCCTGCCTCCCAGCCTTGGGGTTGGCCTGAGGACCATTTGTACAAGGTAGAGCTGGTGACCAGCAATCGGACATGGACAGTTCAGGCTGTTCCAAGTTAGCCTCATATGGCCATTTCCTTGGCACCTTATAGCCACCCTGGGAGACCAACACTACTGGCATCCCATTCTAGCCCCGAGCACTGTGGTAAGGCCACACAGGAAGAAGTACAGGGGCTAGGATTTGAACCTTGAAAGCTTTGATCCAGAGCTGGGAGCTCTGCCAACCCGGTTCCTGGCACAGATCTACTACCAGGCCTTGCTTTTGCTCGTAACGCTGTGCATTTCTAAGACATTTACTTGACCCAAAGTTAAGTGTCCTGTTATGTTAGTGACACTCATGCAATCCCAGCACTTGGGATGTGGAAGTAGAAGGATCAGGGGATCAAGGTCATCCTCACTACAGCTCAAGCTGCATGGACCAGGGCTCAAATAACAGAGTTCAGAGTGAGCATCCAATAAAAGATAGCTGCCCGTGTTACCTAGTGCAGTTACCCTTTTCTTTCAGGGCCCCAGGCCTCTGCTCAGCGCAGGAGCCCCCCGCCCCGCCCCGCCCCGAAGTCAGAGCTGCCAGGACATGGCAGCCAGAGGCTCATGGGCATCTGCTTCTCTTTGTCAGGGGATTCTTTTGTGCCCCCCGAGGTGGACTTTGACAGACTGCTGGCTAGTCTGCAGGATCTGAGTGAGCTGGTGGTAGAGGGAGAGGCCCAAGTGACACCAGCGCCTGGTGGGGCGAAGCTCCGAACCCTGGAGCCCATCCCACTAAAGCTCTACCGGAACGGCATTATGATGTTTGACGGGCCCTTCCGGCCCTTCTACGATCCCTCCACACAGGTAGGGTGGGGCCCTGGGATCCACACCACTTCCTCAGCTCTGCTTGGAGATGGTGGAACCAGCTCACTGTACTAGCTTGCCCTCCACGAAGTACACAGGCCCCAATCTTGGAGCTCCCAATATTTCTGGAATATGATGCTTAGGGCTTGCCAACCAAACAGGTAGCGGGCTTGGCAGAGCATGGCGTAGCATGGTTATAGAGGCCCGTTCACTCTCCTGCAGCGCTGCCTCCGGGACATACTGGATGGCTTCTTTCCCTCAGAGCTCCAGCGGTTGTACCCTGATGGAGTCCCCTTTAAGGTAACCAGCGGCTGGCTCCTCAACCCACCTCTTTCCGGTATGGCTTTGCAGAGAATGGGGATAGCTTGCTCAGGGATCAGCCATTCTAAGAGGGAGCCATCCACTCAGGGGACCCAGTCAGGGTGCCTTGCAGGAGGGTGAGGGAACAGAGTGAAAGGCCGGAGCCACCATGAGGTCCCCCAAGCTGAGCAGCAGACAGTGCCCTCTGCTGGCATCTTGAAGGTCCATGGTTGGTGGTAGAGGCTCTACTCTGCCCACCCTCTTCAGCATTCAGGGCACCGTGGATCTATAATACACGGGGGGGGGGGGGGGGGGACGCGGCTTACTTTACCCCAGAAGCTTCTAAAACCATGTGGTTAGGGTGGCATGAGTTGTGAACACTGAAAAGTGTCAGTCCTGGCTGGGCTGCAAGGACAGGAGATGAGCCCCCGTGTTACCAGGGCTGAGTGAGATGAAGGTTGTCATCATGGGGACCAGGAGGCATCAGGCTCCGGAGGCGGGTTATCTCCACAGCGAGGGTGTGTGCCACCATGATGCAAACGATAGTGTGAGTCATGACTGGGGGTTTTGAGATTTCTGTGTGAAGACAGCCTTGGAACTGCCTTGACAGGACAGTTAATTGTGGTGACCTGCAGTGATAGTTGTCGGCCTTGCAGACTAGACAAGAGCAAGGCTCTACCCTATCCTGACATTCATTCCCTGTATAGCCAGCTTCCAGTGGGGGAGGGGCTTATCAGTGCTATGGCTTCAGCTGATATGAGTACGGGGTGCTTGCACGAATGGGGCCTGAGGTGGTAGCAGCAACATGAACTGTGGTTCTCTTGTATTAGACTGTCCCTTGGTTTGTTCTTGAGGCCTCTGGGTGAATGGGTGGGGTTGAGGTTGCAGGGCTGGAGCTGGGCTCCCTGCTTCTGTGGGCTTTCCGTCCTGCCAGGTAAGCGACCTGCGTAATCAGGTCTTCCCAGAGGATGGGCTGGGCTCATTCCCAGGTGAGGGCCGTGTGGTGGGCCGACAGAAAATTCGCAAGACCTCCGATAGGTTGGAGGATACTTCAGGTACGCTGGCTCCCGAGGTTGGCTGGGGGACTGTGTAGAGCAAGCTCCTCGTGGCCTCTATCAGAACTTACTGTCCCTCCTGGGCCAAGATTCCCAATGCCCTCCCTGCAGGCTCCAGGATGACTGCTGAGAAATTTCTGAACACGCTTCCCAAGTGTGTAATCCGACAAGGCCAGGTGATTGACATCCGGGGCCCCATCAGGGACACCTTGCAGGTGAGGCCTGCCCTAATTACCCAGCTTTCTTTAGGGGGAGTTTACCACCAACCCTGGCTCAGCCTGGAGGCTCGGGCCTATAGGCCCCAAGTAAAGGCCAGGATGGCAAGTTCACCCTCAGAACTGTGTCATATCTTGGTAGAGCTGGTGAGGATCCCATGCTCTCCTCCACAGGCAGCTGGGGTGGCTACAGCGGAGGGGGTGGGGGATGAGCCTAAGGTCCAGAGCCTGCCCTTGAGCTTGGCCTAGGTGCTGCTTAGTTGTCTTGCAGGCCTTTTACATGCTGTGAGTTCATGGTCTTGTCTTTACTCTCGTTCTTCCTTCCCAAGTTACACCCGAGAAAGGGGTACCAAGTCTCAGTGTCCCCAGACTCCTCTCCTTTACCTCAGTTGTCTGGTATTGCCTAGTCACCACCATCCAGCCCAGGCTGCAGAGTGTCTCGCCGCCTTTCTGTGCTGGCCTTCCCGCCTCCTTCCTACCACTGCTAGCCGTGCGCCCCGCAGCCTTCTCTGTTGGAACTGCCTGGGCATTCTTGGAGAAAGCCATGGCCCTTATCTGGGCATTGAATTTCCATTTTGTATCAGTGTCCTCTGGCCGTTCCTTCCTTTCCTGCTTTAAAAGCTGTGAGCTGCTGGCAGGCTCCCGACTGTATCTCCTCCTCCAGGTTCCTGTTGGTCAGGTTATTTGTGCTGTAGGGAGTGCCTCTGTCCCATTCCATTGCAGGTGACGTTACTCATCCTTCAGACTTAGCTCAGGTGTCTTTCCTGAGCCCAGGCCAGGTTAGGTCCCCAAGCCTGGCCACCACCTGGGTGGCCTTGTCTCCCACACTGGACTGGGAGAATGATGTGTTGCTTTCCAGAGCCTCCTTCCCTCTACACAGAGCACCCCAGCTGTTTGGCTCATTGGCCTCATCCATCCCTGCTCAAGAATGAGCCAGTCCTCTAAGGGTAGAGGAAATGGGGGCCCGGGTCTCCACCCACTTTCATGACTGCCTTCCAGAGCTGTTGCCCAATGCCTGCCCGGATCCAGGAGATCATAGTGGAGACACCTGCCTTGGCTTCTGAGCGGCAGAGGTGAGGGCTGAGCAGAGGTGAGGGCAGGGCATCAGGGAAAGGACCTGGGAGCTAGGGAGCACTGAGGCTCTGTGGACCTGCAGGAGCCAGGAGTCACCCAACATGCCGGTGCCTCCGCTCTCCATGCTGCGCATCAAGTCTGAGAACGGGGAGCAGGCCTTCCTGTTAATGATGCGGCCCGAGGACACTGTTGGTGATGTGCGAAACCTCTTAGCACAGGCCAGGTGGGTACAGGGCAGGGCTGGAGGCTGCAGGAAGTCCTTGGCCTCATGGCCTAGCTTGATGTACTCTGATGGACACCTAGGGACATGGACTCGGCCACCTTTGAGATCTTCAGCACCTTCCCACCCATGGTCTACCAGGATGATTCACTCACACTGCAGGCCGCAGGCCTGGTCCCCAATGCAACACTTCTGTTACGGGCTCAAAAAGCCCTACTGTCGAACCCCAGCTTTGGTACTGGTTCTGGCCCTCACCCTGGCCCAGGCTCACCTCCCTGAATAAAGTGCCGCCCCTGACATCATGGGCTCCACAAGGCTCTCCAGACAGGGCAGTCCAGAGGGGAAGGCTGGGTGAGGGAGGGGGCGGTACAGACGCTTAGGCCTGTAACTGGAGCCCCCGCATAGCCACTGGCTCTTTGTCCCCTAGGTTCCCTTTTCTCTCAAGGTGTGCTAAGTAGATCCTGTGGAGGCAGCGGCCAGTCCTAACTGAGTTGACATTCTCTCTCTCAGCTGGGTCAGGGGAGCCTCACTGGGGGTGAGGCGTCTGGCGACAGCCACACACATATAGATCTGTGTGCTCACGCAGACACTTTCTCCTTACTGTGTACAAACCCATCGCCACAACTACCCCCGTGCCTCAGTCTGATACAGCTGCAGCTAGCTGCACACCTCCTCTGACACCCACACTGAATCGGTCTCCAAGCAAGCAAACAGCCCTGGGGCAGTCACCTCAATGTCAGGCAGACAGATGAACACCAGAGCCTGCATGGAAACTGAGGATGACTCAACTACCATGAGGAGAAACTGCATGTCAACCATGGTCATGTGCTGTCAGACACAAACACATGCCACACACTCACACAACACTGTAGCACATCTTAACCAGAACCACCACCAAGACCAGCGGGGACTTACGACGCCATAACCAGGCAGACTGCACCAGTGGAATGGGCATTTAATTGTCTCTAGGATGCTCCCAAGATGGGGACTGCGGGGGGGGGGGGCCTTTGGCAGAGCTCTTGCTGATGGAACTAACAGAAATACCCATCAGGCAGTGCCAGGCAGGGAGGTAGCCCCAAGGCCTGGCTAGGGACAGCCAGCACTGGGGCCTTGCTTAAGACAATCTGAGACCAGCTGGTGAGTAAGGAATGTTACCTCTGAAGGAAGGAGGGTACAGAAAGGGCTTGGGTTTGCAGGGAGGGACTCCAAGGTCAGAATTGGAATGAGAGAGTTGGTCACAAGGTCCTTCAAGGCTTGGTGAGGAGTTGGGTAGACTGGCCATCCCTACTCAGGCCAGCTTCAGGAACTCTTGAAGCGTGTTCTGTTCCACAGCCTCCACGAAGAGTTCATAGTCCTGAGAGAGGGGGTAGTCACCTGAGTGCAGGCCCATGGGACACTACTGCTTTGCCCAGGTCTGACCCTGGCTGCTGTCCTCCAACACCTCCCAGACCCCAAACCCCATACCCCACAGTACTGATCCCCGTTGACAATCTGTGGTGGGGTGGCCTTGGGGTTGCCTGCCAAGTTTCGCATCTCATCTCGAAGGGCGTTGTCCTGGGAGATGTCCACTAGCTGGTACTGGATTCGCTTCCCATCTAGGATGCGGGTCACTTCACTCTGCTGGGACTTGATCTAGGGGCAGAGGATTGACAGGGTTGGCAAGCAGGCTGAAAGATTTACGGAAGGAACTCTGGCCTGGTGTTAGCGGGAGCTTTTGTCCTCCTGCCCACTCTACGGGGAGATTCTGGCCACTAAGGGATGGGAAGGGTCCAAGGATGAGAGGGATCGCCTACAGAAGTCTGAGAAAGAGAAGCCGGTCAAGTTCTAGGTAAGTCAGAGAAGCCGCAGGCCCAGGCCCTACAGGGGAAATACCCTCCTCCACAGCCTCACAGTGGAGAGGAAGCGGGATTAAGGAGGTGTGTGTGCGTGTGGGAGGGTGCAATAGAATGGCTGGCCCCATACTGGGGGATGGGCGTGGGCAGCTCATGCTGGGGATGCGGAAGGACTCCTAGTGGAGGGGTTCAGGCTGGGCCGCGTCCCCCGGAATAGACCTGGGAGGCCATACCCCACACCTCACTGCCTCCATCGTGGGGGCGGCTCCCGGGCGCCGGTCGGAGCACAGGGAGACGGCCCGCCTTCCCCGGGCGCAGGCCCAGGCACACACTTACTTCACGAGAGCCGGTGACCGACGTGCTGTAGACGCGCAGACCACTCATGCTGCAAGAAGGGGACACGCAAACCAACCGAGATGGTAGGAGCAGCAACTGCACGCTAGGAACGACGCTGCCGCCGCGCTTGGGAGCGGTTTCCTTCCTGCTCCGCCCGCGAGTCAGTGCGCTCGGGGCCAATGAGCTGCGCAGGCGGGCAAGGCGGGGCCTGCATGATACCGCCCTGCGCGGTTGGCTCCCCTCCCTGCCCTGCTCCTCTGTGGCCTGGAGCTCGGAGGACCCCAGTCCTCAGCAGCTGTTTGGCTGCACTCAGCCCTTTCTGATCTGGGGCTCATGGCACGTAGCAAGGGAGGGACTAAATAGCAGAAAAAGTCGGAGAGGCAGGCAGAACGGTTCAGCTAAAAGCTTCTCCCAGTTTACCCGGCTGTTCTATATCCAGTGCCCAGCGCAATGCCACCCTCGTCTCTGGGAGGTCCCTTAATAGTATACACTCAGCAGATAAGGCGGAGCACTTTTCAAGAACTGCAACAAGGGCGGGGGTAGGATGGTGGAGGTGCTGGGGAGGGGCACTTTCCCTAAAGCACATCTCCACTCAAACAGGCTCTGACTAGAAAGGGCGGTGGCTGTTAACTGGAGCCACACCCTTCAGGAGCCAGATGGAAGAGGCGGTAAGAAGCTGCAGGACAGCTAACTAGTGTGTGAAGAGAGGCAAAGGATAGTGCCAAGGCATGAAAGCGTGGCTCCTAATGGCCCTTGGGAGAGTTTTGGTGTGGTCCCAGGTCAACTCTTGTTATGCAGCAAATGACACGCCACAGCTTTGAGTACTAGGAATTCAGCTGGTGCAGTGGGAAAGAGTCTAGCACCCATCCCAGTTTTGGAGCAAGCGGTTTAGGTTCACTCCAGGTCCCCTCAGGAGTAGTGTCAGCGATACATAGGTGCAATTAAGGGCCCAGGAAGCCAATCCTGCCTTCTGAGGTGTGCTGCAACTTTGTAGAGCCACTGGCTGCTGGTGGTGGTGCACAAATCTCACTTGTCAGCAGGCCAAAAAAAAAAAAAAAAAAAAAGGCAGCGAGAAGAGATTTAGAAACCAAGCTGGATCTGCCTTAGCTGCTCTGAGCTAGTCTTTTGCTGGAAGGCAACAGGAAACTGAAGCATTTGTTAAAATGTTTTTATTCTGTAATCAAAATAGGCAATACAAACCAGTCGACATAACAAAGATTCATATAAATAACTTTATAAACTTTACAAAGAAAAAAATACCCGTGAGCATAGAAGCTGGGCTCCCAGTGACACAGGGTAGGCACCGGCCAGGCAGCTCTCTGGTTTGAGGAGGCAGGATCCCAGAGGCTGAGGGGATAGCCAGCCAGGTGTGGCTACTCTGAAAGATAAACCACCCGTAAATAAAATACAAACTTATGAAAACACTTGAAAAGAAGGCCACTCAGGCCCGCCCTGGAGGTCCAGGACACTTAACAGCCCAGAGGCTTAGCAAGTCTCATCATGGGTGCCTCTGCATCACCCAAACTATGTTCCTCATACACACAGGGCCCCTAGCTCCAAACCAAAGGAGGTTGAGGACTGGCCCAACAACCAGATAAAACTAAGACCATCCCTAAATCAGGAGGCAAGAAAACCCAGAAAGCCAAGGGTCCAAAGGCCCTAGCGAAACACAAACCACCAGGAAACACTGAACACTTTTCTTAGAGCTGACCCTCACTAGGAGCTCTAACTTTCGAGGTCAGAGAGGGAAAAGAAAAGCCCTCCAACCCCAAATGAGAGGCACGAATCAAAGGGCTAGCTACAGCTACAGCCACAACCTTGGGAAGGGGTGAGCAGCTTGGCAGTTGCTCTGTGGTCTTATGGGGGAAACTCTGTCCAACCAAGGAACCATAGGGCAATCACAGGAGTCTGCACTTAGGCTCCCCAAATGGGGCTACCTGAAAGACCCGAGCCAAGAAAGGCTATGCTGACCACATGTCAGGCTCCAGGGACATGGGGTGGCCAAGAGTTTCCTGTAACAGAACAGCAGGCAGGCTAAGGACCCCTGCTGTAGTTCCCAAGCCAGCAATCCTAGTGGGGGACTTTGCTAAGGGGGAGATAACCCTGAGGAAGGAGATTACCTGAGAAAACCCAGAAAGCCAGCTGAGTTCCCAGGAAGGCTGCTGGTACATGGGGCCTGAGAATTCTCAAAAGGTTGCTCTCCTACTTAACCTTTTAGGCCTCTTGTAATAGAGCATCAGCAGGTATGGAGTAGGAATGAACATGGATCATCATGGAGGATGGAGCAGGGAGGTGAGCAGCTTGTTTGCTTCTGATGTCAGGTTAGGGCTGGGAACAGTT
Source organism: Phodopus roborovskii (assembly GCF_943737965.1). NCBI lineage: Eukaryota > Metazoa > Chordata > Mammalia > Rodentia > Cricetidae > Phodopus > Phodopus roborovskii. The sequence goes on from NW_026126645.1 coordinate 310,413, forward strand.
TGTGAGGGCCTTATCAGTTGAATCTGCAAAAAGGTTAATTAGTAACTCAGCCTTTGAGAGTAAGAAAATAGGTACAACATAACCCAGTAAGGCAAAGCCAGTGTACAACACAACAGGCAGGCTTCTCACGTCAACCCTGGCCCCAGATCTAGGCTCTCCCCTCTGGGTGCAGCAGCAGAAGGCAGGATTGTCAGGGCAGGAAACTCTGTTGAGGCTAGTGACAGCTGGGTCATCTCTGGCCCTCCTCACTGTGTGGCACAGTTTTCTCCCATGTCCTGGGCATATCTGTCTGACAGGCTGGTCCTTAAGTCTTCAATGTCATGACGCAGCTGTTGAACCTCTTCTAGTTTTCTCCTGATCACATCTGGCTTCTGCAAATCTAGCTGAATCCCTGCGTGCTGGGTGGCTGAAGAGAAGAAGATTTGAAGAATGTTAGCAAATCAGACAGCAACTTTATGAGGAATGGGCAGAACAAACAAGCAGGGTTTTTTTGTTTTTGTTTTTGTTTTTTTAATGTGCATTGGTGTGTGGTGACACATCTGTGTGAGGGTGTCAGATGTTGAAGTTACAGACAGTTGTGAGCTGCTATGTGGGTGCTGGGAATTGAACCTGGGTCTCCTGGAAGAATAGCCAGTACTCTTAACTCTGAGCTACCTCTCTCCAGTCTGAATAAGCAGTTCTTAAAGAGCCATGATCTTAGGACACAGCTTTTCCCCCTCCAGTACTGAGGACTGAGCCAGGGCTTTGCTTACACTAAGGACTCAACTACAAGCTACAGCCCCAAACTGAGAAGACACTGGTTTCAATCTCGCCCTGCCACCCTGACGAAAGTGGCCACCAGCCAGCCTGATAAAGGCTGTCAGGAAAAAGGGGGCAGGGAGACAGTAAGACTGCTAGCAGCCACTGGGCGTGGGGCTGGGAAAGGTAAGACACTGAAGATCCAAAGCTTCACCAAAGGCATCTTGCATGCCGCTCCCTTTTCAGACAGGACACTTTTAAGGAACAAGCTGGTAGCCAGGCGATGGTGACACATGCCTTTAATCCCAGCACTTGGGAGGCAGAAGGATCTCATTGAGTTCAAGGCCAACCTGGTCTACAGTGAGAGTTCCAAGACAGCCAGGACCACACAGAGAAACCCTGTCTTAAAAAAAACAAAAACAAAAACCAAAAAAAACCACCAACAACAAACCAAAGAACCCAAGCTGGGAATAGTGAGCTGAGAATGTGGTGCCTGAGGCCTGCTTTCTGTTTGTCTTCTGTGCAAGCATCCTCTAAGGAGGTCTGTTTGTGAAACACTTAATGAACGCTTACTTTGACAACTCCCACAAGGCAATGCCGAGGCCAATGCACCTGGTTCACAATTACCGTAAGGATAGCAAAATTGGACGGGTGAGAGAAAGAAAGGTACTTTTTTGATGACTTACAGTGAATGCCTAGGAGCAGAGAGAGGTTAGGGTTGTGGCCCTGGGCCCTCTGGGTCACAATGCTACAGACAGCTTGCAGATCTTGAAGGCAAATGGCCAATTCTTGGTGCAGCTCACATGCCAGCTGGGCCGTGTCTGGTGAAGAAGACGAGGACCCTGGTTGGGCCAGGCGCAAGTGCTCTTGCAGTGTCAGATTCTTCTCAATCAGGTCCTGGTTTTGCACTGAGAGCTAAGCAAACAGACGGAAGGAGAAATTTAATCACAATGTCCTCCCCATTGTTACCCACACAGGCTTGGTGCCACCTTCCCTCCCTGAAACCCCTTTCCCTCTATAAATACTAGCTCCTCCTGTGTGTAGGCTGAGCCCGGGTCCTTAGGGACTCACACTGGAAAGGAAACTATTCCTCAGCAGGATCTGAGTCACCAGCCTCCAGGTTTCGGTCCAGGAACCAGAGAAGATGCTTCCACCCCCTAGGAACTCTATCTCAAGCCAGTCCTTCAGCCAACTCTGTTAGCCAGGCTATTAGAGATGGCTTAACGTGAACGGTGAAATCTGAGAAGACACTGGTTTCAATCTCGCCCTGCCACCCTGACAAAAGTGGCCACCAGCCAGCCTGATAAAGGCTGTCAGGAATAAAGAGGGCAGGGAGACAGTAAGACTGCTAGCAGCCACTGGGCGTGGGGCTGGGAAAGGTAAGACACTGAAGATCCAAAGCTTCACCAAAGGCATCTTGTATGCTCCCCCACCCCCATTTTTGAGACAGGATATCACACAGCCACAAAGCCCAGCCTGGCCTCAAACTTCCTACAGAGCTGATGATGACCTTGAACTTCTGATACTCTTGTCTCCACCTTCCAAGTGCAGGGGTCACACTACCCCTAGAGCTCAGGGCTTCATGTATGCAAGTACCCTACCAATTGAGCTACATTCCCTAACCCATCTTTGCTTGCTTGTTTGATATAGGGGAGCCCTGGCTAACTTGGAACTCACTATGTAACCCAGACTGGTTTTGAACTTGTAGGCATCACTTGCCCTTCTCCAGGGAGGTAGAGTTCTAGCATTCTACATTTCAAGCTCTCACTGTGGTACAGCTAGGCTTTTCTATGTAGTCTTTGCCTTCCCTCTTCCTGTGAGCCTCCCCTCCTCATCCGCTACATCTCTGGTCTCTGCCCTTCACCCACACCGGGCCATTTCACAGTCCTAGTTCTTCCTAGGCATTTGGCCCAGTGAACTCAGTGGGACCCATTAATAACTCTATTCACAATGGGATGGGAGGAGGGGGGGGGATAAAAGAGAGGGAGGGAGAGGGAACTGGGATCAACATGTAAACTAAGAAAAAAAAACAACCCAAAACCCAATTCACTGCACGAGCACCGCCAAGACCGCCAACTCTTCATTTTGTAGTTGTTTGTGTATGAGACAGGCTTGCCTTGAACTTGGCCTCACCCTCCCAAGTGCTGGGATTACACATATGTGAAGCCACACCTTGCTCCCTTAGTCTTTTCAACCCCCACCCCAATCCCACAAACCTGTGGCTGCAGAAAGACTGAGTGGGGAGGGAGAAAAGGAGGGAATCTCCTACCTACCTACCTACCTACCAACCTATCTCAATCAATCAATCAATCAATGTTTTTCGAGACATGGTGCTCTGTATTGCTCTGGAAGCTGTCCTGGAACTAGCTCTGTAGACCAGGTTGAACTCAAACTCACAGAGATCCACCTGCCTCTGCCTCCCGAGTACTGGAATTAAAGGCGTGTGCCACCAACGCCCAGCTGGGATCTCATATCTAAAAAGCATTCCTGGGTCTCTATGGCCACTCTAAAACAGGCCTAGGGCCTTTAACATACAGGATAATGCAATGTTACTACCCATTCTTTTGCTAAGAAGCTCATAGGCCCTTCCACACTCTTGTAGGGTTAAGGATGGGGTGGGCAAATGGAGAAACCAGATTTGTGGAGGCTCTATGGAACTAGCCAATGCTTACCTCCTTCACAGCTGTGCGCATCTGCTGCAGGGCTGTCTCCCTCCGCTGCGCCTCCTCTCTCAAGGCCTGGCTTATTCCTTCTTCTTGAATCAGTTCTTGCTTTAGGCTCTAAAGAGTGAGATGTTGTGCAGAACACACCAAGGGTAACAAGTCTGATTGGATGGTATCACCTCTCACCTGGCTAGTGATGTGCCACCCAACCACACAACTGCTCTAAGGGTTGTTATGAGAAGAGCTCAGACCTGTTTACTTTTCATTTTAACCAGTGGTTCTCAACATTCCTAAAGCTGCCACCCTTTAATATGGGTCCCCATGTTGTGGTGACCTCCAACCATAAATTTATTTTCATTGCTATTTCATAACTGTAATTTTGCTACTGTTATAAACTGTAATGTATGAGCCATTAACAACCCAAACCCTGGCATTTTAAATGTTCACCAAGTGTGACTCCTTCCTGACAATAAGAACTGGAAGAGGTGAACTACACAGACAAAGCCTTCAGCTTTTCCTAGGTGCATTTCAAGTTTGGTGTGGAAACCCTTTTCCTTTCTGCATATATGTGTGTATACTACATGTGTGTTTGCACATGTGTAAACAAACATGCACATGTGTGCTCCATGATCAAGGTCAGAGGTTCATGTGTCTTTTCTTGATTCCTCTCCACCTTGCATCTGGCTCTGACTCCCAGCACTGGAATTACAGCTGGGCTGCCACACTCACCCAGCATTTCATTTACATGGGTGCTAGAGTCTGAACTCTGATCCTGACACACAGTAAAGTGCTTTTTCTACTAATCCACATCCCTGGCCCCTGGTGTAAAACCTTCTGGAGTTCAAAAAACCTGAGTAGACCTATTTCACTCAAGATTTCTCAGAGAATGCAATTAATAAACACTCCTACTCTGGCCCAAAATAGGAACCAGGAGTCTCTCTTACTCCCTCCACTCCTGCTCCTGTCAGTCACTGATTCCTTCTAAGTATTTCTTCCATCTGCCTCCTTAATCTCTTTTCTATTGCCATGCCTTACACCATGTTCCCCATCACCTTGCTAGATTTTCTGCAACAGTCTCTGGCTTGTCACTTTCTATAATGTCAATCTTCCAGGTAAGCCTGAACTGCAAACTTCACCATACCACACCATAACCAAATGCTCTAATAAGATTTCCATCACCCACTCAAGACTAAAGTTAACACAGCAAGGAGCTGGGCAGGTACCTCAGCAGTTAAAAGGCCTTGCTGTTTTTACAGAGGACTTAGGTTTGATGCCCAGCACGCATATGGTGATTTACAACCAATCTACAACTACAGTGCAAGGGGATCTGATGTCCCTTTTGACTTCTGTGGGTACCAGGTACACATATGGTACACAGACATACATGTAGGCAAAATAAAAGCTAACACCATAGCACAGACAAGACCTTCACATAAGCTCTTCTGCTCATCTTTCCATTCACTACCTAAACTCAACATAGTTAGGCATTGCCTAAGATGTTTTGATCAATGATGGACTGCATATAAGACAGAGCCTAGTGAGCCAGATGGTGGTGGTGCATGCCTTTGATCCCAGCACTCAGGAGGCAGGTGCAGGTGGATCTCTGTGAGTTGGAGGCCAACCTGGTCTACTAAGTGAGATGTAGGACAGCCTCCAAAGCTACAGAGAAACCCTGTTTTGGAAAACAAACAAACAAACAAACAAACAGGTCTAGTGATAGTGTCTTAATAGTATACTCCAATGGTCACACAGAAGAAATCATCTAACTGCGCATTTCTCAAAATGTATCCCTACTGGCAAGAAGTGGTGCTTCAACAGTATCAAACTACTTTACAGGATTATGTTTAAACCATGCTGTTCACACCTTCATACCTTGATGGTCCTCTAACAGGATTCCAATACCATCACACTCAGTACCTCTTTGTCTGGCTAATGCCTCATCATTCATGCTCAGGATCTCCAGAAACTTGTCCCTGACCTTCCCTCCCCTCCTCACACAGACTCTCCTGAGTTCACCCCCTAAAGTGGTATGAACCTGTTTCAGTCTTCCTGTATACCAAATTACACGCAAATCACCTGGCAGAGAGGGCAATGAAAGGTTAAGTCCTATCCACCACAGGCCAAAGCCTCCTGCTCACCTGAACTTGAGAGTGCAGCTGCTCTATCTTCAGCTGTTGCCTCTCCACGATCTGAAAGGCAAAATTATCAAGAAAGCAAGAAGGCTACAAGCACAAGGCTGATGTGCATGGAGATCTTTGATCCAATGCTAGCTACCACCCATTATAAGACCAGGGTAAGGATTGGTTATCAAGACCTACAGAAATCTAACCCGGACTCCTGATTTTTGTTCATTATCTACTTTCACATTTCCTGCTTTAGTCATAATAAGAGTCTTACAGAGGAATGCAATGGTCCTCTTGAGCACTTATGGAATGGAAGACCTTCATAATGACTGCAGGTCAGTGAAATTAACTTTATATACGAAGAGGTTCTTTGAAAAATGACAAACTCAGCTTTCTGAGTCTCCCTATCCAGGGTTACAATGGGTATGGGTTTAGAGCTTTGGTCACAATGATCTACTCAAGGAGAGAACCTAAACAGTCCCAGCTTTCTGTGCCTCATGAGCTCACGCAGTCTCTGAACCATTTCTGCTAACCTGTAACCTGTCTCACCAGCAGATACTGAACGGCTATTTGCTGAGTTGAGAAACTGGGCCAACTCATTCATTGGTTATAATGCTTTGATGAGCATATCGGTTCTCTAGGACCTGAACCATGGCTGCAGTGTATCAGGGATTCAGTACATCACTTTAGTCATCTGATGAGCATGTTGCCCCACCTTTCACATGTATTTCTGATAAACAACTTGTTTGTTGTAAGACTGAATACCTAAAATGCAAACTTGCTATACAGGGCTGACTTCTCAGAAGACAGAAAAGCTCTTGGGAGCAGATCCTAGGTGGCTTAAGATAGACTTCCTGACTTCTTCCCAGTATACTATCTCTTCTGTCCTGCTAGCTTACCCAGGCCAGAGCCCAGATACCCTTAATCACCTTTCGGAGAGAATCACATTCCTTCTGCTGGGATTCCATTTCCACTGCGAGACCTTCTCCACTGGCATCCTCCACAGACTGTTTATCTTGCAAGCTGAAAGACAATGTTTTCTTCTAGAACTATAAAATCAGAATGACTGTGGCTTTAATTCTTGGTTCTGTTGTTTACTATGTCTTTGGAGCAAAACAGTTCCACTTTCCTACCCACATCTGAGGATGATGTGACAGGATACTCAATGTATCTGGTTCCTTTGCTAGGGGCCAGAATTTATACAATATACCACCAATTCCTTATTTGGAAAGACTCTTGTATTCTGTTTTGACATTAAAAAATAAAATTTGAAAAAGATACAAGAACTCTTTTAGCTAGGCACATGCCTGAAATTCCAGTATGTACTGGAAACCAGAGACAGGAGGATTTGCTGGATTTCACATCCATCATAAATTAAGGTGGGATATGGAGCAAGACACAAAACAAAACACATCTTTCTTTTCTTGGTACATACTGTTTATGGGCAGAGCCAGCTTTGTCCCTGTCCTAAGTTACCTTTAATTGTCACCTAGGTACAAGTCATCTTAGGTGAACTCACTTTGAGGAACCCTCAAAGTCTCGACTGAAGAATTTTCTAGAACAGATTGGCTGCAGGCAGTATCATCACTAATAAGGTGTTCTTGGGCTAAGTAAGAAATCAAGCTTGGCCAGGCGGTGGTGGTACACACCTTTAATCCCAGCACTCGGGAGGCAGAGCCAGGTGGATCTCAGAGAATTTGAGGCCATCTTGGTCTAAAGAGCAAGTTCCAGGACAGCTAGGGGCTACACAGGGAAGCCCTGTCTTGAAAAACAAAACAAAAACCCTGAAACTGAGCTTGGTTAGACATGGTTTAGCCATTATGAAAGCATACTGTTTCTTCAGAGGACCTGAGTTTATCTAGAACACCACCTGCCACCCCAGCTCCAGAAGGATCTGATGCCTCTGGCTTCATGGGTACATACAAACACAGGCACACAAGCCTATGATTGAGCTAGTAAGCAGCAGTCCTCTAGGGTCCCTGTTGTCTCCCAATGATGGACTGTGACCTGGAAATAAAAGACGAAATGAACCCTTTCCTCCCCGTTATTGCTTTTATTCATGGTATTTTTGTCACAGAAACAGAGATGAAACTACAATAGTCCTCCAATCTGATTCCAACCAATACTTTCTCCAACTGGTCCCTCATAATCACTTCTAGCATGGTCCATCACTGAGATAAACAAGACAATCGCTATGCCTAAACATAGGATGAGAAATCCAATCTACCCTTTAGAAATATTTAGTTCAAGAGGCTGCTGAAACACAACCATCCTTTTCAGAAATTGTTATTAATGCCGGGCGTTAGTAGCACACACCTTTATTCCCAGCACTCAGGAGGCAGAAGCAAACGGATCTCTGTGAGTTTGCAGCTAGCCTGGTCTACACAGTGAGTTCCAGGACAGGCTCCAAAGTAATACAGAGAAACCCTGTCTCGAAGATAAAAAAGAAGAAGAAATTGTTTTTAACTCCAAGATGCCCTGAGACTACACCATGGCATCTTCTTGTTCTCAGAGAGGTGTTCTTGGGCTACTTAAGAAATTGAGCTTGGCCAGGTGGTGGTGGTGCACACCTTTAATCCCAGCACTTGGGAGGCATAGACAGGCAGATCTCTGGGAGTTCAAGGCCAGCCTGGTCTACAAAGCTACATGGAGAAACCCTATCTTGAAAAAAACAAAACAAAACAAAAAAAAAAATAAAAAAAAAAAAAAAAAAAAAAAAAAAAAACCCTACAACAGAAGTGTTTTCCCAATCATATCATGATAAACCCCCACTGTACCACAAAGGTAAATTCTCCACCCATAAGCAACTTTCTTATTAGTCACAATCCAAAGAACCAAAGAAAACAAAGTTCTAAGAGCAGGGTGTGTGTGTGTGTGTGTGTGTGTGTGTGTGTGTGTGTGTGTGTGTGTGTGTGTGTGTGTGTGTGTGTGTAAGCAAGCAGAGTAGTTAACACTGCACCAAAAAAAAAAAAAAAGAAAAAAACCTCTCTCCTCTCAAGTCTAGAGGGCATTACCTATGTCTAGCAGAGGAGAATTCTGCTTCTTTCTGTCTCAGGCTTTCCAGCTGAACTTCCTTCTCTTTGCAAGTTGCTTGGGTGTCCTCCACCAAAGTCTCCAGCTCAGCCACTCTCTCTTGCAGTTCTGTGTTCTTCAACTCAGCATCCTTAAGCTAAGAGACATGATCCCATGCTTAGCTAAGGAAGATGATCTCCCACATCTGCAGTTCTTAAACTGGGTATGGTGGCACATGCCTTTAATCCCAGCAAGAGGCAAGTAGACCTCTCTGAGTTCAGGCCAGGTGAGTTCTAGACCAGCCAGGAACTTACAACGAGACCTTGTCCCCAAGAAACAAAACAAGGCTGGTGTACTGACACACACCTTTAATTCTAGCACTCAGTAGACAGAGGCAGGTGATCTCTGAGTTTGAGGCCAGCCTGGTCTACCTACATTGTAAGTTCAGGACTACATAAAGAGACTATCTCAAAAAAAAAAAAAAAAAAGGCATCCAGTTGTGAATCTAGCTAGAGGTGACTCTTTGAGATACTCCTTTCAATAAGTCAGATTATGAGAACGATCCTCTGCCTGGCCATTCCCTTCTTGCTCCCAGTATAGCCAGAGATTGCTGCTACCTGCTCAGTCTGCTTCTGATGATCTTCAAGGGTGGGTAGGTCAGCTAGGTAGCGCTCCAAAGTTTCAATACGCTGCTGCTTCTCCCGGTTCTGCTCTGCTTCCTTCTGACATTTCTTTTTCAAATTATTGATATGTTTATCACGACCTTTGACCTAGTGAAAGAAATGTTCAAAGTCTGCTTCCATTTATTGCTCTGAGGCTATGGATTTTTTCAGTGACTGCTATCTCTGCCTTTGGAGGTATGAGTTTTCTTTCCCACAATAAAGACAGGAAGCTAAGTAACCGTTGACATTTAGACTGGAACACAAACTACAGAGTAACATTCCTGAACTTTTCAGTCAAGGGTAGGGGTAAAAAGTACCTACAGTCGTTTGAAAAAGCTGGTGTCCATCCCATCAGCGGGACACAGATCTGCCTTAACATGGTTCCTAGAGTAAATTGTTTGAAGATATGGACAGAAATCCTCAGGAGGGGAACCCTGAAGCTGTCGCAACTGTGTGTTTCTTTTCCAGGAGACATAAAGAATAAAGGGCTGATGACACAAATGGACTTGGCATCTCTCTTTGAGAAAGTGTTGTTTATAGAAATCTTAAACCCAAGTGAACTGGACAGACAGCAGGGGAAGCAAAATCCCTTAAAAAATTTTTTATTTACTGTGGGCCATGGTTGCTCAGGATCTCTGTGAATTTGAGGCTAGCCTGGTCTATAAAGAGTTTCAAGTTAGCCAGGGCTGCTACACAGAGAAATCCTGCCTTGAAAAAACAAAAGAAACAACACCAAAACACACATACACACACAAAACCACTTTATAATAGTAATAATAAACAACAACAACAAAAAACCTGGTTTCTGGGTTGGAGGGATGACTCAGCAGTTAGAACACTGACTGGTCTTGTAGAAGATCCAGATTCTATTCCCAGTACTCACGTGGTGGCGCACAACTACATCTCCAGTTCCAGGGGATCTAACACCTTCTCCTGACCCCAAGGGTACTACTATATGAATGTGATCAATTGACATACATGCACAGGTACACATTAAAAACTAACAAAATGGGCTAGAGAGATGGCTCAGTGGTTAAGAGTACTGGCTGCTCTTCCAAAGGAAGAGCACCTACATGGCAGCTAACAACTGTCTGTAACTCTAAGATCTGACACCCTCACACAAACATACAGGCAGGCAAAACACCAAAGCACATAAAAAACAAACAAAACAAAACTGTACAACTGCTATAACACAACGATTTGTCTGATAAGGTAAATTTTTTCAAAGGAATGGCTATTTCTATGGATTACATCCATTTGGCAAAATTATCATATCCCTAAAGCATAGATAGCACAATGCTTGTCCCAGGAGGGGCGCGCGCGCGCACACACACACACACACACACAAATATGTGTTGCTGAAAGGAGATGTTGTCTTTGGCTTACAAATAAGGAAGCTCTAGGGGGAACAAAAGAAAAGCAAAAAAGTGAGGCAGAGAATTTTGTCAGTGCAGAGAAACACCCCTATTCTTCCATCCAAAGACATGACAATATTAAGTACAATCTTTGAAAATAAGTTAAAAGCTGTACACCAGGTCTAAGCTGCAACCATCAAGCTCTAAACCTACAGCTCTCACATTTCAATCTGTACCAAGATCACTTGGGAACTTTACTGAAAAATGATAAATCAATTCTAAATTAAAAGCTAGATTTTAAAAGGTAAAGTGTAAAACATAGAATATTAACTTAAAGAAAAAAAAAGGAGTCAGAGGCTGGTGGTGGATCACCTTGAGTTAAGGCCAGCCAGGGCTACACAGAAAGACATTTTCTTTAAAAAGAAAAAAAAAAAGCGAGAAAGGAGACAAAAGTATGTGGTATTGGTGTAATTGACATATACTCCTGTCTCTACAGTTTTCAGCACTAAGGAGCTAAAGTGGGAGGACAGCCTGAACTACATGGTGAAGACTAGATTAATCAAGACTATACATAGCAAAGGCCATATCTCAATAAATAAATAAATAAATAAATAAATAAATAAATAAATAAATAAATAAATAGAGAAAGAGGCGGGAGGAGACTGAGAGATAAGCTCAATGGGCGAGAAGCAACTCACAACCAACTCTAACTGTAGCTGCTCCAGAGTTACCCAACAAAACACACTCTCCCTCCCCCCTCCCTCTCTCTCCCTCCCTCCCTCCCTCCCCCTCCCCTCTCTCTCTCTCTCTCTCTCTCTCTCTCTCTCTCTCTCTCTCTCTCTCTCGCTCTCGCTCTCACTGGTCCTCTCCCTCTCTCAAAATAACACAAAACAAAACACAAAGTCAAAAGGCAGCAGCTGCTGAAATGTTGGCAATTAAGAGCACCCATGTCAGGTGGCTTGTAACCTCCTGTAACTCCAGTTCTAGAAGATCCAATGCTTTCTTAGGGCATCTGCAAAAAGTTTTTTGTATGTGCCATATACTCACATAAATAAAAATAAAAAATTTTAAAATAAAATAAATGTGATATTTTAACATGTTTTCAAAAGATCAAAGTATGCAGAGAGAAAGATAAATTATTCATGGCAGAGGATTTAATCTTCTTGAGAGTTACAGACCACTCCCATGAGCCTCTGTATTTGAAGTACAGAATAACACAGGGAAATCCTTTGAACTTCCTCCCAGGCACCTCTGGAAGCAGGTCTCAATTACAGACCTGAAAATTCAGGGAATGCATTGTTAATCTCAAATGCAAAGTAATCACCCTCATGTGCACTTCCCCAACAAGAAACTTGAACTATAAACCTGAGAGGTCAAGTGAGAGGCTTGAAGACCAATGAACATCCTTGGCAAGAGAGAGGGTGCAGTATAGGGCTGAAAACAAGTATAAGTAAAAGTATATGTACAATTCTAAGACTCTAAGCACTGAAAATCAAAAGTCAAACCTTTCTTTTTTTGTTTTTTGCTGTTAGGGTCTCACTATGTCAGCCTAGAACTTTCTATATAGACCAAGCTGCTCACAAACTCACAGAACTGTCTGCCTTTGCTTCTTGAGTGTTGGGATTAAAATCATGCACCACTGTGCCTGACATTCCTCCCCTTTAGAATTATTTTATTACTGTGTATATATATGGTATGTATATGTGGGTATATGTGGCACACATGTAGAGGTTAAAGAATAACTTTCAGGAGCTGGCTCTCTCCTTCCCTGTGGGGACTAGAGACTGAACTCAGGTCATCAGGCTTTACAGACAGCCTTCTTTGCCCACCAAGCTATTTCTCTCACTGCACACCACAATTTAACAAGCCAATGATTAGTACTGTTGATTGATAGGCTACAGAACCACTGAGAAAGTATGAGAGAGATTTTTCTAGGTTACCTGAGGTGGGAAGGCAAAACTCTAAATTCCCAAGGCATCACATATGAGGTGGATTCTTGCACGCATTTAATCCCAGCACTAGGGAGGCAGAGGCAGGCGGATCTGTGAGTTCAAGGTCAGCCTAGTCTACAGAGCTAATTCCAGGACAGCCAGGGCTATTACACAGAGAAATCCGGACTTCAAACAAACAAACAAACAACAACCCCCCACCTACTCCAGAAAAGAAAACTTAGTGTGCTATGAAATGAAATCAAGGCCAGTCTGGAAAATACAGAGAGATCTAAATCTTAAAAAAAAAAAAAAAAAAAAAAGAAAAGAAAAGAAAAGAAAGAAAGCTGATGAAATAGCCCAATGGGTAAAGGCATTTGCCACCAAGTCTGACATGACAACCTGAGTTCAATTTCCAGGATTCCACATAGTGGAAAAAGAAAACCAATTCCCATACTTGCCCCATAATAAAGACATGAGATTTTTAAAAAGCACTGTTGTAACTGGTTTTGACACAAGTAGCCTAGAGCAAAATAAGTTCCCCAAGAACGTTTTTAGAAAGCTGTGAAATGTACCAACAGTACCCACAAATTTTAAACGAGCTTCCACAATGGTGACCAATTTTATACTAAGGAATCCTAAGAGCACTGACAAACTCACAATCTAGCTGCAAGCATCAAATCTTTCTCTATTTTCAGTAGGATGACGAGAAAGCAGACTGAATGGAGTTAGGGTTGCCACAGGCATTTAAACCTCTTGTAGTGTGCCATCTGATACAACTGCCCAGGTGGTTTCCCTGCAGAAAGCTGTGCTAGTGAGGGACTGGACTGGTCACCTCTCCCCAACTTGAGGAGTCTTGTACAAACAAAGCAGAAGAGTAGTTCCATCTCTAGGCTGGCGCCATGTGAGAAGTTGATGGGGTCCCACTTAACTGCTTCTCTTGGTTTGGGGAACAGACTAGAGTGACTACTTGGCAAAGAAGGCTGCCAACCACTCTGTCATGGTGTGGAGCCATCAGCTCTCAGCTCACCCTTTCTTCCTGCTTCTTCCCCTCCTCTGAGTGCTTCTGCAGTGTCACTTTGAGAGACTCCCTGATAAGCTGGATCTCAACTTCAGAAGCAGACAGTTTCTTTTCAAGCTCCATCTTTTCTTTGCTCAAGGCTTCTGTCTTCTGTGCAAACTGTGCCCGTAAGAAAGTGTTCTCGCGCTGCAACTCCTGCCAAAGACATTCTTAATATGTAACTGGTTCCCTGTAATTACACACTTCCCATTACACTCTACGTCAAGTATCATTCTTCTCCAATGATTTCTTCAGGTATTGCTTTCCAGAACCAAGAGACTCAGTATCACTTGTTATTGGAATTTGTTAAGTTTTGGAATCTTACTCATTGGTCCACTGAATCAGAAATTCTAGGGACAGATCCTAGTAATCTGTGCTGTAAGCCAGCCCTCCAAGTGACTCTGATGTGCACTTAAGTTGGAAAACCAGTTTTAACAGCAATACCTAGGAATGGAGATTTGACTCAGTGGTTAGAGCACTGGCTGCTCTTGAAGAGGACCTGGGTTCAGTTCCCACCACCCAAATGGCAGCTAACATCCATCCATCCATAGTTCCAGTTTCAGGAGATTTGAAGCCCACTTCTGACCTTCATGGACACAAGGCACACACACACAGTACACAGAAACACACACAGTACATAGACATGCAAACAGGCAAAATACCCAAACACATAAAAAAGGAAAATAATTAAAAAAAAATACATACATATTACAATACCCACGGATGTATACCACAGAGGAAGGACCACAGACAAACCATCACAAGATTCAGGCTTGAGACCTGGCTCCCTCTACTCAACTTGTTTTTAGTCAGTAAATTAGAGAATATTCTGATGCTGTTAGATCAAATAGGCCTTAATACAATATCTAATATTCATCACTCAAAAGCACAAACTGCACTAGTTGACAAGGCAAAGTCCTTCTCAACCCTACTGAGTGAGAATATGGTTTTAAGTTGTTCCTAGAACTAAATCTCCCATGGCCTCTGCCACTCTTTATATAGCCAGGGCTAGCAGATCGAGACTCTAAGAACATCTGCTGGTGGTGGTGCAATCTAATCTCAGCTCATGGGGGGGGGGGGCGGCAGATGCAGGTGAATCTCAGTAGTGAAATATTCACCCCTCCAGCACCTATCACACTGACCATGCCCATTGGGTGGTGGGGACAGATATGAAGAGGAGGAACTAGGTCTGGGGTTGGGAACCCTGGAGCTCTCCTGATTCCTGGACTGGACAGAGACAGATGGAGCATCCAGAGGCAACCTTGGGACTGGAACCTGCTGGTTCTGTATCTGTTGTAAGTTATTTCTCCCTGAATAAACATCTATTCAGCCTATCTGTTTTCCCCATCCTTATTTTTCCACGATAAATCTCCAAGTTTGAGGCCAGCCTAGTCTACAGGGTAAGTTCCAGGACAGCCAAGGTTACAACAAAGAAACCCTGTCCTGAGAAAAAAAACAAAACAAAACAAAAAACCCCCAAATCAACTAAACAAAAAGACTCCTTAAGAATAAGGCTATAGAGATGGCTCAGCAGTTAAGAGCACTTGATGCTCTTCCAGAGGACCTAGGTTTGATTCTAGAACCCACATAACAGTACAACCATTTGTAACTCTAAACCCAGAGTGTTTATATGCTCTCTTCTGGCCACAGATACCAGACATGCAAGTAGTACACAAATATACATGTAGTAAAAAAAAAAAAAAAACAAACAAACAAGAGATGGCACATCATTTTAGATTACTTGTTGCTCTTGCACATCCTATTCTGACTTACTTAGACACCAGGCATGAATGCTGTGCACATATATACACATAGGCAACACATTCATACACATAAATAAATCTTTCTTTTAACCCCAACCATACACATACACAAACATAAAACACAAAGACTACTAAGAATATTATTCAATGCTAGGACCTTACAATCGACAATGATTTACCTTCCTTTCCTCCTAAGTATCTTTTGATACCAAGACATCTGCACTCTCACAAGAGTCCAGCAAAGTTTAAGATGTTTACTCTTTAAGTGCAGGGCACCTTTGTCCTTCTCTATTTCCTGAATATCTAAGCACAAAGAAAATACTAAATTATAATAAGAGGAGAACTGCCCTGGGGGCTATTAACTTACCTGTAGCCTCAATAAGCAGACATCCCCAAAAGGGGCAGGACGACCCAAAAGGGCACTGTGTACTTGTAGTTCACTCTCTCGCACTTTCTGCTCCAACTGAGAGATATGCTTCCTCTGCCTGCAAAAGCCAACAGTCAGATTTGCCATTCCAACATTAAACTACTTTACAGAATGAGCCCTTTCCTTAGATTGAAGGAAATAGATGGACCTTGACTCTAGACATCATTTTAGAAGGCATCTATGTGTGCTATACCACAAATGTATGTTAACATTATATTTTGCTGAAGGGGTAGGATCAAATGAGAAAAAGATTAAGGGAAAAATGAGGAAAGATTTGCAGTGAACCAGTCACCCCCTGTAAGCCCTCCATAAAGGCCCTGCAGAGAGACTGGCCTATCAAATAGTAAGAAGTAAGAGCAAGCTGCACAGCAGCCAGGCTCTACCTTGGGGCAAAGTATGGGCCGAAACAAGAAGGTAAAGTGAGGGACAGGTATAACATAACCTGCCCTTGGGAAGGCCTTATTAAGTGCCTCCCAGGGAGACCCAACAGCAGAGCCTGGTCTTACAGCACCCCTGACATCTTACTTGTCAATGAGGAGCTCCTTTTCCTTCAGAAGATGTTCATTACTGTTCAAGATGCTGAGCCACTGTGCTGGCTCTAAGGTGGGCAGTAAAGGAGCAAAAGCAGCAGGGTGGTGACAGACGGCTCCATTTTGAAGCTGGAAGACAAACAGGCCAGATGGGCATGAGCTTGTACCTGGGAATACCTGAGCAGTATCCAGTTAGGATTAGAAGTCAAAATCTAGTCTTGCTCAGACTAGATAAAAGTCAATGTTTTTAAAATAATTTTAGCTCTGATGCATGACTGGAAAGAACTTGCCAGGGGGATGTCTGCCAACTAAACACTCTGCTCAGAAAGTCTCTAGTTTCTATGGTCAGTTATTAAATCAGGAGCTCACAGACCAGGCAAAGAGAACATATCCTGCTTTTCCTTCCTTTTCACTCTTCAGCAGCACAAAGGGGAGTGGGGCTTAACAACAACAACCAACCAACCAAGAGACATTCCCCCTCCCTGAGACTGCTATTTGAGGCAGGGTCTGGCTAGACACGTAGTCCTAGCTGAACTGGAACTATCTATGTAGATCAAACTGACCTCCAATTCATAACAGCTCTTCCTGACTCTGCCTCCTGAGACAGGCATTTGACATCACACCCAGCTTCAAATGTTGATTGTGATGGTGGGTGAGAGAGAATGTATGTGGGTGTCCTGGAGTCTGGGGATGGAATTCATGTTCTAGGCTTGTACAGCAGTGCCTCTACCTGCTAACCAATCTCATTAGACCCTTAAATGACCTTTAGGGCTGGGCATGGTAGCCTTTAACCCCAGCACTTGGGAGGCAAAGGCAGGTGGACCTGTGTGAGTTCAAGACCTGACCAGTCTACATGGACAACCAGAGGCTGGCAGATCTCTGTGAGTTTGAGACCAGTCTGGTCTACAAAAGCTAGTTCCAGGACAAGCTCCAAAACTACACAGGGAAACCCTATCTCGAAAAACAAAACAAAAAACAAACAAAAATAAGTAAATATAAATGTAATAATATAGCCAGGGCTACACAGAGAAACCCTAAACCCCTAAACAAACAAACAAACCCCTAGAACTTGTAAGAGAAAGGTTATGCATTCTGAGGAGGATCATAGCATACAAAATGCAAGAAATGGTTGTCTACCTGCATTTGTTCCATCTGTAAACGAATCAGTTCCAACTGCTGTCGACAAGTACTGAGTTCACAAGACTGTTCTCCAGGGTGCCAAGGGTCAGGACTTGGTTGCCAGACCTGAGAGGACAGTGACTTGGAAAGCCCAGGAGCAGGCTGGAGTCCCAAAGGAAGCACCCCACTGTTGCCAGCATGTGGTCCATTCCGTTCAAATACTGCACCACTGCCTGGTGCCTTCTTGGATTCCGGCAATACTTTGTATACATCTTTATTTGCATCAGATCTTGGGTTGGGAAAGTGGACTCGGTAATGTGGATCTGAATATAATGTCTCTACCATGGCTGGCTGGTTAAGGGTAGACTCCATGCTAGGAATATCAAACTTCCTCATCTCTCCCTCTCTTTCATGGCCGACGGCTGGAAACCAGGACTGTTGAATCCCATTTTCTCCAGCAGCACTAGGGAGATACATGAAATCTCTTGATAGGCCTGGAGAACGTTTCACTGCACCAAAGTCTCCATTCCTTGTCATCCCCACACCTTCAGCCAACCCTGACAAGGGTAGTTTAGAGGAAGAAGGCCCAGAAGGTGTAGAATTTGGTTTGGCAGGAGAGGCCCCCAAAGTAGAAGGCATCACATGGGCTGTTGGAATGGTTATGTGGCTTTTGATTGGCTGAAAAGAAGGGCTGCCACTTGAGCTGCAAAAATCTGTGGAGAGAGAAGAGTCTTCCATGAGTCAAAATTAAAGCACCAAGCTTTCTTGTTTGGTTGCTATGCCAGATGTTCCCTACTTGTTTTCAGATCAAGTGGAGGGTCCTATCGGGAGAAGCAGGTTGGAGCTGGAAAGTGGTGGCTTGTGCCTGTAATCCTACCACTTGGAAGGTTGAAGCATAAGGACTGTCCAGTTTCAGGTCAGTTTGGTCTACACTGACAGTTCTGGGCCAGCCATGGCTAGAGTACCACGCTTAACCCCTAAAAAAGGAAGAGAGGAAATCAAGCAAGACACAACAACTTGAGAAATGTGTGTTCCAGTATCTCAAATGCTATTATTTATAAGATATGCCAAAAAACAAAACACAATGATGGCTTCACTTTTACTTATGTCCACCGTCCAATAAACTCTTGGTGGTCATAAAGCAAAGCTGAAAACTAAACTTAAAACAAAACAAAAACCACTTACTTTAACAGAAATGCATTAGGCCCAATGCTTCTGGAAGGAAGCTGGACAAATCTAAACTATAATCTAATCTAATAAAGATAAAATTCCTTCCAGGGAGTGCGGAAGCCCCCGACCTCCAAAGGCTCCTCAGTGAAAATGAGCAATGAGTCCAAACTACCTGAAGACAGGAGAGACAGACGGTGCTGCAGGGGATCCGGGGCAGGAGCATAGCATCTGAGTCAGGATTGTTCTCTCCCACATCCCAGAGCTGACAGCCTGGACACTCAAGGTTATTCTTAGTAACTCTCAGGTTTCACGCTAGCACACTGAGCATGCTCATGTGGGTAAATACAGAAATCTTCTATTTTGTGTTTTGTTTTCCTACTTGCCTATTCGTCTGTACTAGAATGTGATTTTAGACTTTTCTTCAGACTAGATTTATATTTAAGGCCCACCTGGGCTACATAGCTAGCTGAAACCAAGCCTGCGTTTATAATGAGACCCTGTCTCAAAACATCTCCAAACAAGTAACAAAAAACAAACACATCCAATCCAAGTTACCCCTTGTGATTTATGTGAAGTATTCAACTTCCTATATTCATGTTGTCCTGGAGGCATATAAAAGATTATGCTAAAAACAAAACAACCCCCCCCCCAAAACAACAAAACCCAAAACTAGGCCTAGGGTGTACATAGCTATAATCCTAGCATACCTGGGGGGTTGGGGAAGGACAACTACAAATTCAAGACCAGCTTGTACTATATATAAAGTTCCAGGCAGGCTGGGCTAGAGTCAAACTCTGTGTCAAAACCAAATAGGCACATGGAATTCCTCTTAACCCTGAATCATCTCTGGTAACATGTATTAGCCCCTTAAGATAAAAAAGAAGGAAATTTCTCAATTAAAGGAGACAGCCTTAATTCTAAGACAAGTAGGCAATCTATTTGACATCCTCAGTATCACATCCTAAGAGGACCCCAGCACAGTAATAGAGGCAGACACGGAGACTGGAAGGCCTGCTAAAACAACCAACTCAGACCCATTCTATAAAATATCAAGCCCACTTTAAGTCTGGTTTGTCTTTTAGAACATTTTGAAAGAGAATAGCAATAATTATTTTCAATTTTGTATTACATTCTATGATTTCCAAAGGCATTCCAGATTTAATTTATGGCATTTTATGTATAGACAGCCACAGTTTTCCAAATCATGAAGCCTTTGATATTTCAAAGGTATAATTCTAAAATCTCTCAGTTACATCCTGTCCCCTCAAAAAGCAGTCCATTCTTCCCAGCAACCCTCTTTTCATGGAACGGAAAGTCAGCTATTGCTATAATCAATCAGTTCTGACCACATTCCATACCAGTTATCAAGGATGCTAGTTTGAATCAGCCCAGCCAACTACATGCTGAGTAAACCTGTTCTAAAGCAACTGGGACCAAAATGGTGTCAATGCTGAAATAAACGTTCCTTTGGGATATTTGCACAGATTTGACTGGTTGGGCATACATAACACAAAATTCTGAAATCTAAAAAACTAAAAAAAAAAAAAAAAAAAAAAAAAAATCAAGAAGGAGTGGATAGAGTAGGGAATGCCTGTAATTCCATCAGTTGTCCTCCTTTGGCTACACTGTGATTTCAAGGTCTGCCTGGGCTACCTGAGACAGTCTCAAAAATCTAAAAAAAGGCCAAGCGGTGGTGGCACATGCCTTTAATCTCAGCATTGGGGAGGCAGAGGCAGACAGATCTCTGTGAGTTCCAGTCCAGCCTGGTCTACAGAGCGAGTTCCAGGACAGCCAGAGCTGTTACACTGAGAAACACTGTCTTGAAAAATAAACAAAAATACCCACCACCAACAAAAAAACACCTAAAACTTCATGGCATGGGACTGGGTAAGAAATACCCGAGTGGTAGAGCATTTGCCCAACTTGTACAAAAGTCCTTAGTTTGACTTCTGGAGGGTCCTTGAGTCTTGTTGGCCAACCAGTGTGAGTCAGTGAGCTATAGGTTTAGATGGTAGACTGTGAGTGCTTATCTAGCATGCAGAGTCCTGGGTTCACTCTAACTGCTTAAACTGGGGATTGTAGTTTATGCCAATTTTCAGAAAGTGGAGATAATCACAGCACATAGGCAGTGGAGGCAGACATTCAATGTCATTCTCAGCTATACAGCAAGGTGTAGCTAAGACGGTCTCAACAAACAAACTGATCAACCAGAGCCAGTGAGATGACTCAGCAGTTAAGAACACTTACCCCCAAACCTTTACAGTGAAGACTAACAACTTAAGCTCCCTGGGATTCTTATGATAGAGAGAACTGACTGCCATAAGCAGAGTTTGACCGCCACACTGAAGCATAGCATGTGATCACAGAGATAATAGACTCACACACAAAGAAGAAACATAAAAACTATATGTAGTATGAACCTTCTATTTTGCTGTTTTTTATTATTAACTTTGCTTAATGTTTTTAAGGTTCATCTAATTCAAACCACACGAGTACTTCATTTGTTTTATTCTAAGGCTTTATATGAATATACAACACTTTTTAAAATATCTTTTTTGTTTCATTTGCATTGGTGTTTTGGCTGCATATATCTGTATGAGGGCATCAGATGGATACCCTGGAACTAGAGTTACAGACAGTTGTAAACTGCCATGTGGTTGCTGGGAGCTGAACCCAGGTCCTCTGGCAGAGCCGTCAGTGCTCTTAACCACTGAGCCATCTCTTCAGCCCCCACTACATTTTTTTAGTCATCCATTCATAGGCTATGAATGTGTTTTCACTTTTTGCTTATTATAAATAAGGCTACTATGAACGTGTGTGTTTATGTTTTCATTTCTCTTGGCTATAAACCTAAAAGTATAATTATTAGTTTAAAAGTTATCTTCAGGAGGCTATATCTCAGGTGGTAGACACTTGTCTTGCTTGCATGAAGGATTTGATCCCTAATGCCGTAAAAATCAGGTGGGGGCACATGTCTGGAGGAAAATCAGAAGTTCAAGGTCATTCTTAACTATATAGGGAGTTTGAGGCTAAGCTAGAATACATGAGACCCTGTCTCAAAGGAAAAAAAAAAATCTTTATATTTAATCTTTGTAGAAAATGCCAAATTATTTTTCCAAAGCAACTACATTTTAAATTCCTACCAGTTACATATAAAGATTTCAATTTATCTACATTTTTAGTGACACAGAGTACCTTTTTTATTTTTTGAAACAGGGTCTTGCTATGTAGCCCAAGCTGGCCTTGAACTACTATGCTAACATTCCTACTTCAGTGTATTTTTCATTACAAGCTGGCCATGGTGGCACACACCTGTAATACAAGCACTTGGGAGATGGATGCAGGAAGATCAAGTTATTCTTAACTACATAGCAAGTTCAAAGACAGTCTGGTCTACACAAGACATTGTCCCAAAAACCAAAAAATAATACACACACTTTAAAAAACGTTTAATTTTTCATATGAGTATTTTGTCTGCATGTATATACGTGTACCATGACAGGATTCCCTGTAACTGAAGTTACAAACTGTTTTGAGCCATCTGATGTGGATACACTATAAAATAAACTTGGGCCCTTTAGAAAAGCAACAAGTGCTCTTAACTGATGAGCCCCATAAATAGTAATTTTTTTTGTTACTACCTAGCTTTGGTTGTCCTGAACTCAGTAAATCAGATCAAGCTGGCCTTGAACTCAGAGATCTCACTGCCTCTGCCTTCTGAGTGCTGGGATTAAAAGTCTGTGCCCCATAAATAGTAATTATCATCATTAGAGCTTCTGCCTTCTAGGCCTCATCTAAATACCTTGTGGAGTACTGACAGGTAGTTGGTATTTAAGTACAAAAACAAGAGGCAGAGATACTAAAGATACAAAAATGTTTTATGGAAAGGGATTAGTAAGGGAGAAGGGATGGAGAAAGCCTTTGTAGGACTACTAGAACATGCATAGTAGTAAAACTGGCATAGCTAGTAGAAGCAACTAAATATGGGATTAGCACAAACAGGCCTAGATTAAAGAAGGAAAAAGGGGCCATGATTGAAAAACAATAGACAAGCACTGTCTGACTGGCAGAACACCTATCCAGCATGTGTGAGGATCCAAGAATCAATTTGTAGTACCACAGAAACAAAAACAAACAAAAAACAGATCTATGTATCCATGCCATAGTAAGACAACAAACTTGGAGATATTAAGAAATAATTATTCAGATTCCATAACTAAACAGCCTGACCCTATGATCATTCTATAAATGACAAATATATGGAATTCAAATTGAAAATGGCAGCATTAGGTTGACAATCAAATCACGAATCCAACCTTACCCTCTGCAATGTCTGAGCATGATGTTCCAATGGCTGTGTCCCCACTGTCAGCTATGCTTGAGCAACGGCTGAAGCGGCTCCGAAAGGCCTCTGAGATAACTGGGGTCTGCCACTCAGTTCCCAGAGAGCTGCCTTTTTGAATCACATTGGAACCTGTAGTACAAGACATTTTTCATTTTGGTGTGAACCAGGAAAGTCAATGAAGTACTTTGCAGGGGAGGGGCATTAAAATCAGTACATTTTTATTTAGGGGATTTTGCATGTAATTCCTTTACTGTCCATCCATGTTGTGGAAGTTCAAGATTTCTCAAGATAACCCTTTTTCAAATAATAGGTGATTAATCCAGTATTGTTATTAGTCCTGCATGTCAAGAACATGAAAGTAATCAACTAAACACCTGGAACTACATTCTACCTCAGTTAGACCTATCTACATTATACCTTATTACTAGCAACATAGAAAAATTTACAATAGATCCTTGTTCTAAGCATGCACTACAGTGATAATTTGCAATGTGGTTCTTAAAAACCTAATCCCAACAGGCTGCTTACTAACAAAACCCTTGGTTTGATGTTTTTTTTTTTTTTTTTATGGTCATGTCCATAGCAAATGAGAAATTGAATTCTAAAAGCCTGATAAACATGTCAATAAGAACATTATGTTTTGGAGACAGGGTTTCTCTGGGCAGCCTTGGCTGTCCTGGACCTGTAAACCAGGCTGGACTCAAACTCAGAGATCTGCCTGCTTCTGCCTCCCTAGTGCTGGGATTAAAGGTGAACATTCTACCACACCTGGCTGAGTTATGAGACATGAAAATGTTAAAAGACAGAAATAAGACCTAACAAGACGACTGGCAAGGTGACACACACCTATAATATTATACTTAGGAAGCAAAAAGATCACTCCACATCCAACGACAGCCATATTTACATAGCTAGTTCCAGGCCAGTCAAGGCTATATAGGGAAACCCTTCTCTCAAAAAAAAGGGTTTGCTTTGTTTTAGATTTTGGGAATTGGGGTTTCTCTATGTAGCTTTGGAGAGTGTCCTGGAACTCTCTCTGTAGACCAGACTAGCCTTGAATTCACAGAGATCCGCCTGAGTGCCTCCTGAGTGCTAAGAATAAACGTATGTACCACCACCACCCAGCAAAGGGGTTTGCTTTGTTTTGTTTTGCTATAAGGTCCTACATCACCACACCTACATACAATTTATTGAAACTCTGAAGCCATAATACTTTAATCTAGTTTACAGAGAAGAGAGCTATGACATACATGTGCATGTCCAATGCTCACATACAATCCTTTACATAGTTTCCCTTATGTTTTTGGTTGTGAGCCTAGCCCTTAATGGCTGAGCCATCTCTCCAGCCCTTTACATGGTTTCTCAATGGGTGCTATTAGCATTCTGAGCAAAAATATTCTTCAATGTATATAGCCTCTGTAATCTACACATCATAGAATAGTTTAATATCACTGGTCTCTACAAACTAAATACCAGCAACAACCCTCATTCAACCACAATGACGTATGAATTATCCTACATGTTCCAAGGCAGCACAATGGAACAGGTACTTCAGTTCCTTGTTGAAAACTTATTACTAGTCTGAACCAAGGTACCCTCAACAGGTCAATCCAGGTAAATTTTGAGGTCAATCCAGATAAATTTTGAAAGTCAATCTAAAAAATTTAAGGTGGG
The DNA here is from genome assembly GCF_943737965.1 of Phodopus roborovskii. Taxonomy (NCBI): domain Eukaryota; kingdom Metazoa; phylum Chordata; class Mammalia; order Rodentia; family Cricetidae; genus Phodopus; species Phodopus roborovskii. The sequence goes on from NW_026126645.1 coordinate 334,982, forward strand.
CTAGGTGTGGTGGTGCATGCCTTTAATCCTTGCACATAGACATATCAAGTTTTAGTTTAGACAGGGTTACATACACAGTGAGACCCTGCCTCAAAATAAGTGTTATCTTGAGGGCAATACAAAGAAACTACATAAGGGACTGGAGAGATGGTTCTGCAATTAAGAGTACTGACTGCTCTTCTAGGGGACCTACGTTTGATACCCAACACCCACATAATGGCTTATAACCATCTATAACTCCAGTTTCATAATATCCGAGGCCCTTTTCTGGCCTCTGGTGGCACCAGGCACACACTTGGCGCACAGACCATATATGCAGGCAAAATACAAATACACACAAAATCACGAAAGCACTTCTGTTTCTGAGCAGGTAAGAAAAAGCAAGACTAATGGAATTTGACTTCAAAGTTGGTTGTTATGTACTAGGAGGTAGGTAAGATTAGGATTTAAAAATGAACCGTTGTGGAAATGGCTCAGTGGTTAATAAGAGCTCTCACTGAGTATCCAAGTTCAGTTCCTAGTACCTACTTTGGGTGGCTCACAGCTCTAGGGGAAATCCATCACCTTTTTCTTGCCTGGCCTAGCAGTTGAACTCATGTGTATATAGCCACACATACACTTAATTTAAAAAAAAAAAAAAATCTTTAAAAAAATGTATTAACATACTACTAGCAAAGCCAATATTTTAGCCAAGGAAAGAATGTGTTCTCAAGTGAGGCCAGCCTGGACTACATAGCAAGCTCTTGTCTGCAAAACCAATGAGAAACAAAGAAAACACAAAGCAAGTCCTAGAAAGACAAAAATCCAAATTATTTTTGTTTTTAGAGACAATGTCACCTATCCTTCAAACTCTTGACACTCCTGCCTGGGCTAAGTGTGTGTGCTACTTGCTTGTTTTTAATTGTTCTTTTATTTGTTTTTTTTTTTTTTTTTTTTTCTCTCTCTTTCTTTTGAAGGGTTGGAGATGTAGCTCAGTGGTAGTTCTTATTTTGCAACTAAAAAGTTCAGGATTCAAAGTTTAGCAACACCAAAAGAAAAAAATAAACTAATGTATTATTTTTCTTCTGAGGTAGGTTCTGGATGCACATGCAGCCCAGGATGGCCTTGAATCTGTGATCTGTCTCTGTCTCCCAAGAGCTGCATGTGGAACGCACCACTACGATCTCGAGATAAATCCTCACAGCTGGTATCCAAGAATTGCAATCTTTGAGGACTAGCATGTGAGTAGAACACAGTGACTCATGCTGTTTCCCCTATTTTACACAGAACTATGTCTCATAGTCAGACACAGAAGTTAACAACCTCTGGAGTCCACAAACACAAGAGAGCATATCTGCACACAACTGCAAACTATACACACACACATATGAAAGAGTACAAGCCAAAATTGAATACAGAAGACTACTTACCTGGTGAAGTAGCATGAGAAGACCTGTCATTGGGATATTTTTCTTGCATGGCCATCAGTTACCTGAGACACTGCAGAATTAAATAAAGAATAACCAGTTATTTCCCATTGGTTGGAACTAAGAACAAAACAAGAACCCATAATCCTGATAAAAGAATAAACAAATCCATTTTCTTCCCAACTCTAAACAATATGCTTCTGACGTACGTGCGTGTGTATTTGGGGAGGGGTTCAGGTTTCCAATTGGCCCACTTCCAATGCCCTAATTCCCAGCTTGTTCACCTATGCTTCTTTTCTCTCTTTCTCTCCCTCTTTTTTTTTTTTTTTTTTGAATTTTTGAGACAGGGTTTTTGTGTAGCTTTGTAGACCAGGCTGGCCTCAAAATCACAGAGATCTGCCTGTCCCTGCCTCCCAAGTGCTGGGACTAAAGTATGCCACTACTAACCAACTTTTACCCATGGGTCTTATCAACTAGCTATAAATCAAGGGTTTCATGATTCCCTCCTAGCATCTGATTTGCTAGAATGACTTACAGAACTCAAATAATCTTTACATTTACTAGTTTAGAGCAGGTATGACGGTACACATTTGTAATTCCAGTATTCAAGAGGCAGAGGCAGGAGAATTACCACAAATATAAGGCCAGCCTGGTTTACATAATGAATTCCAGGTCAAACAAAACTACATACCTATTTTGAAAAATAAATAGCTAGATGGTGGTGGCACATGCCTCCACCCAGCACTCAGGAGGCAGAGATAATCAGATCTCTGTGAGTTCAAGATCAGCCTGCTCTACAAAGTGAGTGTCTAGATACCCAGAGCTGTTACACAGAGAAACTCTGTCTCAAAAAACTAAAAAAGAAAAATAAATAACAGGTTTATTATAAAAAAAAAAAAAAAAAAAAAAAACATTACAGCCAGGTATGGTATTGTATGCCTATAACTTTATACTTGGGAAGCTAAGACAGAAGGATCACCACAAGTGTGAGGCCACAGAATGAGACTGTCTCAAACAAACAAAAACAGGAAAAAAGATATTGCAAAGGACAGATATGGCAATGATCCCCTTGGGTTTACTACTGATGGAGAAGCTAGAAATGATAAATGATGTTATAAAGGATTTACTTTGTTAGGAAAAATCAAGTTACACAAAAGCAGAATTTAGCTAAAGGAGTACTGCCTCAAATATGACTAGAAGATAAAAGTAACATACTAGCCAGATTTCCTACAAACTACAGAAAGGCTAAGAAAAATAGAGCTATACTTCTAACATAATTAGGAGTTAAGGGTTACTGTTTTTGTATGTTTTGTATTTTTAGGCTATGTTTTTATAGAGATTTGTCCACCAATACTGCTGTTCATTAAGCTCTATTACCATGTCAAAAGGAGTTTATTTCCATGTCAAAAGGAGTAGAATTCCACTAGGCAGGCAGAATAACTATGGTTAACATCTAAAGGAAGAAATAAAAAAACTACCTAGGGACAAGTCAGCTTATTAACATATGAAAAGATAAATATCATTCTGAAGCTTCTAAGGCTATTTTATTAGTATACAACAAGCAAGAGAAAAAAATAAATACATATATTACAACAGTATATAGTATATTCAAGTACTCTTCCATATTTTACTTTGAAGAATATTTTAGGGCTGGGAAGACTGATTAGCGGTTAAGAATACAGGCTGTTCTTCCAGAGGACTCAGGCTTGATTCCCAGCATCCCCTTGGTGGCTCACAACTTTAGAAATCCAACACCCTCTTCTGGTCTTTGATGGCACTAGGTACAGACATGTGGTACACATACACAACACCCAGGCAAAACATCCAGCTATACAAGATAATGACAAGAACTCATCTTTTAAAGAGTATTTTAAAAAGCAAACCATGAGCTTGGTTAGCAGCAAAGGCCTTCAATGCCAGCACTCAGGAAGCAAAAGCAGATTTCTGTGAGTTCAAGGTCAGCCTGGTCTATATAGGGAGTTCCAGGACAGCCAGGGCTACACAGACCTTGTCTCAAAAACAAAAACAACAAAAAAAATCAAACCATGGGGGCATGGTGGCACATACATGTAGTCCCAGCTACTTAAGAGGGTAAGATAGGAAGATTGCTTCATACTACAAAAATTTCAAGACCAACCTGGGAAATATATAGCAACATCACATTTCAAAAAACAAACAAAAGGGGCTGGAAAGATGGCTCAGTGGTTAAGACAGTATACCTCTACTGTAGAGGACCTGGGTTCAATTCTAAGCACCCATATCAGGCAGATCACAATCCCGTGTAACTACAGCTTCAAAAGATCTAACACCCTCTTCTGGGCTCCAGATGGGCACCTGCACTTACATCTCACATGCACATACCCACATTCATACACATATAATTAAAATTTAAAAATAAATATATTTTTCATTTGGGAGATAGTAGCACCTGACTTTGAGCCCAGCACACAGGAGGCAGAGGTAGGAAGATCTCTGTGGGTTCAAGGTCAGCCTGGTCTACAGAACTAGTTCCAGAACAGCCAGGGCTACTCAGAAAAACCCTGTCTCAAACAAAAACAAAGAGAGAGGGAGAGAAAAAAGAAAAGTCTAGCTCTATAGCCCAACCTGGCCTGGAACCTGCAGTGATTTTCAGGCCTCTGGCTCCCCCCAAAACAAAACTTCAAAGCCAAACAACAATGACAACAAAAATCAAATAATCAAAATGTATAAATCAGGTAGAACACTCCTGGGATACTAGTATTTGAGAGACATAGGCTTTGACTCTTCTGGGCACCACTCGGTAGTGGCCTACGGCTTTAATCCCAGCACTTGGGAGGCAGAAGCAGGCAGATCTCTGAATTCAAGGCCAGCCTGGTCTACAAAGCAAGTTCCAGAACAACTAGGGCTATACAGAGAAACCCTGTCTCAGAGAAACAACAAGGGACTATTCTGGGTTACATGAGACCTTATCCCAGAAAAAAACGAAATAAAGAAAAGGAGGAGAAAGGGAGGAAAAGAGAAAAGGATGACGTCAACTGTCAATGTTAGGCCCTTCACTCAGGTAAAGCGAGACCTTGGCTAGGCTGCAGAAAGTTTCAAGACCAGTCAAAGTGAAGCTAAGCTAGTGAATTTACTAAGTATTTAGATAGATGCACATAGGAAAGACACTGTATACATGCAGGTTATGGGTATGGAATTCTCAAAGAGGGCTGCATTAAGGTGTCTTTACAACAGCTGTACTGATGCTATGGCTAAAATGCTCAAAGTATGCAATTTATAATAAGAGTACAATTAAGCCACATTTAAGATTTCAGTTTAAAAAAAAAACCAATATAGTTTTCTAAAGAATATTTTTCTTGCCAGGTGTTGGTGGTGAACGCCTGTAATCCCAACACTCGGGAGACAGAAGCAGGCAGATCTCTGTGAGTTTGAGGTCAGCCTGGTCTACAAAGCTAGTTCCAGGACAGGCTCCAAAGCAATCAGAGAAACCCTGTCTGGAAAAAAAACAAAAAAAGAATACTTTTTCTTCCCAAGGCAGGGTTTCTCTGTGTAAAAGAATTTTCTTTTGTAAATGAAATTTTGTAAGATAGTTTCATGAGGTGCACTGTTTAGATTCAAGATGCAAACATATCAGCCCTGAGTATACGAGTATCTGTTGTTTTTAATGCCTTTGTTTAACATGTTAGAAAACAAACAAAATCAGGAGGGAAACAAACAGGAATTCAGAAATTCTGAATTTAAGAGTGCCCAAAATAATTTGGGAAAATTCACAAGATACAATTCTTAGAGGTGAAATTCAATTTTAAAAGAAAAAAAAAGTGATTATATGTACTAATTACTTTACTGACCTCTACAGTTTTATCTTAGCAACAACAACCCAAATGCATCATCTCACTGAGTACAATAATATAATGGAACCAAACTCCAAAACCATACTTAGTAAAAGTATCAACTTAGCACCCAGGAAAACAGACTGTGTAAATTCCAAGTTAGCATGACTACACAGTGAGACTCTGTCTCCTTAACAATTGGGCTGGAGAGATAGCTCAGTGAGCAAGAGCACTGGTTGCTCTTCCAGGGGATCTGGGTTGGATCCATCCTAGCATTCACACAGTACCTCAAAACAACCAGCTTTAACTCCAGTTTCAAGGTATTCAACGTCCTCTTCTATAGGCTCTTTGGGCATTGAGTGAACACGGTATACAGTATAGAGTACATGTAGGGAAAACACATCATATACATAAAATAAAAACCAAGGGGCTGGAGAGATATAGCTCAAAGGTTAAAAAGCAGTGGCTACTCTTCCAGACCCAGGTTCAATTCCCAGTATCCACACAGCAACTCACAACTGTCTGTTAATTCCAGTTTCAGGGGATTCAACACCCTCATATATGCACACACACAGACAAAACACCAGTGCACATAAAATAAAAATGAATAAATCAAGTTTTTTAAAAAAAAAACCTTCAAAGAACAAAACAACAACAAAAAGCTTCAACTTATGGCTACTTATCATCAATTTATGGCTAGCCATTCAACTGCTGGTTAGTGATGTAATGACACAAGCATAATCACACACCTATTAGTGATGTTTCCTGTCAACACCAAAGCTACCCTATCACTGAGCCTCTTCTTTTGCCCTCAACCTTTGAACTTTTGATTCTTCTCTCCTCACCACCTCCAGTACTAGGTAACAATACCAGTTCTATTCTGTTACCCTTCAAAGAATAAAGGTGCCAGGTATGTTGGTACAAGGCTGCATCCCATCACTAGGGAAGCTGAGACAGTACTATTGCCAGTTTAAAACCAGTCCAAACTACTCAGTGAGATCAGTCGAAAAAAAATTAAAAACTGAAAACAGAAAAGACAGTACCCCAAGCAGATTCTGAGACATTTTCAAATTCAGAGAGGGACAGAAAGAGAAAGATAGAAGAATGGGAGTTGGTCATGGTCCTTTTAAAAGGTAACATAGTGAACATGCACAGGTAGTGCTCTTAGTGGCTGCAGCTGAGGGCATAGCCTGTCAGAACTCCAAAGACAGCTGGTACAGATGCCTGATACTAAGTTACCCCCAACCATGATTTCATTGCTACTGCATAACTGTAATTTTGCCACTGTTATTACTCGTATTGTGCCACACCAAATCTAGTAAATTCAGTCTGGACTACACAGTGAAACCCTGTATTAAAGCATCAAATCAGGGCTAGAGATAGGGCAGTAGTTACTTATAGAACTCACTGTTCAGAAGTTCAGTTCTCAGTACCCTTGTCAGGCAGCTCACAACTACCTATAACTCCAGCTTCAAAAAATCCATGATCCTGTTCTGATCTCTGTAGAAACTTAACATGTGTGTGCTGTGTGTGTGCATGTACACATCCATAAATAAGTAAATCTAAAAAAAAAAAAAAAATACACCAAAACAAGAAAAAGTGTTTTGAATTGCACTAGAGAGATAGCTTAGTGGTAAAGCACTTACCAGCTACTGATGAATCCCTGAGTTCAAATCCTCAGAACCCATGTAAAGCCAGCAGCTCATCTGTAATCTCAGTTCTCCTACCACTGAGATAGGAAACAGACAAGAGAACCCCTAATGGTTCATGGGCCAGTTAGCCTGGTATATAAAGCAGCAAACAACAAAGACCTTTATCCCAAACAAGCTGAAAAACAAGGACTGACACCTGAGGCCATCGTTTGACCTCTACACACATGCCATGCCACAAGTGTGCCCACACTCACATGAATAAACACACATGCCACAAAATATAATAAACTTTAAAGACATTTTAGTACCCACTGAAGGATAGAGACTCTAAATTAAAAGTAAAATAAATAAGTGTATAAGAAACAACACAAATAACCAATTATACAGTTAAAGATATACAACTGAGGGAAGGTTGGAACAAATCTATCATGTATTTAGATACCACTTCGTATCTATTAAGCCCTGTACTAAAGAAATACTTTTTAGAAGTACCATGTGTCAAATTTAATGCTCACGTCAATTCTGAGACAGTTACTATTATCATTCTCCTTTTATGGAAAAGAAAATAAAGGTTTAGATTGAGAGGCTGGGAAGATGGCTGAGTAGTTATAATACTCACACATAAGCATGAGGACAAGAGTGCAGAAAGCAGAACCCCGTAAATGCCAAATGGGAGTGGGATCCTGTCTGTAATCCCAGCTTCAGAAGGCAGAGACACTGGATCTCCAGAGTGAGCTGGCTAGCAAGACTAACTATATAGGCCCAGGTTTCATGACCCTGCCTCAATGAACAAGGTGGAAACTGTTGATTACTAACATCAACCTGTGTGTATACTCAAGTCTTTAGGCTGGGCACCAGACACCTTTATCCACTGAGCTATCCTCAAGGCACAGCATACACTGTTTGCTTTGTTTTTCAAGACAGGATTTCTCAGTGTAGCCCTGGCTGTCTTAGAACTCACTTTTAGACCAGGCTGACTTTGAACTCAGAGTGCTGAGATTAAAGGTGTGTGCCACCAAGTGACAGCTTTAGCACACAACTTCTTAAACTATGGGTTGATAGGTCATACAATGCAAAGAGGACACTTTTGAAAAATCTACAAACGGTAAAAGGTTTCTGAATATACAACAGCCAAGTGTCAATTAAAAAATCAAACACATTATAACAAATCCAAGTTGTTCCTGGCAATGTTCACCTGTTCTGATTTGCTTGCTTGACTTAACTGCAGCCTTGGTTGTGAACACGCAACAGAACACTTTATACTATGCATGCCCTTAAGCTATGCAATACCAAACACATTGCCTCAAACACCTTGGCTCAGCTTTGAAGCCACTACACTGTTTTTTGTTGTTGTTATTTTCAGACAGCACTTCTCTGTTTAACAGTCTTGGCTGTCCTAGGACTCACTCTATAGATCAGGCTGGCCTTGAACTCAAGAGATGTCTGCCTCTGCCTCCCGAATGCCAGGATCAAAGGTGTGCGCCACGACAGCCCAGCTCAACTACACTGTTTTTACTATGCATTCAAAGTTTTCTGCTCTTATGAAAACATATTGTTTTACAAACAAAACAGTTTTAATATTTTCCTATTGTCTTTTTTCTTTTAACGTTATCATCAAAATAGTTTGTGTTTGCCTGTCATCCCAGCACATGAGAAGTGGTGATGGAGACCATGAGTTTAAGGTAAACCCTTGCGACATAGGTCCACAGTAACCTGGGATACATGAGACCCTGTCTCAAAAAACAACAAAAAACACAAGGAGGCAGGCATGGCAGAGAACACCTTTGAACACTTGTAAGGCAGAGAGGCAAAAGGATCTCTATGAATTTGAGGACAATCTGGTCTACACAGGGAAGTTCCAGGCTAGTCAGAGCTACAGTGAGATCTCAAAAAAAAGGAAAACCAAAAAGGTTAGGGATGTACCTCACCTAGTAAAGTACTTCTCTAGTATACACAAAGCTGAGTTGGATCTACAGCACACACAAATTAAGCAAGGTAACACTCGTCTGTAATCCCAGCACTGAGCAGGAGGAGGCAAGACCAGAAATTCAAAGTCATCCTTGACACATGAAGCTTTACATAGTGTGTGCATGTCACATATGGTTTTCAAATATCCTACTTGAAAAACTGCTGTCTGATAGGCTGATGAGATGGTTCAGCGGGTAAAATGACTTGCCACAAGCCTGATGACCTAAGTCAATCCTTGGATCCTACTGTATAAGGAAAACCAACTCCTGAAAGTTGTTTGTCTATCTATCACACACTCACATGAATAAATATTAAATGGCTCTAAACACACTTCTGCCACTTTGTACTTATGGAAATCAGTACCCTCAATATTAATAGTGATAAAGTCAAAATATCAACTGAAAAATGTTGAAGAGGGTCTGTATCTGATATCACACACTCAGCCAAGATTTCTTTTGGTGTCTGAGACAGGGTCTTATGCAGCCCAAGCTGGCCTAGCATTTGTTAGGTAGCCAAAGATTACCCTCAAGCCTCTATCTTCCAAGTGTCAAGAATAAATACATGCATGGATCACCATCCCTGGTGATACTGAACTATAAGCACATCCACCTTTTATCTTTATTAGCTTTTATCTTTAATAAATGGTAAAAATTAAACACAGATCTTGTGTTTTGAGTTAGGGTCTTACGATGTAGCCCTGGCTAATCTAGAACTCAATATGTAGACCAGGCTAGTACTGAACACCTGGGTAATTCTCCTGCCTCAGTCTCCTTACAAGCACGGGCCACCATACCAAGCTCCAAATAATCGTTTTAAAGCAAATGTTTGACTTTTATACAGTCAAGGTTTCATAAAAATCTTTCAGGCAAAAAAAAAGGGTAAAGAGTAGCAGTTTAAAAAGCCCTGGCTGATACTGCATTTACCAAATTTACTGAGCACCTATTTCCTTGGCTCTGTGCAGTTAAAAACTACTGTGTGTGTGTGTGTGTGTGTGTGTGTGTGTGTGTGTGTGTGTGTGTGTGTGAGTGCATGCCTGCAATCTCAATACTACATAGGCTAAGGCAAAAGTAAAATGACTCAAGACAGCCTGGGCCTGATATGGTGGTGCACATATTTAATCCCAGCACGACAGGCAGGAGGATCTCTGTGAGTTCAAGACCACCCTAGTCTACATACTGAGTTCTGGATCAGCCAGGACTACATAGTGAGACCTTGTCTTAATAATTCAAAACAACAACAAATGCCCAGCCTGGGATATACAAAAATTCCAAGTGCCTGAACTACATAGAAAAACCAAAAACAGAAAAAGAGGGCAGAGGACACAGCTCCGTAGTAGAGTGCCTGCCTCAACAGGGCAAAGTGCTTATTTAATGCTCGGTATTTCAACAATGACAACAAAACAAATTATTAAAAAAAAAAAGACATGATCTGACCTTCCTGATTTGCTAAAGTCAAATATTTTAATACTATTAGACACAATTTTCGATGCATCCCAAGCCTCGGACCAGGTTCCTCAACTTCGACACCACTGACCTTAGCTTCAGATAATTCCGGGTGGGGGTGGGGGTCTGTCCTACGTACTGGAATCTGGTAGCATCTCTGGCTTCTTCGTGCCAGACGCCGCCGCAGCAAAGCCCTGGCCCCGTGTAGGTCGCTCCCAGGCGCTCTCCGCCCCTTAACGTCCCGCTCTCGGCTCAGACGCCACCTCCGCGGGAATGGCTCCCTGAAGCCACCACACCAGCGCCTTCTGTTCTCCGTCCTTTGTGAAAGGTCTCCACCCCACTCGCCCAGTGACAACTTGCTTAACGTCTAATTGTTGCCCCGGGTCTTCCCCGCCGGCCGAGGGTTCTACGAGGGCGCGCGGGGGGGGCGGCGTCTGGCACTCAAGTATGGCAACTGCTGTGGAGTTAATGACCAGGGAAAAGCGAGGCGCGGAGGAGAGGCGACTGGGACGCGAGGGGCGTGTGGGGACTTACCCAGGAAACCGAGCCGGGGCGAGACGAGACTGGGCCGGAATTAGGGCTCGGTCCACCTGCGCATGCGTCTGGCTCTCCCGGGATCCCACCACACACACTCCCCCCACCCACGAAGGTAGGTCCCGAGTTTCCAAGGTCTTCCCGGGGATACGGAACGGGGCACAGAGACTGCTGCTCCAAGAAGAACTTACACGGGCCTGAGAGCGGGCGGCGAAATCCCTCCCTCTGGGAAACTGACGGCGGCCACCACGTCTGCACGAGCGGCGACTCCACTCCTCAGGTCGCCTAACGGCCGTTACACGCCCGTCAGGCCGCACGCCTCCGAGCGCGCGCCGCCCAGCACCGCCCCTTGCTGCTGTCCTCTGGCCAATAGGAAGTCGAGGCGCGTGTCTTCCCCGCCTCTTTCTGCCTACCTCTGACCAATGGAGACTCTGGCCGTTCTGGTGTCCCGCCCCCTGCACGGCGCCCTGGGTTGTGGGCGGGAGGATCACTGCGTAGGAGGCGCTAGACGGGGGGATCGCTCTGCGCATGACCCAGCGGCTACTTAGATCTGAGTCTTCGCTCCTTACTCGGTCATGCCTCTAGGTGGCGCTGTGTCAGCGACGCTTAGGGTGGCCGCAGGGCTTTGGCAGGGGCGGAGACTAGAGGCCAGGCGTTAGTAAATCCACCTCAACCTACCTCACCCTCCTCCCTCCAGTACGAGGAGGTCAGCTGGTGCTTGTGACCTGCCTGTGTCACTGCCTATTAATAGGTAATGACGAGGACCTGGAAAGCTGGCTCAGCGGCTAAAAGCGATTGCTGCTCTTTCAGGGATCTCAAGTTCGGTTCCCAGCGTCCATGTCTGGCCACTCACAACCCTCTTCTAGCCTCCATTGGCGCAGGCATTCACACATAAACGCAGCACATAAAAAATAAAAACAAAATTTAGGGCCTGGAGGGATGGCTCAGAGATTAAGCGCACTGGCTGCTCTTTCTGAGGATCTGGGTTCAATTCCCAGCACCCACATGGCAACTCATAACTGTCTAGATACCCTCACACAGACACACAGGCAAAACACCAACACATAAAATAAAACTAAATTATGAAAAACAAAATTTAAAAATATTTAAGAATAACAAACTGATGGATGTTGAACCTGGGAATGGCAGACACATTTAGAGAAAATTCTCTGGAATTAGGAACAGGGGACTTTACTACTATGAATCTTAAGTCTGGATGTCTAAAAGTGACTTTATAAACTAAAAAGCAGAAAGTTGAGTCTTCCCAGTTGATAGTGTCTGTTTCTTTTGTGAGGAAGGAGGGAACAAGGACAAGAGGTGGACAGAAAGAGCTGGTCCTGAAAAGAGAAGAAACTTGAAATGGTGGACATGTTGGAATTTAAATCTACAAACGGCATACATTTATGAGCTGGAGTGATGTAGTATGTCAGTAATCACAATTCAGAAGGCTGAGGCAGGAGGATCAGGAGTTTGATGCTACCCTGGGCTACACAGTCACACTCAAAAAAAAAAAAAAAAAAAAAAAAAAAAAAGTATCTGTATAATGCTCTTGCTGTTTAGCATTGGCTGACCTCAGACTCCTGAGTCTTCTGACTTGGACTCCTGAATGGGTTCTTGGACATTTTTTTACTTTAAGGTTTATTTTCAGCCTGTGTGTACTTATAGTTTCAGAAACTGAAAGAGATACAGACTTAAAAATCAGCAAATAGATGTTGTCCTCTTTGCCCTTAATTACAATACTCACAGCTCCGGTTGAGACTCCAGGTGTCAGCCCTAGGCCTGATAAATTAACATAACTAAAGCTGTAGAAATTTGCCCACAAGATGACCCTGCCTGACAATAGCCAACCCTCAGCGAAGCTGCTGCGGGATTTACTAAAAAGAAAACAGTACTGTTAAAAGTTTACGACTATCCTCTAAAATTAGTAAAGCAATGCAAGAGTTCTTATCAATGCTGTGAACAGTTTACTGATCAGAGACAAAGACTTTTCTCTAAACTCACTAAACCAAATCTCTGGTACGCTGACCACAGGCAGGTCAAAATAGGTGTTTTTTTGATCTCATGCTTCAAAGGAATTACTGACATTTTTATAATATGTCTGTAAACTGTGAACAAAGATCTGTTCCTTGAACTTTCTGTATAAAAACCCAATAATCTAAAGTAAAAATCGCAGCAGTTGCAAACATCCTCGAGTGTGTTTGTGTCTGTCAAGCGGAAGCCACTCCTGACCTGGTCATCCGAGTCTTGGTCTCCCCGCAGTTGCCCACTGAGAGGTCTGCGGCACAAATGCATTCAACCATCATCCTGGAATTGAATAATTTTGGCTGTTTTTCAGATAAAAAAGAAAGAGAAAATAGGGTCAGCTGACCAAGGCCCAAGGACTTCATAGGACTCCTTCCCATCCTGAAGCAGAGAGATTCTGGACAAGCACTTTCATTTTACAGGTGTGGAAATGAAACCCCAAAGGAATAAAGTGGCGACTGTCAGGTCCCCCCAACCCCCTTCCAATCCTTCAGCCCATTGACGTGGACCACTGAAGCATTGTGGTCAAATTATACAGATGTCAGAAGGAGTAGAATTCTTTGTGTTTATTGTCCATAAGCTCTCTACTTACCCCTATCATATTGAGTGGTCTAATCACACACTGTCCCCTAAGAGTTGCAGATACAGGAAACGAAGGCCCCATGAGAGAGAGCACAATCCCCTGTGCAGCGGCACATTCCTCCCCATGCTGGGCTACACACAGGTTCATGCCCAGCTTCTCTGGCACCTATCAGAGGTCACACTACTTGCCTCTCCTCAGTCTTTGCTTCACCTTCAACTCGGCAGGGAAACTAGACACTATGCTCTTGTGTTGGAGTGGGGAGGCTGGGCCAGGTTTTATTCCAGCATCCAGCCTGCCACCATCAGGAGCAAGATGAACATCCAGGCTCCTGCAGGAAAGAAAGAAATGATTACAAAGTAGGATTGAGGAGGCTGGAGAGATGGCTCAGCAGTTAAGAGTACATAGCTCCTGCAGAGGACCTCAGCTGGGGTTCCTGTCACCCACATCAGACAGCTCACAATAGTCTAATTCAGTTCCTCTGACCTCCATGGGTGTCAGCACTCATGTACACATCACACACACATACATTTATGCATAATTTAAAATAAAATATTTAAAATGGGATTTGAGGAGCTCTCAGAGTCTGTGAGACTTTTTTTATATATAACCAAGTCCATTTAAATGAAAACAAACATTTATAGACAATATTTGGGAATTTGGGCATTGTTCTTTTCCAAACTACTTCCTGCTGGTAAGGGGCACTGTCATGGGGGATTCGAAGAAGATTCAGAAATCCTGGCTGTAGTCTGTCAGGCTGCTTTGTCCAGCTGTTTTGAATGTAGGATCACCTGGTACTCTGTTTCAGGTGGTCTGGCTTGATCAAACCACATTAGTCTGGAAGGACTACTTCCACATCTTTTCATTTTCTGCTTTTCCCCAGTAACTTGTCCTTGAACTTAAATTTTGGAGTCAAAGCATTGTTTTTTTAATTTAATTTATTATTTTACATGTCGATCCCAGTTCCCTCTCCCTCCCTCCCTCTGTGAGACATTTTAAAATCTCCTTTTATTACATTTATTTATTTTGTGTGTGCATGTCATGGTGTACATGTGGAGGTCAGAGGACAACTTTCTCGGGTTCTCTCCTTCCATGTATGGTTCCCAGGGATAGAACGCCTGTCATCAAACTTAGCAAGTACTTTTACTCACTGAGCAACCTCGACTTGGAGTGTTACTGAGTACACCAATTTTTTTTTTCTGTTCTTTTTCTTTGAGACACATAGTCCAGGCTGGCCTCAAACTTTCTCTGTAGCCAAGGATGGCTTTAAACATCTAATTCTCCTGCTTGCATCTCCTAATTGCTGGGATTACAGGGTATAAGCCATCACACCTGGCTTTTACGTTGAGTAGGGTCTCACTATCTTGTACAGGCTGGCTCTAAACTTCTGGGCTTAGGCATGCTCCATCGTGCCTTGGCGTATTTCAAACCTTCAACCCTTACTGAGTAATTTCTGGGCAAGTTTCAGATTTTTGAGGCTGGATGAAGGAACAGCCCCACATTAACTCTGCCACATACTGCTCTAGCTGAGACTTGGGGAGGTTAACTGATTTCTTGGTCACATAGCTCTGAGAAGAAACAGGACCCAAAATCAGCACTAGCCTGTGTGTAACTACAGCGATCCCCTTGTACTAACCTGCTTGGCTCCTGTTGCTGGAGGCTCTGGGCCCTGCAACAACATAAAAACAGAGATTGAGTTCCAAGTGCCCCTCGAACAGGATGAACAGGATGTGGACAGCACTCACCCACCATTCCATCGGGACTGGACAAAGCGGGGTGGCTGATTTTGGAAGCTGGGACTCAGAGGGTGAGAGGGTCCTTCAGGATTCACCAAAAGCATGGGATTTCCCAATGAGAGTAAAATGACTCGTACAGAACAGAGAAAAGAGAGTGCTCTGGGCCAGGAATAATGAGTGAACACCAGGCACATATGTGGTGCACAGACATACAGACAGACAAAGCATTCATACACATAAAAGAACATTTTCAATTTTTTTAGAGAGATGCTAGAGGTAAAGATGGCTCAGACTTGAAGGAGTAGCATGCCTGGTTAGTGTTGCCAACCTGGCAGAATCTAGAGTCACCTAGAAGATGGATCTCTGGGTATGCCTGTGTGGGAGTATATTGATTATGCTAGTTTGTGTGTGTGTGTGTGTGTGTGTGTGTGTGTGTGTGTGTGTGTGTGTATTTTTTTGAGACAGGTTTTCTCTGTGTAGTTTGGAACCTTTACTGGAACTAGCTCCTGTAGATCAGGCTCTGGCCTCAAACTCACAGAGAGCTACCTGCCTCTGCCTCCTGAGTGTTGGGATTAAAGGCATGTGCCACCACTGCCCAGCTTTGAGCCACAGTAAACCTTAAGTTGCTTCTGTATGTGTACTTTTGCCAGAGTAACAGGCAAAGAAACTAAGATGAGTGTAAATAGGCCCGGGTGATTGCAAGGACTTGTCTTGAGCAGAGAAGAACGTGGGCTCAGGGAGGAGACTGGGTTTAGGAGAACAGTGTAAAGACATGGCGTGAGAGGGAACTCAGTGATAGCTCAAGTCTCAGAACAAGACGGTGGGAGAGTCTTGCAGAGGAGCTGGAGAGGCCCTACAAATGGTTCATCCATGCGCTGCTCATGCGCCACTTATTCGGAGAGGTCCGAATGTTATGCTCCTGCCAGGTTCCAGACCGGTCCCAGCTTGAGAGTCCCAGGGTGAATTTCTCTACAGAGGATTCTTCCCACTACAAAACTTTGGGTGACAAACAGCGTGGGGACTTTCCCTAAGACCTCAGAGACTCGTGTTCCATAACCCCACAACCCAAATAAGTTTTCCCAGTCTCAACTACAAGATCTAGTGCCCGCCTTTAAATCTGCCCCCAACCAGTCCTTGGAGCACGAGGCCAGCACACAACCACACGCCCATCCTTTGTCCAGTCCCAGCTGCATGGTTGGGCTACCGGAGCCCCACTCACTGGTTGGCATGGGCGGGATGCTTGCTTGTCACAGAGGGTCACTTGAGCGTAGAATCGCGACTGAGTGAAGGCCAGAATCACATGTATGGAGGCCCCGTTGCCCAAGTCTTGGAGCAGCCAGCTGTGGACTGGACAGCTGCGCGAAGAAGGGCTTGCATTGATCTTTGGGACCCAGGCTAGCGGCCTCGAGGTGTCAACACTTTAACTTGTTCTGTGTAACTGTAGGTGTTGGATCTCGTGCTGAGAATTACATGAACTATTTATTTCGCCCCAACATCCAGGTTCTGCTGGAGACCACGCTTTTGATGGCTCAGCGTTTTTAAACGTTTATTATTTTCTGCCTGTCGGTGTCTGTCCCCCACGGGAGTACAGGGCCCACAGAAGTCAGAAGAAGACCTTGTTCCATCATCTGGAACTGGAGTTACAACAGATGTGGATGCTGGGAACCCAACCCAGGGCCTCTGCAAGAACGGTGAGTGCTTTAAACTGCTGAGCGATCTCTCCCTCCAGTGCCAAACATCCCTGCCTTTTCTTTTTAAACAAGGAGGAAACTTAGGTTCGGAGAAGTTAGATAGATCTTCAAGTTGGGCCAGAATGTGGTCTAGCAGGATGCTGGCCCTAGGTGGGATCCCCAGAACCTCAGGAAGAGAGGGATTAGACACTAGGACGAATTCAGCAGTGTGTTTTGGGATAGAACTGAGCATAATCAGTCCTTGGTCAAACTCTGAGCCCTCGGTTTTCTTGTCTGTGCAGTGGAGGAGAAAATCCTTCGTGGGATTGTGAACTGCAAATTGATGAGTGACCCACCGTGCTTCTACAAAAGCTATTATCAATACTAATAAAATGTGATATACAAGTAAGAATAAACTCTCTCTTTCTCTCTGTCTCTGTCTCTCCTCTCTATGCCTAGGCTGACCTGCAATTTTCTATGTAGCTGAAGCTAGTTTTTAATTCTCAATCCCCCTTCCTCTACCTTCTGAGTGCTTAGATTACAGGCTTGTACCACCATGCCCAGTTTTTAATTTTATTTTAGAATTATTTTTTAAAATAGGATCTTTCGGGTGGGAATGGTGCACACCTTTATTCCCAGCAATCGGGTGGCAGAGACAGGCAGATCTTTGTGAGTTTGAGGCCAGCCTGAGCTACAGAGTGACTTCCAGGATAGCTAGGGCCATGCAGAGAAACTCTGTCTCAAAAACAAACGAACAAACAAACAAACAAGGTCTTACTTGGTTAGCCTGATATTCTAAGTAATCCCCTTGCCTCTGCCTCTCAAGTGCTTAGATTTGGGGCACAGGCCACCACACCTGAATAAGAGACCCAGCTCTTATCTTAGTGTGCTTGCTCAACACTTAACATAGTCACCTACCATGCACTTGAACTGAGCCTTAGTTTCTTCTTGTGTAAGATGGGAATCAAAATATAACTGTCATAGGTGCTGTAAGATTTAAATTAACTGATAAATGTGATGTGATTTACACCACATCTGGCATGAAATAAATATTATTTACAAATAACTAAACTATTGGCCATTGTTAGCTATTGCATGCAATATATAACATAACATATGATACTCTAACATGTTAGTTATTTTTTTTTAATCTCATCATAGGCCCTCAATAACTGTTTGGAGGAAAGAATAGAAGAAATGAATGCCATCTATTGGCTGTGAGATCTTGAACAGGTTTTAATCTCCCTGAGCCTCAGTTTATTCATCTGTAAAATGGGGCTGAATGCATTCACCCAACAAACACTCACCAATTCCTTCTTCCCCCATTTTGTTTGCCATGGTCACAGAAAAGAATAAGAGTCTGTGCTCATGGGAACAAAAGTGCCTGTAAGAGTCACAGTCCAAGAGCTGGGGCTAATTGATCTCCTTACCTCTCCTTCACAAAAGGATAAGTGGCCGTAGCCACTGATTTGGAGACGTTGCTACTGGCAAAGACCTCATTAGCCACTAGGACAAATTGGTCAGGATCACTGTTGGTGGAGTTGAGAACCAGATAGAGGGTCATGCCCACAGGAGCTGTACTGTTCTTGAGTGGAGTGGTGAGTTGAGAGTTTGTGAAGATTCTCAGGGTGATGATGGTCTCTCCAGTACTGGGACATGGATGGTGCTATATCCAGAAAGGAACAAGAGTGAGCCCCTCACCATGAACCTCAGAGGGGAGGTAGTGAGTAAAGTACTTTACTATACAGTGTGAGGGTTTGAGATCGAGCCCATAACCATGTTAAAAAGCCTAGACACAATGGCATGCTTGTAATATTACTACTGGAGAGACAGGCAGACCCAAAGGGCTTTCTGGTCTACCAGGCTAGCCCTACCTAGTGAGTTTGAGGCCAATGGGAGACCCTGCCTCAAAGAATAAAGGAAGGGACTCTGTGATGCAGCTTTCATGTGGTCACCATCTGAGATGAGATGGGACTTTAATGATGAAGTAGTGTTTGGGGGTCACCTATGTTCTTCCTCAGATCAAAGTCTTCTAACTCGTGGCAGAGAGAAGAGCTTGGGTCTTGGAGAACACTTAAAAGTGTTCACCAGAATCAGGAAACACTCTTGTTCTCTGCACCCTGAGATAGAGGTCCAGGAGAGGACCTTGTGCAGTAAGATAGGCCTGTCCAGAAGCAGGATGTGTACAGAGGACCTTGTGCAGTAAGACAGGCCTGTCCCAGCATCTTCTTTAATGTCAGACTCTCTCAAGTCTGCTGGCTTGGGAAACAGGTAAGAATAGAGTTAAATATATTGTTCCTATTTCCATGCAAAGTCTCACTTTATAGTTGGTATAAACCTATAATATATTGTAATTAAATAAATAAATATGCCTGGAGAGATGGCTCTGAGATTAAGAGCACTGGCTGTTATCCCAGAGGACCCAGGCTTGATACCCAGCACCTACATGGCATCTCACAACAGTCTGCTACTCCAGTTCCAGGGGATCCATTGTCCTCTTTTGTCTTCCATGGGCACCAGGCACACACTTGGTGCACGTGCATGCACGCAGGAAAAAGACTCATACACATAAAATAAAAATAATCCAAAACTGAATTTAAGAATAAACCATTTGGTGTGGTAGCACATTCCTTTAATCCCAGCACTTGGAAGCAGAGGCAGGAGGATCTCTGAGTTCAAGGCCAGCCTGGGCTACATAGTGGGTTCCAGGACAGCTAGGGCTATGTGGAGAGACCTTATCTCAAAAACAAAATAAATAAATAAACAAATAAATAAGGTGGAAAGTGATTAAGGAATACCAGAGGTTGTCCTCTGGCCTACATACACATGGACACACATGTGCGTGAACTAGCACACGCTGTACAGACACGTACAAGAAAGAGAAAAGAAAGAGATGGGTCAGCAAGATGGCTCAGTGGGTAAAAAGGTTCTTGCCACCATGCCTGATGATCTGAGGAAATAAGGAACAGACTCATGCATGTGACACACACAATAAATAAATATAACAGAAAAGAGAAATGGCCAGGGGAGGGGCACACCTGTTAAATTCCTCATGGGCCACAGAAAAGATGAAGGGCCACCACATCATAGGTCCCCAGATCTTGGCCGCTATGGAACCCCATGGTCATTTACACAAGCAACCCATAATGCATCTTTTCTCAGAAGCTGCTTGTCTTCCCTCCATGTAAGAGGCTTACATACGGTGGGTAAGCATGAGGAACGATTTTCCGAGAGTGTTGGGTCTTTAGCTAGATTCCAGGTAGCAAGGAGAACTCAGGGGTGGCCTAGGGCCTAGCTGCAGAGACAGCTGGCTGGGCATAACTCACGGAATGGAGTCCTCCTGGTAGGAGACAGGCTTGCTGACATTCACCACCAGGGGCACGCGTAGCTGAAGTGGAGTACTTTGAAGTCAGGGTTGTTGGAGCCAGTGACAGCCCGTTCGTTCAAGGTACACATTCAAAGAGTGCAGGGCATGACTGGTGTTGGTCTAGAAAAGACAGGTAGGTGAGCAGACATTATCCACAAGTCCCTGGGGTAAACACCTTCTCCCATTCTTTCTGGCAACAAGGTGTTTATTAAAAGAAAAGCCGTAGCTGAAATTCTTTGAGACTGGCAATGTGGCTAGAACACAGCTCATCCTTACCAGCCCCATTTTATAAAAGAGTAAGATAAGGCTCAGAAAGGTTAAAAGATGCCCAAAGCAAGCAACAGAGCCTAAACCCAGCAACATTCTGATCCAGGGACCATCACTTTAACCCCATGTCATGGTTCTAAGTCTCATGTAGACCAGGCTGGTCTTCATAACTACATAGCTGAGGATGGTCTCGAATCCCTGACCTGCCTGGTTCCACCTCCAAGTACCAGGGTTAACAGTTTGTGTCACAATGCCCAATTTATATGGTGCTGGGCATTGGACTGAGAGTTTCCAGTGGAGGCTCTTACTCCATGGTTCTTAAATGTTAATATTTATTTTATTTTACTTTTCTTAAATGTTAATTTTATTTTATTTTACTTTATTTTTGAGGCAGGCCACAACGTAGCACAGAACTAGTCTCCAGTAAGGTGAGACCACATGGAAATACTTAGATTAATAGAAATGGGTTAATATTTAAGACAGAGCTAGCCAATAAGAAACTAGTAATTATATTAAATACAGAGTCTCTGTATATTATTTGGGGGCAGGCTCGAGGTGGCAGTAGGTCCTGACCGGTGGGGGGAAAGCAACTCAAAACAACGTGTCTTGCTTTATTTTCTTATTTTAATTATTGGCTTTTGTAAAAATTTATTTTGTGTGTGTGTGTGTGTATGTGTGTGTATGTGTGTGTATGTGTGTGTGCCCCTGCACACATGTGCCACAGTGAGCATGTGTGAGTCAGAGGACACCCTGCAGGAGTTGGTCCTCTCCCCTCTACCATACGTACATGGGTTCTTGGGTTTGAACTCAGGTTATCAGGCTTGGCAGCAAATGACTTTATCCACTGAACCACCTCACCAACCAACCCCTGCTTTGTATTTAGTTGTTTATTTATGTATTATTTGAGACAGGGTCTCTCTGTGTGTCTCTGGCTGTCCTGGAACTCACTCTGTAGACCAAGCTGGCCTTGAACTCACAGGGATCTGCCCTCCTCTGCTTCCTGAGTGCTGTTTGTTTTTTGTGTTATGGGTGTTTTCCTGTATGTATGTTCACGATGCATGTGCAGTGCCTCAGAGACAAGAAACGGGCATTGAACGCCTGGAAACAGGAGCCACAGACAGTTGTGAATCACCATCTGGGTGCTGGGAACCAAGTCCAGGTTTTGTCTGAGGGCAGGGGTGCTCTTACTGCTGAGCTGTCTGTCGGCAGTCTGTGCTCTTTTGTTCTGGGTTTATTTCCTTATTTTATGTATATGTGTGTTTTGCCTGCATGTGTGTATATGCAACACATGTGTAGCTGGTGTCTTTGGAGGTCAGAAGAAGGTGTCAGCTTCTCTGAGACTAGAGATACAAGCATCTGTGGGTGTTAGGAACTGAACCCGGGTCCTCTGGAAGAGCAGCCCCCATGCTCATAAGCACTGAGCCATCTCTCCAGTCCTGCTGTGGTTTGTTTTTTGTTAGTTTTTTTCTTGGGTTTTTGTTTGTTTGTTTCATGTGTATAGACGTTTTGCTTGCATGTAAGTCTGTGCACCATGTCCATGTCCAAGAAAAGGATATTGGATCACTTGAATTGAGGTTTCAGGTGGTTGTGTGCCACTGAGCAGATGCTGGAAATCAAGCCTAGGTCCGTTACAAAAGCAGCCAGTGCTCTAAACTGCTGAGCCATCTCTTTAGCCTCCTACCTTTTTCATTAAAAGTTTTCCTTTTCCCCTCCCTCCCCTCTCCTATTTTGTTTTTTAAGATAAGGACTTTAAAAAGCCTATCTTGTATCCAGGGATATCCTTGAGCTCACTGTCAGTCTAGGGCAGCCTTAAAATCCCAATTGCCTCACTCAACTCCGTTTGCTTTGTTGAGATAGACTCATGTATTTTAGGCTGGCCAGACTACATAACTGAAGATGACGTTGAACTCCTGACCCTCCTCCATCTACCTCCTTTGTGCCCACCCAGACTGGCTTTCATTGTTTGGTTTCTTGATGCCTTGTTTGAACTTAGTTGAACTAGTGGCTTAGTGGTTAAAAGCACTGGTTACTCTTCCAAATCACCCACATTCCATTCTGAGCACCCACATGGTGGTTCACAACCATCTGTGACTTTAATCCCAGGAGATCTAACACCCTCTTCTGAGTTCCAAGAGGCCAGGCACACATGTGTTTTACATACATGCAGGCAAGCAAAACACTCACATGCATTAAATAAATAAGTAAATAAATAAATAAATAAATCTAAAGCCAAAGCAAAATGAGGGCTGGAGAGATAGTCTAGCCATCAGGAGCACTTTTTGCTCTTGCTGAAGGCTTGTCATAGTTCACAACTGTCTGGAACTCTAGTTCCAGAAGCTCTGGTATCTTCTCCTGACCTCCAAGGGCATCAGGCACTCATGCAGTGCACAGACATACATTCATGCAAAATACCTACCTACACAATTCAAAACAAAAACTGAGATAAGAACACAATAAAGACACAAAAGTGTTGTGCATCACAGCAATGTGTGCAGCTGGGGATGCAGCTCAGTGATAGAAAACTATTTTAGCAACCACAAGGCCTTACTTTCAATCCTTAGTACCATACGCACCTCTGGTTCTCAACCTTCCTAAGACTGTGAGCCTTTTATACAGTTCCTCATGTTGTGGTGACACCATAAAATTATTTCATTGCCACTTTATAACTGTAATTTTGCTACTGTTATGAATCATCATGTAAAGGGTTGTTCAACCCTCAAAGGGCTTGAGACCCGTGGGTTGAGAACTGCTCACACACACACACACACACACACACACAGAGAGAGAGAGAGAGAGAGAGAGAGAGAGAGAGAGAGAGAGAGAGAGAGAGTAAACAAAAACAAATGTGGTAGTAGATGCCTGGTATCTAACACCTTGGAAGTGGGGGAGAAGTGCCTTGCAGCAAGTCTGAGCTCAGTCAGGCCTACATAGCAAGACCCTGTGTCAAAAAACAAAGAACAAACAAAAGCCCCAACAACCTAGGCTGGGCATGTGCAAGCCCAGAGTGAGGAGGCAGGGGCAGGCCGATCTCTGTGGGTTTGAGACCAGCCTAGTCTACAGAGCGATCCTGTCTCAAACAAAGCAAAAGCAAAGCAAAACCCCCAACAATTTTACTTCTTACATTTTTTTTTCAAAGCAGCATTGGTAAGATGGTTTATCAGGTGAAGGAACTTGCCACATAGAGCTGGCTACCTGAGTTTAATCCCTGGATTCCAGTCAAAGAGAACTCACTCACATGGTGGGGAATGACAATGGTAGTAATAGCAATAATTTTATTTTAAAGCATATCACCTGACTTCCATAACTGAGCCATGATGCACTCTAACCCTACACACACACACACACACACACACACACACACACACACACACTGATAATAAAAGTGAATTTGTTTTAAAGCACTAGAGGTTGATGCTGCTGTGACGTCTTTCACTCTCGTTTGTCTAGAGCAGAACTGATATGCTGTTTTCTCTCTGAGGCAAGGCCTATTATTTCTACATACTAGATCATGGAAAGTAAGGCTAAAACAGGTAAAGACATCTATACAAGGCCACACTCCAAGGAAGTAGTGATGTGGCCTTTTAAACCAGACACTTAGTCTGCTTTCTCTACTGCATCATGAAGCCATACAAAAACATCACTTAATTTCCAAGACTGAGCTAGTCACTCTCCCTTGAGAGGAAAGCCCTCACACACGCTCTGAACTAGGTTCCCCAGGAACCCTTGCTCTTTCCCAGGGGCAATGGGCAGAAAGGCCATCACCGATGCCCTGCTCTAGATTCCTAGCAATTACCAGAGGGCTGATTCAGAGGATGGAAGGCGACCCAGCATGGGCGAAGCCCTCCTTCCCATCAATACACTGAAGAGGCACTGGCCTTGGCCTTACCCCTCTCCTACTTGCACCAATCTCTAACAGCTGTACAGAGATGAGGGGTCATAATAGGTAACAGCTGCTGGGAATGCTTGCCGAGAGGAGGGAGGCTTGGGGTGGGAACTGGTTCTATTACATACTCGATGTGACCTTGTGGAAACCCACCTCTTGCTCTGGTCTCCATGTCCCACTCAGCATAGTGAGCATACTTGGGCTCAGTGTTAGAGAAGCCACAAAAGCCCCGGCTAATGGCTTATTAGAGGGACTCAAGTTTTTATTTGCAAGGAGAGACATCTCCATCGGCTTGAACTGCATGCTCCCCAATACACACACACTTTGAGACAGGGTAGTCCAGCTAGCCTTGAAATCTAGATCCTAGCACTTCTCCAGGGCTGGGGTCACAGGCACGTACTATCTATCACACCTGATCTGACTTTATACTTAGAAAACGTATAAGGTGGCCATCTTGCCATGCCAAGCTGTCTTCTGCAACCAGCAGAGCTCCATGCTCTTTCAATTAGCTAGGTTTCTTCTGTACACCTGCAGCAACACCATATCATCTGACTGCCAACTTTATAGAAGGTGTCAGTATTTGGTAGGTTACACCCCGCCCCCAACCTCTACCCCAGTCTTCCAGTTTGTTCTTCAAAAAATTGCAGGGGCTGCGGGTGGGGGGGGCTGTGGGTGGGGGCTATAGAGATAGCTCACAGTTAAAAGCATTTGCTGCTCTTCTACAGGACCTAAGTTCTGTCCTCAATGCCTCAATGTTGCATGGTTGACAGTGGCCTATAACTCTGATTCTGGGGGGCTCTAACACATTGGTAATAGCTTGTGCTTTCAGTGGGCTGAGGGCCCAGGTTTTTGGACCCTGCTGCCTTCTTCTACACTTCTCTATTTTCCATAAGGTCTGATACCTGACCCTTTATCTTCCCAGGGCTGGGATTACAAGCATGTACCACTACAGTTGATCTGACTTCATGCTTTTTCCAAGGGGTCAACCAATTGCTCTTCAGGCTTCTTCACACACACACACACACACACACACACACACACACACACACACACACACACACACTATTGTCTGGATATTGTTGGCCTTTTTCTTTTATGTTATTTATTATTTTTTCCATTTTGGGTTCTTTGAGACTGTAGCCTAGGATGACCTTGAGTTTGAGACCCTCCACTTCCAAAGTGCTGGTTTTACAGCGTGTGCTGCCACAGTCAGCTTCCTTCCTTCCTTCTTACACAGGAGAGTCAGCTTATTTTAGACTGCAAACCCCGATTGGGATTTTAGTTGGAAATAGGCTGAGAATTTAAACTTGGTGACCTAGAGTGTGACTCTGGAGTCAGACCTGGGGACCAACCCTACTGTGTGCTTGGGAGGACATGGAAGTCAACACGTGACTCTGAGTTCCAGGTTCCACCACAGCAAAGCAGGGATGCTGATACAGGACCTACTTCACTGTGCCCCTGGGAGTCTTGAGATAAGGCAAGAGAAGGCTTTGCCCAGCGGTTGGTACAGGCTGGCACTCCACTCGGGAGACCTGCTTTTGCCATCATCCCCCTCTCCCAGCCCTCTGCTGCCTTCCCTGTCCTTCCTGTGTGCTTTCAGGGTTTTATCAAAGAGGCTCTCATCCCTGGGCAAAGTCGTGGACCTGGGAGCTCCTGTTGCACAGCGTCTTGCCTGGATCTTCCCTCATACTGACCTAGGAACTCAGTCAGAACCCAGAACGCCTTCCTTTCTCAAACTATGAGGCATCAGATTGCTTGACAGAGAAGTGCAAAGCGACAGAGTCTGAACAGCTGAGCCCTCTGCCTGCTGAAAGCCCAAGCTATTAACCCGTCTCAAGTGGGAAGGATAGACAGAAAGACAAGTGAGAAGACATGAGATGGAGCAGGCAGGCAGAGCACTCTGGAAGAAATGCTTGGGAGAGACCAGAGGCATGGAGGCCATTCTGTCTTTAAAACTCCCTGGTGCCTCTCCCCCCACACCCTTTCGATAGCTAAAGAGGTTAGTCAGGGAGTGGCTGAGCTTCCCCTAGTGAGGTATTACCTGGATTTTAGCACTTTCTTCCCCTCTCTGGCCAATCAGAAGCTACAAGTGGAGGATGCAAAGGGTGTTGGGTACTTACTGGGCAGGTTGAAGACTCTGTCCCTACTTAGGAACAGCAGGAGCAGCAGGAGCCAGCGGCTGCCCATGTCTATGCTGGTGGATAGCCTTGGGAGCATTAGGAAGGAACTCTGGCCCAAACAAAGGGACAGACTGCAAGACAGCATAGCACTGTTACCGCCAGTGCCACCTCTCATCCTGCTGAGCACCCTGCCCACACTGTGGGCCTGGGGGGGGGCGGCTTTTTAGAGTAAGATCTGGTACTGATGCAGAGTCAGGGGCAGGGATGAGGCAGTGTTTCCCATTGGCTGCCATCAGAGGACCTCTGGAGACTACCATTCCAACTAGTGAATGTTCCCAAGGCCCCTGAACAGCAGGGCACAGTACTAGGCCACACAGCTTCCCTGTTACCACCAACAGAGTTTCAGGGTGTCGGGGATACTGGTCTTCCACCTTCTGGGTTTCCAGTTGACACTTGAGAATCCAGACTTTTGTTCACACAGATCCAGCTTTCTCTGTGGTTTGAACAAGAATCTCCAGTTGGTGGAACTACTGGGGAAGGATTAGGAGGTGTGGCCCTGTTGGAGGAGGTGTGTTACCAGGGGTAGCTTTGAGATTTTGAAAGCCTCGCTGGGCAATGGCACTTGGAAGGCAGAGGCAGGCGGAGCTCTGAGTTCAAGGCCAGCCTGGTCTACAGAGTGAGTTCCAGGACACTCAGGCTACACAGAGAAACCCTGTCTCAGAAAAGCAAGACAAAAAAGATTTCAAAAGCCTCCCCATCCCCAGTATCCTATCTCTCTGCCTCTTGCTTGCAGATCATGATGTAAGCTCTCAGCTATTACTGCTGCCACAGGCCCTAATTCTCCCAGCAGATTTGACTTGATCCACAAAATCCTCCCACTTCCTCCCAGCATGCCTCAGTGCTCTTCTCCAGGAGACTTTTGGGGACTCATACTTTAACCAGCCATCCTTTGATGTCCAAGAGTAAAGCCACCTGTACAATTTGGTCAGTGGTGAACCTATCAGACAAGGGTTCCGCAGGGTGAAGACTGATTCAGACAGGGAGAGAGGAGAGGGGAGGGGAGGGAAAGGGAGGGGAGGGGAGAGGAGACCCTCTTTCATCTGACAGGGGCTCCCAACCATGAGGCCGGGTTACTGCACCCTCACCCCAAATTTAGGATTCTAAGGTCAGGGGTTATATCTCTACCATTAAAGTCAAACTGATCAAGAAGCCCAGGCTAGCCTCTGCCTCCTGTCTCACAGCCTCTCAGGTGCTGGGATTGTGTGCTTATGCCACCACATTCAGCACAAACGGGTATGTAGTTTTTTTATTTGTTTGCTCGCTTTGTTTTGTTTTATTTGAGACAAGGTCGCATGCAGCCTTCCACTAGTGTAGCTAAGGATGATATTGAATTCTTGATCTTCCTGCCTCTTCTTTCCCAGTGATGGGAATAAGATGTGAGCTACTAAGCCCCATGCGAACAGGCTTTTAGGAAACACGATCTATCTTCCCTAGCAGACCAAAGGCGAGGGTAAAAAACAGGTTGAGACTAACCAGTCAGACACATTTATTATAACACGGAATTTTATTTTCAGTGCACACAGCCTTACTGGCCTGGCTCTTTTCAGAGCTTGGGCCCACCCAGCTCCAGCTGGAGCATAGGTCAGGGATACTCATTGTTAGGCCAAAGCCTGGCTACCCCTTTCTGTGCTCATCCTTGCTGTGTGGCTTCCATTCTCATCCAGAATCCTTCATCCTGATTCATCTGGACCTCAGGCTCACAGGCATAAGCCATGAAAATGCTGCCACCATCCCAGCCCCATGGCCTCTGCCACCCAGGTGTAAGGGAGAGGGATGGGCTCCGCTGATCAGGGATGCAGGATGATGTAGCAGCTGGCCCCATGTGTGTGCAGGTCCCTTGGTTCCCATTCTGCCTTCTTAGAAGCTGAACTTGTGTTTGCTAAGCATATTTGTGCTAGAATCATGAACCTGCAAACCAAGAGGGGTTTTTGTCATTCTACTTACCTTGACGGGACAGACTGCCTTTTCCTCATCCTGCCTCAACAGCTGCCCCATCTGGGTAACTCTAGCATGCCTAGAACCCACTTTGCATTGGGGAGTTCAGGCATTCTTAAGATTCCATTCTACTCCAGTCCCATGAGATAAGAGGCTGGCGCTCGTGTGCGTGCACACTCACACACACACACAATATATATATATATATATATATATATATATATATATATATATATCCTAGACGGGTTGACAAGGGTCCTTTTTCCAAGGAACAGCCAAGCTGGCAAGAGCCACTCTAAGAAAAGATAGGTCTATAGGTGCTAGAGGAAAAAAAGTGGCTCCTAGGGTGGAGCCTGATGGGAGGAGGCAGGGCCTCTCTGAGAAGGAAATGATAAGACTTGACCAAAATGGTTGGTGCCAGCTGAGATGAGTGGGGATTTTGGAGGGTCCACAGGAAGAGGAAGGAAATCTTGGCTGTGGTGCCTGTTGTGGGTATTGGTGTGTGTGTGTGTGTGTGTGTGTGTGTGTGTGTGTGTGTGTACAGGGGTGGCGGTGGGGGGGTGTTGATTAGGTAAGGAAGGGAAATGTGCACCTTTTCCCTGCTGACCAGTGCAGAGATCAAGTCTTGCTGGGTAGCCACCTCACGCATGTCTAAGGAGGAATCACTCTGGGAGGACAGGCTTTTGGAGGTGTGCCTATGCATCAGTTCCTTTTCTTGCTCCTGGTTGTAACGGATGGAGCGCACCTCCTCCAGGATCCTGGGGTAAAGGAGACATTGTGTTCCTCAGCTCGGCCCTTCTATCTCTTCCCCAGTGTGCATCCTCCTCCTTCCCCCCTCCTCCCTCCTTAACTGCTTCAGAAGCATCCCTAAGGGAGACCCAGATCATGCAGGGCCCTCCTGGGAGAAAGGCACAGCCAAAGGTCAGCACAGCACTCCCAACTGGGAAGCTTGAACTCTGGGCAAGTTACTTAGACAATGGGCTTGAGGCCAGGCCCAGCTCTGCCTCCCCAGCACCCTCCCCTACGTGTTGAGCTCCTCTCGGATCTCTTTGTACTCCATCAGGTTCTCCTGTATTGCCTCAAGCACCAGGCAGAAATTGTCGCAAGTCTTTTCTGTGAGGTTGCACAGGGGACCCCCAACCAGAGGCTCCTGAGGGTGACCAGATATCTCCTTTCGGGCTTCTGTACAATGCACCAGGGGCAGGTCATCAACAAAGTCATCTTCATCTGTGCCTATCTGGGGACAGTGGATGGAGAAGGATAGACAGCTCAGTGTCCTATGACTTCAGGGAAGATGAGTCTCTTAGGACTTTTAACCTTATTATAACAGTGTATTTTATTTTATTTTGTTATTTTATCTGTGCATGCTAGGGATGGAACCGAGGACCTCCAGCCAGCTAGGCAAACACCCTACCATAGCTGCAGTCAATCTTAACCTCCCTACCTGGCTGTGATAACCCAGTTTCAAGCCCCTCTTGAATCTCTTTGGAAATTGTCACCCCAGGAAACCATTAAAACCCCACCCACTCTGAAGTGATGATGGTCTGGCCTTCTGACTTTTCCAAAGTATTTCACTTCCCTCCCCACCTTTTATAAGTTTTACCAAGTAAATACTGAATAGATAGCATTTATTAAGTCCTTCCTTTATTTTCTTTGTCTGTTTTATTTTGCTTTTCAAGACAGGGTTTCTCTGTCCCCTGGCTTGAACTCACTCTGAAGACCAAGCTGACCTCTAAGAGATCCACCTGTCTCTACAGGGATTAAAGGCGTGTACCACCACACCCAGCCAACATTTATTTTCATGTGTGTAAATATTTTGCCTGCATGTATATAAGGACACCATATACATGCAATGCCTGTGGAGATCAGAAGGTGGCTGTGGATTCCCTGGGATGAGAGTTACAAACAATTGTTGAGTGGTCATGTGGATGCTGGGACCTGAACCCAGGTCCTCTGCAAGAGCAGTCAGTGCTCTTAACCAATGAGCCAGCTCTCCAGTTCATTTATTCAGATCTTACTTACAAGCACTCATCAGATCCTATATGATTCTCATGAAGGTCTGGACAAGCAACTACTGTTATCATCCCCATCATAGGGAAGAACTTCAGAACACAGTTGGGCAAATGCCCTGATGCCACCCCATTGCTCAGCTTTGAATTATCATGGCACATCTAGGAAGCCACACCCAGCCCCCAGGTGCCTCAGTCACCGAGTGGACATTACATATGTGGAGGTCTTGCCTCCAGGTTTTGGATTTGGCTTTCTCCATGCACTTGTATACACACACACACACACACACACACACACACACACACACACACACACACACACCATGTACACACTCTCCTCCCACCTGTCCTCACCCATCCCATGCACCTCACTAAAAGTTATCTGTCGATGTTGACCCTGCTCTCCTATCTTCATCATTTGTTCCAGATTTGTGGTCACGACAACGACAAACAAGTTGAGACCGATGAAAGCACCGATGGTGATGAAGATGGCAAAGTAGATGGCGCCTCCAACTTCCATGGCAATCTCTCTATCCTCCATCCTGGGGACGGCAGTCAGGAGCTCCATCATTTCCCTGGCCCTTTAAGCCTCAGTTTCCTCATCTTTAAAACAAGGGAATTATATTTCCCACTCCTGCTGGTTGCAGAAGCAGCTCTTTACTGAGACTTGCTGTGCAACAAGACAGCGAGGCCAACTCTCAAAGCAGTCTACAAGGGGATTTGTATGTCACACTATCAAGTGCAAGCTACACACTTACACATATGATAAATAGAAGCACTCTGTGCTGAACTGCATTCTAGAAGAACTTTATAGATTTCTAGACGGATTCCTATGGCCCTCTATAAGGTAGGCAACATTGCACTATAGTCTAACTATGAATTAGTAAACTGAAGATCAGAATCCCAGCACAAACATTGCACTATAGTCTAACTATGAATTAGTAAACTGAAGATCAGAATCCCAGCACTCGGGAAGTAGAGGTAGCCTGAATTCCTGTCAATAAAATAAAAAAATAAATAAATAAAACCTCTACAATTCTAATTGGTAGAGTGTTTGCCTGGCATGCAGGAAGCCCCAGCATGGTATGCATGGGAGCCGTGGTGCATGACTACCATCTCAGCATTTGGGAAGGGGGAGGAGTAGGAGGAGTCCCAGGCTATCCTGGGCTATACTAGACTCCACTTAAAAAGGAAAATAAAACAGACAAATCAAACCCCTCCAATTTTTAAAAGCTAGATGTTGGAGCTATAGCTCAGTAGTAGAAGGCCTGCTTAGCATGCTAAGGCCCAGAACTTCACAATACATGAGTAAATGAATACATAAACTGGTCTTGGTGGCCCACATCGATAATCTCAGCACTGAGGAGACTAAGGCAGGGAGATCACTTCAAGTTTGAGGCCAACGATGGAACAGTTTGTTGAATGTCACAGGGCCAGTGCAGGGGAAAGTGCTCAAAAGCCTAGTACAGCTTCACTATACAGTTTACATAGACCAGGCTGGTCTCGAACTCAGAGAGCCACTGCCTCTTTCTCCCCAGTGCTGGGATTGAAGGTGTGTGCCACCAAGTAACCCTGCTCTGGGCTCTAATGCCCCACCTTTTGTGTTGTTTTTGGTTTGGTGATATTTTGGGGTTTTGTTTTTTTGAGGGCAAGCCTTACTGTGTAACTCTGGTTTGAAATTGGCCATATTGACCAGGCTGGCTGAATACATATAGACAACCATCTGCTTCTGCCTTCTACGTGCTGGGATTAAAGGCTTGTGCCACTATGCCAGCTTTTGTTGTTTTTTGGGGGGGGATTAGACTGATTCTCAAGTTAGCCCAGGCTGGCCTCAAACTGTGCGGTATAGTTGAATGCCCCCAATCTTGGTTTCTGTGGTTTTGGGGATTGAACCTAGGCTAGACAAACTACCAACTAAGTTCCATCCCCAGGTGGCTTTCTTCCTACTCCCCACCCCCACCCTGCCCTTTTCTTCTTTGAAATATTTATTTATTTATTTTGTATGCAGTGCATGTATGCCTGCAGGCCAGAGGGAGCCAGATCTTATTATAGATGGTTGTGAGCCACCATGTGGGTGCTGGGAATTGAACTCAGGACCTATAGAAAAGCAGCCAGTGCTTTTAACCACTGAGCCATCTCTCCAGCCCTGGAACAAGGTCTTATTACAGCCTAGGTTGGCTATGATTAACTTGAACTCCTAATTCTCCTGCCTCTGCTTCTTGAATGCTGAGATTTCTACCATCTGTGACTAAAGAACCCCTTTGCCTACTTGATTTCTACTTCACAAAGGGGAGTGGGATGGAATGAAATTGGACTTGAACTTGACAGACAAGAAACAAAGAATAGAACACAAAAATGACCTTGGGGAGCAGGTCTGAGAATGAGTGGGTGGAACCCCAAACTTCCCAGGACTCTAGGTGGTCTGTTGTGCTCTCGTGCAAGCTGGAGGCTGCCTAGTAACCTCAGGTACAAGCACCTTCCTGCCCCCTGGCCCAAGGTTGAGCCACATAGCTATGCAGCATGTCTCCATGAGCAGGGAGGGTTGGGCGGCCCTGTGAATGTGTAAGCTTCTATGACAACAAGGTTCAAGTACCACAAAGCCGAAGATCCTGCCCCATGACTTCCTTGGGTATTTACTTCCTGTGAAGCCAGTTTCATCCAAGTCCCAGGAGCCCCCTCTCATAGTTTCCCTCATCTGCTGCAACTCCAACCCTGCCCTAGCCAGAAGGGGGTGAAGCCCAAGAGCCCCACCTGTACTCACTGGAAGTCGCTATAGATGTCCAGCCATCCATCCTGGGTGATGCAGATGAAGAGGGTATACAGGGCGACCCCCATGTTTTGGAAATGCTTGGGCACGAATGCACCAAAGAGTGTGACCCCAAACACAGAGAACACCTGTCAAAGAGACCAAACCCACCTAACCTCACCCAGTGGCCTTGGAACTTGACAAGACATGCTAATTAATGCAAATAAATGCTTCCAGGGACCCACAAGGATTGAGACCCAAGCATCTTGCTTCTCTGGGCATCCATCCCCACCCACTACCCTACAGGTCCTATTCAGGGAAGCAGACAGGCTGGGGGGGGGGGGTACTGACCAGCATGAAGAAGAGGATGAGGGCCACGACGTTAGCCAGGTCCGGCACTGACTGCAGGATGACCCTGATGATCTTGGCTAGGGGTTCCACTGCCATGCACACATGTACCAGCCGAAGTGCCCTGTGGTAGAGCCTCTCAGGGGCGCCCCTTGACCCTTCCCAGGCCCCTTCCTCCTTGTTGCCTCCCTCCCACTGACTTCCCAAAGAGGCAGAGCTGAGCCCCAGATGGCAACAACATCCCTTCTCACTGCTGGGGTCCAAACACCCCTCTTACCTTCAGAGCTCTCAACTCACCTGAGGGGGTAGGTGACAGCAGGAATAGCAAGTTGTTTTATGAAGAACCCCATGAACAAGATAATGACAATTAAGAAGTTAAGGATATTCCAGCCATCCTGAATGGGGAGCAGCCCAAAAGTGTCTGTCAAGCCCATGGGAGCATCTTGTCTGCCCTACCACACTGGGAGACTCAGTGTTGTTCTAAGAACAAAGCTAGCCAGCCTCTGTCCCCTGGCTGTCACCCTGACATGCCACAAACACACACAATCACAGTCCTATACCTATGAAAACAACCATTCTCAGTGGCCAAAACCTTTACAAGGCTAGCCCCTTAGCCAATAACTTGATATGTATAATTAGGTGACTTGAAAACTCCTGGATGCTCCTGCCTTAGTGTGAAGTGTGACATACACTATAATTAATAAAAATTAAAGTAGGTAGGCCTGGTGGTACATGTCTTCAATCTCGGCACTCTGGAGGCAAAGGCAATTAGATTTCCATGAGTTCAAGGCTAGCATGGTCTACAGAGGGAGTTCCAGGCCAGCTAGAGTTACATAGTGTTACCCTGTCTCAAAAATTAAACAATAAATATATAAATGCAAAAGAAGTTGAAAACTAATGTGCCCAGCAATGAGAGACTGATACAATAAGCTATTGTATATTCATCATGTACTAATACAGAAAGATTACCAGGATCCCATAAGTACCAACTAAATGCAAAGCACTGTTTATGGTAGGCTGCTGTAGAAAAGGGAGCGCTAAAAATACACGCCTGTGCACCTGGGATTATAAAACAACAGCTGGGAGGATAAATGGGCTATAAGAAGATTACCTAAGAGGTGAGTGAAGGCAAGAGGCTGAGGGGTAGGCTCAGATCGAGACTCTGCAGGGCTTTCTATAGAGTTTTGATCAATGTGTGAGTGACTGAAGTAAATGCTCAAAAAGAACACTATATTTGAATGACAGATGCTCTTGAATCTGAGAGATGATCCAATAAACTCAAGCGTTGCTCACCGCTTAGAGTCTGTGCCACACACCACACACACAGGGAGATGTAAGTTTGCCTCTCCGTGGAATTAATTCCTGTAATTCCAGCCACTCAGGGTGTCACAAGTTCAAGGCTTCCCTGGCTACAGTACAGCTCAGGGCCATCCTAGGAAACTTAGTGGGGCTTTGTCTCAAAGTAAAGAGAGGGTCAGGGAGTAACAGTAGATGAATAAGTAAGCCACGTGTGGTGGTCTAAATGAGAATGGCCCTCATAGGCTAATATATTTGCTTAGTCACCAGAGAGTGAAACGGTTGGGAAGAACTAGGAGGTGTGGTCTTCTTGGATTAGATGTGACCTTATTGGAGAAGGAGTGTCACCAGTCTCTCTCTCTCTCTCTGCCGCCTGTGGATCAGGATGTAAAGCTCTCAGCTACTGCTCCAGCACCACGCCTGCTGGCCTGACTCCATGATTCCTTCTGTAACGACTGTGAACTAACCTTCTGAAACTGTAAGCAACCCCCAGTAAATGCTTTCTTTATACACTAAGCCTTGGTCATGGTGTCTCCTCAGGGCATTAGGACAGTGACTGAGGTACCTGGTGAGGGTGAGACCCTTGGTTCAGTTCTCAGCACTAGGAATCAAAACAAAAAGCCCAACCGGGCCGGCCAGTCTACATATCTACTAAGTATTAAGCTCCTGCTGTGTGCCATATCTTGACCCATTTTCTGAGGATACAAAATTTTGCCATGCTGAGCTCACAGACTCTTTTTGAGGGGGTTGGATAGAAAACACTAACTCTATCACAGGAGTTTCTAGAACTTGGGAAGGAGCTCGAGAGCAGCAAAAGCCTACCCTGGGAGAGACTTCCTGAAGAGAAGACATCCCAAGAAGTCAACACGTGTGAAAATTACACAAAACTCAAATTGCAGTGTCCACACATGAAATGTGAAGTGGGTTGTTTGTTTTCTGGTACGGTGTCCCACTACCTAGCCCAGGTAGGCCTTGAAACCCTGACCCTTCTACTTCAGCCTCCAGACTACTGGGATTATAAGTGTGGATCACAGTGCTTGGTGCAAGTGGAGTCTTATTGGACTAGAGCCAATCACTGGGAGGCTGAGGTAAGAGGATAGCTAG
Source organism: Phodopus roborovskii (assembly GCF_943737965.1). Classification (NCBI taxonomy): domain Eukaryota; kingdom Metazoa; phylum Chordata; class Mammalia; order Rodentia; family Cricetidae; genus Phodopus; species Phodopus roborovskii. Next base: position 370,936 of record NW_026126645.1, read on the forward strand.
AGCTCAGGAGTTTGGGGTCAGCCTGGGCAGCATAGCAAGACCCTAAAACAAACAAACAAACACACACAGCTCATCAACACACCTGGGGGAAAGCTATGCTGGATGCAGCCACTCCCATCTATCCGTGCTCTGGCTAGGCTTTGGGCTTCCTGACAGAAGTGAGTTGTTACAACAGGGGCTAGAGCCTATGAAACTTAAAATACAAATCACCGAGCCGGGCGGTGGTGGTGATGCCTTTAATCCCAGCACTCGGAAGGCAGAGGCAGGCGGACCTCTATGAGTTCAAGGTCAGCCTGATCTATAGAGAGAGTTCCAAGACAGCCAGGACTATACAGGGAAACCCTGTCTCAAACAAAACAAAACAAATTACTGCATTACAGAAAAAGTTTATGGAGTCCTGATCTAGAATCAGTAAATTAAGATAGATACTCTCAAGTCCTTGATTCCATTTCTGAGATACAGAAACCAGGGTTTGCCTGAGTAGAGAGGCTCTAGGGAGGCAAGAGCAGGGGTTCAAACACATGGAGGGGTCTCTTTCTGAACAACTGACATTCGGCCCAGTCACAGCCGTCTCTGAAATCCTCCCCACTCCCTTGCACTGCTACACTCCGTACAAACTGTTTTGCAGGACAAAGACTTCAAACACCAAGGAGGGATAAAGTGAGGGTAATGACAGGAATTCTCAAGACCTTACCTTCCAAAAAACCCAGAAGCCATTGAGCCAGCCGAGGAGAACCTCACAGATAAGGATGGTCAGCACAATGTCATCTATGATGGAGAACAACTCATAGTGTTTCTACGTGGGAGACAGAAAAAGAGGAGCAGAGGCTTCAGTGAGCAGGATCTGTGCTAGGCTGGAGAGAGGGTGGGGGGGCTGGAGAGGGGGGGGCTGCAGAGGGAGGGGCTGGAGAGAGGGTTGTGTAGGGGGGCTGTAGAGAGGGTGGGGGGGCTGTAGAGAGGGTGAGGGGCTGGAGAGGATTGTGGGGGGCTGGAGAGAGGGTGGGGGGCTGGAGAGGATTGTGGGGGGCTGGAGAGAGGGTTGTGTAGGGGGGCTGTAGAGAGGGTGTGGGGGGCTGTAGAGAGGGTGTGGGGGGCTGTAGAGAGGGTGAGGGGCTGGAGAGGATTGTGGGGGGCTGTAGAGAGGGTGGGGGGGCTGGAGAGGGGGGGCTGCAGAGGGAGGGGCTGGAGAGAGGGTTGTGTAGGGGGGCTGGAGAGAGGGTGGGGGGCTGGAGAGAGGGTGGGGGGCTGGAGAGGATTGTGGGGGGCTGGAGAGAGGGTGGGGGGCTGGAGAGAGGGTGGGGGGCTGGAGAGAGGGTGGGGGCTGGAGAGGGGGGGCTGCAGAGGGAGGGGCTGGAGAGAGGGTGGGGGGCTGGAGAGGATTGTGGGGGGCTGGAGAGAGGGTGGGGGGCTGGAGAGAGGGTGGGGGGCTGGAGAGAGGGTGGGGGCTGGAGAGAGGGTGGGGGGCTGGAGAGAGGGTTTGGAGGGCTGGAGAGGATGTGGGGGGTACCCCATCTACTCTTACCCCTTAGCATCTCTCTACGTTTCTTTACAGGACACTTTCTTCCTTAGCGCACACTCTCTGCACATATGCCAGGCAGTGCTAAGTCTGTTCATGCACTGTCATGAGACTGTCAACACTGTTTTGAAATGTACTTTCCTTTTCTGTCACATCTCACAGATGGGGAATTGGGGACCCAGGTGCACCCGGCCTTCACCCCAGCCTCCTGCTATCCACACTCACTACTGACCCACCTGAAGGCTTCTTGGGTCTGGTCTTCATAGTCACAAACTCCACACTAGGGTTTCAGGCTTTGTTTTATTTTTCCTGTTCTACTATATGTTTTGAAATGATCTCATGTAGCCCAGGCTGCCCTCAAACTATGTAGCCAAGGATGACCTTGAATTTCTGATTTACCAACTGAACTAACTACATTCTCAGCCCCAGATCCAGCAGTTTGGGCTGAGACCCATAATGAGAGCTGTTTTTAACCCTTCACACAATGGTCCTCGGGTATTGGCAAGATGGCTCAGTGGGTAGAGGTACTTGCCATCAAACTTGACAACTTTAGTTGAATCCCACAATGGAAGGAGAGAGCTGACTTGTGCAAGTTGTCCTCCGACCTCCACATGTATACACAGACACACACACACACACACATGCATATATACACATGCATACACACCCATACACATGCATACATACACATACATACACATACACACACGTATACACACCCGAATACACATACACACACATGCATACACATACAAACACACATATACACACATGTGTGCACACACATACACACATACACACATACAAACACACATATACACACATGCATACATGTGCGCACACACATATACACATACACAAGCATACACATACATACACACACACATACACACATGCACACACATACACACATGCACACACATACACACATGCACACACATACACACACATGCATACATGTGCACACACATATACACATACACATGCATACACATACACACATACACGCATACACACACATACACACATGCACACACATACACACATACACACAATGAAAGAGAAAGACTGTAATGCTGCTCCCTCTGTTCCCTCCACCTCCCTCTCTTCTCTCTTTTTGTCTCCCCAACTATATTTCACTATGAGAATGCTGGGCACTTGCATGCATTACCCAACAATGGCTTGTGCATGGACCTCCGCTGTCCTCGCTGTGCAAGCTACAAAGGTGAGTTGCTGCCTCCATCCACCTGGCTCTGGGGAGGCCAGGGCACTAACTCTGAGGAACATCTAGTCTTTGTCAGGCCCACTTCTCTCCATGCCCAGCCCTTTGCCTCTCTGTCCTCTCCTGAGCCCTATTTGCTGTGGATCATGGCCTCTCAGTCCCCTTTCCACCTCCTCCTCCAGTCCCACCCTCTATTGGGAACTTGTCTGGGCCTCTCCTGCCTTCACTCTGTATGCCATCTCCACTCAGCCTTAAACCCTAGACACTGGCAGCTATGAAGTGTCCATCTCCCGCCCTGTGTACCAGCAGTCTTCCGTTTGTTATGTTTTCAAGACAGGGTTTCTCTGTGTAGCCCTGGATGTCCTATAACTCGCTCTGTAGACCAGGCTGGCCTCAGACTCACAAAGATCCACCTGCCTCTGCTTCCTGAGTTCTAAGATTAAAGGCATGCGCCACCACTGCCTGGCTGGTGCCTGCAGTCTTTTAGGTTTATCAACTCCCTTGGCTGTCCCCATATGGACACTCGATAGCACTTCATACGTCTTGTTCTGACCCCTGCATTCTTCTCTAAAGCTTTTCCTCCTATGTCCCCACGTCCAAACACACATTACCAGCCCGTACCACAGTGTTGCTCATGTCACAAACTCAACTTCCTGCAGTCTCTTTGTCTACATGCATAACATGGTTGGCACATAGTAAAGGCTCACTAAATATTAACTGCAATGTAAATCATCAGAAAAGCCCATGGGGCTGGGGACATAGGCCAGTGGTATAATGCTAGCCTAGCATGGGCAAGGCCCTGAGCTCAATCCAAGTACCATGGGGAGGAAGTAAAGGAACCCGTGGATGGGACTCAGTGGCTCCTCTCACCCAGTTCCATTGTCCTGGGAGAGATCACAGTATCTTTTACCTGGGAATCTTTGACCCAGTGTTGGTCCATCTTCTGTCATTCTTGGCCGTCTTCATTGCATGGCTCACACTGGGAGCCCTGTGCCTTTTATTAAAAAAAAGTCTTGGGGCTGCAGAGATGGCTCTGCAGTTAAGAGCACTGGCTGCTTTCCCCAGAGGACCTGAGTTCAATTACCATCAACCACATGGCAGCTCACAACTGTCTGTAACTCCAGTCCCAGAGGATCTGACACCCTCACACAGACACAAATGCAGGCAAAACACCAATGAACATTTTTTAAAAGATTCTTTTCTTTTAAAAATATGTATGTGTGCATGCTAGTTTGTATGCACAGTACCACATTTAGATGCTATAGATGCCTTTGGAGGCCAAGAGAGGATGTCAGATCTCTGGGACTTGTGTTACAGGCAACTGTAAGCTGCCAAATGTAGTTCTGGAAACCAAATCCCTATCTTCTGCAAGAGCAGCAAGTGCTCTTAACCACTGAGCCATCTCTAAAATGTGTTTTCTAAAATGCATATAGTCATTTCACTACAGTGCTGTTTAAATCCTTTCCTGCCTTTCCAATATGTGATCTGGCCACTGACTGCCTTTCTGAACTCATCCATCATCTCATGCCTGGACATACTGCATTTAAACAGCATACACACACACACACACACACCTCATAAGAAATAAAACTGCTAGCTATAATAACTCACACCTGGATTCCAAGCACTTAAGTCTTAAGTCTTAGGAGGAAGCTGCAGGCTCTCAAATTTGTGCTCAGCTATATGTATACTGAGTTGGATGGCATTTGGGGCTATATGAAGCCCCGTCTAAAAAACAAACAAATAAATGAAAAAGCAAATTAAACTTCATCAGGCATGGTGGCATATACCTGTAATTCCAGCAGTCACATACTTGAGGCAGGAGGGTCATAAAGTTTGAGACCAGGCTGGGCCTTATACTGAGAGCCTATTTCAAAATAACTAAACAAACAAACAAATAAAATCTAAAACAAAACGAGAAATCTATCACATGTGGGGCGTCAGTAATCTCAGCTCTTGCAAGATGAAGGCAGGACTGCCATGAGTTTGAGAGCAGCCTGGGCTACATGGCAGGTCTGAGGCAAGCCTGGGCTCTCTAGTTGGACACACAGAAAGAATTCTCTCACTGTTTCTTTTTTCGCCTCCCCTTCTCCCTCCCCCCCCCCCCGTCTCCTCCTCTCCCTCTCTTCCTTTCTTTCTTACACAGGTATCATAAAGCCTACTCTGGCTTCAAATGTACTATGTAACCTAAGTTTGTCTTAAACTCAAGGCACTTCCCTTATTGCTAGGAGCACTGTGTAAGCCACCTCAGCAAGTTCTAATGTTCTGTTCTTTTCTCCCTTTTTAAAAATCTCTGTGAGTATGTATGGTGTGTGTGTGTTTGTACAAGAATTTATGCCTTAGTGTGTTTACGGAGATCAGAGAACAACCTTAAGAGTATTGGTCTAGTCAGTGGTGGTGCACACCTTTAATCCCGGCACTCAGGAGGCAGAGGCAGGCAGATATCTGTGAGTTTGAGGTCATCCTGGTCTACAGAGCAAGTCCCAGGACAACCTCCAAAGTTGCAGAGAAACCCTGTCTCAAAAATTAATTAATTAATAAATAAATAAATAAATAAATAAATAAATAAAAAAGAGTATTGGTCTATAGAAAGGGGAAATAGACATGATTTCCTGAAACCTTCATCCAGTAACTGACTGAAGCAGATGCAGAGATTAACAGCTACCCACTGGACACAACTCCCAGAGTCTAGTCAAAGAGGAGGAGGAATGATAATATGAGCAAAGGGGTCAAGACCATGATGGGAAAACCCACAGAAACAGCTGACTCAAACTAGTGGGAGCTCCTGACTCCAGACTGACAACTGGGGAACCTGCATAGGACTGAATTAGGCCCCCTGAATGCCCATGATGGTGGGAAGCCTGGGCAATGTGTGGGGCCACTGGCAATGGGACCAGGAGCTATCACTAAGGAATGAACTGGACTTTTCACTCCCATTTCCTATGGAGAGATACCTTGCTCAGCCTAGGTTGGGGGTGTGGGGAGGGGCTGGTCCTGCCTCAATGTGGTGATGGACAGAATTCGTTGACTCCTCATGGGAGGCCTTACTCTCTTTGAGGAGCAGATGGGGGGTGGTGAGATGAGGGGAGGGTGGGAGGAAGCAGGAAGAGGGGAAGAAGGGGAACTGGGATTAGTATGTTAGGAAGGAAGGAAGGAAGGAAGGAAGGAAGGAAGAAAGAGTATTGGTCTAGCTGGGTGGTGGTGATTTTCCTCCATCTGCCTTGAGGCAGGGTCCCTCTTATTGTTTGCCATCATGGTGAGGGCTCCAGGCTAAATGGCCTGAGAACTTTGGGGGTGGAGTGGAATTCTGCTGTCCCTACTTCTCATGTCTACATAGGAGGGCTAGGATCATAGACCTATACCAAACCATGCTATCTAGCTCTTATTCAGGTTCTGGAGATCCATACTCAGTCACCAAGCTCGGGTCCTTTGGAGCAGCTCCAAGTGCTCTTAGCCAGAGCCATCTCTCTATCCCAAGAAGTCATTCTTGACTTATAGATCCCATGAAGGTCACAGAGACAGACTTCTTATGTATTTACTTAATTGAACATAATCCCACTATGCAGTCTGCTTAGCCTGGAACCTGCTACATAGACCAGGCTGGCCTCTAACTCACAGAGATCTGGCTGCTTCTGCCTCCCTAGCATTGGGATTAAAGATTTGCTATTCCAGGCCCATTTGGTGACCAGACTTTTGAAGAACATCCAATCCGACCATCATACACAGACAAGGAGCCAAGGGCCTGAGAAGGAAGCACCTCAAACCAGGTCAGAGCCAGTGGGGGTAGGGATCAGGCCAGCAACATCCCACCTGACCGAGGAAAGAGTTGGTCCGAATAGCAATGGTAATGGAGTTGGTCACCAGCAGCAAGGCCAACAGCAGCTGGAAGGCCGGATGTCGAAGCAACTGCTTGATGTACATGGTGGTGATGAACTCCTGCATGTCCCAAGCATCCTGGGAGCGGATGGAGACCTTCCTTCAGGCAGGTGTCACCACAGGCAGCCTCTACCTGAACTATTTGCTCCCTAATCCCTGAGGATGGGAGTATACCCCGGGGTCTTCCCTGGAGGGTGATGTTGTTGCCTGTGTTCATGGAATGTTGATTTCAGTAAAGAAGTCGCAACAAATGGTCATGGAAAGAGGTGACCACTGGGGGTCTTTGGGGCCTTGGGGTATCGGCTGGTGAGTGGCTACCACAATATAGGTGTTCCTGTGAGGGGTCACTTCACTTCCATGGACACTAGCTCCTGGAGAATGTCCTCAGGCAGGGGGCTGCAGAAGGGAACTACAGGAAGGCGGTCACCTGGGTCTGCACCATGCCTGTCTCCATCTTCTTCCTTTCCTTACCTTCTTATCTGTAATGTCCCTGCGGTTGATGAGCACTTGCTCCTCGTGGCCCATGACTTCATAGGTGTTTCTCTACAGCGGATAGGAGCAGGCCTTCAATATGGTACTGCCCCTGCCCAACCCAGGATGCCAGCTTGGTGGCAGCGCCAGGCAGGGGCTCCCTACCTTCATGTTTGACTGTTGGGCAGTGCCGGTTTCTGGCCGCTGCTGCCCCCAGTTTTGGTTTTCAGACATCTTGGCTCTGTCCCCTTCTCTTTCAAAGAAGCTTTGCTGCAGCCAGTCTTTGTCCCCCCTTGTGGTGAGATCACAGAGGCGACTGTTAGCCAAAGCCTTCTGCATTCCACCAAGACATTCCAACTTGATTTAAAAAAAAAAAAAAGAAGAAGCTCCTCCCACTAGATACCTCACGAAGGAACCAGGTATTCAGCCACCAGCATTAGGTCTGGACTCCCCCGCCATCCAGGTCCTCTTTCTGGACCCAGGTACTACAGGTGAGACTGGGTGAAGGGGAAGATGCCCAGGGCCCCTTGCCTTCAGCTACCATCCCACAGCTGCCCACCCATCCCTTCTAGGAAGGTAAATTTTCTCATTTACTGAGTGAGTGTCCTTCTCTGGGGCTATAGGATAGGGGAGCAGGTCTGACCTCCCAGGACTAAGGAGAGACTGGCAAAAGGATGCGAGACCACAGGAGTCCTGAGTATATACCTCAGGGTAATGAGCTACACAGGGTACTTGTCACCCACCCTGTGACAGAAAGTGTTCACTCTAGCCTGACAGCTCTTCACCCTGTGTGGTGGTGGTGGAGGTGGTGTGCAGATTCTCAGTTCTAAAGCAAAGACACTTGGGTTGATTTTGGAGAAATCAACTTTATTTGATAGAGAAGCATCTCTCATGTAAAATAAATACCCAGACCTGGTCTGGGAAACTGTTTTGAAGGACCCAGGGAGGCAGGTATGTCCCAGATCTGAGAATAGGTTAGGGGATTTATTTCTACATCACAGAGGAGGATCGCTTTCCCTCCACTCCAGTGGACACAAGCAGAAACTGTGGACGCCCAGGATGGGGGATCAGTTTGGGGGTTAGCCAAGGACATGGACTTCTTCCAGCCTCACACAGAACCCTTGGGCATGCTGTCTTAGACACATCAGAGGCTGGGGATGAAGTAGTCCTCAGGGTCAGAGGTCAGGAGCCAGGCCCTAGCCAAGGTCAGAGGTCAGGAGGATGGAGCCTGTTCTCTGGGCTCAGTGGAAAAAGCTGGGAGGGCTCCTCAGGGCCAGAGGGCAGGTCAGAGGTTGGGGCTGGGAAGCTGTTCTGGGCCCGTGTCCCTCCCCAGGTGTTCAGGCCCTCGGAGTACAGCTCTTGGTTCTGTTCCTTCCACCGGCGGAACTTCGCTCCAGTGAGCTCAGGGTCACCCAGCACTTCCTCCAGGGCCTGCAGTTCCTGCAGCTTTGCCTGAGGCGAGAGTAGGGACACTGCTATATGGTCACCCAAGGAGGGACGGAAGCCAGAACTAACTCTTAAAGTCCTGTTCCCATCACCAGGACACCCTGGTCCAAGAGTCTGGTATCTGGTGTCTGCACACAGAACCTTCTAGAACTTCGCTTAGGACACAGTTGAGTCTCCAATGGAATATGGAGCCCAGAACTGGACCTTAGAATTGGAAAGCCAGGGCTTAGAGTCTTCAGTCTGTTACAGTCTGAAGCTCACAGTAGAGCTGGGGGCCGAACACCAGGGCCTGAAGCCCAGAGCCTCATCCCTCCCATGCCCAGTGCTCCCAGAGCCTCATCCCTCCCATGCCCAGTGCTCCCAGAGCCTCATCCCTCCCATGCCCAGTGCTCCCAGAGCCTCATCCCTCCCATGCCCAGTGCTCCCAGAGCCTCATCCCTCCCATGCCCCAGCTCCCAGCTCACCTTGAGTGTGCTCTGTAGTGCCCGCACACGATGCACTCGCTCATTGAGATGAGGGTCACGGTTGCGACGCATGAAAGAGCTCCGCCACTGCTCATGGGTCAGGGGCTGTGGCTGCCCCAGGAGGGACACGCCCCCCTGCCTCAGCCCCTGTACCATTCCTTCCAGGACCCTGTCACTGCTGTCTGTGGGAGTAGAATGCGGGATGAGAACAGTGAACATAATCAGGTCATCTCTGCAGCCCAGTCCCTACTCCCCGGGTAGCACCTGCTGAAGAGCCAAAAGACGTCCTTGGACTCTGCAAGGGTGAAGCCACGGGTGATGTGTCACTCCAAGTTGGAGCTGGGCCAGGCTGTGTTAAGGCAGAAGGAGAGAGGCTTATCTGCAGCCCCCCACTTCCAGCAATCCAGCCCCTACCTCCTAACCTGAAGTGACTACTCACTGAAGCTGAGCGAGAGCCAGCCTCATCGTCAGGGTCTTCCGCTTCTGTCTCACTGTAGCAATCTAAAGTGGGGAGTTGGAGAACCACAGAGTGGCTTTGGCTAGGCCAGGAAGTGGGCCAGGGGATTTGAGTTCCAGCACCCAGCCTGGGAAAGGCAGGAACTCAGTGATGGCTGGACACCTTCTTCCATTCTCTGATACACTCACCTTCCTCTCTGGCAGAGGGGGCCCGGCCTGGAGTCTGGTACTTGGAAATGCAGGTAATGAGTTGACGCACCCACCTGTAGAGGAGCATGTGGGTCGTGAGGCTTCCGTTCACTACAGCCCACTTATATCCTGGCTTTCCACCCTCTACCTACATCATCTTTTTTTTTTTTTTTTTTTTTTTTTTTTTCCTTACACTTTTTTCTATGGTCCTGGAGCCTGAGTGTAAGGAAGTGCTCCACACTGAGCTATATCCTCTGCTCTCCTTCCTGTTTTCTTGAGACTGTGTCGTACTATATTGCCGTGGTTGGCCTGAAACTCTCAATGGTCTCATCCTTGCAATCTTCCTGCCTTAGCTTCCTAAGTGCTGGATTTAGAGGGGTGAGCCGCCATGTCCCAGATCCACAGATGTGACCCTCAGAGAGCAACTGAGGTAGGAACTCTCCTTTGCCCATTCTGCAGATAATGAAACCGAGGCTTCCCCAGGGCTGGGGTTTGAGTCCCCTGAGCCCAGCTCTCAAGCACATGGAGGCTGGGGACTACATGGGAGCCGGAAAGTAGGAGTGGCACTCACATGCTCAGATCAGACAGGGTCTCAGCAGCAAAGATGAAGGGCTTGTACACGTCATGGGTCAGCTGGAACACACTGCCAGAGAGCAGAAAACAGTCACAGCGTCCTCTGGGCATGCCCATCCAGAACCCAGGGAGAGGCTAGATCAGGAATCCCGCCACCCGCCTCACCTCACCTTCACCCCACCCCTCCTCCCTTCCTCTCCCTTTTCTCCCCCTTCCATCCCATTCCAAGACTTAACTATTTTTTCTTCTGGTCATGTCCACTCTCCAGACTGTAGTTGGAGAGGTTGATAAGTCCCTCAGCCTTTTCATCCTGGGGGAATCACAGCACAAGGGTCAGCAGGGGAGCCAAGTCCTCAGACTCAGCCAGCTCCCTGTCTGGGTTTCTGGAGCTCAGGGCGGGAGGTGTGGCCAAAGGGCACCTCTGAGCAGGGAAAGGAGAGCAAAGGTGCCCAGAAAAACAGCCAAAGGGGAGGAGCCTGCTCAGACAGGCCCTCTCCCAGGAGCGCTTTGTGTCCCAAGCCTTTTCCCTTCTTGGCTTTCCTTTTCCCTTTCACCTGACAAACATCCAAACATGGTTTTCCCAAGAAGCTTCTAGACTTCTTGAACTAAATCAGACACCTCTGCTGGGCTCCCACACATTGCCTGGGATTCCCTTCATCCTAGCACATGACCCATTGTCTTAAGATGTATACAGCCCTTTTCCCCATGGGTCTCTAAGTTACAAGAGGGGCAGGGACTATCCATATCTTCCCTGTGTCCCCAGGGCTCTAGCTCAGAGCTGGGTGCAGTAGGCACCTGAATGTCTACTGAGAGAATATGAGATTGAATGGCCCATCACCAGGATAGATAGAATAGCAGAGGAGAGGAGGGATAGGGAGGGTAAAATTGATTTTCCCTACACTTAAAAAGTGTTTTGTATTTATATGCTCAGTGTGTGTGTGTGTGTGTGTGTGTGTGTGTGTGGTGTGTGTGCACACGCACGTGCATGCCTGCCCACACATGCCACAAGACACATGGAGATCAGAGGACAACTTGCCAGGCCATGTGGGTATTACACTCAAATCATCAGACTTGGCGACATGCACCTTTACGTACTGGCCTTTTTTTTCTGAGACATGAGTCTCACTCTGCTGCTTGGGTTAGCCTGAAACTTGCTAAGTGGCCCAGACTGATGCATGTCTATGTGCCACATGTGTGTGCCTGGTGTCCACCAAGGTCAGAAGAGGGCATCAGATCCCCTAGAGCTGGAGTTACAGACAGTTGTGAGCTACCGTGTGAGTGCTGGGAACTAAATGCCAGTCTTCTGCAAGAGCAGCCAGTATTTAACTGCTCAACCAGCCTTCCTGGCCCCTACAACCTTCTTTTACACACTATGAGCTGATTTATCTACCAAGAGCCACCCCCGCTTTACAAATGGGAATTATGGGGCTCCCCTGTGTAAAACAGAGATAAGAATGGTGGCCTTAAGTTACATGTCACCTATGCAAGTATGCATGGGGTCTCACCTGGGGTTGGTGGTACCAGTACAGGGTGTGTCCCTTGAGCACAAACCAGCAGCGGCGCCAGCGTGGGCCCATAAAGCCACTGGGTACCTTGCGTAGTAGAAGCCATCCATCACAGTCTGGGAGGCCCAGCTCCCGGCAGGACACCCGCCTGCGGCTCAACCTTGTGGCCACACCTGCCCCAACACAGCAGAGCATATTGATATGGTGCCCGCAAGTACCCCTCCCTAAGTCTACCTGCTGTCATGGGGATCCCAGTAGAACTGTTCAAACTCATACTCTGGGTTCACAGTCACAAATGTCCTCAGGTACAGTGACTCTGACTTTAGAGAAGCTGCAAATATAGCTTAGTAGTAGAACACACAATTCTGGGTCTCTCTTCCTCTTTCTCTCTCTCCCTCCCTCTCTGTCTCTCTGTCTCTCTCTCACACACACACACACACAAAACACACATCATATGAGATGAAACTGAAGATCAGAGGGTACATTCTCACAGTCTCGGAGCTAGCAAGAGGCCTAGGCAAGAAGCAAGGGTCTGTGGTTCCAGAAAGGCTGTGGTAAAGGAAGCATGTGTGCACTTGAGGGGTCCTGCCTAGCCCTGGAAAGATTTCTAAGACCCCACCCAGACAGGGGTACTCATACCTTTTGATTTCTTCTGATCAAGGACGGGACTCTGAAAAGACCATGAAGAGCTTAAAGAAAGTTCTAGACCCAGAGCCCATGCCCCTCCTTGCTGAGACCTTGAGTTTACCTTGTCAGGGTGTCCTGAAGTCTCTGGAGGCTCTGCTGTTTTTTCTGGAAGTGTGCCTGGGGCTGCAGGGGCAGTGGTCAGGGGCTTAGCATCAAGGGAGGCAGAGTCTGTCAGACAGGGAGGAGAGAAGGGAATCCATGAGCTTAGACCTAGGCCTTCAGGTAGGAATGTCAGCATGGAGAGCTGGTCAGGCACTCAGATGCCTTGTCCAGAGCATGTGACACCTGCTGGGGCTGTGAAACTACCTGTCCCGGCAGGGTTGGGTTCAGGACTTCCACCTGCAGGCAAGTTGAAGGCAAAGAGACCTTCGGCTGGAACCCTATGGGGAATAAGGGGACATGAGATGAGCCCTGTAGTCCCCAGTTCAAGACATGCCCAGAAGCTGGACGTGGTGGCACACTCCTTTAATCCCAGCACTCGGAAGCAGAGGCAGGTGGATCTCTGTGAGTCTCAGGCCAGCCTGGTCTACAAAGTGAGCTTCAGAACAGAACTGTTATATGAGAAACCCTGTCTCAAAAACCAAAACAACAAAAGGACACACCCAGTAGACAGAGCTCGTTACCTGGGAGACAGTGGGGTCAGAGGCGGTGATTGACTTAGCAGGTGAGGGGAGTCCAGGGGCATCTGGGAAACAACCAGAAACAGTCACAGAGCTGACCACAGGAGTATGGAAGCAGGTGTGGAGGGGTGGGGGCAGGTACCTGTGAAGGGCTCTCGGGCACCGGAATCTTCTTCAGCACTAGGCTGGTCCTTGCTGGCTCTCTCAGAAGCTCCCTCACCACGTTCTTGTGCGGCCAGCCCACCTGAGGGACAGGGATATTGAGTGAGTGGGAGGTTATTTTACTTATTTATTTTTTTGGTGGGGGGTTGAGACAGGGTTTCTCTGTGTTGCTTTGGAGCCTTTCCTGGAACTCACTCTGTAGACCAGACTGACCTTGAACTCACAGAGATTCACCTGCCTCTGCCTCCCCAGTGCTGGGTGTGAGCCACCAACACCCAGCTCCAGCCGGAGGTTCATAAACTTCCCAGCAACTCTTCCCTTCAGGGAGACTCCAGAGCCCCTTTAACTGAGCTCTGTGGAAGACAGGCTAGCACCCAAGTGAGATCCCACCCATCAGCAGTCACCCTGAGATCCTCCTGTTTTGGCTCATGTCAGGCAAGGCAGCTCCCACAGCTCTGGTCTTCACAAGGGACAAAGCCTCGGGTGATTCTCACAATCCCCCAAGCCTCCTTAGCACCCCTCACCTCCCCCTTGCTCCTCTCCCTTACTCACCACCACCTGCTCATTGATCTGGACAATCTCATCTCCTGGCAGGATCTGAGAGCCGGGGGGAGCCTAGTGTGAGGAATGGGGCCCAGAGAATGAGGTTTTCCCGGGGCCTGGAACTGGAATGGCTGGCAGGTGAGAAGGCCTTTAGGGGAGACAGGGATGGTGGGAGTGGGGAGTGGTGGGGCTTTTACCTAGATACCTACCCGGGACACAAAGTGCAGGCAGTTGTTGGTGGTATGGATTTCTAGATTCTGTAGAGACAAAAGAAAGTCAAGTAAAACGGGGTTGAGCAGAGCCAGTGGGCAAAACCTCACACTGGGCACCAGGACTCCAAGTAGGCAGAACAGGAAAGAGCTTCAAGATAGCATTTTCCTAGATGTGTAACTTTGGGCTTGTTGCTGACATGTACATACACACACACACACACACACACACACACACACACACACACACACACACTCGCTGCCACCCATAAGGCCACAGGGAAGCTGTGTCGCTGATTTCTGAAGTAACAGAGTCTCAGAACTTCCTGAAGGGAGAACAGGGGATGACATGGGGTTGGGGAGCAGGGAGACCAACTCTGGTTTTCTTAACGGTCAACTTTAAAGTGTTAAGTGTTCTCTCCCTCTCTATTAAGATGCCACAGAACCCTGTCAGAGCAGAAATGTCACCTGGGCCACACTAAATAGCCCCTTCTGGCTTGGTAAAGGTGCCCAGCAATGGTGAGACTACAGGTAGCTACTCTGGGTCTCCAATAAATATCTGTACACAACAGACTTCGGAATACAAGATTCTGGGCTCCTGGACCATATGTCAGGGCCAGCCAAGGCTGTCGGGGTCTGCGGGAGGAGGTGAGAGAGGTCCACACTCACTGAAGGGTCGTCCAGCTGCACCTGCTCCAGCACAGCCCTCTGCTGCAGCAGCTCCTCTGGGCTGCAGCTCAGGATGTTGTGACAGATCCCGGCCACGTGGCTGCACTAGGGGAGGAGGCAGGTTGGCTGAGTCCTTCCTTGTCCATGCCCTGGGCCTCCCCACCCAGCCCCAAGACTCACAATCCTCAGGGTGTTGCTTTCCTTCTCAGCCTCTGGGCAGTCCTGAAAGCAGAGAACATAGAAGCCCACCTTTAGAAAAAGCTGGGGGCCGCTTTCTCCTTCAGACACGGGGTGGGGGTGAGAAGGGCCTTTGATTTTCCTTACTTGCTTTCTCTACACTGGTCTCCTTGCCAGAACTACAAGGTCTCAGTGTTTCAACGCCAAGGTTTCATTCCTCTGACATGATACCTGACTCAGCAATTGCTACACATGTCCTCTCCCACCACCCTTGCCAAATGTCACCTGAGCTTCTGCCAGGGGCATCCTAGGACCCACCCCATTGCCTGTTACCCCATACCCAGAGAGAGGCAGGGCTTGTCCTATTCTTGCTCTCCCCCCCCCCCCAGCTCTCACACCCAATCTTCGTCTGATTCACGGGTTATAAAAAGCTCTGGGGCCTGGGATGACCTGGCCCTTGTCCTCCTACCTCCTGCAAGACCTGGCCCAGCTCCCCGCACAACACGCCAATCTCTTGGCAGGCAGAGAAGTCATTTAAGTGGGAGAAGAGGTACCTGGCAGGAAAAACAATTAAGACACTGTTGGATGTAATGCCTCACCTGAGAACTGGAGACAGCCCCTACCTTGGTGGTTCGGCTCAGCACAGGACTTTCTTGTCCTGCATGTGCCAGGCCCTGTTATAGGCACCAGGGAGATAGATAGCCATTAAGCAGACAGTTATATTACTAATGATTTAACTTCAACTGTTCCGAGTATTACAGATGAGCTGTAAGTGTGACACACAGGCAAGGCGTCCCTGAGGAGGTGACATTTGAGGCAGGACACATAGGACAGACAAGTGGCAGTGAGGGGGAAGCTCTCATCCAATAGCTGTTGAGGGACCAGGGAGATTGTCCATCAGTGGTAAAGGTGCTTGCCTCCACAGCTGGAGGTCTGAGTGGCTGAGTTCAATAATGAGGATGCACATGCTGGAAGGTGATTCTTACAAGGGATGCACTGACCTTCGAATACACTCCTTTGCGCCCCCCCCATGTCAAACAAGCAAACATAAACTCAACTGTTGATAAAACCATTGAGATGGCAAGCTCAAGGGTGGGGTGGGGAGCAAGGTGGCCCAGAGTCCCTGCACAGACAGACCCTTTGATTTGCTCTGACATATCTGATCAAGAGTCAAGGACTGTTATTCTCTCCCAGGCCCTGGAGGATGAAAAGAGTCACTAGTTACTCCTTCCCTAGTACCTGTTGAGCCAGGAGAGGAGAGCATGTGCCTCCCGCACCAGCTTGACAGCAGCAGCAAGGACATCAGCAGGGGTCTCAGCACAGTCTCCCAGACGGCCACGGACCAAGCTCTGGAAGGCCTGGGTCCTTTCCAGCAGTTCCTGAGCTAGGCTCTGCAGGTTTTCTGTCTGTAGCTTGGAGCCCTGCATCAAAAATGGGCATATTACTGCCCCCTCAACAGCCAGCCCACATAGGCAAACCCCTAAACTGATAGATGCTGCAACCAGTGTGGCAGATGCTATGGCCGTGTGGCCAGTCCTTACCAGGGCCTGGAGCTGTTGCACCCCATCTAGAATGAGCTCCTGGTGGCCCAAAGGCCACACAGTCAGAGCCTTGAGGCTTTGGGGACAGAGCTGCAGCAGGTACTTTCCAGGCAGCTCCCAGTCTTCAAAGGGGTAGTCCTGCAGAGCATCATCAAGGCCTGGAGCAAGGGGTCAGTGTGGGTAAAGAGGTGTCATTACCTTTCTGAGTCTTCATGACATCAGAGCCCTTCTCCTCCCACCTGTCCCTAATGATAACCCTGAGACCCGGGCTGGCTTCTGCCCATCTCACAGCTGATGTTACTGAGTTGAGAACCATATGCAGCAATGACTCTAGCAAGTGTGTCCAGCCGACTGATATTGCCATCTACCAAATTCATGCTCGAATACCTTGCAATCCAGTTACCAAAAAACAAAACAAAGGAGGCTAGTGAGATGCTTCAGTGGTTAAGAACAGCTCGTACTGCTCTTGCAGAGGGCCTAAGCTTGTTTTCCTAGGACCCATATCCCAACCACTGGGAGTCAGGGAGACCTGAGCAGGACCTAACACTTAAAATATCTACTAGTTCTGTGCTTAAATTTCTTCCCTTATAAAACAGGAGAGAGGGGGTGAGGTAGTGGTGGCACACACCTTTAGTCCCAGCACTCACAGGAGGCAGAGGCAGGAGGATCTCTGTGAGTTCAAGGCCAGCCTGGTTGAAAGATCTGGTTCAAGGACAGCCAAGGCTGTTCCAGAGAAACCCTGTCTCAAAAAAACAAAACACAAAAACACAGAGGACCTTGGTTCAGTTCCTAGCACCCACATGGTAGCTCATGACTTTGACAAGCACACTTAAGGTGTACATACTTACATGCAGGCGAAACATTCATACACATAAAGCAAATAAACATTTAAAAATAAGTAAATCGGGAACAACGAAAGCACCTGCCTTCTAGCCAGGTGTTTTTGATCATTGATGTATGCCAAACACTTGGTCCATAGCCAGGAAGTAACAGCCATCACATTTTTGCCGGGCTGTCTACTGTGACAGTACTTTGTGTGAGGCAATGCTTTAAGTGTGGTAGCCTAAGTCTTTAATCCCAGTACTTGAAATGCACAGGCAGGGAGATCCCTAAGTTTGAGGCCAGCGTGGTCTACAGAGTGAGATCCAGGACAGCCAGAGCTACACAGACAAACAAACCCTGTCTCAAAAACAAACAAATGAAACAAACTTTACCCATATTGGCACATTTGATCTCCACATTTCTAGAAGGTGGGGACTATACATCATCCCTGACACACAACAGGGAAAGCCAACGGAGGGAGAGGTAGCGGCTTGCTCATGCTTTGGAAGAAAGCCTCCCACCCCACCAGGCCAGACAGTCACTGGGGAATGTGTGTAGTCATTAGGTGTTCCTCATTCCTCCTGCAGCATTAAGAGTCCTAACTGGGAGCTCAACAAGCCAGGGTTATTTGGACAACTTCCTTCCCACATTGAATGTGTCAGGCTGACTAACTCCCTTCCAGAAGACACCAACATGGAGCTACACATGCCAGTCATACCACCATGGCCTCATTCTGCCTCGTTCATGAATAGAGAAACTAAGATCTGTGGTCACAAACCTGGTGGGTGTCAGTGCTGGCCTGGGCCCCAGTCTGGGAGTGTGACTGCAGTTCTACTGGGCTGCTCACACTGAAAAGGCCTCCGCTGTCAGAGCAATAACTGGTCTCTCCACCCCCTGCTGTAGCCACAAAGGCCCCCATTTCTCTGAGTCTGCCTGTGTTTGTCTCTGGGTCGCCTGGGGAGTGGTGTTTGCTCTGATGGAAACCCCAGCATGGAACTGTGTCACCCCCTTCAGAATGGCTGTCAACCTCAGGCTGAGGAGAGGGGAAAGGACACCAGGGCCAGCCCTGTTCCAAGACTGAACAAATCACTTCCTGACTGTGTGCATGCTTGTACTTTCGAAAAATGGGCTTAACAAACAGCTCACAGGGCCCTGGGGCACAGGGAAGATGACGGAAATAAAGGGGGCGTGGGCCACCAGGGCACCCTGTTTAGCTTAGTGCTGTACCTGCCTGTCGCCACCCTGGAAGGCGCTTGAACACACAAATATATGGAAAGACCCCTTCTCGTGTCTCCTGGCCTATCTCCGTCAACACGGTGCCTATTCAGGGGACCTGGTACACTGTCTTATACATGGCAGACAGCAGAAGCTCTATAAATACCTGTTGACTAATAGACTCGGCGGCAGGTTCTTTCTCCTTTTTCCCTCCCTACTTTCTGCCTAAGGGATACCACACCATTCCCTTCAAATCCACTTCTGCCCCGGGGTCACCAACCTCTCAGCCAAGCTGCCACCTTCGCGGGGGTCCAGGCCTCCACCGGCTCCATGCTGAGCTCCGCCCGCGGTGTCCAGCCCCTGCAGTAATTTCCGCTCCCAGATCCAGCCCGGAGCCCGCCGGGCTGGGCCAGGGCGGGGCCGCCGCATACCTGGGCCCACGTGGCCACCCAGGTGAGGGACAGCGATTGCCATTGGCCCACGGTCTGTCTTCCGCGTGCCCTGCCCCTTTAGCATCCTAGGACTTTGGCAGCTAGTCCCAGGGCTGACGCCACGGGGGTGTGACTCGGACGGTCCGGAAATGGCATGAGATTCAGTCCAAAACTGTCCTCACCAGGAGGATCCCTGTGAGTTTAACGTTAGCCAGATCTACACAGCTGAGTTCCAGGTTAGCCAGGGCTGTGTAGGGATGCTTTGTTTTAAAACAACTAAACAAAAAACTGGCCCCTTATGTTAGCCTGCGAGTTTGACTTATCAGCACCCAAACAAGTGAACCTGGTCTGTAATTGGCGCAGAACAGTGCATGACTAATGACTAGCCCTTCCACCCCAGGGTCCCCGTGGTATCTCTTGTTATTGCCATCCGGAGTTGTTGCACAGACAACTGACCTGGTGCTCATTTCTAGAGCATAACTGTCCTTGATTCATGGGACATCTGTGAGTATCCGAGCAAATGGCTTTAAATGTTTACAACAGGGTTGTGGTAATTCTTGCTTGTAATCTTGGGACTCTGGAAGCTGAGGCAGTGTGAATGGCTCAAAGTTCAAGGAGGACCTGGGCTACAGCGTGAGCCCCTTTCAAAAACACAAAAATGAAAACAGCAGAAACTAAAACTAAGCAAATAATCTTCAGCATGGGACTCTGCCTCCTTTTGCACTCTGACAGTCTATTGAGAATTAGAGGCCCTATCCCAAAGTAAAACTTTTCATTAATTCAGTTATTATTTTAGGGCACAAACAGCCTTTATTGCTTACAAATGAAGAGGAAACATACCAACCATTCCCCTGGAGAGACATTGGCAGGCACATTAGCTGCCTTCTGAATGCACTTATTATTCTTTCTACAATCCCCCCTCCTCCCAAGACAGGGTTTCTCTGTGTAGCTTTGGAGCCTGTCCTGGAACTCACTCTGTAGACCAAGCTGGCCTCAAAGTTAGAGATCCACCTGCCTCTGCCTCCCAAGTGCTGGGGTTAAAGGTGTGTGCCACCACTGCTCAGCTTCATGCTAAAATTTTTGAGGTGCTTTTTATTCTTCCTGTGTTGCTCAGCCTGCTCTCCAAATCATGGATTCAGGTGATTCTCCTGCCATCGCTCCCCCCCCCCCCCAAAAGGAACCACGATTTGCATCACAGAGCCAGCTAGAACAATGCTCTTAAAGAATAGCACAACTGAGACTGGAGAGATGACTGGGCAGTTAAGAGCTGGCTGCTCTTGCAGTGAACCCCAGTTCAATTCCTAGAACCTACATTTGACTCAAAAACCATGTTAATTCCAGTTCCAGGGGATATGGTGCCCTCTTCTGGCCTCCTCAGGAGTTGCATGCACACGATACATACACATATATACAGGCAAACACCCCAGCACCCAAAAACCTTTTTTTAAAAAGCACAGAACAATTTTTAGGATTATAGTTTTAATCCCAGCACTTGGTAAGGCAAAGGTAGGCAGACTCAATGAGTTCCAGGCCAGCCTGTTCTACATTTTGAGTTTCAGGACAGCCAGGAACTATGTAGAGAGACCCATTTAGGCACTTCCAATAAAACTTCTTTATTTTTTGGTTTTTCCAGACAGTTTTTACAGTGTAACAGCCCTGGCTGTCCTGCAATTAGCTCTGTAGACCAGACTGCCTGCCTCTGCCTTCCAAACGCTGGGATTAAAGACGCTTAGTCACTGTGGTACACACCCTCCGGTCCTCTCATCCTCTATACAGAGATTCTGCACAATATTCTGAAAATCTTTCTTTTTGTCATTTTCATAGAGAACAAAAAGCCAGGTGTGATGGCTTATGCCTTTAATCCCAGCACTTGTGAGGCAGAGCCATGTGGATCTCTGTGAGTTCAAGGCTCACCTGGTCTACCTAATTTCAGGATGGCCAGGGTTATGTAGAGATCCTGTCTCAAGAAAATAAAAAGACTGAAATTACAAAATACCCAGAAATTGCTTGGAACAATGACACAGAGACTAACTTTTTAATTAATCTTTTAATATAAAGGTTGTCAAAAAGGCTCTTGCTACCAAGCCTTTTGAGCTGAACTGGACACCCTGGACTCACTTGCTGTCCTCTGACCTGTCACACTGTCACACTGGTGTTTACAAACACGAAAACAGATGTAATAAAAAAATAAATAAATAAATAACAAGCCTGGCGGTGGTGTCACACATCTTTAATCCCAGCATTTGGGAGACAGAGGCAGGAGGATCTCTGTGAGTTCAAGGCCACTGTGACCTACAAGAACAGTTCCAGGAGAGCCTCCAAAGCCACAGAGAAACCCTGTCTCAGGAAAAAAAAAAAAAAAAAAAAAGTAACAATACATTATGAACAATTATACCTGCATAAGCAATTCTCTCTCTTTTAAGCAATTCTTTTTTAAAGCCACACAAGAGAAGTTCTTGTGGAAACTACTTGGAGGGAACCCAAATGGAAAAGTGGCTGACAAGTCACATAGTCTCTTTTGCTGAATGCTGACTGGTAACATCAACTTATCCACCGTAGCAGTGCAGTCCAGACCAGGGCTGAGGAAGCTTGCCCAGTACCTGTTTGATGCCTGAACTCGTGGGCACTGCCAGCCGAGGCTTTGCCTACATGCCTGGCCTGGTCTCTCTGGTGAGTGGGGGAGGAGCTGCTTCTCAGGCCTGATGCTGATCTCTCCTGACAGCTGCTCCTAAGGCTGGCAAGGCAGGGGGGAAGGGACCAGATTTAAAGATCCAGCTGCCCTGCCCCCTGGCAGACTTGGGCGAGCCAGCAGCTGTGAGCATCCTCTGTGCACATAGTGCCCAGGCTAAACAGGTCAGGGACTCCTATGCCCTGGCCTCCATCTCTTGGTACCCCAGGCAACATCTAGTCTTCATTTCTGCTCGACTCCACAGGCTGACAGGAGACCAGCCACCCCCATTATGAGATTTCGACGCTTGACCCCTGGCTACTTCCGGGTGCTACAGGTAAGTACATCATCTAAATACTGGCTTTCTACACCATCATCTTCTTCCTCCCCCTCTCATGGTGGGGCTGATACCCCCAATGGCCAGACTGTCACGTTTCCTGCCGCCTGACTAGCCAGGACCCAGATGGGCACTGAGGCGAGAGGGACTGTGGTGGAATCTCCCTGGGGCAGAAATGGCATCCATATTGTCTCCACCCAGCAGCACCATCTTTTCCTCTTCCTACCTAGAATTTCCAGTTGACCCTTCATGTGTATTCTTCCAGATGCAGGTAGCTGGGGAGCTAAAGGCAGAGCCCCGGAGTCCGCTGGTGGGCATTGTGGCTACACTGCTGGCTGTCCTTGGCTTAGGTGGTTCCTGTTATGCCGTTTGGAAGATGGTGAAGCAGCGGCAACCATCACAGGCCCCGTGATGAGGCAGGTAGCCTCTCACCCAGGCTTGGAGGTAGGTGACTCAAGGCAGGGGGCTGCAATTTCAGAAATGCACATTTTTCCCCTATGGAGATCAGTCTCTACTATCGCCAGAAACAGACTAAACCTGATTCTACTCCCCAATTTTACACTGTACCTAGACTCCGTCCCAGAAGAAGGTGTGTGTGTGGGGGGGGGGGGGGGGACGGGTTCCAAAGCTGGACCTAGTAGGGAATAAACATCTTGGCTCAGAGATCCTTACAGGACTGGAAGGGAAGTTAGAATACGAGGTATGCCCTCTTGTACAGGTCCTTTATTTTGGGCAGAACACCCAGGGAGATCATCTCCCCAAAACCCAAAGTACACATTCAGCCTAGCCACTGAACCACTGTCCATGGGCAGTTTCTCTGCCCTGCATCCTCAGGTAGCTCAGGTGGATGTGTCCATCTCAGGGATCTCAGTGGACACTTCTGTCGGTACACCCAGGCGCTGGGGGGGTACATACGAGCCCATGCCCGCTGCCCTTTCAGCTTCTTCCTGACTGTAGGGTTCGATGCTCAGCTGCTTCAGCCTGGGAGGAAGAATAGGAGTTTGGAGCTGATCAGGTGCAACACCTACCTGCATGGCACCCATCCACCAACCCTCTCCTGACCCCTTCATACCTCTTTTTATGGTCTTTGGATCGGAAGTGGGTCTTCAGGTTGGCGGAATCAATGAAGTACCTCCTGCAGGGATGTAGGGTGAGGGGAAGAGTAAAGAGGCGAGGCCTTGCAGGTATGCCTACCTCCCTGGCCCTAACTCGTTCCCGAACATCAGATTCCGAGCGCGAAGAGATGGGAGGCGAGCTGACCCACAGGTCCCAAGGCAGGTGACCCCGCGCAGCTCGCCGCCAGGATCTCACCACTATGGGCTAGTATCTCAGACCCTGCTCCACCCCAGGCTGGACTCACGCGCAGGCTAAACAGCGATGCTGGCCGCCCCCTGGCAGGTCCGGGTCGGGCTCGGCGTCCAGCTCCGGCTTGGGCCGCGGGAACCCCTGTGGCCGCAGCTCGCGGTGAATCTCATCCAGGTCTGGCCGCCGCTTCTTGGCCTTCATCTGGCGGGCTAAGGAATGTGCTCGGTGCGCGCCGGTCCTGCGGGAGCGACCCATGATCAGTGACAAGATCAAAGGAGTAGAGAAGGACCCACACGTGTTGGCGCTTCCGGGCCGCTCAATGACGTCACGAGAGGTCCGCCCGGAGGCGGAGCAGGATAGCCCGGACAGCCTCTGATGACGTCACGGACGGGCTAGTGGCTTGAGCGCCCCCAGGTGGTCGTGGATGATAGTGACTTGTCCGTTGAGGGGTAGGGGCGGGCCAGAGGGGAGGGGAGGCAGATCCTGCAACTCTGTCAGCCACATCATCACTTCCCGTTTTCCACACCTCGGATTTCAGTTGTAGAGGATACTTCCAACGTCTCTGGAAAGCACCGTGCCATGAATAAATAATTTCATAAATGAGAATAAGTTTGGAATCATGGTTGGAGGTACTCAGAGGTACCCCTAGGCTCTAACAAAGGGCCTCTCCTTGTCTTTCCACCGTTATTTTCTTGGGCCTATGTCTCTTCTGTCTTCCCTCTACTCCCAGGCAAATCCATGGGGCAAAGAATGGAGTACTGTTTCCCAAAGAACCTAGTACCTAGGGATTCCAAACTTGAAGAGTGGTCAGCTCTTCTGGTTTGGTTGGGTGATTGATTGTTTGGTTTTTCAGTACTGGTTATGGAATCCAGAGCCTCATAGATGCCAGGCAGACAGTCTAACAGGCAGGCCACCTCCCCAGCCCAAGAGGAAAATCCCTAGAAGAACCCACATCTCTGCTTTCTTTCTTGGGGCCCAGGCTCCCAAGAGAGGGCTGTCAGGAAAAGGGGTAATAACCAAGAAATGTGTTCTCAGAGTAGGGAGAGGGCCAGAGAGCCTCTCCTCTCTCATTTTGGCCTGGTGCCACTCAGGCTGGCCAGAGCCAACTCCATGGTATGGGGGCAGAGGATCTCAGCAATAATTCAGGGTTCCTGCAGTTGCCAGGAAACAGGGAGATGGCATGTGCATCCCTGGGGAGAACAGGTTTCTAGGCCAGACAAAGCAGTGAAATGGGAGCCCAGAGTGCTGACTGGAGGCCTGGGGACCTCCATACTCCCCACTCCAGCTCACAAAGGCTGAGGAGAGACACAGGGTGGGACCCCGAGGAAGACCGCTAATATGATTACAATCATAGGATTTACAGGTGTGGGTCCTGAACTAAAAAAATTGAGTGGAAAACTTTCGTGCAGCTATTCTAAGAGATGAACAGCCATTTACATTCCTAAATGCAGGAAAACGGACTCTCCAAAGTGCTCTCTTCATTAACCTTAGCCAATATGGGTCAAGACAAGGGGCGGAGGTGGAATAAGCCTGCCCCAACCCCAGAATCATTGGGACCCATTGGGATCGGGTTTACCTGCTCGGCACCGTGCCAGCCAGGGAGAATGGTACATCTTTCATGAAGTCACCGGATCCCTGGGACAGGCTCTTGGTTCCTCCAAGTTTCTGGAACCAGACCCACTGGTGCCCATTGAGCTACCACCTTCTGTGCCTGGTGCCAGGCTCCTTTCCCCTGCAGCCATGAACCAAGCTTTCTGGAAAGCTTACAAGTCCAAAGTGCTGCAGACTCTAGGTGGAGAATCTGAAGAGGACCTGGCAGAGGAGGTGGGTACTGGCCATGTTTTCTAGAACAGAGAGACAGTGTGTGTGTGTGTGGGGGGGTATAAAGATCATTAAATAAGCTTGGGAGGGAGACAAATTCATTTATGCAAAGATTGTAGGCACAATCAGGGATTACAAACAGCATGGTGCAATGATGGAGAAGTTCAAAAACACAAGGAAAGGAAGAGCTAGGGTGGCCAGAGAAGCAGTCATGGACTTCCAAGGAGCTCATGAACCGCTGTAAGATAAAGATTGTTCTAATGCCACTTGGCAGTAGCCACAAAAGTACATGAAGCTTGCCACAGCTTTCTAGTGGACAAAGCTAAGCAGACTAAGCAGAGATGGTTTGTCTAGAGAGGTAATGAGCTCTTGCTTGCAGAGGCAGGAAGAAAGTAGTTTTTATACTCTGTGGTCCACAGAAGCAACATTCCATCAAAGCCGTACTTAGATTGTACTTAGTTCTGGCAGAGAGGGCAAAGAGGACTTGGAAACTGGGAGTCTGTGTCTAGAAGTTGTGATAAATGGCAGTCACACAAACATGTGGCAGGGGCGGGAACTAGTGAGAGGGTGGATGAGCATATGCCTAGACAGGTTGGCATCCAGGGCTGGATTTCTATGGGTGCCTCCATAGGGAAAATGCTACAACTGTTGTCTCTGTGGAAACACCAGTGCAGTGAACTGGCTTTTGTGATTTGTCATGGACATGCATTTTGAGCAGGATTCTGTACCTGTATGCTTTCATCTAGGCATTTGCAGGTGATGCATCTAGTTGGTAGGGAAAATTTGAATGCTCTGCCAAGGCCTCTGTTTAGCTATCTGCCTGCAGGAGGATAAGCTACAGGAGTGGATTGTTTAACCCCACGAGTGTCCTTGTGTGAGTGCCAGACAGCACATACATCTGTACACAGAAGGAAAGGTGTAGCCACAAAGAGGCATGCTCACGTACAGGTGTGCGTCTGAAGTCCTATGCATCGTGTGCCCTTGTCCGAGTTTTTGAGTGTGTTTGGGTATGTGTGGGAGTGGGCATGTGTATATGCTCAAGGGTGTCTGCAGAAATTTACTGTGCAGCCCTGTGTATGTGACCAGGGGCATTATGTAGTATACCTGTGAGCATTTCCCTGTGCCCTAGTGGAGATGCAAAGTGGGTGTATAGGAGGGTTGTGCTTCTGTGGTATGTAGACCCTTTAACGTGTGTGCACCGGCTGGCTAGTAACGGGCCTTCTCTCATGCTGGGGGGTCTTGTGTCCTAGAGGGAGAACCCAGCATTAGTGGAGTCTGAGATGGCAGAACCCTCGGAGGAGGCCTTCAACCCCATGTCACAGCTGGCTCGAAGGGTGAGTTCCCGGGCTTTCACCCAACCCTGGGAAGCCTGGCAGAGGCTGTGTTAAAGCCCCAGGAGGTTTGGTGGCCTTCATTCCTGACATTCAGCTCTTTCCTTCCTCCCAGGTTCAGGGGGTTGGGGTGAAAGGCTGGCTGACAATGTCATCTCTGTTTAACAAAGAAGACGAGGACAAACTGCTGTCACCAGAGCCCTATGCTGACCAGTATGTGTGTGGCCTTAGTAGGTGGGGCTGGAAGGGTCCTAAGATCTCTTTTTCTGGCTCCCTCTGCTCTGTTCTTCACACACACACACACACACACACACACACACACACACACACACACACACACACCCGCAGGCTCTGTCTTCTTATCAGGCAGGATATAGCAGGGTTAGATCTCCTGGAACTGAGGGAAGTCCTTATGGGTGGCTCCTCCCTCTTCCTCAGGACTGCCAACTCCCTAGAACCCAGGAGAACAGAGAAGGCCTTTTTAGGCACTTGCAACAGAGTGGTAAAGCCTCACCCTCCACAGCAACTGTCACCAACATAGGTTCCCTTCCACTGATTCTCGTGGTGTACCTGGAGGCCTGAGGACCCCAGAGGACCCCAAGGCACACCAGTTTGGAAAGCACTGATTTATACGGTCTTGGATATTGAGAACAGACCTAGGGCCTCATCTCCCTCTGCCTTTTCCTTCAGAACTGAACACCTGCCCATCATATTGCCTTCTGCTCTACCCCTCCCCCACCCTTTACTCTGGCCCCAGGGGCTCCTTTGCTCCCCACCCCCTAACCTCCATTGCCTTCCTATCCCAGGACTTTTCCAGAGACGAGACTCCTTTGGGCATTGCCATCCGTCCTTGATAGCCCTTCAGCTTCTGCCTCTTCTTCCTGAGGCATCTGTGCTAGGATTCCCTCCACTTTCTCCCGCGTGCCTAATTCCTCTTTCCCTAACCACTTGGCTCGCCCAGCAGTCTCCTGTCCGCTCCTCCCGCCCCCCTTGGGGGGGTGTTCTTATGGGCCTAAACAAGCCCACCCCAACTCTCTGTCGTGCTCTTCCCCTCTTAAGAGATCTTCCCTGGCTTTCCGGACCCTGCTTGTCTCCGTTGTCTCCAACGGAGGAAGGGGAATCCTGTTCCCCTCTGCCCAGCCCTCTCAGCTCCTCTTCTGACCCTGTTCCACTGAGCCCCGGAGCCTCTGAACCCTGACCTTGCCCCAACTCCCTTGACTACACTTCTTGTCTCTTCTGCACACTGTCCCCTTCTGGAACCTCGGGCCAGCCCGCTGACCCCCGCCTCTCCTGTAGCCCGCTGGCGGCGCCCCCCTCATCGCAGGCGGCCGCAGCCGAGACAGAGCCGCGCGGACCAGGATTCTGGGACGTGTTCGCCAGCAGATGGCAGCAGCAGCAGCAGGCGGCGGCGTCCATGCTGCGCGGCGTGGACAGCACGGCTGAACCGGACCCAGATCGCCGGGACAAGCCTGCCGAGGAGGACACGGAGTGCCCCGAGACACCGGAGGTGGACCCCGCGGCAGGCTTCAAGTGGGGTTTCCTCACCCACAAACTGGCAGAGATGAGGGTGAAGGCCGCGCCCAAGGGAGACTAGCCGGCGCCTGCCCTTCCTAACCTCCCATAAAATCTCCTGGATCAACACCCAGTGTGGCTGTGTAATTTTTTTTCTCCCAACAACAGGAAAAGCTACTCTTAGGTAGGCGATCTCTAGCTAAAGGGTTCCTCGCCTTCTTTCCCGAAAGAAGTGCCAAGACACGCCAGGAGTCAGTATGAATGGCCTTAGATTTAAGGTACAACTCTCCAGAATGCCCCAGAGAGCATGCGCCACTGCCCTGCCCAGCTTCTTTTTTAAAAATTCAGCAAACCCTGCTGGTGGTCCAGTGGCATACGCTGACTAAAAATGCTTGAAAATATCGGGGTAACGAGGCAGCACTGCCCGGTCCCAGACAGGTTTGTTGAGGAACAAAATTGGCTGCCCGTGGGAGACGAGGCAGACCAGGAATTTTGGGAAAGTTTCCTGGAGGAGACTGAGCGTAAGGGAAGGAAACCTAAGGTAGAGGAGGGACAAAGGCTTCGACCGGAGCCTGGGAAGAAAACCTGCGACTTTGTGTGTCCTGGAGGGGAAAAAGGGGACTCTGCTGGGGATATAGTTCAGTGGAGGGCTTGCCTAACTGCGTGAAGCCCCTGGGATCGATACCCAGTTGTTACATAAACCACACTGGTTGCTAACAGGGTGAAGCTGACCTGAGACAGTCAGTCAAACAGACAGACACACAGACAGACAGAAACACACACACACACCAGGAAGTTACAGATGGCAAAATCTTTACCGAAAGGTGACCCAGTTTTAATGATTTCCATTTCAGACCCTCCAAATCTCAGCCTTCCTTACCTCGGGACCATGGGGAAGCGGGAGGGAGCGAAAAGCTCCAGGAATCTTGGATTTCTTAAGCAAGCTACAGTTTATTGAGCACTTTCTATATTCCAGGTACATTTGCCAGGAGCATTACAACTACTCCAGAATGCTACCATCTACTTCCTTCAATAACGGAGAAAGGCGGAGTGTTTGTCCAATGTTACACTCAACCTGGAACCCACACTCAAAACCCACAAACTCAGCCACACAAACCAGTTCTCCCTTTCCCCAACCTCGACCGCTAAGTCAAACTCATGATCCTATTGTTAAATAATATTTTAGCTTTATTCAGTAGTTCGCTCATCTCTTACCCCAGTCCATCACTTTTCACATTCAGTCTCCAGAGATGTTATGTGGCCCCCCAACCCCTTTCCGCTGTCTGCGTCTGGCCCTTGTGGTCCTGCCTGCTCAGGGTGCAGACCGGGAAACTGAGATCTAGGGGGAAAGGGTTTATTCACGGATGAGGCGAGCTCTCCGGGAGCCGTCTCCGGTGCTGTGATGCTCACACCTCGGACTCGCGTGGCGGAGCGCGCGCGCGCTGGCAGCCATATAACCACTGGATGACGCGCGCGTTGCGTTCCACCACTGACACCGGGGGGCGTCCGTCCCGCGTGGACCCCGCCGCCTCCGAGCCGCCGCCGCAGCCTCCCGCACAGTCCGGGTTGCCAGCATCCCCGTCGCTGGATGTCCAGTCGCTAGTGTCTCCGGAGCCGGGCAGCAGCGACGTTGCGACCTGCGGGCTATGCTCGGCGCCCCAGCTCTGTGGGGAGAAGCGCTCGGCGCCCAGCACCTCCACCAGCGCGCGCTCCAGGCCACAGTAGTTGAAGAAGCGCTCCTTCTCCGACAGTGGCAGCGAGCACGTGGGACACAGCGCTCTCTTCCCTGACGCCTCCGGAGCATCCGGGGACCCAGCCCAGCCTGCGGGAGCCGCAGGTCTCTCTGTCGGTCCCGGGCTGCTCGGGGCAGCATCCCGGGGGGCGCCCAGGAAAAGGCGTCGTACTAGCCCCTGGCCCTTGGCGTTCTCTTTATTCACTGAAGCCTTGCAGTCCCGCTTCTGGCGGTAGAAGATGAGAGAGTCAGGCCTTGGTTGTCGCCTGCCACTACCCCGGCGGGCAGGTCCAGGCGTCCTAGGTGATGCAGAGGTCCCCAGCTCATTGCAAGGGTGTGGCGTCAGCGGTCCTGGTCCCCCTCTCAGGGCTGGCTCCTGACGACGTACTATCACCTGCTGCGTCTTGACGTACTTGGCTTTGTCGGCCTCCAGCCTCTCTACGGCGCTGGGGGTTCGTCCCCTCGATGGCGTGGAGGGAGAGGACAGGAGCATCTTAGCGGAGCTGGGCAGGTCAGTGCTCCATACAGTTAAGGATGGACAGCGAACAATTCTCCGGAGTTCCAGGGGCCTGCAGGGAGAGAGTAACTGTCTGAAAGAGGGTAGGCTGTCCCTGCCCCTCTCCTGGGTAGAGGATCAGCCAAACACCCCTCCCCCACCAACTCCCCTCCCCCACCATTCCCAGGGAGCAGAAGCTAGACCCACCCCTCTCCAATCCTTAAGAGGCATTGGATGATTCTTTGGGCGGGGGGGGGGGGGATGCAGGGGGAGATGCCCCTTTGAGAGTGCTCCGATCTGGCCACTGAGCCATGTACACGAACAAGCAAGCAGGACACTTGGAAAGGAAAATCAGGCGGGTCCTAGCTCAATTCCCGAAATCGGCTTTAACCGGAAAAAATACCTCTTCCCAACAGAGCAACTTCAAGCCCAAGACTAGGAGGTTCCACAGCCACAGGCTGGCTACAGCCGACCCACCCTTCCCGCCCTCAAGCACCGAGGTCAGGGACATAACCATAGGGTAGGAGCTTCTAGGAATTGCTGCCAGCTTCCTCGCCCAGGCCCAGCAGGGCTATTCAGGAAGGAGAGGGAGGTGGTCCTCAGGCTAAATCAGTCCGCTACTGCCAGCCACTGTGTGCCCCATACTAAAAGGAGTCCAGGAAAACCAAATGGTTAACGGCACCTCGTCCAACCCTGCACTTCCATTTCAGAAGCAAGGACAATGTCAGGAGAGGAAGGGGCAGGTATGGGTCCTTTTGAGAGTAGGGTGTCACCTGGGACCCAGATTTCATGCCTTATTGTGCAGATCTAGATAGTCTTGGACGCCCTGCTTGCCTGTCAGAACTTCCCTTTGGTTGTTTGGTCTCGGCTTCCGCTGCTGTAAATCCCAACAGGAACCCACTAGTCTCACTAAGCGGTCCCCTCCACTGATTCTGCCTAATAACTTGCATACCCAGAAACCTGCCCTCCGGGTCCCTGCCCCCATCCCATCCAGACACCGCTGACCCTTCCTCATCTCCCTTGTGCTGGAGGAAAAGGGCAAGAGGACAGTAAATCAAGAGCTGACAGTTTCCTTGTCAGCTAACAGAATGGGCCACCCACATGGCTCAACACACCCACCCCTGTCCTCCGATTTCCCAGTTCCCATACAGCTGAAAGAGACTTATTAGTTCTGGGGACTGAAGGGGCAAGAAGGAACAGCTAGGCAAGGATGTGTGAAGAAGGCTGTGTCCTCCACCCTTCACAGAGACCTTAACCTTAACAGCTGAGGCCCTGGTCACTCCAGCCCCAGCCCAACCTGTTCCACTTTCCACACCATTACTCCACACTGCCACCTGGTATGTGATAAATCTGCCTAGTGTGTGCCCCAGCCAGCAGGGCAGTAATGGGGGCTGAAATTCCAGAGTCCCAGAATGAGGAGACAAGAGACACAAGACACTGACAGCAAGACAGGCTTTCTGATCAAGCTACAAATTTTTATTTTTACACAAGGGAAATCTGTTAGGAAGGGAGGGGGTCAGGATAACGGTTGCTAAGTAATCTAACCACTAGATGGCCTGTGCTCAGCAGCCAGCAGTTTCGATAGCTATCTTTGGAAGCCTGTGTATCCTGATTTCTGGTAACTGGTCTTTGGGTGGGGGGGAATGGAAACTTACTGATGTTACGATCAGTTTTCCCACCAACCTGGTCCCACTGCAATGTCAGCCCCAAATAACACACAGAGATGCTGTATTAGATATAAAGCTGTTGGCCTGTTACTAGCATTTCTTATTGGCTAGCTCTGTCTTAAATATTAACCCATTTCTATGAATCTGAGTGTTTCCACATGGTAAGGAGAAGGGGTCCAGACCTTCTCCTCAAGTCCCTACATCTTGACTCTCCTCTTTTCTTCTACCTCTCCCAGAATCTTCCTTGTCTCCTAGTCCTGCCTATCTTGCTTTCCTATTGGCCAAAAGGGCTTTATTCATTAACCAATAAGAGAAACATATTTACAGAATGACATCTTCCATCATACTGACTCTTAATGGAAACGTACTGGCTTTCTGACTCTCTGGGACCTTTTGGGCCGTGGTGATGGCTGAACGATTGTCAATACAGGACTTGGCTCCCAGCATCTCCTCCCTTTTTGTCTTATATGGTCACCTTTTCAGATTTACCCATCATGGGAAGTACACATTCCATCATGTGTGTCCTGTCTTAGGTCACCTGGAGATGCTTTAATAAGTGTAGGCATTAATCAAGGGGGAGGGTAGAGGCTCAATCCCTGTAATGCCTTGTAGGACCTGGCAGTTAGGCATTTTTCAGGGGCCCCTCTTCTGCTCAGGCTAGGCTCGGAGGTGGGGCCTCTGACCGCCTGATGTCTTTTGTCGAGGAGAGGCATTTTTTTGACATTAACCTCTAGGCAATTGAGTATGCCCCACAAGAGACCCAGACTTGTGAATTCTCTCTGCAGTGTCTTTGCCGAGCACCCTCATTGATACCTATGCCCCTGTGGTGGGCATGCGACTTCTGGGATGGTCGCTGTTCCCATTTGGGCTTGTCATCATGGGGCTCTTCTAGCCCTCTATCAGCTAGGTCCATTCAATGATAGTGGACCTGTATGAGTTTGGAGGTCAGGGAGTCGATCTGCTGACGGACAAAGTCAATGAGTCAATTAAAAGCCCATGGTCCAAGCCCTACAATATGAGGAGGCCAAGCAGGGGGCCAGCTAGAGAGGGAAGTAACGTGGTTATCCAAGGTGAGGTGGAGAACCAGTTTTTAAACTATCCATCCTCTTGTTCTCTCTGTCTTTCTCTGACCTTGGCCATGCTATCTCTGGCAATGCCAGTATGATCAGTGTAAAAACAGCACTGTTCTTTTAAGGCAGCACAGAGTCCTCCCTGCTGGAGAAAGAGAAGTTCTAACCCTCACGTATTTTGAAGCACTGCTTCAGAAAGGGAAACAATGGATTTTTCTAAGCTAGTTATGCCTTTTTCTGGTTCTTAAATATCCTTATTGTAGCCCGCAACT
Organism: Phodopus roborovskii; assembly: GCF_943737965.1. NCBI lineage: Eukaryota > Metazoa > Chordata > Mammalia > Rodentia > Cricetidae > Phodopus > Phodopus roborovskii. Next base: position 403,941 of record NW_026126645.1, read on the forward strand.
CTCGATACAGTTGGTTTCCAGTTACCAATGAAGAGATTCCTGTCCCTGTGCCCGCTGCACCTAACCAAGCAGGAAATCAGCCGTTATGGTAGTTAGGGCCTCTCTTTTAACTCGGGAGGGGAAGGGTGGATAAGGGTAAAGAAAATTTTCCCATTGAAGAGCAAAATCATCAGCAGCATAGTAGGTTAAGCACGGAATAAGCTGCACAAGAACACAAAACAGGGAATGATTGTTTTGTGGATGAGGGGTGTGTGTGCAGGGGGTAAGCCCATCATTGCATGCCCACCATGTATTATTGCTTGGAATTAGGTAAAGAAACTGGGGAGAGGGACAGACTATCTCCACACATAGGAGTCTACTGGCATTTATGCCAACACACAAGCCCTGTCCCACCACCTGTGAAAGCGTTAACTTAGCGGCAGAAGATTGTTGCCGGCACTGAGAAGAGGTATTGGAGCATAAAAACGGAATCATTAGTGGCCACTCCTTCATAAAAGGAAGGGAATTATGAGAGCAGAGCCAGCAGGCTTGTGTTTTTTCGGGAGTGGAGGCATTTAAGGCTAAAAATGTTTGATTAACAATCCTAGCAATGAAAGAACTAGAATCTAAATGGAAGGAGGCGGAATCAGAGACCAATAGGGAGTTGGGTCCAACAGACTAGGGGTGATGGGGGGGGTTTGATCCGCCGGATCTTAAGAAGGACCCCTTGGCCCTATTTATCCTTATAGAGACGGAGTCCCCAGGTGAACCCCGTGTCCCAATTAAGGGTCTGTTTTCCAGGTTCAGTAAAAGAAATTTTTAAGGGCAAGCACAATTCCATGCATCAAGAAGCATCATTACGCTCTGAGTCACTGGGAATAGTATAATTGACTGTGACAATAATAAAATCCCAGGAGGAGAAGGGTTTCCAATACCCATTACCAGTGGTTTCACAGCTCCAGGTCTCTGCATCCTCCTTTGTTAGTATTATGAGACCCAGGGCAAACATAAAAAGATGAGCCTTTTAAACCACTGACGGAAGCCAGGGTGATGGCATCCTCCCCGTGTCCAGGGGTCAGTGACTCCAGGGGAAGTATGAGAGGAAGAGAATTCAGGGGCAGAATGGAAGTTTGTCCAGGTTGGGATATCCCAGCTGGTTTACAAAGGTCAGGGTATAGGGAGGGCCACCAGGGTGAGAGTTGCCATGCAGGGTGGAGGAGGTGCTATAAACAAAGTGGCCATTCGCATTTTCAACCTTCCAGGTATAATTAAATAGCTGATGGGAGTTGCTCTTGGAGGGAAGAGACATCCAAAGGGTGATGAGTAGGAGGTTCCAGATGGACATCTGTGGATGAGGAAGGAGGAACAGTCTCAGGGGACGTAAGGCCTTCGCTGGACGAATTTGTTACATTAACCTGTCCAAGCCACCTTTCTGGGAGCCAATGAGGAGCTCCCTTTCCTTGGTCATAAACACAGGCAGAACCTCTTCCCCCAGATTAAGACTGGGTCAGGTCCTTTCCAGTGTCCTGTGAGTGGATCCCGCCAATGGCGAGGGCATGTTGATTCTGGGTCTCAGGATGCCAGAGGCCATCTGAGGCTGATTTGCCATTAGCATCAAGGGAAAGAAAATTAAGCACAAAAAGGGCATGATGTAAAACATTTCGAGGGGTGCCCCGGGAATCATAGAAGGATCCCTTCTTAAGTTTTTGAAGCAGGGACTTTAAGGTTTGATGGGTGCGTTCAACAATCCCTTGGCCCTGAGGGTAAGGAATGTTTGTGATGTGTTTGATACCCAGGGCCTGGCAGAAGGACTGAAGTTTTTTTTTCCAGTGTAACCCCGGCCATTGTCTGTGTTTATTACTTTAGGTTGACCTATATTGGATAGGCATTGAAGCACATGGGCAATAACATTTTTGGAAGCCTCTCCAGTGTGGAAGGATGCAAAGATATAAGCCCGCTATAGGTATCAACGGAAACATGAATGAATTTAAGCTTTCCAAATTCACTGAAATGAGTGCCATCCATCTGCCAGATCTCATTAGGGACAAGGCCATGAGGATTAACACCCAAGTGTGGTGCAGGAAGAGCAGTCACACAGGAGGGGCAGGATTTGACTATTTCTCTAACTTGGTCTGAGTAATCTTATAGGCTAGGGGTAAGGTTTGTGCATTAAGATGATGGAAGGAATGGGTCTGCTGTGCCCGGGAAAGTGGATCAAGCAACAAAGAATAAACCTCACAACGAGTGGCAGTATCAGCTAATTCATTACCTTTAGAGAGGGGCCCTGGAAGGGCAATGTGGGTGCGTAAATGCCCTATGTAGAAGGGGTGGCTACAAGCGAGCAAGCATAATTTACAAAACCAAATGGAAGCCTTGGAGGAGGGTTTAATAAAAGGGACCTAACAGGAAGAGAGCGAGCAACATAAGCACTATCTGTAAATAAATTGAATGGTCTTGAGGGGAAAATCCACAAAAACCTTGATAATGGCATGTAATTCAACCAACTGAGCGGAGGTATAGAGCATATAAAAGGACGGGGCAACATCATTGACCACATAGGCAGCATTACCATTGGCAGAGCCATTAGTGGATATAAGAAGTGCTTCCTAAGGGGCAAGGGGGAAGTGACCATTGAAAAAACAAAGAGGTGAAGAGTAGCAAAGTGAATCAGAGGATCAGGAGGAAAGTGATTATCTATGTCACCAGAAAAGAAGGAAGAGCAATAGGCCATTCCTCAGTGGTTACCCGATTTCCCGATCCCATACAGCTAGCTGAAAGAGACTTATTAGTTCTGGGGACTGAAGGGGGCAAGAAGGAACAGCTAGGCAAGGATGTGTGAAGAAGGCTGTGTCCTCCACCCTTCACAGAGACCTTAACCTTAACAGCTGAGGCCCTGGTCACTCCAGCCCCAGCCCAACCTGTTCCACTTTCCACACCATTACTCCACACTGCCACCTGGTATGTGGTAAATCTGCCCAGTGTGAGTGACTGAAGCCTAGGCAGCAATGACAGCCTGCCAGTGCCCACCCAGCTCTAGTCACTCAAGGACTATAACTGGTTCAGATGCCAAGGTCCCAGGAGGGCACTGAGCTTGTCTGACCTCACAGATGGCCTCTGTCCCCTCCTTCTCTCTTTAGCCTTGAGCAAGGAGGCTATAAAAAGTCCCTAAACACAGAACCAAAATAGCCTCCTGTCCCCTGCCTCATCCCTGTTTTCTAGGCTGGCTTTGATGTTTGACCACAGACAGCCCACGCTAGCCAGTCTGGTCCCCTCTGTCTCTTTGCCTGCCCTCTCCCAGCCCCTGAGTTAGAAATTCCAACTCTGTCCACGCAGAGGCTTCTGCTCTCAACATTGGTGACTCTAGATTCAGTAGCTTGGCACTAGCCTCCTTGCCCAAAAGTACCCTCCTGTCCTCATGCCCCTCCACCCCCGTTGGGCTTCAGATGCACTCACCCCTGTGTGGAGGTCCTGGGTCCCTCGGTGGGGGGGGGCCAGATCAAAGGCTGAGGGACAGCAGCCGGAGACTGGGGTGTACCTTTGGCAGCAGCCAAGCCTGGCTCTCCACAGGAAAAGCGAAGAGCCTCCACCCCCTAGATTAACCCTTCCTGACCCAGAGCTCAGACTCAATTAACTCCTTCCTGACAAGTCTTGGTGCTGACAGGACCTGTGAGCCCTGCGTGTCCAGCAACTTTATAGATAGATGGTTAGATAAACTCCTCAGGTTCAATGGTTGTCGCAGAGACACCCTAAACTTGGGCAGAAGTACCATGACCCCAAACAAGACCTTTTACTCCCCAGCCTCCCTCTGAAGTCTTGATGCTTTGATGGAAAACGGAGGGCAGAATAGGGTGCTATGCCATTTGCTTTTCCCCCTCTGGCAGGTATAGGCCTGTTTTAATCCTGGTATCGGAGTGTGGCAAGCCTGCTCTTCCTAGAGGTGAGCCCTGTCTCCTCAGGGTGAGTGCAGTAGTGTTGCAAGTGTGTGGGGAGCCTGTCCCAGCAAGACTTAGCATGAGGACTGAGCAAGAACTCAGTGGTCCAGCCCTAAGGATGATGGCAAAGGGAACTAACTGGGAAGGGTGCGATGGAAGAGGTCTTCCAAGGCGAAGTCTCCATCCTTTGGCCCCCTACTTGGGGATCCCTAGTGGTGTAGCAGACTTTTCTCTGACACCATTTATCTCAAGGGGAAACCCTAGCCGTAAAGGAGCCCCACACCCTCAGTAGGCAAAGTCCTTAGCACTAGAGCTCAAAGGCCAGGGCTTACCTCTGTCTTTGCTAATCTCCCAGTGGTGCCCACCCCCTGCCAGCCCAGCCACTTAGCATAAAATTCCTCCTTCCCTTCTAGCACTTTTAATGTCTGCAAGGCAGACATTCCATCTACACTCTTGATCTCCCTTGAGACCCCTCCTATGGAACCTAGATGGGGCTCAGCAGGAATAGTACTCCCACTTCATGGGGAAGGAAATGAGTAAAGTAGGAGGCATGGGCAGACCCCCCAAATCTTCCCTCCTCTGCCCCCACTGTCTGTCAAGAAAATTCTGTTACCATACCTAGGCCCAGATGGGATGGGAAGACTCTGGGACACACGACATGCCTTAGTGGTAAATGGAGCTAGCTAGGAAGAGAGGGCTAGAAGAGGTTCCTCTGGCTTCCTACCTGGGGAGCTGCCAGATTTTTCTGACTTGGTTTATATAAAGGAGAAGCCCTTATCACTGGAGTGTTACCTTCCATCACCCAGAGTTCAAAGGTCAGTGCTTGGACCTAGTCCCCCTACCCCTGGTCCCCCTGACCTCCTGAGCCCCTGGGTCCCTGTTCCTTTGTTATAAAGGAGAAGAGGTATTTATTTGTATCCGTAACAACAAAATTGTGTTCTTACAGCATTTGACAAGATGCTTTCAAGTGCATTGTCACAGTTCATCTAAGGACCATCTTTGGGGTTAGGTTTTATCATTTTTCCCACTTAGCGCTGAAAAGCCCGAGACTCACAGTAGTGGATTGACTCATCCAAGTGCACACGATGAGCAATACTCGGTAACTTTTTGTTTTGTTTTGAGATGGGCTAACTTCTGATCCTCCTACCCCCACCTCTAGAATGCCGGGATCACAGGCATGAGCCCCCACCCCTATTTTGTGCAGTTCGATGCTGGGTGTGGATATGCTAAGGCCCTTGGGTATGCTAAGCAAGCTCTTCACCAACTGAACTGCATTTTTACCCCAACAGCTGACTTTCATTGAGAAAGATGTACATGCTAAGGGCCATCCTTGTTAACTCAAACAATGATTATATCTTTAATTCAGTGAAATCAATGGTCCCTTCTAGTATTATAGATGCAGGTGGAATATAGGCCAATAGCCCAGCGGCATAGGCATGAAGGGGTTAAGCGGGGAGGGGAGACGGTGAGGGGGGGCAGCTGGGCTGCAGTCAATGGCAGGAAACCTGGCCTGCCTGGGGGAGGATGGGGCCTAGTGTCTCACTGAGGCCACCCCTATCCCTTTGCTCTTAAAGGAGCATCCGGGTTGGGTGGAGGGCCTGGCAGGGGGCCCCTTCACAGCTGTGTTCTGGGGGATCAAGGATAGACGCTAGACTACTGGAAGAGGAACCCAGGGGGTGACACGGAAGTCACCCTGATTGGATGTCTTGTTTTCCATACTTCTGAAGTGAGCCTGGACACCCCCTCAGTACCCAGGCAGAGAGCAGAGACTTAGGGAGCCTAGTCAGGGGGTGGTGCTCCGCTGTGCTCTTGGGGGAGGTGAGGGTCTGAGAGCTTTGCTCTCGTGGGTTCCTAGCCTGAAGTGTCAGTGCCCCATGCCCAGGGTGCCAGTGGACCAAGTGTCCAGCGACAGACACAGTCGCGGGAGCCCACAGCCTGAGCAGGAGCACAGAGGAGCGGACATACAGGGCGGACACTAGGTGAGAGACCCTGAAAGAGCTAGAGGGGGAGGGCAAAGGGGACAAAGAGCGGAAGGATGAGAGGTCATATATCTGTCTGTCCTAAGAGGATGGGGCCCACATCCCTCTGTCCAGCTGCCTTCAATTCTCAGCAAGGACCAGAGCCTCTCTTTCTGGTCATGGGTCCCCAGGGAGATCTTTAAAATGGCTCCTTCCGGCCCACTAGCCAGGACCCGGAGGAGGGGGAGGCCAAGGCTAAGGGCTGTTTCCTTCCGATATCCGACCTCAGGCCTCATTCCCGCAACACCTGTGCTGGGAATGGGCCTGAGTCAGAGTGGCTCCTCTCTGGAGAGGGTTGACAGAGTGTGGAGTGGGAATAGTTCTGATCCGTGCCGGGAATAGGGCCTGAGAAGCCTTTGAGTCTGGCTTCAGACCTCCTCCCTGCAGGGACACTGGAGACTCTTCTCCCCAGCCAGCCACAGCCCCCAGGCCACTCCACCACACTTTAGCCCTGCCTTGGTGTGAGTTCTGGCTCTCCGCTTTCTCTACTTGGCTTCCAACAGAAACATAACCTGCATGGGCCGCCCTTCGTGTCAAATGTGGACTCTCCACCAGTCGCCCTCAGACCTGGACCTGAGGTCTTCCTGCACGGCTCCCCCCTCCCCAAACCCCCTTCCCAACCCCAGCCTCGCTCTCAGCTGCTGGCAACTGATCTTTGGGGACACTTTCCCTGTGCTGTGGGGTCAGCAGAGGGGAGGTCACACACTCTTAAGGGACTCATCAGGAGGGTGGCAGCAGAGGGGGAGCAGGGGACCACAGAGAAAGACTGACCAGCTCTGTCGCAAGAGAAATGAATAAAGCAGATGACAGGGGGTGGGGCGGGGGCGATTTGTTCTGCCTGGATGGGGTGGGGAGCTTCAAAGAGGAGATTTGAGCAGGGCCTGGAAGGGATTGTTGTTTGGCCAGGGGGTAAAAGAGCCCTAAGAGCCTTGGGTCAGAGGACAGCAGGAGCTGGGGTCTCGGGGAGGGCAAGAGGCTTAGGGAGAATGCGGGGTACAGAGAATGCACTGTTGAGAACCAGGTTTGCACCGAGGCAGGGACTCTGACCTGGAAGGAGGCCCCTCCAAGGGCTGGTAGCCTTCCTCAGTTCCTGAGAGCAGAGCCAAAGCATCTCTCTAATTGTGGCTTTCCATTTGGGGAAAGATCTCAGCCACAACAATAGCCTGACCCTGGCGCCTGCTCCTCAGAGGGGTGTGGCTCCAAGCAGAGCCTGGTCCCCAGCACCTCGGGACATGACCCACAGCAGGGGTAGTATTGAGGGAGACGCCACTGAACATTTGTGAGAACCTACACAGCTAGTGAGCAATGTGTGTAAGACAGATAAGAAGACATTTGCTGCCTTAGCGCCGGTCACCTAATTAGAATAGCAAAACCAGTTACAACCCATGAGTGCTTCCGGTGCCTGGTACCAAGCAAAGTGCTTCATACTCAGTACCTCCCTTACTTACAAACTCCCATGTAAAGTAGGAACTATTATTATCACTCTAACTTCTTCTCCTTCTTCTGTTTTGTTCCCGCCCCACAGTATATTAGTTGCAATACTTATCTTTATTTATTTATTTATTTATTTATTTTGGTTTTCCGAGACAGGGTTTCTCTGTGGCTTTGGAGCCTGTCCTGGAACTAGCTCTTGTAGACCAGGCTGGTCCCAAGTACTGGGATTAAAGGCATGTGCCACCATCACCCTGCTGCAATACTTATCGCTGCAACAAAATGTCTTACAAAATCAACTTAAGGGGGGGGGGGTAAGGGTTTGTTTTGCCATCAAGGCAGGAAAGGCATGGTACCAGGAGCAGGAAGCAGCTGATCACGTTGCAGCTGTAGCAGGAAGCAGAGAGATGGCTGCTGCTGCTCAGGGCCGCTATCTCCTGTTTATTCAGTCCAGGACCCCCACCTATGAATGATGCTGCCCATAGTTAAGGTGAGTCTTCCTGCCTCCCTTAACTTACTAGAGATAATCCCTCACTGAGGTGCCCAGAGGCTGCTCTCCCAGGTGACTCTGGATCCTGTCAAGTTGACAGTACTAACAAGAGCTTGTTGTTTATATATGCACACAGTATGTGTGGTACTGCCTAGGACTCACGGGGAGGGGAAGGAGTTCAGAACCAGCCTTTTCTCTTACTCCAGTGCCTTTACCACTTTGTCAGCCAGATGCCTCCTCTCTCCTGAGTGGTATTTAGATGCAGCCATGTTTTTAAAGGACCCTGAGTGACAAGAGAATATGCAGCTGTGGTTTTTTGTTTTTTGGGGTTTTTTTTTTTTTTTTTTGGTTTTTTGTTCTTTTTCTGGAGCTGTTCAGGTGTTCAGGTCCTAACCTTGATGGTAGTTTTGAGACAGGATCTCACTATGTAATCTGGCTGGCCTGGAACTTGCTATGTAGACTAGGCTGACCTCAAACTCACAAAGATCTTCCTGCTTCTGCCATCCAAGGAGGCATCTGACTTATTTGGAGATAGGATCTGAAGTAGCACTCTCAACATAGCAAAGGATGACTTTGAACTTCTGATTCTCCTGTTTCTACCTCCTGAGGGTTGGGATTACAGATGTGTGCTACCATTCCCAGTTGTTGTTGTTGTTGTTATTATTATTATTATTACTTGGAAAGCTTTATTGGAGGGAAGGGAAGGAAAGAGGGAGAGACAGAGAAGGATGCCTCCTCAGATGAATGGCAGAAAGAGAGCTTCCAACCCCAGTTTTATGGAATGCTGGAGATCAAAACAAGGGTTTCCTGCACACTAGGCAAGCACTCTACTAAGTAACAACTCCAGACCCTTTGAGAAAATCCTTCTTTCACATTGCCATGCAATTCAGCACCAAGGCCCGCTGTTTATCTTCAGAAAACATCTGGATCTCTATGACTTCTTATCCTGCTCCATTCCTACTGCCTCAGGTCAAGTCATCAACATCTCTGGCCTAAGTTGCTGAGACAGTCTCTGCTGAGTTTCCCTTCTGCTAACCTTATTCCTTGGAGTCTGTTCTCAATATAACAATACATCTATCCTTCAAAAATACACACCAGTGGCATGTGCACAAGCATACATACACACACATGTGCCTACATACATACACACAACATATATGTATATATATATAAGTTAAAAAGTATACATAAACCCTATGACTTTTCTGTTCAAAACCCCCAAGAAAGGCCTTATATGTTACTCCAATAACAGCCAATGTCGTAGGGTCTCTGCTGCTGTTTAGTGGTAGGACATTGGCTGACAGGTGTAGGGTCCTAGGAGGTTCATTCTACAGCACAAAAAAAGCAAACATCCTTAGTGGCATGTAGCTTTTCTGTGACCTGTTAGCTCTGTGATTTTTATCACCTGCCTCCTTCCTCTTGCATGTTTCAGATATGTTTGGTCTCTTGACCTGCCCTTTGCTTTGGGATTTTCTGCTTTGCAATAGGGTCTCACATAGTGTGGAATGGCGTCTGAGTTGCTGTGTAGATGAGAACTTTCTCTCTGATCCTCTGCCTTCACTTTGCAAGTGTTGTGATTATAGGTATGTACCACCGCACCTGGTTTGGACCTGCTCTTTGAACATCCCAAACATCCCCCATTGCACTGGAATGATTTTCCTCCTCCAGCTTCCTTCATGCTGTTCAGGTCTCTCCTTAAGGGCAGATCATCTAGCTCAGTAGTAGAACAGTTCACTTGGCATGCATGAGAGGCTGGGTTCCATCCCCAGCACTGTAGGGTGGTTAGCCAACTGACTATTTGGATCCCAGCACCACGTTGTAGCTCCCAACTTCATGTAACTCTTGTTCTAGGGGATCTAAAGCCCTCTTCAGACCTCCAAGGGCACTAGACATACAAGGGGAGTACATGCATACATGCAAGTGTGAGTACTTACACTAAGATAAAACTATATATATAACATACACATATATACTTTCTCTGAGATGCATATTGGTTTTTTGAGACAGGGTCTTTGTCGTGCCAGCTGTCCTGAAACTCTCTTTATAGACCAGGCTGGCCTCAATTCAGAGATCCATCAAAGCTGCCACGACCAGCTCTATTTTTTTAAAGACTATAGGGACTCGGGAAGCAAGGGTGAAGGGAAAGACCAGTTCACTCGCCAGGACTCCAAGGACCTGGGGAATCAATCATCTTTGGGTTTTGTAGCATTGAAACTCCTGGTCCTCTAAGAGTCTTCACACTTTTTTAATTACTTGTATACATTCCTGTCAGTGTGTGCCATGTGCACTCCAGTACAGGTAACCTCAGAGGTCAGAAGCTGGCATTGGGTTCCCAGGAGCTGGAATTACAGACAGTTGTTAGCCCCCTGATGAGAGTGCTGGGAACTGAACTTTAGTCCTCTGCAAGAACAGTATGAGCTCTTAACAGCTGTCTTCAGCCCAGCACCTCACACTTGCCCAGATAAGTTGCACTGAACTACAAGCTATGGCTGATGTAGAGGAGAGGCTCGGCACCCCGACCCCCATGTGTCCAAGACAGAGTTTCTCTGTGTAACAGCTCTGGCTGTCCTGGAACTCCCTTTGTAGACCAGACTGGCCTTAAACTCAGAGATCCTCTGCCTCTGTTTTGAGAGTGCAGGGATTAAAGGTGTGGGCCACCACTGTCCAACTAGACAGAGGATTCTTTGACTCTGGTGGTAAGTAAGGATAAGGCCTATGGTTCACAGTGGGGGTGGGGGGAAATGTGTGTGGGTCCTGGGTGTTCTTGGAGCCTGTCTGTTGAAAATTGGGGATTGTAAACAGACAGGTCATGCAACTCCAGCACCCAAGGGGAATGGGAACCAGGGGCTCAGGCTCTCTGAGAGCATGAAGCTCTGCCTGTGCTACCCTGAGAGCTTTGGTGAAGAAGTTGTGAGAGGAGAGAGGAGAGGGATTGACACACTAAGCAGAAGAGGGAGCAGGGGAATTTGGGCTGTAGTGGGTTGTCCAGTCCTCCTTTTGTCCCCCAGGAGGAGCCATCGGGACCTAAGGGAGCTTCTCTCTCCTTTGCAGATGGTGGTGTGTGGTCAGCACCAGTGTGGAGGGTAGGACTTGCTGTCCACACATGGTCAGTGTTCTTAGCGGTGTCACCTTCTTTAAGTCTGGTCACTCACTTCCCAGAACAGCCCGAGTTTGATGACTGAAGAAAGGGAATTACAAAGGTCAAGCCACTCCATACCCTGTCTTGCCCACAAACAGACTGGCTTATGGCTCATTGGTAAAGGACTTGCCCCAAAGACAAACAGAAAAGAGCTGGAGATGACTCATTAACAAGCCAGGTGCAAATCATGTTTGCTGCTCCCTTTGGAGGCTTTTTTAGTTGTTTGTTTGTTTGTTTTGTTTTCCCTCTTTGGTTTTGTTTCATTTTGTGTCTTTGTTTTTGTCTTTTGAGACAGGGTTTCTCTGTGTGGCTTTGGAGACTGTCCTGGAACTCACTCTGTAGACCAGGCTGGCCTCGAACTCCCTGAGATCCACCTGCTTTTGCTGGGATTAAAGATGTGTGCCACCACCACCAGGAGGTTTAAAAGAGCCAGAGAGGTGGACCCTGCCATCACTATTGACCATGAGGAGATAGCAACACCCCAAACTCTAATTAACCACACAGGATAAATTGCCACAATAATAATATTGCTTCCAAAGTCATCCCACCATATCTTACACAATCCACAAGCAAGCTTTTGGATCTGGAGCAGTACAGAAACTCTTTGGAGAGTGGTTTATGCCTCGATAATCTCCAAAGCATAGAGTTGTCCACCAGGGAGCAGGCTGCACCTAGCAGGAAGCTTTCCTGACCCCTCTTCGATGTCCCTGTCCCTGTTGCTTTCCTGTACTTACAGGGCCTGTCCACATGGCTGCCTGGCCTTCTATGCCACCTGGAAAGGCTTAGATGACTCATTACGATGACACTGGGTGCTCTGTAATGGTAGCTAACCAGCAACAGCAGCCACCCTGCATTACCGTCCCTTTCAGGAGATTAGGAAATGTCTTTCCTCCTTGCAATTGTCAGGATGGCCGAGCAGTCTAAGGCGCTGCGTTCAGGAAATGTCTTTCTTCATTTGGGTAGCAAAACAATTTGGAAAAATAAATTACCTTTACAGTCACTTCTCAGAGGATTAAGTGGCTGGATCAAAGTCACAAGGTAAAGCCACTGTTGCTGCTGTCATTGGTTAGTTAATTTATTAAGCTCCCGTGCTATTGTGTGAAAAGACTTTTCCCAGGGAGCCACAACACACCAGGCAGGGAGCCCAGGACAGAGCAAAGTACAGATACCACCAAAGTCCAACTTGGTAAACCAGTGAGCTTTATTGGGGTCACTTACATGAATATGGGTGAGGGGTTACTTACAGGAGCAGAGATGACTCAAAGATGGAAGAAGCCACGCAGTCACCCTTGGGAACAGTGCATAGGCATGTTGCAAATGGAACTTAGACGGCAAGACCTTTTGGAGAATCCCATCCATTTGGCAAGGACCTACGGAAACAATACTGCAAACTCCTGCACTGATCGTAGGTGGCTCATGGGCTTCAGGCTTCTCTCACTTTTGCCATGGTAACTCTTAGTTTTGCCTTGTTAGTTAATGCCTAAGTTTACTGGGAACAAAAGCCTCTACAGAAAAGTTAAATTTCTCTGATCTTTTACAAAACCCAGTTTCTCCAGTTGTCCCTGGCTGCCTTTGCAGTCATCCTGAATAAGCAGGAGGAACTCACTAAGGTTAATGATTATTGCTTACTCAATACCAAAAAGAGATATACTTCAAAGAACTTAAGAATCAAGAAAATGGCTTCTTAAAAGATGACATTAACAACCTGTAGAAACAGAGAAGGAAAAAGATACAGGACATGAAAAGTCAGGCATTTCCCAGGCACCAGGATATGAACACTCAGATGCTTTTCCAAAATCAAAGTATCAATAAAGTAATCTAAAACTCCCAGTTCCCTTAAAAGAAAAGCACATGCAGAAATTGTCAGGAAGAATAAAAAAAAACTTAATCCTAATAGTTAAAGAGTTAGGTGTTAATCATTATTTGGGGAACTTATAAAGAATAAGATTATAACTGTAATCCATATAATAAAGGTGATGATAAAAGTGACATACAGATGACTCAGAAACAGATACTCTAGGCATCACAATATATTCAGCTGATCTCATATTGTCAAGAATTAATCACAGGGCTCAAGTCTCTTACTTTGTAACCACATATTTGCTACTGGGACTCTATGAATAAGATAAACCTAGCTAGGTATAAACAGGTGGCTTGCTATATGATATGGGGTAAAGGTCAATGACATCAAGGGAGTAGGACAGAAGAAGAGAAACTAAAATGTTAGTGATTCTTGGAAAATGATTAAAGAGAAATGACTTGGAACTGCTCATGCTTGAATCCATTAGAATTTGTATAAATAAAGACGGCCTGAGCTAGTCGGGGCCATCAGTTTGAAAGACAAACTACAGTGGTTAGACTCCTCATTTACGACGACGACGTCACACATCCTTCCTGTGGCACAAGAACCCCCGTGTATTGCGGTAAATAAGGGTCAGGATAAACAAATAGGCCGAATAGATGTTTATTCAGGGAGAAATAACTTACAACCTAGACAGATGAACACCAGGAAATTCAACCCGATCCTCTCCTGTCCGAGTCACGCCAGCAAGAGAGCTGGAGTCCAGCACAAAGAGAGCTGTCACCAAAGCTGACCCCAGCATGGGTGGCAGCTCATAAAAGCTAGGGATCTGGAACACACTGCAAGGCCTTCAAGCAGCTCAACAGGCTGGAGTGTGTACTCTCCAGGGGTCTCAGTTGGTCTAACACTTTTCTACACTGGTTTCTGCTTCTTCTAGGTAGCTGGTCGAGTCTCAGAATCTTCTTTGCAGGTTAATTGGTCTGGGAGTAACAGGCCTAGTGAATCTGGTCAGTTTCAGGGACTTCCTGAAGCTCTTTTGAGTTGTTTAAGGATCTTCCAGATAAGATGGAATGTTTCAGTCTCTGAGAAAACTACTACAGAGCATGTGCCAAGGTTAATACTGAAGGGGCCATCATCAGGCACGGTGGCACACACATATAATTAATTCCAGCACTTGAGACTCTGAGGCAGAAGGATCATGAGTTTGAGGTCAGCCTGGATTCTATAGCAAGACACTGGAGTGGTGAGGAGACTTCTTTCATTCTACAGTAATTGGGACAGTGAATTACTGGATTGACTTGGGATAAACAGAATGCTGAAATATGATAGGAGTTATTAATCACTCAGTTCAAGTCTTCTATATTCTTTTCTGTTTGTTTGTTTGTTTTAGACAGGGTTTCTCTGTGTAGTCTTGGCAGTCCTGGAACTAGATCTGTAGACCAGGCTGGCCTGGAACTCATAGATACCCACTTACTTCTGCCTCCTGAGTACTGGGATTAAAGGCATATGCCAAAATTGCCCAGCTAAAGCTTCTATATTCTAATATTTTTAATTTTATTTATTTTATCAATAAGAAGGATGTGTTGTGGGATATTTGTACATTATGTGAAGGTGTATTGCTGTGAGTGGCATAATAAAAAACTAAACGGCCAATAGCTAGGCAGGAGGTATAGGCAGCTTCCATGCACAGAGAGGAAGTAGGAGGAGGAATCTAGGCACTCAAGAGAGAAACTTCAGGGTGGGTGACAAAACATGGATTAATAGAAATGGGTTGGTTTAATGCATAAAAACTAGTTAGGAGCAAGCCTAACCTGAGGCTGAGCTTTTATAATTAATAAGTCTCCGTGTCATTATTTGTGAACTGTAGGCCCAAAGAAAAGTCTGTCCACAGGGATGTTAAAATGTCTTGCTACAGCTGATTGTCAGTTTCCCACTAATTGGCCTCAATAGGGCCATAGGGAGTGGCACTGTTAGGAGGTGTGGCCTTGGAGGGAGTGTGTCTCTAGGGGCGGGCTTTGGGTTTTCAGAATCTCAAACCAGGCCACTCTTTTCCTCTTGCCTTCCGATCTGGATGGAAAAGTCTCAGCTACTTCTCCTGTACTGTATCTGCCTGCACGCCACCATGCTTCCTGCCATGACAATAATGGACTAAATCTCTGAACTGTAAGCCAGCCCCAATTAAATGTTTACATTTATAAGAGTTGCAATGAGTTGGGGAATGGTGGCTCTTGCTTTAATGCCAGTACTCCTGAGGCAGAGGCAGGCAGATCTCTGAGTTTGAGGCCAGCATGGTCTACAGAGCGATTTCCAGGACAGCTGTTGAGGGATTTCCCACCTAGTTCCACTGCTGCCTTGCCCCAAATAAATATACAGAGACATATATTAAGTATGAAACTGTTGGCCGGTGGCTAGGGCTTCTTATTGGCTAGCTAGCTCTGGCTAGCTCTGTCTTGATTATTAACCCATTTCTATTCATCTAAGTATTTCCACGTGGTCTTATCTTACTGGAGAATGCCTGGTGCATCCTATCCTGGTGGTTACATGGCAACTGTTTCTGGACTACCTTTCCCAGAATTCTCCTCTTCTCCTAGTCCCACCTATCTCCCTGCCTCTATTGGTCACAGTGTTTTAGTCATCAACCAATAAGAGAAACATGTACACAGAAGGACAACCCCCATCAGATAGCTTGGGCTACACAAAGAAATGCTGTCAAAAAAAAAAAAAAAAAAAAAAAAAAAGAGAGAGAGATCCCCATGGGCATTTGCCATTGCACCTGGTTTTGTTCAGTGCTGGGGATCAAACTCAAGGTTTGACGCATGCTAGCAAGCATTCTACTAACTGAGCCACAGCCCCAGACAGTTTTTTTCTTTTCCAATTATGTTTCTTTTGTGTGTGTGTGTGCGGGAGGGGTTCAAGACAGGGTTTCTCTATGTAGCTTTGGAGCCTGCCTGGAACTAGCTCTTGTAGACCAGGCTGATCTTGAACTCACAGAGATCCACCTTGTTCTGCCTCTCAAATGCTGGGACTTGTGCTACACTGCCCAGCTATGACTTCTGTGTCTTCCTCAGCCTTGGCCATCCTTTGTAACTATCAGTAGTAATTTTCCACAAATGGGCAGAACCTCTGAGTTACACCCAGTTCACTGACAATGATTAATTGTTATAAAGACCCTTTGAACTCTTTGGATCCCAGAGCGTAAAAGGAAATCCTGAGGCCAGGAAGTTTCTCCTCTAAGGCCTGGGCCAGGCTGAGATGTAGGCCGAGATAAACATCTGATTTAGCACCACAGACTGCATTCTTCCCCAGCTCACACCATCACTGTACTTGTGACTACTCAAGTGTGGACCCCATCAACATGGTTGATGAGATTAGAGCCTCAGAGCAGAGACCCCACAAGTCTCAGCTTCAGGAAACTCATCCTCTGCACTGGGAAAAGAACCGTTAATTCCTCTGAGCCAGCAGAAGAAGGCCTAGCACCTTGGCAAACTTTAGTAATTGTATTTTGATAGGTGGACCCTGAGGGGAAGGACCACCTTCCAGGAGACCTTGATGAGGGGAACTAACCCATCTGAGCCTTATGATTCCTCCAGAAGCTCTTCCTCTCAAGCCTCCTGTGTCAGGCCCCCAGAGCACCTGTGACAGATTGGAGCTCTCTTTCAAGGATAGGTTGTGAGTCTTTGGAACTATTGGCTGAGTGTGATGGTACACACCTATATTCCCAGCATTCAAGAGGATCATGAGTTCCAGGCCAGCCTGATCTACATATACACTCCTCCTAAGGTTTTGTTTGTAATTGTAGGGATCTGCTGATGGAGCTAGAGCCTCTCCTTGGAAGCCAGCTTGAGACGTCCTAAAGTAGAGAGCAGTGAGGGGGTGGTGGGTAAAACGGGAGGCAAATATAGTTGATGTACATTATGTACACGTATAAAAAGAATATGTTATGATGAAGAACAAAAATTGCTGAGCAGACTAGATAGCTCACCAAGCCTGAGAACCTGTGTTTCAGCCCCTGGAAGAAAAGAGCCCACTCCTGCAAGCTGGCTTCGGACTTCCACATGTCTGTCCTGTCACGCCCACATCCACACATATTTGCACAAAATACATTTTTAAAAAATCTTTTCTTAATGCTTGAAAGTCCTGCCCTAGAGTCAAATGCCCCAGTGGGGTAAGTGCCAACATCTCTTATTGCCCCACATGTACCATGCCATAAAAAGAGTCCAAAGTGGAGATGGGTTCCCAGGTGGGGCACTGCAGTGGGGTCTTTTCAGCTGCTTGATGGAGGTAAGTGAATTCCCAAGATGCTATCTTTTTTTTTTTTTTTTTCCCCAACAAGGTTTGTCTGTGTAGCCCTGGCTGTCCTGAAACTTGCTCTATAGACTAGGCTGGTCTCGAACACACAGAGATCCACCTGCCTCTCTGCCTCCTGATTGCTGGGATTTTTTCATTGCCCAGCCCAAGACACTGTCGTTGACCTTTTCTACCTGTCCCTCTGTCTAATTAACTCAGCCTCTTCTGCATCTTATAAACAGATTCATTTATGTATATGGGTGTTTTGCCTGTTTGTACCTCTGTGCATTGAGTCCTGGTGCCTGCAGAGCATTGGGTCCCCGGAACTGGAGTTACAATTTCAAGCTGCCATGTGGGTGCTGGGAACAATTTCTGAGCTGTCTCTCCAGCTCATCTGGAGCCATGTCTCCCAGTTGCTGTCTTGTTTGTTTCTGGGGCTGTGGAGCTCAAGTTGGTCCTTGAACTCATCATGTCTTTCCTGCGTGGAGTGGAAAGAATGCAGATGTGTAGGAGCATGTGCTGCCGAATGTGGTGTCAGGAGCAACATTTACCCACTTTTCACATTAGAATACTTTAGAATGGAATATTAGCGTAAGGGCTCCACATAATGAAATTCTGATGGCTGGACCTTGGCCATCAGGGTTCTTTTATTTTGATTTTATTTCAAATAACTTTATTGGACTATAATGAACACAAAAAAGGTAAAAACCACTTCATACACCTATAGCCCCCCAAAAGGTTCTTTATGTAGGTTGGAATCCATGCATTGCCACTGCATGCCCTAGCAGCCACTGACACATTTTCTGTCACATTAGTTTTGGAATGTTCTATGAATCTAAGCATATAATGTATACTTTTGGGGCTGAAAATTGTAAGGAGTAGGGTTTTCCTCCTGCTGCTGGTCTTGTCCCACTGCCGTGCCAGCCCCAATTAACACACCGAGACTCTGTATTTGATATAATGCTGTTGGCCAGGTACTAGTTTCTTATCGGCTAGCTCTGTCTTAAGTATTAACCCACTTATGTTAATCTATGTATTTCCACGTGGTTTCACCTTACCGGGGAGTGGGGCAGGCATCTGGTCTCCCCGGTCTCTCCATGCTGACTCCTCCTTACTACTTCCTCTTTCCTCCTTGTCTCCTAGTCCCTCCTATCTTCCTTTCCTAATGGCCAACAGTGCTTTATTCATTAGCCAGTATGAGAAACATATTTACGGAATGACATCTCCCATCAGAAGATCATAGTTTATTTTATAATATTGTACTGGTTGTTTTTTGTCAACTTGACATAAACCCTGACATATCTGGGAAGAGGGAACCTTTCTTCTTTCCTTTTTGCTTTTTTGTAGCCCTGGCTGATGGGAGCTTTGTATCTAATACAGCGCCTCTTTATATAACAGTGTGTTATTTGGGGCTGACTCGGTTCTGGGACCAGGCTGGCAAGAAAACTGTTCGTAACACCTGGCTGTCCTGGAACTCACTCTTGTAGACCAGACTGGCCTCTGATGGGGGAATGTCCTTCGATATGCTGTAAATATATATATATATGTTTCTCTTATTGGTTCATGAATAAAGCTGTTTTGGCCAATAGACAGGCAGGATTTAGCCAGGTGGGAAATCCAAATAGGGACAGAAAAAAGTAGTAGGCAGTCAGGGAGACACCATGTAGCTGTGGAGGAAACAAGAGACCTGGGCATCATCGGTAAACCAAGACCATGTAGAGATACACAAGTAATAGAAATGTGTTAGTAATTAAGAGAGAGCTAGCCAATAAGAAGCCTGAGCCATCAGCCAAGCAGTTTATAATTAACATAAGCCTCTGTGTATTTATTTGGTACTAAATGTCTGAGGGACTGGGCGGGACAGAAACTTCCATCTACAAGCCTCCAACTCAGAGATCTGCCTGCCTCTGCCTCTCAAGTGCTGGGATTAAAGGTGTGCACCACCAGCACCTGGCTTGGGAAGAGGGGATCTTAATGCTTCCATAATATTGGCCTGTAGGCAAATTTGTGGACTCTTTTCTTGATTAACGATTGAATGGGGAGGAGGTCTCACTGTATGTGATGTCACCTCTCATCTAGGGTTCCTGGATTGAATAAGAAAATAGGCTGAGTCACAAAAGGTGGCACACACCTTTAATCCTAGCATTCAAGATGCAGAAGCAGAGAGGCAAGTGGGTCTTTGTGAGTTTGAGGCCAGCCTGCTCTACACAGGGAATTTTAGGTAGCCAGGCAGCCAGCTAACACTATATTGAAAGATACTGTCTCAAAAAAATAAAATTAAAGGTAAATAAAAAATAAATAGATAAGAAAGGTTGAGCAAGCCACTTTCTTCCATGGGTTATATACTTCACTTCCTGCCTTGACTCCCTTACTATGAACCTGTAAGTGCAAGCTGGAACAAACACTTTCCTCCTTAAGTTGCTTTTGGTCATGCTGTTTTATGATAGGAACAGAAACTGTTGGCAGCTCACAACTGTCTGTAACAGACCTGACACCTTCACACCAATGCACATAAAAGACATTTAAATCAACTTTAAAAAAAGAAACAAAGTCATGCAGGGTTTACTAGAACCTGTAGGTGCATGGATTCTAGTTAGGAGAACCAGCACCCAAAGCCCAGGGTCCAGGTGGACTCCTGACATCTGTATCCCCTTGGAATTAAAGTAAACATTTCCCGAGGAAAGGGGGCAGTGCCTTCACTAGGTTTTCACAAAATGGGGGCAATCAAAGCTCCATCTGAAGTCTGTCATGATTCCTTCGTCCTCTCCAAACTTTATTGTGGTGGGTTTTTTGGTTGTTGTTTGAGACAAGGGTCACACTATACAACCCTGACTGACTGGAACTCTGTTCTCATTTAAATTTAGAATACACGACCATTGAAGAACTCAGCATGCAGGTGCTGTGCCAGGCACTATATTTACTCAAAAACAATGAAATGTAAATATCATTTCACTCTGCAGCTATGGGAACTGAGGCTCAAAATGAAGCTACTTACCCAATGGCACGCATTACTTATGTGGCCATTTGCAAAAGCTAGTCTTCCATACCGGATCTTTCAGCTTCTGTAATACCAATTGCTTAACTTCAGATCAAAACAGGTTAAGCTTGAAATACCAGGCTGAACTGGAAAAGAGTGAAGTCCGAAGCTCTGGGTTCCCCCCCCCCCCCAAACAATTCACTTCTAACCAATGGAAACTTTTTGCCTGGGTGAAAGTACCACCTTTTAAAAGACGCGCTTTGCTTCCTAGAGGTGTGGCCTCTGAGGGTTTTTTGGAGTTACTATCTACCCACAAACCGACACTGCAGGGCACTTTAGAGGGCGTCTATGATTGGCTGATCGAGGCAGCAACATTTGAATTTGAAGGAAGGCCAGAGTAATGTTGGGTTCCTTCCGTCAGAGAGATAAAGCTTTTCTGGAGGCAGAGATTAGGTGGCAGACTGTTCTGGTGACACCATCATCTGCTGCTGTTTCTCCCTGCAGTTCTTCACTGGGAAGTCGGCTCCTTCCTACTCCCCGTCTGAAGGTCATGTGACGGTGCTCTGTAACCTGCACAGGGTTACGGAAGTGCTGATAGCTACAATTTATAGTTTGAATTTTAAAAAGGCGATCTCCAAGCAGAAGCAAAGTCCATTTGTGGAGGCTCCAGCTGCAGTAGTCCCAAAGCAATCCCACTTGCCAGCAGGAAGACCTTATGCTCAGGCAACAGTACATTTTACAAAGGCAAAGAAAAAATAAAGGCTGAGGCTGGGCGGTGGTTGGCACACACCTTTAATTCCAGCATTTGGAGGCAGAGGCATCTCTGTGAATTCTAGGCGAGCCAGGTCTACAGAGCAAGTTCCAGGACAGCTCCGGCTGTTACACACAGAAATCCTGTCTCAGAAATAAAATAAATAGGCTGAAAATGACTTTTTTTTTTTTTTTTTCCCCTGAGTAGGTTTTACTATGTAGTCCTGGCCTAGAATTCAGTATTTGGCTTTGCTTCAAACTCTCAGACAACTGTCTGCTCTGCCTCCCAAGTGCTGGGATTAAAGGTGCCACCAGCTCATGCTAACAATTGAAATCACATCCACTTAGTACATTTAAGAGAAACCATCACATCTGATTGAATACTCAACCTATTAAGATAAATGGAAAAAAAAAAAAAAATCCTGGGGCTAAAGAGATGTTCAGTGGTTAAAATCCCCTGATGCTCTCACAGAGGCTCTTGGGTTCAATTTCTAGCACCTATGTGGAGGTTCACAATGGCTTGTAACTCCAGTTCCAGGGATCCAACACCCTAGCTGGCCTCCTTTGGCACTGCATGAACTGGTAAAACATTCATACCTAGATAATACCAATCTCAAAAAAGAATCTTAAACAATATATATTTCTCTCTTATAGAAAGCAAAAATAGCCATGGTTTCACCTTCCCCAGCAACAGCTTCCATGAGAGAACCATTTACTCCATACACAGTTTTGAACACTTTCCCACGGTGTACATCACTTCACACTCGTGAATTATCACACCACACGCGAGTCACCAAAGTAGCAAGGAGAACTTCCAAGGTATCTTGTTGAAATTCACTTTATTAAAAAAAACAAAAAAACAAAAACCTCATGAACAATAAATTACAATACTTTCCCCCTTTATAAATTCTTCATAAAATATATTTGACAATTTTAAAAGAAAAAATTTTAAAGTTGCTTTCATTTCTGATGTGCCTATGACATCTTTTTTTTTTTTTGACTATTTTGTCATGCTGGTGAATTATTTTGTAGCTGCTACAATAGTTTGATTGGTAACATTTTACAATTAAAAACAACAAAGAAAAACAAAACAAAAACCCAGACCTGCAGAAAGAACTATTCTGTGCTATTTATCTGACACTTAACACTTACTTCATCAAAATGACAAAGTATCCCTTAGCACCAAGAATCTACAGAATCCCATGTTTCTAAGTGACGACTAGTGCAAAATAACATCCTAGGAACTAACTGTACAACCCTACAGTGACTGGACACAGCTGCCTATCAGCCTTATTTGAAATATTTGGTCTTTTTCAATTAAGACAAATTTCATAAAACACTAGAAACCATGGCAACAGACTATGAGGAATAACTGTTTATTGAGTACCTATTATGGGCAAGGCACTGTGCACAATTTCTTGATTGCATTTTTCTTTTAGCAAATATCCAAAAAAATTTTTTTAATCTTTTATTTCTTACAGGTGATCGGAGAAAGCGCATGTCTAAATGCACTTTTTAACAAACGGTGTGTGCCCATGGAAGCAAGAGGATACTGGGTCCCCTGGAGCTGGAGTTGGGTGGCTGTGAGCCACCCAACATGGGTGCAAGAGGAGCAAGTCTTCTAAACTGCTGAGTCATCAGTCCAGCCCAACTGTAATCTTAAACTGTTGTCCTATCAACTAAACTTTAGTGCTGAGCACACAGTAGGTACTTAATAAATATCTCTGACTGAAAAAGAACAAAGAAAGACAAAGAAATTACTATCCTTTTGTTGATATCATAAGCTATTTTAGAATACAAGGACTTGAGAACATTCTGGAAATTTCCTGATCACACCACACCCTTACCTCTAATGAAGGAAAGAATTGTATTTCACAGGTAAAAATCTCTCAAAAGAAATAACTGGGGCTAGACATGTAGCTCAGTGGTAAAGCCTTTGTGTAGCACATGTAAGGCTCTGGGTATGATCCCAAGACCAACCAAAAGACAAACCAAATTACCCATTATTTTCAAGGAAACGGGAGCAAAAGCTATGTGCTCAGGACACCGGGGACTCAAGTGCACAGGTATTTGTAGAGCAAATGAACTGTTGGCATAAAAATCACATATCAATCTAATGGAGTACCAAGTCACTGATCCTACATTATAATGGGACTTCTAATTTCCTGGAACTCAGTCCTCTGCTCAGATCTGTGTCAACTTGGTGACCCAGAGGGTCAATTACCATGAATGTCCAGCACACTTCTATTTTAGAAACAAATAGTCTGCAAATGATATGAGGTGTATGTGATTTTTTCGTTTCATGAGATTTTAACAAAGTCTTTCAGTTCATGATTTTAAGCTTCCAGAGTTAATCAATCTGGAAGTTTTACACGTTCCATTTTTTGGTATGTTATCTCTTATTACCCTCTGAACACATTTTATTTATTGACTTACTGATTTAGGGGCTAGGGACTGAATCCAGGCTTTCCACAGGCCAGGCAAGTGCTTTCCCCTGAGCTACATAGCCCCGTGGAGGTGTGGAGGTTCAAGTGTTGAGGAGCCAATGAGAGCAGTAAGCGTTTGATTTTTGCATCTGAGTGCTCGCTCGACAAAGATCCCAGCAGGGTCAGACTGCTTCCCTAGCATGCCCAAGGCCCAGGGTTCTACCCCCGCACTGGAGGTGGAATCTTAGAGTTTTATAAAGCTTTAGAATCTAATTCATCCTAGAGACTGGTTTTCTGGTTAGGAAAGACTCCTTTCCTCTGTTTCCTGCATTAGTATGAACAATCTGGAGACCAGCACACTGTCAGAATTTCACTCAGGAGGAATTAGGAGTCTCTTGCTTTCTGACAGACAATGCCAGTGACCAAATGAAAACAACTTTTCTACTCGAAAAGCAGTTGATGGCATAGAATTTTATCCACCTGCCAGACTTGTCATCATCTCTCACTTTGTAAAAAAGCAACCAATATTTATGACAGTGATTACCAGTCCCATTGCTGTCTCACAGAAGACAAGAGAAAACAGTATCAATGCCAAAGTTACAGGGACTCCAGTGATTCAACAGGAAGCCACAGCAGGGCCAGCAACTGGAGGGTGAGCTCATGTGGTTCCTTCAACTTTATGCTGAGACATGGCAGATGCTCAAGTGCACACACATTCCAGTGCAGTGGTTTCATTAAACAAATGCTCAGTTACCTAAAGGTAATGACTGAGCCATTGGCATCCCTGCCAACCAACCTTTTACCATGTGACTGCATGACTAATTCAACTCAAAGCGCTACAGGGCCCTGGAGAGCTCAGACGTACTCCACCAGTTTGGAAGTGCTTAGCTTCAATTATGTTTAACCAGCCATTTTAGACCCTCCAAAATGATGCCTTTAAAGAGAGATGTATACTAAGGAAAACAAAAACCAAAACAAAAAAACAAACAAATACCCTTAGCATGTTTCCAGTACTGGGAGGAGCAGGGTAGAAGCTGAGGGGTGGTTTTATGTAGTTTTCATCACCAATTTCACCAGCAAATCTCACAACTTCTATCAAATAATTTAAGCAGAAGTGGCATTTTCTTCATGTGGAATACAAAATGCACACATTCACATACTTACATATACATAAATATATACATATATGTTTCCTTTACAAAGCCTCAAAGGTTGCATTACCAGCATGCAAACCTCTTCTTCCATGGAAATGTCTAATACTGACAAGGAATGTCTAAAATACTTAAAGACATATTTCCAGAAAATTGGACTCTATTCTCTGCTTGGCCCTTAAGGGAATTTTTTCTGCCAAACGTTTACCAATGATCATTAAAAAAAATTTTACACCCACATTGGTAATACACATTCAAAACATACAATAATATGGTCTGCATGGAGTAAGAGAAATGAGAGAAAAGAAATTACCCCACAATAAAACCTAAACCCTTAGAAAGTGGAGCCTAACTTGCGTCTTCCTTTCGGCCACATAATGTCGAATCACTGTTGACTCAGAAGCTGCACATCATCTAAGATGTTTTTGAGCAGTAGGTCACGTTTCCCAGCTGCTGTCTTTAAATGCAATTTGGACTAATCTGAGTTCTAGTTCAAATGCATCCGGACGATCCTGAGGGTTTGCGGCCAGCATTTCCTTAATCAGTTGCTTCATTCGTCCATTCATAGACTTTTTCTTCACAGGGATGAGAAGTTCCATTTTGGGGTTTTCCAGAAGTGCCTCCCCAACAGGCACGATTTCGGTCCCCTGCTTTACATAACTCCCCAGGAGCTCCTTCTTTGTCTCTGTGTCTATGAAGGTGATCCTCTCCAGCATTGCCCAGATGATAATTCCCAGAGCAAAGATGTCAGCTTTTGCTGTGTAGTGTCCTTCCCATACTTCAGGAGCCATATAGAAATCCGTTCCACATGCCGTAGAAAGGAAACACTTGTTTACGCTGACAGGTTCTTCTGGGTTCTGCCCAGAGGCTGAACAAACTTTACTTAGACCAAAATCAGCCACTTTCAGCGTGGGTTCCAAGTCACTGGTGTCCAGCCTGCTTTGAGAAATGAGGATGTTATCAGGCTTCAGGTCTCGGTGGATGATCTGGTTTTTGTGCAAGAAAGCCAGAGCACTGCTGAGTTGTAGCATAAAGCTGGTGTTAGTCTTTCGATTGGGCTTCCTAGACAACAGATACTCGTTCATGTCTCCTCCGTCACAAAAATCCATCACAAACCACAAATAATAGGCGCTTCTGGGGTCAAAGGCAATTTCTCCTTTTAATGAAGTCTCTACAAGCTGTGAAGAGAGAGGAGAAGAAAAGTTGTTACAAAATTTGACTATAGCATGCCTTTAATCTTAGCACTCGGGAGGCAGAGGCAGGTAGATCTCTGTGAGTTCGAGGCCAGCCTGGTCTACAGAGAGAGTTCCAGGACAGGCTCCAAGGCAATACTGAGAAACCCTGTCTCGAAAAATAAAAAACAAACAAACAAAAGAAAGGTTAAAGTAGGCTGGAAATACCGGTCAGCAGTTAAGAGCTTATTGTCCTCAGAGAACTGGAGTTCAGGTCATTAGCACCAATTGGTTCACAACTGCCTGCAATGATAGCTGGGGGGGGGGGGCAGGGGGATCCAGTAATTTTTCTGGACTCTAAGGGCACCTACACTGACACATATATCCCCCCCCCCCCACACAAACATACTTAAAAATTAGTAAGTCTTTTTTTGTTGTTTTTTCAGAGAGGGATTTTCTGTGTAGCCCTGGTTGCCCTGAAACTTGCTTTGTAGACCAGGCTGACCTCCACTTCTGAGATCTGCCTGCCTCTGCCTCCCCACTGTTGGAACTAAAGATGTGTGCTACCACACCTAGTTGTATATCTTAAAAAGTATATATTTTAGCTGAGTGGTAGTGGTGCACACCTTTAATCCCAGCACTTGGGAGACAAAGGCAGGTGGATCTCCATGGGTTCAAGGCCACCCTGGTCCAGGAGAGTTCCTGGACAACCACAGGTGTTATACAGGGAAACCCTGTCTTGCAAAACCAAAAATTACTATTATAAAAAGAGGCAGCACAGGAGAGATGGCTCAGGGGTTAAGAGCACTGGCTATTCTTCCAGAGGACCTAGGTTCAATTTCCAGCACCCACATGGCAGCTCACAACCATCTGTAACTCCAGTTCCGGGAATCCAACTTCCTCATACAGATATACATGTGGGCAAAACACCAACGCAGATAAAAAAATTAAAAGAAAAAAAATTTACCAACCCAAGCTGAGTGGTAGTGGTGCCAATACTTGGGAGGCAGAATCAGGTGGATCTCTATGAGTTAGGGCCAGCCTGGTCTACAGAGTGAGTTCCAGGACTACAGAAAGAAACTCTGTCTTGAAAATAAAAGAAAGTTAGGTAAATCTGCAGTTTTATTGTTTCTGCAATGCTGGGAATTAAACCCAGGGTCTTGTGCATTCCAGACAAGGGTTTCTTTATTCTTTTCTTTTTGGTTTTTCATGACAGGATTTTACTGTGTATCCTTGGATGTCCTGGAACTCACTTATAGACCAGGCTGGCCTTGAACTCACAGAGATCCACCAGTCTCTGCTTCTGAGTGCTGGGATTAAAGTCTGCTAAGGCAAGGGTCTCTTAAACAGAAAGTAGGGGTCACACACACAAAACAAGCTGCCAACAGTCAAAGGTTTGACGAACTTTCAGTTACCAAAAATTAATTCAAAACCAAATTACAGCATTTTTTACTATATATACAAAATTGTCTGTTCTTATATAGAAACATAATGGTTTCATTGGGGAAAACAAAGACTTCTGATTTTTCTACTGTCATTACTCAGCAAGTACCAAAAGCAGTCTATCAATAGGTTATGTTTTGGTATAAGGCTTAATTTGGGTACTATTTTCTTTCCTGTTTTTTTCCCCTCTGTTTTGAGGCATGGTCTCAAATAGTTCATGAAAGCCTCACACTCACTGTATAGTCAAGGCTGGGCTTGAACTTCTGATCCTCCTGCCTCCATCTTCAGTGCTGAAACTACAGGTATGTCACTACACCTAGTTCAAGAGACCAAAAGTTTAAGGCCTGCCTGAGTCTTATCTGAGTTACATAGTGAGACTGAGAGAGAGGTTTAACTTTAAAAATTGCTGTTTGGAGGTGGGTGTGGTGGAACATATCTGTAATCCCAACTGCAGAAGCATTGCTGAAAGCTCTTAGGGCAGAATTTTGAACAATTTCTGATTTGCTTAAACTTATGCCTACTATTTTGTACTGAACTATTTATACGAAACACTGTTCTCATCACTGATGTTCATAAAACAAAAGTTATCAATTGTGGAAAATGCTGAAGAAGTTCTACATTTTACAGCAACAATTATTGACCCAATATTTTTTTAAATGGATTTAATTGTGTATGTGTGTACTCTCAAGTACTGGAAAACATATGTGCCAGAGGGTAACTCTGGAGGTTGATTCTCTGCTCCCACCTTGTGGGACCTGAGGATGAAACTCAGGTGGTCAGGCCTGCAGTTAAGTATCTCTGCCCACCAAGTCATCTTGCCAGCCCAAGATTTAACTCTTTATGTAGAAATAAATAATCACATTCACATCATTAGTGTATAAACATGCTTCCGACTTTAATCAAAGCTAAAATTATATCTATACCAAAGGATTGCTTTAAAATAAAATTATTTACCGATTCATTACCAGTGCATGTTTATTATTTTTACACACCTGTCACTCACAGGTTTCTCTGGAGAGGTCATGAGTGGAATGGTTAGGAAGCTCTGCTCTGCACTGAGGTGATTCCAGCCCCAGCCTCCAGCTCTAACTGTCAATGTCAGGAACATTTTATTTTATCAGTGCTTTTATACATGCATTTAAAAGATGTTTTATCAGCACTTCAGAAAGAATGCCACTTTTTTTTCTTTCCTTTCTTTCTTTCTTTTTTTTTTTTTTTTTTTTTTTTTTTTTGGTTTTTCGAGACAGGGTTTCTCTGTATTGTTTTGGAACCTGTCCTGGAACTTGCTCTATAGACCAGGCTGGCCTCAAACTCACAGAGATCCACCTGCCTCTGCCTCCCAAGTACTAGAATTAAAGGTTTGTGCCACCAACACCCAGACAGAATGCCACTTTTGTCCTTACTAAATATATAGTAATTATCTGGGCCAAGAAGTAGCATTTTTAAGTAGCTGTATTCTAGAAAGTACCCAACTGGCCTACATTTTCTATATAGGTAATATAGCTGAATTCTACTACTTCCTAGCTCATTACTTCATGAAAAGACTAACATATAGAGGAATACTGCTTTTAAATTATTTGTTATATGGTATCTTTTTAGATTGGTGGTATGAAAAGGGAAAATTCAGAACGCACCACTGAAGAATGAGTAACTGACAAGTTCATATTTAAATGAATTGCTATCACTACTTCCTCTGGTTATTTTGACAAAAGCAAACAGCACCCCTCCATTCTGTCTCCCATGCAGAGGGCAGCAATGGCAATGGCCCGCTGGTTCTCCTTTTGGCATGGTGCCCCAGTGCAGAAGTACAGGTGCAGTGTTTCTAACTGACTTCAGTTTTCTGTCTTTCCCTAAAATAGCTTTATGTAATGCAGAATCCCAGTACTCAAAGAGTGGTTTCGAAGGCAGGCATGACGGTGCACATAATATTGGCCAGCAAGAAGGGGAATGCATAGCTCACCCACTTAGTTTTTAAAAGTTTATAATTTTTTAAAAGTTTTTTCTTTTCTTTCTTTCTTTCTTTTTTTTGTTTTGTTTGTTTGTTTGTTTGTTTTGTTTGTTTGTTTTGTTTTGTTTTGGAGACAGGGTTTCTCTGAATTGCTTTGGAGCCTGTCGCTCTGTAGACCAGGCTGGCCGCGAACTCACAGAGATCCTCCTGCCTTTGCCTCCTGAGTGCTGGGATTAAAGGCATGTGCCACCAACACCTGGTTTTAAAAGTTTTTTCTAGATAGAGTTTCTCTGTGTAGCCTTGGCTGTCCTGAAACTGGCTCTGTAGACCAAGCTGGTCTTGAACTCACAAAGATTCACCTGCCTCTGTCTCCTGAGTGCTGGGACTAATGGAATGTACCACCAATGCCCAACTAAATTCTTTTTTAACTCCCCAGATGGGATCTTACTCTGTCCCTCAGGCTGACCTTGAACTCACTGTGTAGCTCAAGCTGGCCTTGAACTCATGATAATCCTTCCTCGATCTCATGTTTTAGAACTATGCACAGCACATCCTGTCAGTTCATAGTTCTTCAGCTCCAAGATATATCTGATTCCCTATTATGTTTCTACACCATCAATGCCTTTAGTCTGAAATATACAGACTGGAGGCTGCAAAGTCTTTATGCATGAAATTAAGCCCTTGTAATTTTGTTTTACATTTTCTCTTGGATAAGGATCTTTAGCTATCAGGAATTGATTTAATGATTCCAACTGACAACATGTAGAAAAACATGTAGAAAAATGAAAATTTATACAGACAAGGACCATGCATAGGAACTTTCTGGTTATATTATAGATTTATGTATTGACTATACTGTATTATATTGTTTTGATACAATTCTATTGATAAATATATGGTCAACTATGCTGGGTGAGATAGTGCATGTCTTTAATTCCAGCACTCAGAGGCAGAAACGGGTGGATCTTTGTCAAGTGTGAGGCCAGCCTCGTTTACATGTTGAGTTAGCCAGGGACACACAGTGAGACTGTTTCAAAGAAAAAAAAAGAAAAGAATATTTTACTTCAACACAGGTACCTATTTTTGAGTTCTTATGGCCAAACCTTGCTTCTGCATCACCTCTGTCTCTGGCAATGTCCACAGAAGGCAGGAGTGATCACAACATGTGAACAAACAGCTACTAGGAAAGATGATTATTTCAAGCCATTCTGATAGCACAAAGTGACATAAATCAAATACAGGTCACTAAGGCTTTACAGAGTGAAAGAGATTTACTAAAAAAGGCAATTTAAATATGAAAATCACTTGGTCAAATCTGGTACTTCCCATCTTAAGACCTTAAGTACCTCATTGTTACAGTTGCTAGATGTGGATTCAGCACTAAACAATATCTAATTCTTGTTACAGTTGCTAGATCTGGACTCCAACTAAGTCAAATACACTAACATCTTCACTTTTCCATCCACAGGGATTGTGTACCTTAATCTCTACAAATCAATGTAAAGTGGACAAAGGTTTAGGAGGGATGCAGTTTACAGAGTATGCCCCAAACCCTAGGCTCAATCTCTAGCACTGGCAAAAAAAAAAAAAAAAAAAAAAAAAAAAACCAGCAAAGTTTCCAATCTTTTTTGAGACAGGGTTTTTCTCTGTGTAGTGTAACAGTCCCTCACTCACTCCAGAGGCCTGCTTGCCTCTGCCTCTAGCATGCACCACCACTGCCTCGCTCTGACTTTTTTTTTTTATCATTGCAACGTAAGTACTTTTAGAAAGGTAAACGATAATGAAGATAGTTTTAATTTTTTTTAATTATTCATTTCCTGTATGTGTAGTGCTACAGCAAATTCGTGGAGGTAAGAGAACATCTTTCAGGGCTCCACTCCCTCTTTCTACCATGTGGGACCAGGGCACTGAACTAGGGTTAAGAGGCTTGGCAACAAGCTCCTTTACCCTCTGAGCCTTTTCAACAACATAAAACATGGTTTTTGTTGTTGTTACTATATTCAATTGTTAAACTACATTTACTTATTTTTATGTGTGTGAGTTTTATGAGTGTGTGCATATATGTAGTATTTACATGCATATATGATACTGTGTGAGTGTGGAGGTGAGAGGATAACTTTTGTCCTGAAACTCATGATCCAGTGTAGGTATGTCTTGAATTCCATATAAAGGTGAACCTCCTCCTGCCTCCACCTTCCAAGTCCTAGGATTATCGACACGTACCAATATTCTCACCTAAGGTTTATTATGTTTAGACTTCCAAAAAAGAGAAGTTCAATTACCTATGGGTATGACTGTTACTGATTGTGGTGTTTTTCCTTGTCTTCCGTGTTTATTTTAAAAAGAAGTTTCCAGGAACTGAACTTAGATGCTAGTCTCGCCCTCTAGTTCCCATTTTGTCCTATTCCTACACAGACTGGCAAGGCATCACAGGTGGCTTATGTTATTTTTAGGTATGTGCAGCACAAGGTTAAAGCAAGTATCTTCTCTATCCTCTGAAGACCTCTACTTGCACCTAGCCATAAAACACCTGCCTTTTAAGGGAGAAGTTCATCTGACACTTTCCATTTCCTCTTGCTGACCAATATTACGTCCATTTCCTATCCAGTGTCACATACCTGTAAATAAAGGGAAGAATTAGAGCCGTGGGACATCTTTTGCACCATCCCATCTTTTTGTAGAATGCACTCTTCCAAGTGAATCACATTTGGGTGCTGGCTCTTGATACTGCTTAGTGCCCAGAACTCTCGAAGAGCCAGTTCAACATTTTCAGGTGCGTGGCATCGAATTTTCTTCACTGCTACTCTTGCAGAGGTCTTTCTGATGACTGCTTCATACACAACACCGTAACTACCTCGGCCTACCTCCCGTATTAGATCGTACTTTGGCTGGCTACTCACCATCTTCAAGGTCGAGGTTTCTGGAAAAATCAACAAAGTACTCTGTTGAAATTAAGTGTACCTATTTTGGTTTGTATTCTTATGCATGTCTTAACTGTTTTACAGTGGTACTTGAAGGACATCTATCTATACCTTGGATGAATCTACCAATAATAATAAAGGTAACAGCACTTACCATGTATTAGGAATTATTTCAAATACCTTATAATAGTTTTTAAAGTTTGAGAGTTTGAGACCGGGTCTTGCTAAGTTCCCCTGGAGTGGAGCTTGATATGTAGGTCAGGCTGGCTTTGGAAGCCATGGTTACTGTACTATCATTTCTGACTTTTTTTTTTAAAGTTAATCTTGGTATGTGAGTGTAGGCATGCCTATGCCACGGCATAACTTGGCTCCTCCTGTCACTACTAGCAAGCATAGCAGGCTAGCTGCTTGTGAATTTCTGGAGACTGTTGTTTCTGCCCCCCATCTCACATAGGACATTTAGCTGTACATGGATTCTGTGGATCCAAACTCAGTTCCTCATACTTAGTGGACAAATGCTTTATCCACACAACTCTCTCTCCAGGCTCCACCCACCTACCCACCCCTTTTTTTGGACAAGGTCTGTGTAACCCTGGCTGACTTCCAACTCAGAGATAAGTCTGCCTCTGCTTCCCCAGTGCTAGGATTAAAGAAAGGCTTGTGCCACCATGCCTTGCTTCCAGCCCTTTTTTAAAAGACAGGATCTTGCTATTATGTAGCTCAAGATGGCTTTTACTTTTTAAAAGTTGTATTGCATGTTCCCTTTGCATAGTTTTGTGAAAGTCAGTTCTCTCCTTCTACCACGTGGGTCCCAGGAATTGAACTCCCGTTTTAAGATTTGGCAGAAAATAACTTTACCCACTGAACCAATCTCATGACTGCCTCTGCCTCTGGAATGGGATTGCAGGCTTGTGACATTACCTGGCTACTTTATATCACATTCATTTAATCCCTAACCAC
Organism: Phodopus roborovskii; assembly: GCF_943737965.1. Classification (NCBI taxonomy): domain Eukaryota; kingdom Metazoa; phylum Chordata; class Mammalia; order Rodentia; family Cricetidae; genus Phodopus; species Phodopus roborovskii. Next base: position 436,766 of record NW_026126645.1, read on the forward strand.
AAGCTATATAGTAAGGGGTAGGTGCTATAATGGTCATTTTAGAAGTAAGAAAATCAGGCTGGGTGTTGGTGGTACACGCCTTTAATCCCAGCACTTGGGAGGCAGAGGCAGGTGCATCTCTGAGTTCGAGGCCAGTCTGGTTTACAGAGCTAGTTTCAGGGCAGGCTTCAAAGCAATACAGAGAAACTCTGTCTTGAAAAACAAAAACAAAAAGCAAAACAACAACAAAAAATAAGTGAGGAAATTAAAAACAGAGAGGGTAAGTACAAAGCCAGTGGCCAGGCAGCTCTTTGGTTCAGATATCCATGACTTAAACAACACTACTACTTATAGGAACTGCTGAAGCATGTCATTGATAAAAATAAACCCAAAGCTGGACAGCAATGGCTCTAGCCTTTAATCCAAGCAGTCAGGCTTTAATCCTAGCACTCAGGAGGCAGACCCTTGAGTTCAAGGCCAGTCTGGTCTACACAGAGTTCTAGGACAGGCAGGGCTACACAGAGAAACCCTGTCTTGAAAAACACTAAATAAACAAATTCAAAATTCATCATTTTAAATTACTGATCATGAAGCGATCATGAAGGTTGATACATATATGAAAGGTAATAAAAACAGTAAAATGCAAAAATCCCTCACAGTTAGAAATACAAATACCTGACTTATGCTTATGGACTGAAAGTGAACAAATCACTTTTGTTTGAGACAGGGTCTCCAGTAGCTCAGGCTAGCCTTGATCTCACTATGTAGCAGAGGATGATCCCAACCTACTGATCCTCCTGCCTCTACCTTCCTAGAACTGAGGTTATAGGCATGTGCCACTGTGCTTGGCTATTTGCTTCTTACAAAACAAACACAAAGTTCTTGTAGAACTATTCCTTAAAACGAAGTAAGCTGCTTTGACTAGAACTACTTTTTTTATTATCATTTAACACAGCTATTCAATTCTAGGTCATTTTATACATCAAAGGGAATTCTCTGAGAAAAGTTCTCTGGAGTTCCAGATTAATAAATCATTTAAAGGCAAGCTAAAGCACAGGCCCTGCAGAACATCCTTCTGAACGGAGAGCCTGCAGCATGCTTCCTCAAGCTGCTGTCATCACTGGCTGGTAAAGTAACCTGAGATTGTATTTACATTGCCCAATCAGAGAAACAAAAAGTGACTGACCCTGCAAGCTGGGACTCCGGAACAACTACAACAACATAGGCCAGATTTAAAAGAAAATGACTGCTTCTGGGGATTGCCTTGGGTGCTACTTCCTTTAACTGGGCGCCTATCCTTCAAGTTTCCTAATGTCAGATTTCCTGCCACTGGCGGACCTTCTGTCCTGCTCTGGCCCGGTCGCCGGTTGCTATGCGCTTCCAAGTGGCTGGCTCTCCCACTTGCACAGTCCCCCGAAAGAGAGGGGCACCTTTCTGTGTAAGAAAGGGTCTATCAAATCCCTGGGATCCTGGAGGGAGAGCTGTCCCGGGGAAGCATCCTTCGAGAACCTGCCTTACGATGGCATCTCCCGGACCCTCCTGCCTGTTATGGTCCCCGGGTGCTGGGCACGGCCGACCTGGACATGCACCTGCTGGTGCCGGGAAAGGGACAAGTGAGGCCAGAGGTGCTGCCGCCGCACAGGCTCAGGCCGCGCTCACTGCCCCAGCAGCAAGATCACTCCCGGCGACAGTCCCCCGAGACCCCGAGGGACCCTCCCGTGGCCCTTCAGCCGGCTCCACGGCTGCTTCAACTCCTCGAGGCTGCAGACTAGGGGCCGGTACCCGGGAGTGGCCCGGGCGGGAACGGAGGCCGCAGTCCCGGCCGCTGGCCGGGGCAGCGCCGGGCCTTCCCGGGGATGACTCCGCTGAGAGGTCTGTACCAGGCCTGCTGGGGACAGAGACACATGCAGAAGGTCGGTTCTGACTGCAGGGCATCCGTGCCACGACGAAGGGCCAGATTTACCTCAGGGCAGCCGCTGCCGCTTCTCCCTCCCATGAGCTCTGCAGGCCGCCATTATCGGGCAGCTCGCGCCTCGGCTGCCGCGGCCTCCAGTCAGAAGCCGGCGCGCGCCCCCGTGGTGCGCGGACACACCCCCTCACGCCGGGCCCCGCCCCCTCCGGCTTTCCGTAGTGCGCGTGCGCCACCGAGCGCCGCCTGCTGGGCGAGCGCCTGCCCTGCGCTCGTTGGGCGTTGCGCTCCGGCGCCGCTGCTCCGGTGCTGCGCGGAGCCGAGCGTCGCCCGCGGAGTGCGCGCTGCCGGGCGGACCACTGCTGCCCTGGCCCGCAGGGGTGGTGACAGCGGACGGTCGCCCTCTGCTGCAGCGGGTGCGAGTCCCCGGACTTGGGGGAAGCTGCGGCCACTGCCCCGGGCCAGCAGTACACGTGCCCGGCCGCGGGCTGCCCACCCGTCCTCTGCCGACCTACCGAGCGGCGGGCTGGAGTGTGCGGTTCGCTGCGACCGGTCGCCCGGCGCATCTTCCTCGCCGATAGCGGGTTTGGGCGGCGGGCCCGCGGGGTGGTGCGGCCGGTGATGGGAGGCTGCACCTTCTTTCCGAGTCACCCAGCCGTGTTTGCGGGCGGCGCAGCGGCCCAGGCGGCGATGCGGGACTCAGTGCGATCATCTGGGAGGACGCCGTCCCCTGCCCCACCGACGCGGTGGTATCTCCCTTAAAGAAGCCGGAACCTCATTGTTCCCTGCGGTGAGGATCGGGGTGGCCCTGTCGGGCGAAGGGGATAGGGCGCGGCCTACCTGGCTGCAGCACCTGGCCTAGGAGGGCCTGAGCTCAGGTAGGAGGGTGCAGCGACACTAGACAAGTCGCCACTGACCAGGATTGAGGTCCAGAACCGCAGTGGTCGGGACGGTGGGCGCTTCGGGGCCGAAGCCTTTCAGACCCCCCCCCCAAACAGCTGTCAGTCATGTCCCTGCAGCAGTCGGCCTGAACTCTGTCATCAGGCTCATAATCACTCAGAGGCGAGGACCAATTGGCCGGCCCGTTAGTTACACAGATTCAGTAAGCGTCTTCCAGAAACGCCCATCCTTTTATTATTCTGCACCTGTTTGCTAATAAGGTACAAAAAGAATCTGTGATTGAGCTCCAGGTTCATTTTCCTCAAGTCTTCTGTTTATTGGACTAATATTTGGGAATTGGGCAACTTTTTATATAATCTGAACTAAACTCCACAAGTCACAGCTTTACTATTGACTTCACTTTCACTGGAGAGAAAGCTGACTTCTGCTGCATTTGACCAAAAGGTGTCTTTCTAGAAAAGCAGCTCCTGCCTCTGGTATAACCACCTCCAGCCCCTCTCCTAATAAAACCCAAGTAATTTGTTTAGAGTTTGTCCTGAGTGCCATCCCTGGTACTGTGTCCACCAGTTTGCTGGGAGTGCAGATTTCAGCCAAGACTTGTTTCCTGCCCTGGATAGTAGGGGGGCATCGGAATGCTGTGTAGACAGATCTCTACCAGAGTTACAGAGAACGGACTAGGAAGAGATCTCTCTGTTGATTGCAGTCATTAAATGCCACAGGAATTTCAAGCGACATACCTGTTATAGCTTTTTTCCCTATTGCTATGATTAAAAAGGGGAAAACAAACAAGCAAACCACTGACCAAAAACACCTTAGGAGAGGAAAGGGTTTGTTTGACTTAAATTTCCAGGGTTAGGGTCATAAATTCATCACCGAGGAAAGTCAGGGCAGGAACTGGGAGAAGGAACAGTTGGGGAAAGCTACTTACTGGCTTGCTCAGCTATGTTTCTAAAATAGCCTGGGCTGGCCTGCCTAGTAATAGCACTGACCACATTGGGGTGAGCACTCCTTTGCCAATTAGTAATCAACCCCCCACACACACGCGCACACACATGCAGACATGCTCACAAGCAGTCTGATGGAGGCAATCTCCTAACTGAGATGTGCTCAAATAGCTGAGCGGTCAAGTTGACAGCTGAAGATAACTAGCAGACCAGTATTTTATAGTGTGCCATCATCTGTGTGAATGATAAACACAATTGCTTATATTTTAAACTTTTTTCTTGGAGACAGAGTTTCTCAATGGCTTTGGAGCCTGTCCTGGAACTTGTCCTGTAGACCAGCCTGGCCTCGAACTCACAGATATCTGCCTATGTCTGCCTCCTGAGTGCTAGGATTAAAGGCATATATGCCACCACCATTTAGGATATTCTAAACTTTTAAAAGGCCTATCGTTAATCCAATTAGAAGAATTACTCCACATTTTTCTGCTGTTCTTTTGATTGTTTTTGAGGCAGGGTATCACTTAGTAGCCCTGGCCTGCCTTGAGTTTACTCTGTATATCAAACTGGCCTGGAACTCACAAGAGATCCACCTGCCTCTACCTCCTGAGTGCTGGTATTAAAGATGTGTACCACCATACCTGGCCAACCTTTAAAAAGGTATGTACCTGTGTTTATATGATGTATATATGGAAGTCAGAGGACAGTTTCGTGGAGTCCATTCTCTCCTCCTACCTTTGGATGGATTCTAGGGACTGAACTCTGGTCACCAGGCATGTGTGCTGTGTGTCAAGTGGCTTTAATTGCTGAGCTATCCCATCAGCCCAGTCTGGAACTCTTGATCCTCTTGCCCCTGAACCCCCACACTCCCGGGGGTGGGGATGTTATAGGAGTGTGCCTTCGCACCTGACCTAATTGCTTATATTTAAAATATAAGCAGTGGGGCTGGTGTGGCGATGAACGCCTTTAACCCCAGCACTTGGGAAGCAAAAGCAGGTGGCTCTCTGTGAGTTGAAGGCCAGCCAGGGTTACCGAGTTGAGATCAAAACAAAAGATAAAATACTGGGAGACTAAACACAACTTCTGAAAGTGTCTATGTTTGTGGGAGAGGAAAGACATGGATGAGACATGTGCACTCAGTGTATAATTAAGATACTGGAAGCCTGTAAATGTTTTCCGTATTTGTGAAATAATAGTGCCCCCCCAATAAAAATGTAATAAATTGTTTTTAAATTATCAATATTTTTATTGTACTCCCCTGGTGAAATATTGTTTAGGGAGAACAAAACTGCTCAGAAATGGAATTGAAGGCCAGATGAGCCGATTCCATGGTAGAGGTGCTTGCTAACAAGCATGACAGCCTGAATTTCATCCTTGGGAGATAGTAGGAGAGAACTGACTCCTGCAAGTGTTCCCCTGACCTCTAGATACATGTGAACCCACACACACATACATGCACACTAAATAAATGTAACTAAAGTTCAAATGAAGTCATTTTCATACTGCTCGTTTGAAAGTGTGATTCTATAAGACAGCAGGTACCTATGTGATGGCTTTAGGAACTAAGGTCTTCTAGTAGATGAAAAGGAGTCAACAGTGTAAAAAGTTCAGTATGAAGGTAAATCTGAGTTAGCATTTTAAAATGTGTCTTTCTCTTTAAAAAAAAAAAAAAAAGTATTTGAGGGGGCTGGAGACATGGCTCAGCGCTTCAGAGCCCTGGCTGCTCCTCTAGAAGATCTGGGTTCAATTCCCAGCACATGCATGACAGCTCACAACTGTCTGTAACTCAAGTCCTAAGGGATCTACAGCCTCACATCAATGCACATACAATTAAGTAACTTTAAAAATACAAGTATTTTAGAGAAAAGAAAAAAAAAATAGCCAGGTGGTGGTGTCACACACCTTTAATCCCAGCACCCAGGAGTCAGAGGCAGGCAGATCTCTTTGAGGTTGAGACTAGCCTCATCTGCTGAGCTAAGCAAGTTTCAGGACAGCCGGGCTACACAGAGAAATGTTACAGACTTATTTGTTTTCATTGTAAAGATGTGTCTTTACCTTGGGTGCCTTCCTATTGGTTTAATAAAGAACTAAGTTGTCAATAGCTAGGCAGGAGGGAATAGGCAGGACTTCCCAGGAGTGTTTGGACCCAAGGAGGAAGACAGGAGGGGGCGCCATTGAAAGAAGTACAGAGTAGAGGTAACTTGAGACATGGCAGAGTGTAGACCAATGGATACAGGTTAATTCAAGTCATAAGAGTTAGTTGGGGAAAAGCCCAAGCTCGGGGCCAAGCTTTCATAATTAAGAAATCTCCATGTTATTATTTGCAGGCTGGTGGTTCAAGAAAGTCCAGTGAGAAAGCTTGCTAGAGAGTAGTTAGAATTTCCCTTGGCTGCCAACTTGCTCCCAAATAAACACACAGAAACTAATCATTAATTATGAATGGTTGGCCTTAGCTTAGGCTTCTCCTGATGGGAGATGTCATTATGTAAATATGCTGCCTTATTGGTTAATGAATAAAGCCCTGTTGACCTCTAGGAAAGCAAGTTAGGTGGGACTAGGAGACAAGGAGGATTCTGGGAAATGTAGTGGAGTCTCGGGAAGAAAGGACTTGAGTCTGGCGTTCTAGGTAAAATAACACCATGTAGAAACACATATACTAGTGATTATGGGTTAATATTTAAGACAGAGCTAGCCAATAAGAAGCTCTAGCCATTGGCCAACAGCTTTATAACTAATAGAGTCTCTGGGTGTTATTTTGGGACTGACTTGACTGCGGGGTCAGGCTGGCAGAAAACTGCTGGTAACATTGTCCCACTAACTCTTTTAGCTTAATCTAGCCTGTCTCTATTCATGTACATTTTGCCTTGGGACTTTTTACCTTTTTTTTTTTTTTTTTTTTTTTTTTTTTTTTTCATTCGGTATGTTCAACTTCCCTCTGTGTTTGGTTGGTCCCTATCATCCCTTTTCTTTTCCTGAGCCTAAATTCCTCCTCATATTTACTTTCTCTGCCCAGAAGTCCTGCCTATACCTCCTCCCTCCCTATTGGCTGTTCAGCTTCTTATTAGACCAATTATAGGTGCCTTAGGCAGACAAGGTGAAACACAATTAAACAAATGCAATGCATGTGCATAGTTAAGCAGATATTCCACAATAGAGAATATGGAAAATAATAGAAATAAAATAAGTATTCTAAGGCCAGCCATGTGTTGTATGCCCTTAATCCCAGTGCTTCAGAGACAGAGGCAGGCAGATTGGTGAGTTCAGAGCCAGCCAGGGCTACAACAGTGAAATCTTGTCTCAAAACAACAAAGTGGGGTGTGTGTGGGGGAGATGACTCAGTGTTCAAGGGCACTTGTAGCTCTTGCAGGTGACCCAGGTCAGTTCCCAGCACCTATGGCTTACAACCATCTGTAACCCCACCTCCTAGGGACCCAGTACCTTCTAACCTCTAAAAGCACCAGTTATGCATGTGGTATGCATATACATATAGGCAAAACACTCATGCACATAAAAACAGACAAATCTAAAAGAAAAAGGAGGGAAAACTTGCTTTTATATCTTTCTCTTTCAGGAAATGAATGGCAGTGATATATACAGGTGTATATCTATAGAATTGGTATCCTATAATAAAAGGATATTGTAAAGTAAAAAAAGTTAAAAGGAGGGCTGGAGTGACGACTCAGCAGTTCAGAGCGTTAAGAGCACTGGCTGTTCTTCCAGAGGACCTGTGTTCAACTCCTAGACACTGTTAATCTCACAAACTAGAAGAAAAAGCCAATTATAGTCAAATTAAAGCAAGTTTTATTCATGTACACATCAAAGCCAAATAGGCAGTGTCTCTCCCCAAGGCCAGGGTTCATAAGACCAGCCCTTAGCCAAATTTTCAGCTCCTTTTATAGGGTAAAACCACAGGGTAGGGGATTTTGCCAGAAAGTGTGATTACAGAGTGAGATAAGATGAGATGGTTAAGGGAATCTTCCAGGAACATTTGCTACTGAATGTTCTATGGTTCAGAGGGTTGGGGGCAGCTCAGTTCTGAGAAACAGAACTTTACCTTTTCAAATATCTGTAACTTCAGTTTGTTTGTTTTTTGTTTTTTGTTTTTTTTTTTGTTCTGTTTGTTTGCTTTGTTTTTTGTGGGTTTGTTGTTGTTTTTTGTTTGTTTGTTTTTTGTTTTTGTTTTTCAAGACTGGGTTTCTCTGTATTGCTTTAGGGCCTGTCCTGGAACTAGATCTGTAGACCAGGCTGGCCTCCAACTCACAGAGATCCACCTACCTCTGCCTATGCCTCCTGAGTGCTGGAATTAAAGGTGTGCACCACCAACACCCTGCTACAACTTCAGTTTTAGGGAATCAGATGCCCTCTTCTGTTTTCTAAGGGCACCTACATACATACAGTGGAGAAACACACACATAAAAACAAATTTCTTGTTTAAAAATATATTCTAGTTAGTCAATAGTTTGGCACACCTTTAATCCCAGCACTTGGGATGCAGAGGCAGGCAGAACTCTGTGAGTTTGAGGCCTGCCTGGTCTACAGATGAGTTCCAGAACAACCAGAGCTACACCCTGTCTCAAAAAAAAAAAAAAAAAAAAAGAAAAGAAAAAAGAAAAAGAAAGAAAAATGAGAACTAGCCATGGAGGGGAACTGCTTACTGACTTGCTTTCCATGGTTTGCTCAGTCTCATAGAACCCAGAATCACCAGCCCAGGGATGGCCCCACCCTTCTGCATTAGTCACCGATTAAGTAAATGCCCTACAGGTTTGTTTACAGCTGTATCTCCTGGAGGCATTTTCTCAGGTGAGGTTCTCACTCCAGCTTGAATGAAGTTAACAGAATTCAGCTGGCATGGTACCTGACTACAGAACCGAATAGAAACAATGAGCTTGTGTCCACCCTGTTCCTAGAAGCCAGAAGACTACTAACTACTCACAGATCGTGGTAAAATGACGGAGGAATCAATCTAAGGGGCAGTGACCAAAGATGAAACAATCGGAACATTAAAATAGAGCCAGCTGGAGAGTATTACCATACATTCAAGGCCAGCCTGGGCTGTGGAGCAAGAACCAGTCTCAAACATTCCAAACAACAGGGTTGAAGAGAAGGCTGAGTTAGTAAAATGCCTGCTCACAAGCATGAGGACCCCAATTCAGTCTTTCAAACCTATATGAAAAGCCAGGCACTGTGGTGCATGCCTGGAACCCTAGCACTGGAGGGTGATGGACAATAGAGACAGGTGTGTCCTTGGAGCACATTGACTAGCCAGCATAGGTGAGTTGGTGAACTCTGGTTCAGTGAGGACTCCAGTCTAGAGGCCTAATGTCTACCACACACACACACACACACACACACACACACACACACACACACACCACAAGAGGAAAAAAAAAGCATTATTTTGGACTTTTTTTTTTGAGACTGGGTTTCTCTATGTAGCTCTGGCTGTCCTGGATTTCACTCTGTAGGTCAGGCTGATCTCAAACTCAGAGATCTACCCATGGCTCAGCCTCCCTAGTGCTGGGATTAAAGACTTGTGCCACCACCACCCAGCTATTTTAGAATATTTGATAAGCAAAGGCCTATTAATTTATGATATATATAGTATATTAGCCTGGTTAATAGTCATAATTATATTTAAGAAAAGCAATATTTAAGCAAAAAGAAATAAACATTGCTAGGCGTGGTGGCCCACACCTTTGATCCCAGCTCTCTGGAGGGAGAGGCCAGCCTAGTGTACAGAGCAAGTCCCAGAACACCCAGATTACACAGAGAAACCCTTTCTCGAATAACCAAACAGGCAAAGCAAACTAAAACAGGAGTGATCAGTGACTTGGAGCATCAAAGTTCACTGTATGTTGCACTTGAATTTTTATTATTTATTTTTAGGTAGAATTTCATTTAGATCAGGGTGTCTTTGAATTTGGTTTGAACTCCATGCTGGCCTGGAACTTGCTTGGATCCACATTCCTCTACAATAATAGGGTTATAGGCATGGGACATCACACTCGTGTTTTGTGGTACCGGGAATGTAACCTCGGGCCTTCTGAATGCTACACAAACCCTGCCAACTGAGCTGCCTTCCCAGCCCTGTACATTTTTGTATGTCTAAAATTTTATGAAATAAGAATCATGCTCAAAAGTGCACTGCATGGTTGGACAAGTGGGAATTTGGATGGGACGATCCTGCCCCCTGGTGGTTGATTCTGTGAATGCAGCTGTCAGGTATAGCAGGTCCTAGGCGCACCAGCTGACCTGTTTTGGGCTGCATATGTAATGGGAGTCACATTCTTTATCTCACAGAAACTCCATGAAGTAGATAAGCCTAGTATGGCATTTTACTCCAGGACACTTGGTAATGAAGGTCCTTCTGTCACAATTGAAATAGGTGAAATGCATGTGTTGACAAGCTACTTTTGCAAACCTGCTCTTATTTCCAGTTTTTGCACAAGAAGCCAAGAGTCTGGAAGCAACTGATCCTGGTCTCCGATAATGGTTGTGTGGAAGGAGCTAACACCCAGTGCTTGCCCTGTACCAGGTTTTACACTCACTCACATGCTTGCATTACATCAATGATCTCCCTGATTTCACAACAACCTCATGAAGTATGTATTTCTACCCATATTACAGATGGAGGAACTGAGGCATACAGAGTGGAAGACCTGCCCAGAGTCACACAAAATTGATCGAATGACAAATTGGATTATAAGTGATGAGACACACCCATGGCCTTAGGTTGGGAGTTGGTTGTCGGGTGTTCTGTGGAGTGTGGGTCGGTTGAAGGTGGTGTATTAATGAGTCCACTAGACCCAAGATAAATAATAAATGGGTGTTTTATTGGGGAACAATTTACTCAGATCATAATAAAGAATTGTCGAGGAGTTCCTGCTCCAGAAGATGCAGTCTCTGCCCTTCTGATGCTCTCTGTGACCCCAGAGAGACTGCTCGCTCCCCCCTCTTCTCTACCTTCCAGACACTTCCAAACCTGAAGATAGGCCCAAAGGGGTGTGGCCACTAACACAAAGTACTACAGTCAGTTGAAGAAAGAGATGAAATTTTAAGGCCTATGTGGGAGCAGGAAGGTCCAGCCTCTGATGGACGTCCCAAACAGCTGTAAAAAGGAGAATTTATTGGTTGTTACACAAAGTTGTTTTTTGGACAAAGTATTTCCTCATACAGGGTCCCTATTCTAATCTGTATGCCTCTGTAAAGGAAAGCATCACAGGCCCTTCTGACTTTAGTCTTTTATTGTGGACCATTTGCAGTACACAATTACCCAAGAGGCTCAGGTGTGCCAGAGGCATTTTGTGACTGAAGTCATGTGACGGCTGCAACACCCCTTCAGTAAAACAATTCTACAAAACACGGAAAACAATCACTGTTTCCCACAAAGATTGTTTACTCTTTACCACAGTGATTCTTCCAGGTCAAAATATTTCTAGAAAACAGCTATTCATTCTAATGTTTATCCCAGATACAGCAATTCTGCTAAATCCCCACAACAGTTGGTGGCAGGAGGAGCAGGAGTTCAAGACTGCCCTCTGCTATTTGAGGAGTTCCAAGTCAGCCCAGATGCCAGGCTATGAGAAAGCCTCTCCCCAAACAAAACAACAAGCAAGCAAGCCAAGTGGCGGAGCTGGGGCCAGGGTCACCCAGCAGCTAGGGGCTTCCAAGGGTGACTGTGCAATCCATATGAAAGGGAGCGCTAGACATCTCAACTTGAGGCCTTTGTGATGTGATGCTGGGGCAGATGGTCTGGTTATCTTCTCTTGCGGCTACCCAGGAGGCTCCAAATAGTGTAGCATCTCAGGGTAGGACAGCAAGGAACAGAAACCTGCCGGCTCCCGAGGCAGAGCTGTGCTATTGCTGGGCAGGGCCAGATGCTCAGGTCACCTGATTCTCCTTCCTAGAAGCCTGGGTGGAGCCTCTCTCAGGCCGGCTCCATCCCTTTCCCCTAAGGCTGTCGGAGGCCTAGACCAACTGGCCAGTCCTACAGCGAGTGCTCTATCCACCAGAGGATGCTTCTTAGAAGTCCATGTCCCCTTGCTCCGCCCCATTTCAGTCTCTGGGTTTCCCATAGTTCAAGCTAATCTACTGCTCAGCTTCTCAGCTAGGCTTTCTCCGAGGCAGGGTGCAGTTTTTTTTGTTTGTTTTTTTTTTTTCCTCTCTCACCATCCGTCCAAAGGGTCTGTCTCAGCCTCGGGCAGGAAGAGCATGGAGCATCAATGGACAGGGAAAGGAACTCAGAGATGCAGCAATGCTGACAGATGGGGGGAGGTTGGGGGAAAGGGGTCGGCTCCGCGTAAATGCACTTCTCAGGAGCCTCAGTTTCCCCATATTAAAAAAAAACGTGGAGATATTGGAAGCATCTGAAGGGGCAGCTATGGGAATGCACATGACAAGTCAGGTGTTTCATTTGGTTCTTCAGCCGGCACTCAAACCAGGGTTGTCATGGCGACTTACTATCTCTCCACAGAGCGGGGGTGAGGAGAGCCTGCTTGGAGCCACTGTAGGCATTGCTTGCGCACTGTGCGGCCAGGGGATGCCTTTCTTATCAGTGCAGCCCCAGTGCTGGGCTATTAATACTCCGCAAGTGCCCCACAGCCTGAGAGCTAGCATTCTAGCAGCGAGGTGCGGAGGTGGAAGGGTGGGGCCGTGGAACAGGGTGGGAGCGATCCTGCCCAAGCTCAGCAGGCAGCACTTGGGCCCTTCTGTCAGACACCCTCCACCTGCAGACTAGGGTCTAGGCAAGTGTGAAATTCCTAAATGAAGTCAAGCCTGGGGCAGGCATCTTCCTAGTCCCTTAAGGGCATCACACTGTCCTTCCAGGGATCCGGCTGCCCAATAAAGCAGGGCCCTGATGGATGCCAGGAGCAAGCCCACGCTTGGAACTGTGGGCTGTCAACGTGAGAAGGCACGCAGACAACGCCAGCCTGCTGACCCGCTCGCTTCACATTGCACCCTCTAGCCTTTGCCTGGTGACCAGGAAAGGCTCCTTCAGCTGCAGTCTCATCAGAACCGCCCCGAACACTAACGATTTGAACGTAAACCTTCCTTAGCCTGGCATGGTGGTACACACCTGTAATCCCAAAACTCGGGGGGTTTAGACAGGAGAGTACCAGGCCAGACTGCAATACATAGTGATACTATGTCTCAAGAAAAACCTGTCGGGGGGGGGGGGGGGGGCTGGAATGTAGCTCTTGCCTACAGTACAGGAGCCCTTGCCTACAGTACAGGAAGCCGCTCCCAGCACTGCATAAAACTGGTCCGGTAGTCAGTCCACAGCCATAATTTCCACATTTTTGAGGCAGAGGCAAGAGGATCAGCCGCTCATATTTAAGGCTATCCTGAGCTACACGAGACTTAAATTTGGCTGTTGAAAACACAAATGAGACGACCCATACGGAGCACAGGAATTAGTTTGCAATGTGTCTCCCGAACCGTGGCGCTGAAGTCGAAGCCCTCTATCCACACAGAAGGAACAAAGATCTTACAGGAATTCCCTCTTCTGCCATCCATACTATGTGTTACACCAGACAAAGCTTCTTTGTTCTTTATATTGATTATAGAAATCAGTAGTGGGCTGGTGAGCTGGCTCAATCGGTAAAGGCACCTGCACCAAGACTGAAAATCTGGGTTTAATCCTTGGGACTGTATGATGGAAAGAAAAAAACAATTCCCTCAAAATTTCCACTGACCTTCAAGCCCCTACCATGGTAAGCAAATACCAATAAACATGCACACAAAATAAATACAGTAAAGTGAAAATGTAAAATTAAAATAGTAACAAAATAGGAATCTAGTAAAAATGAATAGGTTGTAATAGAATTTTAACTAATATTTATTTTTAACTAGTATTCATTTTTAATTAATAGCATTTATTTATTTATTTGTGTTAAAACAAAACAGAAAAATCCATGAGTATATTATCTCATTTAAACGTCACACACACACACATGCACACATGCACACACACACGCACACATGCACACACACACGCACACATGCACACACACACACACACACACACTATAGTTTCTATGGTTTCATTTCACAGCAAAGCTCACCAAACCTTGAAGAAGTCAGCAGTTGCCTGAGGCTCCTCCCAAAACACTCAGTTCTCATCACAGCAGTGGCTTTGGGCTTCAGGGGATAGTTCATCTCCGCTTTAGTTGGCATCGGCCAGGGCTGAGGCTGGGAGCCAGCAGAGGAGCCCTGCTTTCACGTGACTGTCAGTCCATGCTGGCTGGAGGCTGGACACTGCTGGCCCTGGCATCTGGGTCATCTGAAGGGGACCCTCCATGGCTCATGTGCTCACTGTGTAGTCCTTGTGTTTCGCATTCCCAGCTGCCATTTGCCTTTTCTTCCCTGGTTTTGAGACCGGGTCTCATGTAGCTCAGGTTGGCCCCTAGCTTGCTATCTGGTTGAGGATAGCCCTTGACTCCCAATTTTCCTGACTTCACTCGAAAGTGCTGGGATTACAGACATGCCCTGCCACACCCAGCTTCTTGTGTGTTTTATGAGTAATGTTTTATGGACAAAGCCAGGGTTCCTTACTGTTCCTGTTCCAGGACACACACTGGGGAACTAACAGACTGTACTGAGATAATTATTCTACCTACTAGGTGATGGGTTTCTTGGTGACAAAGAGCTGAGACAAGGGCAGTTCTGGGGGCTGGGAAGCCCACAGACAAGGTACATGAAGCCCATTCTAATTAGTCTTATGAGATAAAAGCCCAGAGTCAGATATTAGGGGGTGAAAGCTGAAAGATCAGAGAAGCAGAGCAGCCAGACACTAGAGTTCTTACCCCTACCAAATCTCGGACCGAAAGAACAAGATTGTATCTGTACAAATCCTCAGACTGAATGGGTCCAAGAGCCTGTCTCCACCAGCCTTATATTCCCATCTGTGCCTCCCAAGTACTAGGCTCAAAGGCATGAGATCACAAGTTCTAGGATCAAAGGTGTACACCATCACTACCTGACCTCTATGGTTAACCAGTGGCTAGCTCCGCCCTCTGATCTCCAGGCAAGCTTTATTTGTCAGAACTCAAACAAAATATCACACAACAGGTATTGGCACCTGGTGAGGACTCTTCTGCTGTGTCACTCTATGGTGGGGTTGACAGGAGGGGTGGGGAGTGGGGAGCAGTATTTATTGCTTTGTTTTTTAGCTATTGGTAGTGGGGACCAAACCCAGGGCTTTGTACATGCCCAGGCAACCACTCACTAATGAGTATATAAGCCTGTATCTCTTACAGGCTGGCCTCAAACTTGGAGATCTGCCTGCTCTGCCTCCCCAGTGCTGGGGTTAAAGGTGTGTGCGATGTGTGTGCCTGGTACCTATGCATGTCAGAATAGGATGCTGGGTCCCCTGAAACTAGAATTAGATGATTGTGAACCACTGTGTGGGTGCTAGAAATTGACCTTGGGTCCTCTGAAAGAATGACCATTTCTCTTAACCACTGAGCCTCCCTAGCCCCTATTGATGATCTGACTGTTGTACTTTAGAATCTCTTTATACATGTTGGCTAAGTTGTTTTTTTTTAATCACCTCCTATGACTTTCATAAATATATTCCCAGTTTTCTCATTATATTGATTGATTTTTTTTTTTTTTTGAGATGGTTTCTCTGTGTGGCCCTGGCTATCCTGGAACTCACTCTGTAGACCACACTGGCCTTGAATTCAGAGACGTGCCTCCCTCTGAGGGGCAGAGGCAAGGCAGAGAAACCCTATCTTGAAAAACAAAAACAAACCAATATAAATAACATTTCATAAAGATCAGCAAATCATTTTGTTTTCTGTAAGACTTAATGGGGAGATGACTCCGTGGTTAAGAGCACTGTCTGCTGTTCCAGAGGACCTGGGTTCCATTCCTAGCACCCACATAGTGGCTCACGGCCATCTGTAACTCCAGTTCCAGGGGACCCAGTGCGCACTTCCGGCCTGTGCATGCTCCAGACAAGCACATAGTGCAGTCATATGAGGAGGAAGACACTCATACACGGACAATAGAATAAACAGAACACACAGTGGGAGAGTACAAGGGGGCTCAGGGGTGAAGGTGACTGTCGTGAAAACCCGATGATTCCAATTAGATCCAATTCCCGCCATGGAAGGAAAGAACCCACTTGGAAGGTTGCCACATGACTTCCACGTTCACACAGTGACACGCCAGTGTCCGCCCACACTAAAAAAAAAAAAACCATGCAGAAACAAGCATGTGAGTCACACCTGTAATCAAAGCACCCATTGAGGCTAGCCTAGGCTATGGTGTGAGACCTTATTTGGACCCCAGTTTGTGTCCTGGTCATGGGACCTTCCCTGGAGCGTGGTCAATATACCAAGTGTATTTGCTGAAGAAAACTGACTTTCCACCCCTCAGCACCAGCAGCTCTCAAAGTCAGTCACTACTCATAGGCCCTCACTCATGTGGGACGTCAGGCCCCCCCTTCCTCCACACTGGGATTCTGTCTGGCTCGGTCTTGTGGAGGTCCTGTACATGTTCTCACAGTCCGTGTCTTCATCTGTGCATTGCTCTGCTATGTCTGGAAACGGTTTCCTTCTAGTCACCCACTACCTCTGGCTCTTACATAGATAGATCCCTGAGCCCCGAGGGGAGGGCTGTGGCATAGATATCCCATTTAGGGTCACTATTGTAGTGACCATTGTGGGTTTCTATATTAATTATCATCTACCGCAAGAAACTTTTCTGATGAGAGTCAAGCAATGTACTGCTCCATGAGTATAGTGAGCAGTCACTAGGAATCATTTTATTGCTATGTTTTCTGAGCAGAATAATAATAGCAGGTTTTCTTCTAGGACCCATGACCTATCATGGTTCAGTTTCCAGGTGTAAGGTCATATCAGACACAGCACATCTTCCCAGCGAGGATTCACTCCACTTAAGAGACAAAAGAAGAGCTCTCTACTAAAGCATGGCTGACCAGGGCTCAAGCCAATGAGTCAGCCCTGAACAGATGACGTCACTAGCTTATATACACCTTAGGCTGATACACTTCCCACACACCGCTGTCTTTAGGTCCTGGCTTCAGGCCACACTTTGGACAATTTAAACAGAGACAGTAGCCTGTGAGTCTGGCCACTCGGGCAGATGGGAGATTTAGACAGCAAAGATATTGCCAGAATCATTTCTTATATACACCAATGTTGTGCTTCTCTACTAGCTGCCACCCAGTGTCATCTTCCCACCTGGCAGAATTATGCTTTTTCTAGAAGAAAAATGGTGCCTTTGTGGCTTTATAGCAGGCCAGGACTTAACAGTGGTTATGACCCTGCTCTGTCCCCTTGAGCTGACTGTTAGAGGCATGTTCTTTGGTGATGGGCCTGATGGCTGGGCCATCCTGATGAACAAACATTTACATCACAATGTAGTTAATTTTGCTTATCTCTAACAGGCTTGGTTGGCAGACTACCTATCTTTGGAATAATATGGGGCAGTGTTCTCTTGGCTAAATTCTATTTTCTCCTGTTTAGTGTCACCTAAGCAAATCTATTAGTAAATCCTTTTTATCATCAGTTCTATTACTTTTAGTTTCTTCTATGTCAAGGAGATAGGAACATATTTACATTGATTAGTTAAGGAAGGCTTCCCGGGGAAAAGTATAGCTCAATTGAAAAGGTCTAGACTATTTATAAAAACAGCTTTATAGTCAAGAAGTGGTGACGCACACCTTTAATCCCAGTACTTGGGAGGCAGCTGGATCTCTGTGAGTTTGAGGCTACACTGGTCTACCAAATGAGTTCCAGGACAGACAGGACTGATACACAGAGAAACTCTGACTCAAAACTAACTGACCAAACAAACAAGCAAACGCAGTATTATTTCCCTATTTATTATTTTATTGTGGCTGGTGGGGGAGGGCATGTGCATACAACATGGGCCCATGTAAGCAACCGTGTGAGTCAGTTCTCTTTTACCATCCTATGAGTTTGTGGACAGAACTCAGGTCATCAGCTTTGACGGTAAGTGCTTTTGCCTACTGGGCCATCTTGCCAGCCATATTTATTTGTTTTGAGACAATATCTTACTCTGTAGCCCAGGCTGACCCCAGCTCACCATGATCCCCCTCTCAAGTACTGAGATTACAGGTATGAGCCACCACATTTAGTGAGGAGCAGGTTTTTGGTTTTGTTTTTTTGAGGCAGGGTTTCTCTGTGTAGCCCTGGCTGTCCTGGAACTCACTTTGTAGACCAGGCTGGCCTCAAATTCAGAGATCCACCTGCCTCTGTCACCCAAGTGCTGGGATTAAAGCCACCACTGCCCAGCTAGGAGCAGACTTTTTATGTTTAGTTTTTTTTTTTTTTTTTTTTTTTTTTCTTCTGTTGTGTTTTTGAGCCAGGACTCTCAATGTAGCACTTGCTGTCCTGGGACTTACTATGTAGACCAGGCTGGCCTCCAGCTCTGGAGTTCAGGGATTAAAGGTGTGTTGTACTATGGCGCTGACTTTTCTTTTATCCTGGAACTTGCTCTTGTAGACCAGGCTGGTCTCAAACTCACAAAGATCCATCTGCCTCTGCCTCCTGAGTGCTGGGATTAAAGGTGTGGGCCACCACCACCCGGCAGGGCGCTAACGTTTCTAGGAAGAGAACACAGCAATGTAGAATGCTTCTTGGCACAGTGCTCCGCAGGGAGAAGCCGGTCCTGAGGGGCTGGAGGGTCAGAGCCACTCCAGTATTCAGCAAAGGCTCCTCCCACCTCAGCCTCACTCCTCTCCAATTTGCTTTTTTCCTAGGCTTCTGGGTGCTGTGGTGTCTGCAATAGGACTTTGGAGGCTCTGGGACCTGGGTCCATAGCTTGGCTCTGATATTGAGCTGCTGTCACAGGGCCATGTGGGGGAGAATTTTACTGAGCCTCAAATGGGGTGATGACGCCTGTGACAGCAGCTGGCACACGGTGGCTGTTTGATAAATGGCAGTGTCATGCCCTTTCCTGCCAGTCTTATTTTCCTCACAGCTTGGCTGTTTCTGTCTGGGAGGCAGAGAGGTGTTTTGGATTTGGGGTGCCCACTGGCTCCGTAAATGGCTCTCTGAGGGAGTCAGATGTCTCTTTTAGCCTCATGTGGAAGGACCTGGAGCAATAGATGGAGCTGGGGTGAGATCCTTCCGTGGACTTGGGCTTGAAGCACACCTGCCATGGGCTCATCCATGCTGGGACTTGCTCTTCCGCTATCCTCAAGAAGGTCTATCTTCAGCCAGGTGCTGGCCTTGAATCTCAGCACTTGAGAGGCAGAGCCAGGGGGATTTCTGAGTTCAAGGCCAGCCTGTTTTCTATACAACGAGTACCAGGACAGCCAGAGCTGCACAGAGAAACCCTGTCTAAGAAAACAAAAGAAAAGAAAACCAAAACCAAAACCAAAAAGGCCCATCCTTATCTTACCACAAGTCTCACTGCACATTTCAGGAAACTGAGGTTCACATCCTTAAACCATACCATTAAGAAATGAAGAGTGGAGTCAACTTTTTCTGCCCACTGTAGACCCAGGCACCCTGTCACCAGGCCACTTGGCCTTACAGCCTCCCTAGGACAGGTCCCGGTGTCAGCAAGGCCCATTCCCTGAAGAAGCAGAACAGAACTGGTCACAAAATTAGAAGGGTGTGACCCCTGTACCCCAACCCCTACAGAGAAAATGAGAAGTCTGAGACTTGAGGGTGGCCTGGCCCCCCAGAAACTCAGACCAGAGACTGATCCCCGCCCCGCCCCCAGCAATGGGGTTTTAAACACAAACTGCTCGCACACAAGGAGGACAAGCTGAGTCACGGTATATTAATAGACGAGCCTCCTATCTTCTCCTCCTTCGCCAGAGTGTACCAGGTTCATTCAGGGCGCAGGCAGAGGGTGACAACCTGTTTATCATCCAAGGTGCCCAAGCAAGCTGTTGAAGACAGCCCCTGAGAACAAGGTCTGGATGCCAGCCTGGGCTCAGACCTGACCTGACCCTCACAACGCCCAGACCCAGGCAACTCTTCCTATTCCAGTTGCTCCACCTCTCCCAGCACACCCCAGGCTACCTGAGGCAATCACACACACCAGGGAGTTCAGACTTGGATTAAAATAGGACAGAAATGCTGCTTCTTCCAGGAAGACAGCCTGGGTCGATCTGGGAGGCTGCGAGCCTTTGCTGGCCTCACTGTCATGGATCAGAAAGTAATCATAATATTTACCAGGACCTTCTACATACCAAATGCTAAGAGTTTTAACATTGCCTTTTTGTTTGTTTATGTATTTTTTTCGTTTGTTTTGTTTTTTAAAGACAGTCTTTCTCTAGTCCTGCTGGATGAGACTCATTATGTAGACTAGACTGGCCTCAAACTCACAGAAGTCCACCAGCCTTTGCAATACCATCAACCCTGAGCAGTGATGTGTACCACTGGACCTGGCTGTGAATTGCTTTTGAGACAGAGTGAGACTAGTAGCTAGGCTGCTGGTCTCAAATCTACAATCCTTCTACCTCAGCTTCCCAAGGGCTGGGATTACAGGCTTGCTTCCTGATACCCAACTAAGATCACTTTTTGGGGGGTAGCCTAGAGCTCAAATTTAGGGCCTTGAACATAGGGTTTCTGGGTGTAGCCCTGGCTGTCCTGCTACTCATTATGTAGACCAGGCTGGCCTTGAACACCTGCCTCTGCCTCCCAAGTGCTAGAATCAAAGGCGTGTGCCACCACTGCCCAGTTTTATTTTGTTTTGTGTTTTTTACATTTGTTAATGTTGTGTGTGTGAGGGGTGTGCTGTCTTGCTCGCCATCACACTCCTATGAAGACCAGAGGATAACTTGCACGAGTCAGTTAGCTTCCTGTCATGTGGTTTTGGGGTAGAACTCGGGTTTTCTTCTGGCTTGTCTGCAAGCACATTTATCAGCAGTCTTTCTATTCTGTCCAGGCTGGCTTTGAACTTGTGGCCCTCTTGCATTAGCCTCTGGAGGTGCTGGGATTACAGGCCTGCACCCTCGAGTTTGTCTTCCAATACCTTATGCAATCTTCACAAACCTCTAAGTTGCATGCTAATTTAATATAATTTCTATAGGTCAAGAAATCAAAAGGCGAAGGGATTAAACAATGTGCCAAGACCACACAGCTGAGCAGGGCATGGTGTGGAATGTCTGTAACCCCAGCACCTTGGAGGTGGGAGCAGGAGGATGAGAAGTTTAAAGTCATCCTTGGCGAAGTAGCAAGTTCAGTGCCAGCTTGGGCAACATGAAACCCTGTGTCAAAAACAAATTCACTGCAAGCAAGGAAAACGTGCAGCCTCTGCTTCCCTTGCTGGTGTTACAAGCATGAACCAACACATCAATTGAGGATTCCATTCTAGCATTATTGTTGTTTTTTCATTTTGCATTTTAATGCCCAAATCACATTTTTCACCCATATGCCTATTTACATGTTCACAAGTATTTTCTTTCTTTTTTTTTTTTTACTACATTTATTTATATTTTGTGTTTAAAAGAAACAATGTGGCTAATTATATGTAACCTAATCTGTTACTAGACTATTAAAAAATAATGGAACCATAGAGATGGCTCAGCAGGTAAGGGTGCTTACTGTCAGGTCTGGAAACCTGTGTTCCATTCCTGGGACCCACATGGTGGAAGGAGAAAACCGACTCTTAAACTTTGTCCTCTGGCCTCCACATGCCGGGGTGTAAGTGCACGCATGCACACATTGTTTCTTTTATTCAACTAAGATCCTTTCACATTAATATTCAGTCTGGAAAGCTCGGGCCCTGGAGGGTTGGCTCAACAATTAAGAGCATTGGTTGCTCTTCCAGAGGACTGGGATTCAATTCCCAGCACCCACATGGCAGCTCACAGCTGTCTGTAGCTCCTGTTCCAAGAGATCAGAAGTCCTGTCCTCACCTCTGCAGCCACTGGGGACACAAAGTCCATAGACAAGCATGCAGGCAAACTCCATGCTTTTTCTTTTCTCTCTCTTGTTCTAATTCACTTGCCTCACTCCCCTTCTCTCTCCCTCCTTTTCTCTCTTTCCCCATTCCCCGTGTGAGTTCCAGAGCAAAGTCTTATCAGGTAGCCCAGGCTGGCCCCAACTTTAGGCAACCCTCTTGCCTCAGCCTCCCAAGTGTTGACAAGACAGGTATGAACCAGCGCAACCCACTTCCATGTAATTTTAAAAAATGTGTTTAATTTCATTTCACATATATTGGTGTTTTATCTGCATATATGTCTGCATATATGTGTGAGGATGTTGGATCCCCTGGAACTGGAGTTAGTGATAGTTGTTAGCCACTATGTGGGATCTGGGAGTAGAACCTGGGTCTCCTAGAAGAGCAGCCAGTGCTCTTCCCCGCTGAGTCATCTCTCCAGTCCCTTTGTAACTTTTAATTTGAAGAATTCTTGTGTAAATTTACACACTAATTTGCTTTTCTGTGAGGACAGTGGCGATATTTGTGGAGGTATGCTTTTCTTTTGTTTACACTTGATTTAGAGACAGGATTTTATTGTATAACCCAGGCTGTTTTGTTTGTTTCAAGAAAATTTTTCTTTCTTTTTTTCTTTTTCCTTGAGACAGGTTTCTCTGTGTAGTCCTGGCTGTTCAGGGACTCACTTTGTAGACCAGGCTGGCCTCGAACTCACAGAGATCTGCCTGCCTCTGCCTCATGAGTGCTGGGATTAAAGGTATGTGCCACCACTGCCTAGCAAGACATCTTTTTCTTTAGATGTAATTTCTTAGCACACACCAGGCATTTCCATAAAGTGAGTGGACCTGGGTGAGCCCTGTCTGGGTCAAGGACTCCAACCCCTGCCCTTCCAGATCCTCCCATGCTTCCTCCTAGGCCACTCCACAGGTCATTATAACAGCTGTTCTGATGACTGCCATTTGTTTGTTTGATACTTTGTTGGCCTGGGTTGACCTGAACTGGCTCTGCAGACCAGGTTAGCCTTAAGCCCACAGAGATTCTCCTGTTTCCCTCGGCTTCTTAAGTGCTGAGATTAAATGCCTGAGCCAGCATGCATTGTCTTTCTTGTTTTATTTATTTATTTTAGATTTATTTATTTATTGTGTATGCAGTGTTCTGACTGCATGTATGCCTGCACACCAGAAGGTGGCACCAGATCTCATTACAGATGGTTGTGAGCCACCATGTGGTTGCTGGGAATCGAACTCAGGATCTCTGGAAGAGCAGCCAGTGCTCTTAACTGCTGAGCCCCTCCAGCCCCTCTTGTTTTATTTTTGAGACAGGGCCTCACAGTCCAGGTCTGGCTTCAAATTTGTTTTGCCGATGAGGCTGGCCTTGAACTTGTGATCCTCTTGCCTCCACCTCTTTAGAACTTAGCTCACCTGCACTCTTGGTTTTATTTGGTGCTGGGGGACGAAGACAGGCATTTATACAGTACCATCCTCAGAGCCAAGCACCTGACATCTTCACGAGTGCAGCTATGTTTGTTCACAAATGATCATGACATCTGGGCTTGTCAACTTTTGAAGTTCACTCTTAGAAAGAGGGGACAGGGCTGTCACCTCGATATCCAGCCATTCTCAGTCAGTCTTATGTAATCCTGCCCTGATTTCACATAGCCTTCTGTCCTGGAAGGGGCTAGAGTCCACCAACAAGTGGAGTACTAAGGGGAAGGAGGCTCCCTCTGTGCAGCCGTGAGGAAGCCGTCATCTATACTGGATAAAGACCTCTCAGCATGGCTGTTCTGTAAAGAAGGATGCTCTGTGAAGAAAGCCCAAGAAACTCGTTTCCCTGAGGGTGGGGAGTGACTTTTAGTGTCCCCTAGTTACTCCTTCCCTGAGAAAATTCTCCAAACGCCAGGGCTCTGTGCATGCTAGACAAGCCACCTGGGCCAGGTGCCCACCGCCAGCCACTCTGGCTTGTAATAGTTTATGATAGTTTGCCTGTTTTGAGGTAGGAAAGGACTACAAGCTGCCCTCTTTGGCTCAAGGCTGTTGATGAGACTTGTCTGTATTATAGGCACATTTCTTGTTCTGATCCTGCATGCTCTCCTCTCTGTGACCACACACGGCTTATGCTTTTCTCCCAGTGGTGTGGTGGAAATCTGGCTTGCTTCCATGGTTTTCTGTTTGGCTTTGGTTGTGCTCTTTTTTTTTTTCTTTAACGTTTTTAAGGACCGATAAAAGAAAAATCTTGCAAGCCAAGTGTCATAGCTCAAGACTATAATCTAAGCATTCTGGGAGGCTGAAGCAGGAAGATTGCTTCAAGTTTTGGGCTAGCCTATGCTATAATATGCTCAAACACCTGTCTCAAAAGAAAAATCCTTGTAGATATCTATTAACTGTCTAGCTATTGATGGTTTCACAAAGCTCCATTCCTCAGAGCACCATTGCTGAGTCACATGTATGAATATATTCATTTTCTTGTTTTATGTTTATGGGTGTTTTGCCTACATGTATGTCTGTGCACCATGCAGTGTCTGAAGAGGCTGGAAAAGATGGTGGATCCCCTGGAACTGGAGTTACAAGAGGTTGTAAGCTGTCATGTTGGGTGCTGGGAGTCCTCCGGAAGAGCAGTCAGTGCTCTTAACCATCTCTCCAGCCCCTTGTATGAATAGTTTACATTGTGATGTTTATCAAATTGCATTCCCCAAGGTCTCAAGAGGGGTCAGTCAGTACTATCTTTGCTAGTTTTATGGGAGAAAATCCAACTTCATTATGCCTTTGACGTGAAGTTGGTAAGCAAGTGTAGATAAGCATGCCGCCTCTGTTTTTGTTGGGAACTCAATTCATCAGTACCTGGTGAACAACCTTTCCGTGCCCTTTGCTCTCTCTAACCTTTGAACTCCTCATAGCACTTGGTCTGGACATGTGTCTCCAGTGTTTTCCACCTCAGCCAGTTACTTGTCTTTTAGTTTTGTTTATGGAACAACTGCAGGTTTAAATATAGTCTGTTTTTCCTCTTGCTTGTTGTTTGTGATTTGGCTAGTCCTGGAGGCAGTATGTGGCAAGCCCCAGGTTCAAGCTGGTGAGCGTGGGGTGCAGCAACAACTGGACCCCCAAGACAGCTCTCTGAGGCACAAGCAAAGAGACAGCAGAGGCAGCCAGAGCCAATGGTTGGCAGTATGCCTGGGGCGCTTCCTCCCGTTCTTTCCAGGTCTTTCTGGGGAGTTTAGGGTGGGTGCCAGTGAGAACAGTCTCTTCTCCAGGCCTGGGCCCAGACAGGAAGCTTGGGAGCCAGCCAGTGTTCACAGGGCAGAAGAGAAAGAAGTGAGGGGCCAGGAAGATGGCTCAGTGGGTAAAGGGAGTTACCGCCATCTCTTATGACTGAATTGTTTAGTCCTGGGGACACGCATGGTGGACACCATCCTCTGACTTACACTAAAGCATGTGTGAACTCTCCATCTCTCTCTCTCTCTCTCTCTCTCTCTCTCTCTCTCTCTCTCTCTCTCTCTCTCACACACACACACACACACACACACACAATTAAAAATGCAATTATTGGGCCTGGAGAGATGACTCAGTGATTAAGAGCACTGGCTGTTCTTCCAGAGGACCTGTGTTCAATTCCCAGCACCCACATGGCAGCTCACAACTGTCTACAACTCTACTTCCAGGGGATCTGACACCCTCACATAGACATACATGTGAGCAAAATACCAAAAAAGTAAAAATAAATAAATCTTATTTATTTATTTATTTTGAGACAAGGTTTCTGTGTGTAACAGGTCTGGCTGACCTGGAACTAGATCTGTAGACCAGGCTGACCTTGAACTCACAGAGATGCCTCTGCCTCCCAGTGCTTGAACTACAGGTGTTTGCTACCACCACCTAGCTAAATCATTTTTTTTTTAAATGCAATTGTCTACTTGGTCTGCCATTGCAACTGCCCTACAGATTAACAGAATCCAACACTAGAAATTACTTCTCAGTTCTGGAGCCTGGGAAGCCCCACATCAAGGAAGGAGCTAGCAGGGTAGGCCAGGAGGAATATCACATCTTGCTGTGTGAATACACAGATCTTGCTTGCTGTGTACATGGAGGTATGGACACTATCTCCTCTTGTTGTCCCCCATGACTTTTTATTATTTAATTTCCTAAGGTGGCATCCTACACATCCCAGGCTGGCCTTGAATTTCACATGTAAGGGAGGCCTGGTCTCCACATATCCTCATACCCAGGTATGGCTGTGAATTTAGGGCAACACAAGCTTCCAGTCCCTATCCATGCCCCAGGCTGTTTTCCGGGAGCCTAATCCAGGATTTATTACCCAGTGTGCAAGCATGTTGATGCAGTTTCCTTATCTGTTTGGTGGGGATGGAACAGGAATGGACCTCATGAACTAATAAATCAGTACCTATAAAATACTCAGGACGGACTGTAACCAGCTTCCAAGAAAATCTCAGCAGCTCTTGCTCCTCTCCCTGAGCATCAAGGTCAGGCTGTGACCCCTGAAGAATTTAGTCACAACAAGAGAGTGTCAGAGGAATGGCTCCATACTCGCTACCAAGTCTGATCTGAGTTCAATTCATGGGACCCACATGGGAAGGAAAGAGTTGAGTGCGGCACATTGTCCTCTAACTTCCACATATACACATATGCATGCAATCAATAAAAATTAATTTAAAAACTGATAGTGTGTGACTTCCAGGCCAGCTCACTAAAAACATTGCCATTGTCTCCCTTTTCTGAGTCACTTGCTGTGGAGATTTCTGTCCCACTGGGGCCCACAGCTGTTTAGCTAATGGCTCAGGCTTCTTATTGGCTAGCTCTCTCTTAATGATTAACCCATTTCTATTAATCTATGTATTTCCATTGGCTTACCGGAGAATGCTCGGTGTCCTATCTTCCTCGTAGCTACATGGCGTCTCTCTGGCCTCGCTTCCTGTGTTTCTCTTCCCAGCATCTTTTAAACATTGAGTGAGCTGTCTGGAAAGTGGCTCATGTAGCTCCAGTGAAGCCCTCAGATAAACTGGCCTACAATCCAGCCAATGTCTTCACCACCACAGACTCTTAGTGACCCTGAGGCAGAAACTCCAACTTAGCTAATCCGCCAAAACTATGATAGTCAATGGTTATTATGGGTTTTAGCGAAATTCAGGGATAATTTGTTAGGCAGAAAAAAGGCAATCCACAGATGGAGGTTGTGGGATGACAAGCCAAGGCTGAAATAGGAGACCACAAGGGCCAACCTAGGCTGTAAATGGAGACCTCACCTCAAACATAATTGAAGCCAGCACCTGTAATCACCAAGTTCCAGAAGCTGTGGCAGGAGAATTGTCACCAACTGGAGGTCAGCCTGTGTTATACAGTAAGATCCAAATCAGTGGGGGGGTTACACATTGAGGCCAGTTGTAGCTAAGTTGGTTGAGTGCTTGCCTAGTATGTGTGAGCCTTGGACTCTATCCCCAGCCCCACAGTAAGCCAGGTGTGGTAGTTCACACCTGTGATCACAGCACTCAGGAGTGGAGGCAGGAGGATCAAGAGTTCAAGGTGGGGGCTGGAGAGATGGCTCAGAGGTTAAGAACACTGGCTGCTCGTCCAGAGGTCCTGAGTTCAATTCCCAGCAACTACATGGTGGCTCACAACCATCTGTAATGAGATCTGGTGCCCTCTTCTGGCATGCTGGTATACATGCAGGTAGAACACTTTATACACAATAAATAAATAAATCTTGGGGAGTTGGCTGCTTGCCTTTAAAAAAAAAAAAATGAGGTCAAGGTCATCCTCAGCTCTACACTAAGTTCAAGTCCAGCCTGGGATGAGTCTGTCACAACAAACCCACAAGCATATCTTCATCCCACTCTGCTGAGCTCTGGTAGCCAGACTTGCTCCCTATCCAGGACAGTATGTTTGTGAAGAACTGTCAGGATCCCACCTTTGTGCTGTAGAGGGCTAAAGGATAATCACCCTGAAGTTTAGACTCTTGGCCCAGAGCTCTCTGCTCTACCTGTCATTTCACAGGTTAGCAAGCTGAAAGGAAGATGCTGAGGGCCTGCCCGAGGGCCAGAACTAACCACTGCTGTGAAGGATCCTAAACTTGACCTCAGCTGCCTTGGTCCTGGGCAGCCTCTTCGTTGCTCTCAAGGGCTCAGAGTGTGGCTCTGTCCCTTCTCACACTTCACAAAGCACTTTAACCCCCCTTTCCGGGCCCATCCGTCCACAGCCACCTCATATGCTCAGCCCCCAAGCGCCCTGAGATATAGTCCCTTTCTCCCTGCCTCCCTGCCTCCCTTCCTTTCTTCCTTTCTTCCTTTCTTCCTTCTTTCCTTTCTTTTTTATCGACACAGGGTTTCTCTGTAAGAGCCCTAGCTATCCTGGATCTAGCTCTGGATCCAGACTGGCTTCAAACTCACAGAGATCCAACAGTGTCTGCCTCCCAAATTCTGGGATTAAAGATGTTGCCACCATTCCTAGCCTGATAGTCCCTTTCTTTAAAGACTGTTGGTCCCATAAAAATGGCTGCACTCCATCTTGGCCCAAGGACAGAGAGTTCAAAACTGTCCTCAGTAAGTCATAACACCTAAAGGTCAAAGGTGTGGCTACAGTAAGGTGTTTGGCTGTTTTATTCTAAATAACAACAGAACTGGTCTGACTACTCCTGATCCTCAAGGCTAAGGAACAAGAAGTTGAATCTAAGAGTTCTTGGGACACTCTGGTCCTTTCTATGGCATGTGGGTCAGGCCCAGTGGACATCGTCCTGGCCCCTGGGACATTACATCATGCTCCAGAATCCATGGGCCTGATGCTGCCAACTGCTCTGACTTTAGCCACTAGATCAAATGACCATTGGTTTGATCCTGTGATTTGGGCTGATTCTTTACTGAAGATGACATCAAAGGCTATGGCTGAGACTTCAAGCCCTAGCAAAAGAGTCCCCTGCCTTCCTGCTCTTGTCCTAAAGAGGCAGAATGGACCCCCACACTCTTTGTGGGGGAGGGAAGGGCAGGTGGGAGCAGGCAGGCACCTGACACAGAGCTGTTCCGGGACATACTGTGATAAACCAGGAAAGCGGTCCAGCAAGTCGAAAACACGGGGAGATATGAAAGGGAAGATGAGGCGGTCTCCTCCCCCATGATACCACTATCCCCACAACTTCGTCATCTTGTACAGCTCCCCTGAAAATAGACCAGTGCGGACAAAAAGGGACCCTTGGGGATCCTTCCCAGCAGTTGTTCCATTTGGCAGGTGGAGTCACTGGGGGTGGGTGTGGCCTGCTGGGTATCACTTGGCAAGTCTTGGTCACAGAGAGTCAGAGACAAGGTTCCTGCCCTTGGCCAGGGTCTCCTATGACCCAAGAGGCCTCAAGCTCTCAGGTTTCTAAAAAGTCCCTTTTCTAGTGACAGTCCAAGGAGCACAGACTTGGGAGCTCAACAGGCCTGTTCCAGCTTTACCAGTACCAGTTGTGTACACATGGAGCTCCATATACCAGTCTGTGCCTCAGTTTCCTCTTCTGTAACAAGGAGACAACAAGCCTGTATACAGGCCTGTTAGTGCATGTCTGTAATCCCAGTCACGTGGAGACTAAGGCAGGAGGCGTCAAAAGTTGGAGACAAAAAGTCTATAGAGGGAGTTGAGACCAGCCCTCTCACCTTGGCAACACTGTATCTCAAAATAAAGTGGGGGAAAAAAAGATTGGCAACATGATTATTTAGGGGGTGGGTGGGAAAGTAGTAGGTTTCCACCACTGTGGAAACAGCCTCAGACTGAATTAGAAAACACTTGGTTACCCCCACAACAACCATGGCACTATTGCACTATTGTTTACATGTTGCCTAGTAGGTCAGTATTGCAGCTTGCAGAGTTCACAGTCAAGTAAAACTACTGATGTGTACAAAAAAAAAATTGAACCCAGCATAATTCCCAGCACGCACATTGGCAGAGTCATTTCATTGGTAAACTCACTGCCGCTGTGTTTGTCTGATGAGACTTGCACGAAATTGGACCTGTGGACGCTTCATCATGGATAGAGGGTCCAGGAGGTACCACTCTTCCAAGCATTACTGTCTGCAGCTGATGCTTGTAGGAGGGAGCCTTGCTGACAAGAAGGGACCCCAGTGGGAGAGGGAAGGAATGGGAGGTGAACATAACTAAAATCCATTATACAAATGCATGAAGTTGGCAAACAATTTTTTTTTTTTTTTTTTTTTTTTTTTTTTGAGACAGGGTTTCTCTGCGGCTTTGGAGGCTGGCCTGGAACTTGCTCTGTAGACCAGGCTGGCCTTAAACTCACAGAGATCTGCCTGCCTCTGCCTCCCGAGTGCTAGGATTAAAGGCATGCACCACCAATGCCCAGCAACAGCAAACCATTTTTAATAATTTATTTAATTCTATTTTGATATGCCTTGGTGTGAGGATATTAGAGCCCTTGGAACTTGAGTTACAGTTGTGAACTTTCACATGGGTGCTGGGAATTGAACCTGGCTCCTCTGGAAGGGCAAACAGTGCTCCTTTTTTGTTTTAATTTTATATACATTGGCATGTTGTCTGCATGTACATCTGGGTGAGGGTGTTGGGTCCCCTGGAAGTGGAGTTACAGACAGCTGTAAGCGCCATGTGGGTGCTGGGAATTGAAGTCAGGACCTCTGGTAAAGTAATCAATGCTCTTAACAGCTGAGCCATCTCTCCAGTCCTGACAAATAATTTTTTAAAACAGAGAAGGTTGCGGTACAGCTTGGTGGTAGAGTGTGCATGTTTAGCATGCACAAGGTCTTATGTTCATTCTCCAGTAATACATACACATGCACATACACATATATGCACACACACACACATACACAAACCAATGAATTAATTGAAGCTGGGCTTAATTACATGAGCTTATTTAATTGTTCTTCCTACGTTCATATGTTTGAAATCTTCATTAAAGAAAAAATAAGCCAGACATTGAATCCTGTGCCTGTAATCTCAGGACTTGGGGGGTAGAGGCAGACAGATCACATCTTTACCACCAGTCTGCCAAATTCCCTATCTACATGAGATCCAGCATTTAAAAACAAAACAAACAAAAGCTTGCATCAGCTATGGTGGCACATGCCTCTAATACCAGCACTTGAGAGGCAGAGACAGGCGGATCTCTGTGAGTTTGAGACCAGCCTGATCTACAGAAGAGATCTAGGCCAGCAAAGGCTACATTGTGAGACTCTGTCTGCCCTTAAAAACAGTCCTGGGCCCAACTCACCACAGATAATTCATATTGATCTCTTCACCTGCCAGTCCCGTGGCTCTCTAGTTTGTTCTAATGCCTGGTAGTGGTGTTGGATTATAATTTCATGGCGATGCCACTGGCTCTGTTACTTACTCCTGGTGGAGCTTGGCCATGACACTGCATGTCCCTGAGCCTCGACAGATGAGCGGGAGGCAGAGAAGGTGCTGCCCTCTGCCCCACCGAGTCACTCTGAAGGCTGAATGACGGGACGTGTGGAAAAGTCTCAGCACAACGGCCAGCCCATAATAAGCACTCAATACCTGCTCTAATAGAGGAGCACAGGTTTGAGAGTCAGGCTACCTTGAACGTGAACCAGGGCCTGGCTCTGCCATTTGTAGCTATGTGCCTTTGGCCACGTCAGCTAACTCTCAGAGCCTCACTTCCGGCTGGGAGAGGAAAAACACAGATCTCCTGAAGGACAGATGTGAGGATCGAATGACCAGACATGTTTTGCTGCCCAGTGCAGCCCACATGAGAATTTCCTCACCTCACCCCTTGACTTTCAACATCGCTGGCCTTACACGTGTCCACGCTGGAGGCCATCCCACTGCCCATTTGCTGGGGCTCTGCACCTGGCCTGCCCAGTGTGGCTGGAGAAAGTCAACAGGAACCTGCCTGGCTCCTCCCAGGTGACAAGCATGTCCAGGACACAGACAGCAGCAAGGCCCTTCCTTGTTCGCCACAGGGGCTAATCTAGACCCTCTCTTGCCACCTGCCACCTCAGCCCCAGAATGTTCCCTCTGTCTTTTTCCTCTCCCAGCCTGCATCTCAAAACTGAAATTCCCACTGTCAGACTCAGGCCTATCTCTACTTTCTCATCATTGTCTGAACTATCTTAGCTTTAAGTATCTTCTTAAAATATAAATTTCTGTTAAGTCACAATCTCTGGGAATCAGCTCTCTCCTTTCATAGCTCAGGTCTTGGTCCACAAGTCCAGTGATTTCTTGTGCCAGAGCCCTGCCATTGGCTCTTAAGTATCTTCTTGTTTGTTTGTTTTGAAATAGAGGCTTATCTCTGGTTAGCCTGGGGTTCACTATGTAGACCAGGCTAGTCTCAAACTCACAGAGATCCCCTTGCCTCTGCCTCCCGATGGCTGCCATTAAAGGCGCAGGCCATTGCCACCACTTCTACCGGGCCCCCTTTTTGTGTTTTGCTTTGTGAGATAGGATCTAATATACCCATGTTAGCCTTGGACTCACTGTGTAGCTGAGGATGACCTTGAATTTCTTTTTTAAAAAATATTTATCTTATTTCTAAAATTGAAGTTTTTATGCATATGGTTTGCCTGTCTGTATTCGGTGCGCCACACCTGTGCCCACAGAACCAAAAGAAGGCATAAGTTCCCTTGGGCCTGGTGTTACGGATGGTTGTGAGCCACCATGTAGGTGCTGGGAACCAAACCCAGGTCCTCTGAAAGGACAGCCAGTGCTCTTAACCACTGAGCCATCAGCCATATCACACCTCTCAAGTAGGCAAGAGTCAGGATGTCCCAGTTGGCACCAGGGACCTTTTTATAGCTCCCCTCAGCATTCCTCAGAGTGCTGGCTTCTTTGTCACACTGTCCCCTCATAGCTGTAAAATAACTGCCCACTTTCTCATGGTCCTATTCCAAATAAAAATGCAACTTTCTTCTTGCACTCATGTTTTTATCCTGGAGAAAGTTCTTAGTGTTAGTGAATGTTATTGTCACTGACATTGGCAATACCTGCACCATTAGACAGAAAGGAATGAGATTACCAGCATAGGCTTAAACCTCTTGTGATTATCCCGTGACAGGAGAAGGAACCGCTTTCTTGGAGCACCAGGCTGCTCATGCCTGAATAAACCAAGGTCCTGTGAACTGGGACGAATACCTCTTCTCAGTACTCATCTTCTCCCGCTTAGATGGCCCCGGAGTATCGACTTATCCCAAACACACCTCCATAGATGCCAGAAGCTCACACTGGACTGTGTCTCAGAGCCACTGGCTGGCTGTGTGACTTCACGCAGGTTACTTTGCCTCTCTGTGCCTGACCTGCCTGTTGGTTTAATGGGGATGTAATGGTTCTTGCACTGTAGATTGTTCAGGTGACAAAATGCAGCAAGGGGTGTGAGTCCTTAGCACCGTGCCTGACATGTAGCAGGGGCTCAGCAAATACTAGTCACCAGGATTTGGGGTTGAGCAGAACCACTACGTCTGAAAAAACTGACTTGTGTTCACACTGCAGCCCCGGCTGGCCTGAACTCACAGTAGTCCTCCTGCCTGAGTCACTAGGTCTGGATTTCTGTCCTGTGTAATCCAGTTGGGACTGGTCCCTCTTCCTCCTCACCTGCCCTTTCCTGAGGCTGGCCCCTCTGCTCTTGGGACCCCCTAAGGTTTTTTTTTTTGAAGGGGCTATTTATGGAGAATGGAACATAAGTCCTCATCACACATGCTAGACAAATGCTCTACCATTAAGTCATCCCCACTCTCCTTTTACCTTTAAAAGTATTTTTATTCTGTGTATGGGTGTTTTGCTTGCATGTATGTGTGTATACCATGTGCATCCAGAAAGAGGGCAGACTCCTTGGAACTGTGAGCAGCCATGTGGGCCCTGGGATTTGAACCTGGATCCCCTGAAAGAGTATCCAGTGCTCTTAATTGTTGAGCTGTCTCTCTAGCCCCTGCTTTTTTTGTTGTTGCTTTTGTTTTTGTTTTTCAAGACAGTGTGTAGCAACCCTGGCTGTCCTGGAACTTGCCGTAGACCAAGCTGGCCTCAAACTCACAGAGATCCACCTGCCTCTGCCTCCCAAGTGCTGAGATTAAAAAGCCTCCACCACCTGGCTTCTGTTTTTCCTTTTATTCTGAGACATGACATCACCATATAGCCCAGGATGGTCGTGAACTTTTAATCCTCCTGCCTCAGCCTCCTGAGTAGCTGGGAATATAGACCTGCAGATCACTAGATCTCAGCTCAGGGCTCTGATCACTGTTGTCTCAAGAGATCCACATGTTCCACAGTCTCTGGTTCTCCTGGGGCCCAAGAATGAACATATATGCAAAGCCCAGGGGAGCCTCCGGCAGACTCCCGAGTATAAGGGCACAGATTCAGAGGCAGAGCAGGGGATCTCACATTTGTCTTCTTTCTGAGCTATGAGCATCTCCGTGCAGGGAAAGCAAGTGAGCATGTGAATGCAGGTTGTCATCAGGCACCTAACCACTGAGCCACCCCACCAGCTCTCAAGAAAGACCCCCTTTTATAAAAAAGTTTTAATGTATTTAAGTGCTCTATCTGAATGTATGTCTTTATAATGGGTGTCAAAACCCAATCCAGATGATGTGAGCCACCATGTGGTGCTGGGAATTGAACTCAGGACCTCTGGAAGAACAGCCAGTACTCTTAACCTCTGAGCCATCTCTCTAGGCCCAAGAAAGTCCCTTTAGCATGAAGTACAGTAAATGGCTGAGGGATGTCAGGGTGAGCTTCCCAGAACCATCAAAATGCTTGGCTGGAGTCTGAGGCAAGGGAAAGGGCACACCGAGGGGCTGCCCAAGCCCTTATCTTGGAGCTGCTCAAGGATCCAGAAGGGGAACTGATTTAGGTTGGTAAGGAGCTCGACTGTCCATCCTTTGAATGCCTGGCAGCCTTCCTCCAGCTCCTACTCCCTCACTTTCACCTGACTGGGGGGGGGGGGGAAGCAGGAGGGGGTGGAGTGCGGGGTGGAGACCAACTTGTGCAGGAAACTAGGGTAGCTGGCCCTCCCCTGAACATGGCCCTGGACGATCTGTTCTTGTTTACGACCCCCATCCCAGGGGAACAGTGATTGCTCATCCCTGCATGTGATCTGAGAGGGCCAAATCTTTGGGGCCTGGAGGAAACTCAAGCCCAGCCAGCAGCAGCTTGGCATAGGAATGCTCAGCTGGTCCCCTCCTGGGCCTCATGTGACCAGAGGTACAGTTATAAATATCAGAGGGGCCTCAGCCCAAGACAGAAGTCAGACGCCCGGAGAAGACAAAGAGGATCGGAGAGGTGTGGGAGACAAAGGCAAGCCCCGCAGAGCTGCTTCGTGGGACAGAGGTGGGAGAGGCAGGCAGCCACATCTCAAAGCAATATGGATTATAAATCTAGCTTGATTCCGGATGGAAACGCCATGGAGAACCTGGAGAAGCAGCTGATCTGCCCCATCTGCCTGGAGATGTTTACCAAGCCTGTGGTCATCCTGCCCTGCCAGCACAACCTTTGCCGGAAATGTGCCAACGACATCTTTCAGGTCAGCACTGAGCTCGGCCCAGACATGGAAGCAGCGCCCCACCACTCCCCCAGGACGGCTTCTCAGATTCCCCTCCCTCTCAGACTAGGTCACTCGTGACCACTAGCTCCAATGTGAAGCCAAGCAGAGACCCCTGGGAAGGGGTAGAGATTGTGTAGGGGTGGAGGGGTGGGGTTGGGGGTTGGGGGCGGATAAGGGGAAGGAGGAGCTACCCCAGTCCTTCTTCACCCTGCCCACAGCTCCAGCTCTGCCTGGACAGCTCTGCCTGGCCGGCTCACTGTTGAGTCTCTAGAGTCAAATGCATTAGTGATGACGGGGGGGGGGGGGGGAGGAGGGGGTCAGGCCCCAGACAGGAGCCAGCTCCAGCATGGCAGGAGGCATAGAGTGTTGGAACGAGGGTGGCAAGAGGCACAGACACTGCAGCATCCTCAGAGGCTGTTTGCTCCTATACGAGGCCAGAAGGGACGCCATCTTCCTGAGGTGGGAAAGCGAATAGTTGTGGTGACTGCCCTGAAAGGTGGATTCAAGGGTCCCTAGTCACTACAGAAAATGGCCTTCAAAGTCAGACAGAGTTGTGTATACCAATAATTCCAGCGTTCAGGAAGCCGGGGCAGGAGGATTGCTGAGAGTCTGAAGCCAGTCTGGTTACCTAACCCTAGCTCAAAAACAAAACCGACAAACCAAAATCTATTCTTTCACAGTTTTCTTCAACAGTCCTCGGAGCTGGTGCTAATTCTAAGGCCTGTGATATCAGCGGTAAACTGAGGCATACAGAGAGTTGCTTGCCTAAAGTCACATGACTTGAATTCATGTTGGCTGATACTATTTAAAGGCTTCAACCAAGAAACTCCACCACGTGGGTGGGCTGGTTCTAAGTCAAGACTAGGCGCCTGTGTCCTTTGTTTTGGACGGTGTGTGTGTGTGGGGGGGGGTCACTGGGGAGAGGAGGACTGGAAACTGGAGAGGGAAGAAACTCCAGCCTCATCTTTGCCTTGTCTGTCTGCAGGCTGCAAATCCCTACTGGACCAACCGCAGTGGCTCAGTGTCCATGTCTGGAGGCCGTTTCCGCTGCCCCTCATGCCGACATGAGGTGATCATGGACCGACATGGGGTGTATGGCCTGCAGAGGAATCTCCTGGTGGAGAACATCATTGACATCTACAAGCAGGAGTGCTCCAGGTCAGTGAGCAGCTGAACAGCCCAGGCTCCCGCCCCAGCCACACCCCCCAGGAGACTATAGCCACGTTCACCAGTACAGAGAGCCATCACCCTCCAGCTCACACAGAACCTCAGCTCTTGAGTTCACTGGGTGTAGTAGGGATATGAAAGAGAGCCTGAGACCTGTGTGTGTGTGTGTGTGTGTGTGAGAGAGAGAGAGAGAGAGAGAGAGAGAGAGAGAGAGAGAGAGCACATGTTCTCTGAATTGCATCCTCAGAGTTGTTTGTGTTTTGAAGATGAAGCTTTGGCATGTAGCCCAAGCTGATATCAACATGAGATACTTTGGTTTCAGAATCCTAATATTAAAAAAATATTTTTATTCTATTTTTCTTATAATTATGCCTGTGCATTGTGTATGTGTGTGTGTGTATGTGCCTGGTGTCTGTGGAAGCCAAAAGAGGGTACTGGATCCCTGTATTAGTCAAGGTTCTCTAGAGGAATAGAATAAATATAAGCCCAGGATTCATTAGGATGGCATTTAGGCTGTAGTCCAGCTAGCTAGTCCAACAACAGAAGGTCCAAGAATTCAGTAGTTTTCAGCCCACAAGACTGGATGTCTCGCTTGGCCTTCAATATATGCTGGAATCTCTAATATATGCTGGCTCTAATGCCAATGCAAGAATGGACTTGCCAGTGAGAGCAAGAGCAAGCAGGTGAAGAGAAAGCTTCCTTCTTCCATGTCCTTTATGCTGGATTCCAGCAGAAGGTGTGGCCCAGGTTAAAGATGGATCTTCCCACTTCACACAAGATTTGGATTAAAAGTGTGTCTTCCCACTTAAAATGATTTAATTAAGAAAAAATTAAGAAAATGGGTATACCTAGCCACTTGGGTTTTAGTTAATTCCAGATGTAGCCAAGGTGACAAGATATTGCCATCACAGTCCCCCTGGCACTAGAACTGGAGTTACAGATGGCTATGAGCGGTCATGTGGGTGCTGGGACCCAAGCCCAGGTCCTCTGCAAGAGTAGTAAGCTCTCTTAATTGCCCACCTGTTCCTCCAGTCTCCACAGTGAATATTGCAAACATCTTTGTTATATTGGTCTCATGTAGCTAGAACGCAACACTACAAATGGACATTGTTGAGTCCCAGTCACAGTGGCATATGTCTGCAATCCTAGCAACTTGGGGGTCTGAGGCAGGAGGATCTCAGTTTCAAGGCTCACCTAGGCTACACTGCAAATGCAGTGCCTGCCTAGACCACTCAGCAGGAGTCTGATTCAAAGGAAAGTAAAATAATAAAAATAAGGGGCTGGAATAGGGCTCGATGATAGAACTCTTTCTAATACAAGGCCCTGTCCTGTCCCTCCCTCTGATAGGACATGCATATGAATTTTAAATTATTTGTATTATTTATTTTTATTAGTGTGTGGAGTAGGCACACACACCATGGTCCTTGTGTAGAGGTCAGAGGACAACTTTGTGGAATCCTTTCTCTCCTTCTGCCTTTACATGAATTCTAGGGATCAAACTCGGTTGCTAGCCTCATGTTGCAATGCAAGTACCCTTGTCTACAGAGCCATCTTGTTGGCCCACAGATGCCTATTTCTGAGACAATGATAATGATGGTGATGGTAATAACAATAATAATGCAATTTATAGTATACAATGTCAGCCCAAGGCTGTAGAGCCTGGAAGAGTATGTTTTATTTGGACTCTTTGAGGCTTTTCCCTGATAGGTGAATGACCACGACAGTTGCCCTTGACCAAGGTCTGGGAGAGCAGCAGGTGATACCAGGAAACCTGTATCACCACAGCCACAGTTCGAGGTCCCTGAACTCAAAGATGAAATAAAAAACAAAAACAAAGCCAGACTGGATAGGGACTCCTGGAGCAGGCAGGGAAGTCTGGGGTGTGACAGCCATGCAGGGCGCTGGGAGGTAAGACATTGACACTGATGGGGACAGTCACTATTTGAGACTTATGAGATGCTTACATGTTAGGGGCTGGGCATCAGAGGTAGTATAGACATGGCTGTTTATCCTAAGGAGGTGTAAGTTCTGTCTTGATTGGGTGGTAAGACCTTGCCTAAAAACCCCAGTGGATGCTGGGAAATGACCGATGTTGGAGAGGAGCGTACTAGGCACCCCAAGCAGAGAAAGCAATGAAGGGCAGAAGGAAGAAACTCTTGGGCCAGCAAGTTGTAAAGGTGCTTGCTGCCAAGCCTGTCAACCTGAGTTCTACCCTCAGGACCCACATGGTAGAAGGAGAGAATAAACTCCTTCAAGCTGTCCTCCGACCTCCATCATGTTCCATTTCCCCTCAACACACACACATAGTCAGTAAAGGCATTTTTAAAATTAAAAATGAAGAGAGCTTTGTGGGGCATAGGTCAAGGTTTGCACTGGGCTTCTAGACAGCTCTACCCCCACTATGTGCTGTTGGTATGGCTTAGGGTGTACATACTGTCCCCTTCTCTGAACCCTTACACACACTCAGGATGTGTTTACTCGTGTATTCTTTCTGCTTGCATTTCATTTCCATGGTCTCCACGCCAGGTACTGTATGTTATAGATACTGGGGAGAAAAACAAGCAGGCTTCCCAGCCTGGTTGAAGGCTATGGTCTGATAGATTAAATATAGACATAAGAGTTGCTATCAGAATAAGTTGCCCAGGCCCAGCAAACAAGAGCTTTGGGGCTATAATTAGAGCAAAGGTGTTCGCCTCCCCTGCCTGTGTGCTGGGCGACCTTGGGCAAGTCCGTTCATTTTCGGGGACTCTGCTGTCTCTTCCCTAGGGTCAGCATCTTCTGGTCTGACCCTAGAATTCCGGGATCCTCCCCAGGTCTCCTGTACCAACTCAGGCCAGCCCCAGTGCTGGAGTCTGAGTTTGGGGGTTTGGGAACAGGTTTGGTGTCATTAGCTTCCCTGATCTTAGGCTCCCAGGAGCTAAAACAAAGACTGTTTGGAGCAGGATGACACTCTGGGAGCTGACTCGTGGATGTGACGGCCTCCTGTGCTGGGAGTTAGCAAGAGACAGTTAGCAAGGGGACGAGGGGAGGGGAAGTCACTGACTTGTGACTCTTCTCCCTCACAGTCGGCCCCTGCAGAAAGGCAGCCACCCGATGTGCAAGGAGCATGAAGATGAGAAAATCAACATCTACTGCCTCACGTGTGAGGTGCCAACCTGCTCCCTGTGCAAGGTGTTCGGGGCACACCAGGCCTGTGAGGTAGCCCCCCTGCAAAACATCTTCCAGGGACAGAAGGTATTGACTACAGCGGCTGTGCCCAGATGATCCCCAGGGTGGATTTGACCCTTGTGGGTGTGCTGAGCCGACCTTTCAGGAATAGTCCCTCTGGAGGGACTTCCCAGGCCACAGGGACAGCAGCCGTTGCCTCCCTGGGGGAGGTGGCTGAGCTCATGGGTTATACTTAGAGCCATTTGAGAAGACCTGGGTGTGGCCACAGGGAAGAGGCCAGACCCTAGGGCCAGGCTGCCAGGCCCTTCCAGGTCATGGCTTTCCCTCCTGTGTACTCTGGGGTCCCAGACCTCTCCACCTGAGCCTCTCATCTAGCACAAGGCAGAGTGAAGGCTCTTCCCTGGGCCCTGGCAACCCCAGAACCCTGTCTATGTAGTAAGCTGTAACCCTTCCTAAACTCTCTGCTCTCCTCATGCCGCTTGGCTCTTGGGCTTTTCTCTTCTAGAACTTTTCAATACTATTCCTTTTCTCAGAAACTAGCACAGGCCTTTAAGGCTAGCACTCATGAGGCAGAAGCAGGGGGATCTCTATGAATTTGAGGTCAAATGGGTCTACATAGTAAGTTCTGGGCCAGCATAGTAAGACCCTGTCTCGAGAGAGAGAGAGAGAGAGAGA
Source organism: Phodopus roborovskii (assembly GCF_943737965.1). NCBI lineage: Eukaryota > Metazoa > Chordata > Mammalia > Rodentia > Cricetidae > Phodopus > Phodopus roborovskii. The sequence goes on from NW_026126645.1 coordinate 476,894, forward strand.
GAGAGAGAGAGAGAGAGAGAGAGAGAGAGAGAGAGAGAGAGAGAGGAAGAAAGAAAGGAAGAAGGAAGGAAGGAAGGAAGGAAGGGAGAAAAAAGGAAAAGACGAAGAAAAAGGAAGAAAGAACATTTGCCTTTTGTCCCTTTGTCAGTATCTTGCTGTTTTGGGTGTTCAGCTTCTCTCTCTGGGTCTCATCTGCCTGTAAAGGACACAGCATCTGTGTCAGTCTCTGCTTTAGACCTGAACCTTACCCTAGAAGGAGGGATAGCAATCCTACTAGTGACTCTATCAGAGAGGGGAGCTGGGATGACATATTGCTATGATGCCGAAAAGCAGCCTGCTCTGAATCTATTTCTGTCTCCTCTCACCCCCTGCCATCCAGACTGAGCTGAGTAACTGCATCTCCATGCTGGTAGCAGGGAATGACCGAGTGCAGACTATCATCTCACAGCTGGAGGACTCCTGCCGAGTGACCAAGGTGAGGGTTCTGAGTGGCCCTGTCTCTGGTGAGGCCAGGCGGACACCTCAAGCACAGCTGGTCTCTGGGGAAGGCCTGAGTTGTGAGTGCAGGTTGGGGTTTGGGGCCTGGGGTGCCCAGTACAGATGGCAGGAAAGGGGTACAGCCATTCGTCCACTCACTCGGCAAATAGTTTGTGAACACAGCAGCTGTGTCAGACTCCGCCCAAGGTCAAGCCTGACCCTGTTGGTCCCTGACTGCAGGGATCCACCAACTCCCTGAATGTCTCTAGCATCAGTCATTTTGCTGCAGAGCAAGGTTCCTGGACCTTTAAAAGTTCACACTTGACCCTATGGAAACTCAGGTTCTGATTCAGGGGATTGGAAATGAAATGGGATTCCCCACTTCTTTACTTATTATTACTATTATTTTTAATGTATAGGAGTGGTTTTTTTTTTTTTTTTTTTTGGTCTTGGTTTTGGTTTTTTGAGACAGGGTTTCTCTGTAGCTTTGGAGCCTGTCCTGGAACTCACCCTGCAGACTAGGCTGGCCTCGAACTCACAGAGATCTGTCTTCCTCTGCCTCCCTAGTGTGCTGACACCACCCAGCCAGCCAGGTGTTTTGCCAAGTGTGTGAGTGCCTGAGGAGGCCAGAAGAGGGAGCTGGATCCCCCAGAACTGGAGTTACAGGTGGTTGTGAGCCACCATGTGGGTGCTGGGAATTGAACGAGGGTCCTCTGGGAGAGCAGCCAGTGCTTGTAACCACTAAGCCATCTCCCCAGCCCTCTTTCTGTCTATCTGTCTGTCTTATTTTCTTTCTCCCTATCTTTGATTTGAGACAAGGTTTTGTGTAGAGCAGGATGACTTTGCGTTTATTATGTAATCTAGGTTGGCTTTGAACTCCTGATTCTCCTAGCTCTACCTTCCAAGTGCTGGGATTATAGCAATGTACCTGGCTGAAACTTTGCATTTCTAATGAGTTTTGGCAGGCTGTTGGTTCCACAGACTACAGAAGGCAGAGGTGATGTGATGCCACATCTGTAATATCAGCATTTGGGAGATGAAGGCAAGCAGAAGGCAAGGTCATCCTCCTACTCACAATGAGGTTGAGGCCAGTCTGGCCCACATGAAACTGTCAAAAACAAACAAAAAGAATAAGAAGAGGAGAAAGATAAAAGAAATGAAGGAAGCTTTCCCATTCCTGGAAGAGTATTCAAAATTCTGCTCTTCCTGGATGCAGTGGCACACACCTCTAATTCCAGCACTTGGGAGGCAGAGGCAGGTGGATCTCTGTGAGTTCAAGGCTAGCCTGATCTACAGAGTGAGTTCCAGGACAGCCAGGGGTACACAGTGAGAGCCTGTCTCCAAAAAGAAGAATAATCTGGTCTCTTCTTGAGGAAGGGTTGGAGCTGGTAAGGGGGGAGGACATCGTAACTGCAAAGTGGACAGCGTGTGGGAAGGGACAGCATTGTGGTCCCTTTAGTGGTTGTCCCATTCTGAAAAGTGCCACTGCCAACCCATCTACTTTTTTTTATTGAGACAAAGTCTCGCTGAGTTGCACCACCTTTGTGCAGGCGTGTTCTTCCCTTAGCTTTGCCTCCTGTGCGGTGAGGACTTGATAGTCTCTCTTCTCCACGCAGATGACTGGTTCTTGGGCCCTTCTGTCTCAAAAGTGGGTTGGGACCTCTTGAGATGAGACTGTAGGATTTCCGTCCTCAGGAAAACAGCCACCAGGTGAAGGAGGAGCTGAGCCAGAAGTTTGACACCCTCTACGCCATCTTGGATGAGAAGAAGAGCGAGTTGCTGCAGCGGATCACGCAGGAACAGGAGGAGAAGCTGGGTTTCATCGAGGCCCTGATCCTCCAGTACCGAGAGCAACTGGAAAAGTCCACCAAGCTTGTGGAAACAGCCATCCAGTCCCTGGATGAGCCTGGAGGGGCCACCTTCCTCTTGGTGAGTGGCACCTGGAAGGTCTGGGAGGATTTGAACTTTTCCTTAACCCTTCAACAGGTCTTTTAAATCTTGGTGAGATGCCAGGCATAGTAGCTCATGCCTGTAATCCTAACACTTGAGATGGTGAGACTCGGGAATTGCAAGTTGAAGGGAAACCAGGTAGAATGTTATCTCAGAATAAAACATGCCAGGGTAGGCTTGGTGGCTCATGACTTTGATCCTAGCACTTGTAAGACACAGGCAGAAGCAGAAGGAGACATGGGCAGAGGCAGGAGGATCTCTGTGAGTTTGAGGCTAGTCTGATCTATATAGGGAGCTCTAGGCCAACCAAGACTGCATAGTGAAACTCTGTCTCAAAATAAACAAACACATTAAAAAATAGATGGCCCTGTGGTTAAGAACATTCTTTGTGCTGCAGCATTGGGGAGTCAGAGGCAGGCTAATTTCTTTGAGTTTGAGGCCAGCCAGGTCTACAGAGCAAATTCCAGGACAGCCAATTACATCATAGAGAGACCGTGTCTCAAAAGATGAAAAGAAAAGGCATGAAAGGAAGGAAGGAAGGAAGGAAGGAAGGAAGGAAGGAAGGAAGGAAGGAAAGAAAGAAAGAAAGAAAGAAAGAAAGAAAGAAAGAACACTTTTTGTTCTTACAAAGGACCTGGATTCTGTTCCTAGCACCTACATGGTAGCTTACAACCAACCATCCATGATGCATGTACGTACATGTATGCAGGTACTCATACATACACATAAAACAAAAACAAACAGATCTTTTCAACAACAGCAAAACCCAAAGGTCTAGAGGGTTGATGACTCAGGGGTCACGAGTGATAACTGCTCTTTCAGAGGACTTGAGTTAGGTTCCCAGCACCCACGTCCGACAGTCACACCAACCTACAATTCCAGTCCCAGGGGAATCTGACACCCCTTTCTGGCCTCCAAAGGCTGCTGCACACGTGTGGTGCACATAAACTCACACAGGCACACATACATACAAAGGAAAAATTTTAAAACAAAGAACTACAGTACCCAAAACCCATGCTCTCAGCTTTTCTCCTGGGCCAGCTTCTCATTTGTCCAGACCATGGGTCTGAAAAGGAGGTCTGATTGACTCTCATCCAGGAGACTTCAGACATTGTGAGTGGCTTGGTCCCAGAACCCTGACTTCTTGCCACAACAGCGGAAGCAGATTGTGGGTGCATGCTGGCCAAGACCTGTGCTGACCAGAGACAGCGAGGAAATGTCCAAGTTCTGCCTAACAGGGCAGGAATCAAGTTACAACTGTACCATGGAACGGTACCTGAGTGTACACTCAGGAGGTCACTGTTTTATGTCTCCTAACCTCTGCTCTTTCTCCCCACAGAGTGCCAAGCAACTCATCAAGAGGTTAGTGTCTCTGGAACTGCCGCCCAAGTCCTTAGTTCCCAATGAATTCCGACACTTGCCCAGTGGGACACTGTGCATTAGTTCTTCAGGCCTTAGGGCTCATCCCCAGCTCATGTCCCCTACTTTCTTGAGTCATCCACTCTGCTTTACCCTGGAGAAGAAACATTCTCTACGTCTTCATCCCCTATCACTTCAGGGATGGACAACGGGGCTGGGACAGACCCGCACAGAGTGGAGGCTGAGCTGTCCCTTCCTGCATGGAGCCCTGGGACCTTACCCTGTCTTTCTCTTTCTCCCCTTAGTATTGTGGAAGCTTCCAAGGGCTGCCAGCTGGGGAAGACAGAGCAGGGCTTTGAAAACATGGACTACTTTACTCTGGATTTGGAACACATAGCAGAAGCCCTAAGGGCCATCGACTTTGGAACAGGTAAAGGACATGGTAACGCTACTTGCTCGCACACCTGCTTGACCTTTGAAGGCAGCAGTCCTCTGAGTCCTGATGGTAGGCAGATCCACTAAAAACACCAAATTTACACAGTCAGTTTCTGCAGGGTCTCTCCATAGAGCCCTGGCTGTCCTAGAATTCTTTAAGCAGACCAAGCTGGCCTGGAACTCACAGAGCTCTGCCTATGCCTCGCTGGGATTAAAGGTGTGTGCCACCATTTGTGGCTACACTGTCAAATTTGGGATGAATCTGGAGCCTAGCACAGTGCCTGCTACATAATTGTTGCTCAATAAATTATTTGCGAAGCCAGGCAGTGGTGGCGCATGCCTTTAATCCTAGCACCTGGGAGGTAGAGGCAGGCAGATATCTGTGAGTTCAAGGCCAGCCTGGTCTGCAAGTGCCAGGATAGGCTCCAAAGCTACAGAGAGAAACCCTGTCTCAAAAAAAAAAAAAAAAAAATTATTTGTGAATCCAAATCTAACTTCAAATCCCGATTCTGCCATTGTGTGCTATTTATGCTATCTGTGAGACTCTGGGTACCTCGGTGTCACCCTCTGCCATTGTGTGCTATTTATGCTATCTGTGAGACTCTGGGTACCTCGGTGTCTCCTGGGTGCTCTCCCACTGAGCCAGCTTTCTGCGCTTCTCTTGAGGTTTTTGATTTTTTGTTTTTGACTAAAAACTAAGGGCTGTTTGTTAGTTCAGGCTTGGAGTCTTAGAACCTGGGAAGTTGAGGCAGAAAGATGGTGAGTTGGAGCAGATTGTACTGTATAAACATAACACGTTGAAGGCCTGTACACCCTTCATAATCATGCTCTGCTTTGTAAATATGCTTGACAAATGCTGACTCTTATTCCCTAAGGCCTGGAAGTGGGGGCTAGGAAAGTTTGAAGGTCACATCCCAGGATGAGAAAGTGAGGACCCAGGTTGCACCTGGGGTTTGGGGGGACACTGTTCTGAGCAGAAACCCCCAGACCACCCCGAGACTGCCTCTCTGTGGACTGTGGACTGAGGCAAACAGCAAGATGCTGAGCAAGCTGACTTCAAAGGCCGAGCAAATTCCTTAAAGCCAAGGACTCTGATCAGGAAGGACAGGAGATGTTTGCCCAGCTTCTTCTTCGTAATGTGTGTGTTTCACTGACATGCACAGAACCCTAAATGTGCCTCCAGCATCCCTGAGGACACAGACACACCAGTGATGAAGGACTGTGATCTGGAGGGAGGAGGCAGGCGGCATGTGGGCTGGACTCTGTGATCTGGGGTCCTACAAGCCCAGTACCTCCTAGGTCCCTGCTGCTTCTAGTACTCAGCTGAGCCCAGGGCCAGTCTTCTAATAGTTGCTCTGAGAAGCCAATCCCATTTTAAAACAATTGGTCTTGTCACAGATGAGGATGAGGAGGAGTTTATTGAAGAGGAGGAGGATCAGCGAGAGGGCGTGTCCACAGAGGGGAAAGAAGGTAAGAACCTTTCTCTGCCTTTGCGCCACCAATGACAGGGGTGCCAGGCTACATATTCTCAGGGCGTGTTTAGCGTTTACTGTTATTTTGGTCCCTTTTTCTGTACATCTGAGGTATGCATGCATATATACATGTTTGCACATGTGTGTGATCAGGGGTGTCCATGAAGACGTCCAAGGCTGACATTGAGGGTCTTCTTGATCGCTCTCCACTATATTCCCTGAGGCAGGGTCTCTTAATTGAACCCAAAGTTCATGGATTTGCTAGTCTAGCTAGCCAAGTTGTCCAGGGGTCCCTTTTCCCGTCTTCTGGGCTCTGCAATCACAGGGACTACCACAGCCTTTCTTTGGGTGGGTGCTGGGGGTCTGAACTCTGGGACCCACCCACCAAGCCAATTCCCAGCTGCCGTCCCTTCCTCCTCTGCCACCTCCTCCTTTTTGTTAATGGCTGGCCTCAAAGGCATGTTGCCCTATACCCAGTTAGTGTTCAAGCCCAATTAATGGAGGCAAATTCCAATCCAGCTAAAGTAGCTAACTCTGAAGAATCTAAGACAGTGGTTCTCAGCCTGTGAGCCATGACCCCTTTCCGTGAAAAGGGAATCAAACGACCCTTTCACAGGGGTTGCCTAAAACCATCAGAAGATGCAGATATTTACATTATGATTCATTCATAACAGCAGCAAAATTGCAGTTATGAAATTTTTTATGGTTGGTGGTCACCACATGAGGAACGTGTTAGAGGTCATTGTATTAGGAAGGTTGAGAAGCCCTGCTCTAAGCCATCTGACAGCTAAATTCTAGTTTGGCTCTTAAGAAAGAGCAGGTTGGAGGTGGTGTTGTTACCATAGCTCTGGACTGGGTCCTCTTGAGTCTGTGTCTCACCATGAGCCTGTGTCTGACTTTCTCTTCCAGGACACCATTGAGGAGCTCAAGAAATAGCCACCCTCTGGATGCAGACTGGGGAGGATGGTGACAGGCCCATCTCAGGAGAGGGCTGGGGCTTGGGGCTCCTGGGGGGTGGGCACAGTGGGGAAGTGTGTCTTCTCTCTGCTCAGAGAGCAGGGACTAGAGTAGGACTCTCCAACGCTGTGTCCAGCAGCTGCTCAAACACGATTGGAAACATACTCTAAATGTCACAGGACACTTTTCTACTTTGGTGAAAAATGAAATATTTTGTATGTTTTTAAAATGTGATTTTTGTATATACCCTTCTATGTATGCCAAGTTGGTGCTTTTTGTATGAGAACTTTTGTATGATCACGCCTGGTCATTGTGTGACTGGCGATTGTCACAAAGAGGGAAGGAAGCAAAGCTAATAGAGTTGCCCACTTCCCTTCCTTGGTGGGAGGGCTGGGTCTCACTCAAAGGCCTAGAAAGGGGCAATGTACTGTATTTCAGTGCCCATCCCCAAACAAGGGGAGAGGACTGAGTTTGTGTTACATGTTGTTTTAATAAATGCACAACAGGCTGGGCCTGGGGGCAAATGCCCTTTAATCCCAGCACTCCAGAGGTAGAGGCAGTTGTATCTCTGAGTTCGAGGCTAGCCTGGTCTACATGGAAAATTCCAGACCAGCCAGGACTATACAGAGAGATACTGTCTCAAAAATAATAATGAAAAAGAATAAAAAATAAATAAATGCACAGTGCTTTTTTTTCATGTAACTAGAAAAGAGGTGTAATTTCATTTAACTTGAGTGTGTGTGTGTGTGTGTGTGTGTTGCTAGTGATGGAATTGAAGACCATGAAAATACTAGATGAAAACTCTTCCCTGATCTGCAGGAGGCCCCAGCCCTCCTTTACCCCGTTTTTGCTTGTGTTATTTTAGGAGAACAGAATTCAGCTTCGGCCAGTTTTTAATCCCTTTAACATGCCTCGTCCAATCTCAGAGAGCAGTGTAGACTCAGTTCGCCTACAAGCAAGCAGAACACAGGGTGCCACAAATACTGGAAACAATCTACCAAAAGAAAGCAAAGGCCAGACGGTGGTGGCACAAGCCTTTAATCCCAGTTCTTGGGAGGCAGAGGCAGGAGGATCTCTGTGAGTTCAAGGCCAGCCTGGCCTACAAGAGCTAGTTCCAGGACAGGTGCCAAAACTACAGAGAAACCCTATCTTGGAAGGAAGGAAGGAAGGAAGGAAGGAAGGAAGGAAGGAAGGAAGGAAGGAAGAAGCTGACATGGTAGCACAGTACTCTGGAGGGTGAGGCAGGTGGATCCCTGCCTGTAAATTCAAGGACAGCCAGGCCTATGTAAGCAGACCTGGCTTCAAAATAAACAAAAGCCAAAAAGCTGAGAGCTGGTGAAGGCGGGGCTTGGTGGAACACACCGGTGATGGTATTTGGGAAGTAGAAGCAGTAAGATTGTTCAAGGCCATCTTGTGATAGTCATGGTCATCTTGAAGCAAGTTTGGGGCCAGTCTGAGATCCTGTCTCATAAGGCAAACGGTGGCGAAGCTGGATGATAGGGCACACCTGTAATCTCAGCATTCAGAAGGCTCGGCAGGAAGGCTGCTAAGCACTTGAGACCACACTGGGCTACATGTCAAGGGTCAGTCCAGACAGGGATACATGGCAAGACATGATTTTGACAGAATCAGGCTAGGGAATACAGTTCTATTGATGGAATGTGTGTGCTAACATTTGTCAAGTCTTAGGCTCAAACCAAGTGTGGTGATACAAGCCTGTTATGCCAACACTTCTGGTATAGAGGCAGGGGAATCAGGAATTCAAGGCCAGTCTTAACTACAGAATGAGTTTGTTGGGGTTTTCTCCCCCTCTTTTCTTATTTATCTATTTATTTCTCTGTCTTAGGGTTTCTGTTGATGTGAAGAGACACCACAACTCTGTGTTTGTTTGTTTGTTGAGACAGGGTTTCTCTGTACTGCCTTGGCTGTCCTATAACTGACTCTGTAGACCAGGCTGGCCTCGAACTCAGATCCACCTGCCTCTGCCTCCTGAGTGCTGTGATTAAAGGCATGTGCCACCACTGCCCAGCTTTACAGCTAGGTTTTATGGAGGCATTTCCTCGGCTGAGGTTCTTTCCAGATGACTCTAGCTTGTGTCACAAAACCAGTATACCTCAGAGCCGCTTTGTGCCGATGCCAGCCTGTCTCTTCCATCACTCTGCATGCGTCATTACCCTGTCATTTTTACTGTCACACCCCTGGTTTTCTTTTTTAAGTATTTGTGTGTGGAGGGCAGAGGAGACTACAGTTCCACCAAATAAAGAAAATCAGTTTTGGGGCTAGGAAGATGGCTCAGCAGCACTTTCTGTTGTTGCAGGGGACCAGGCTTTGGTTCACAGCACCCACAGTGGCTAACAGCTGTCTCTAACTCCAGTTCCAGGGGATCTGATGCCCTCTTCTGACATACACACACACACACACACACCTACACTCCAAATAAAAATACTCAAATCTTTAATGAAGAAAAGAAAAATACCTTTACAGCTGAGGCCTTTTATTTTCACCTTTCACTCCATGACTTCACATGGAATGGGCTCCTGATAGCTCTCACAGTGCTCACTTGCTCACTGCGCTGGGTGGAGCCGGCTGGTGCTTCAGCAAGAGCCTGGAACCTTCTCTGTTGTTTGTTTTCCTTACCGTTTCAGGAAGTCATTTCAGATCAGGCTCAGTAGACACGTTCATTCTCTCAGAATCTGGTCCCCAATTTGCTTGTTTACAATGCTGCTAGCACTGGGGGCAGTGTTGACTCTGCCATGGCGACATTTGACCCATACGTGTTTGATGTCTGCAGTATGATTCTTCTTGTAAATGCAGGCACATATCATTTAAGAAGCTCAGTGAGTGCTATTAGGGCCTCCCTCTCTTTCACTGGGAGATACTTTGTCTGAAAAAATAAAAACAAAAAGGAAAGGACATGATGACTCCTAGCTATGGTGGAGGAGAAAGTTTATTGTAGATAAAAGGGAGAGCACAGTCAGAGCCAGGGACATCTGGGAGAGTCCCGTGTGGACCTGACTGCCTGAGCTGGGCCATGTGAGGAGAGCAGGAGGGGAAGGATGAGGGGAGAGAGGAACCAGGAGCAGCCGCAGGAGGCCAAAGGTCCAAACAGGGTGGGTAGCCAGAATGTCTGCATTATATAGGGAAGAGCCTCTGGGGGAAGGGCGGCCCAGCCCCTGGGCTGGAGAGTTCAGGTAGGAGGTGGGGTATAGGAGCCATGTCCTACACCAGGTAGGGACTGGGGAATGCTGGGAGAATGTGGCAGCCAGGTCTGCTTTAAATATGTTAAATAGACACCTCAGCCATTTGTCCTGGGTCTGAAACTTAACATTGTCAAATTACTGGAAGATGGCAGCTCTGGCCAAAAGCACTTAGCTTTCTTACAGTCTTTTTTATATTTTATTCACATTTTCTGGTGTGTGGTAGGGAGGGGAAGGCCATGCCTCAGCACATGAGGTCAGAGGAAAGCTTACTAGGAATCTGTTATCTCCTTCCACCATGTGGATACCAGGGATGGAGCGCAGGTCATCCGCTTTATCCAATGAATCTGCTTTACTGTCCTATTTTCAAGTATTCTCCTGCAGAAGACTTTAAAGCTTTTCAAGGCCAGAAAGAGAGAGGCGGGACATGGTGACCTTTGATCCCAGCACTGAAGACATTGTTGCAGACCGATTGAGAATCCAAGCCAGCCTGGGATCCACAGGGAGATTATGTCTCAAAAGTGGGTAAATAATTAGTCAATGAAGACAGATGCTCCCACCTCCTGAAAATCGCAACATATAACTGATGCACATCTTGTTTCCTCAACACCTCTCAATGTTCCTGACTAGAGAGCAGGCATTACTGTTTAATCTAGCCAACCTGAGGAAGCGAGGTTTACAGGAATGTGGGTGAAAGGTTACTTCCAGGTACCGAAATGACTGATAGCTGCATCACTAAAATCCTACTTCACCATGAGCGACAGATCAACCTGGAACATACAGCACGGTATTCTGTCCTCTCGGCGAGTTGGAGAGGGTCCTTCCCAGCAGGTCAGCTGATCTCTTTTAGGCAGATTCTTATCTAAGAGCATCTCCCTACTTATACAGTGGGCCTCACTACTTACATATGCTTGTGGGAGGAGAGAACTGAAGTCCTTTCCTGCCCCCCCCCAGGGTTTCTTTGTGTCACTCTGGCTGTCCTGGAACTCACTGTGTAGACCAGGCTGGCCTCAACTCACAAAGATGCACCTGCCTCTGCCTCCCGAGTGCTGGGACTAAAGGCGTGAGAAAGCACTGAGTTCTTTTCACCATTGACTCTCCAGCCCCCTTGTTGAAGTTTTAAATGCAATTTTTCGTTAGGTGAGTGAGTGTGTGCATGCGTGCAAGTGCATGTGTGTGTATGTGTGTGCAAGTGCTCATGCATGAGTGTGTGTGTTTTGGAATTGAACCCAGGACCCTAGGAATGCTAGCCAATCTCTCTATCACTGAACTACATCCTCAGCACAAACTCTTGCAAATAAATTAAAATCTTTTCTGAGCCAGGCAGTGGTGGCACACTCCCTTAATTCTAGCACTTGGAAGGCAGAGGCAAGCAGATCTCTGTGACTCCGAGGCCAGCCTGGTCTACACAGTGAAACCCTGTCTCCAAAAACAAACGAACAAAACCCTTTTTATGGGGATACAGGGAAAAGCTGACTTCAAATGCAGTTTCTCCCCATAAACTCTTCAAACACCAGATGCACACACTAGGCAAGAAATTAATTTTGCAGTGGATCACAGCAGGGTGTCCACAAATTCAATTCAATCTGTGTAGTCTTGGTCTTCAAGACAACCCCCTTCTCTTTTGATGCCAAGCACAAGCTCCAGGTTTGGGTACCATCAAGTTGCTAAGAACCCAGGGAAATACTAACACTTACGAATTAATCACAAAGGATATAGATAAGGGGCAGAGGGCAGGGCTTATGGGAAGGGGTGGAGACATGCTGTGCTCTCTCCAGGTACAGCAGCTTCCAGGAACCTTTCTGTGTTTGGCTTTAGGAAGCTTCTGGAACTCTGTCCTTGTGTGTGTGTGTTTTGTATTGGAGATGTCCTCCTGTAAACACAATTAAATCGCAACCCTGAGGATTTGAGACTGAAGTTAACAGCTGGGTGGGGACATCCAGCAAAGCCTGTCTGTGCAGTTTTCTCATTCCAGATACCACGAAGGGGCCCTCTGCTTGGTCAGGCCAGAGAATTCTTTTATGATCTGCTCCTAGATAGAAGGTGGGGAAGATCAGAATTTCTGTGGTTTCTTCAGATGGGAGGTCGAGGCAGGAGGCTCAGTAGCTCAATGTCACCCTCAGCAAATCCAAGATCTGCCTGGGCTACCTTGATCCAGTCTTAAAAACAAAACTGTATGATCTACCTAAGAAAGTGAGATTCTATTTCTTCTGCCTTCCTTGGGATGGAGTAGGTTGGGTGGGTGGGGCATTAGCCTGCAATCCCTCCCACCACTCAGGTGCTGAAATAGTCACAAGTTCCAAGCCACACTGGGTTATAGGCACCATCAGAAATGTGGATTTAAAACAAATCTTCTGAATGGGGCAGTTGTGGCACATGCCTTTAATTCCAGCACTTGGGAGGCAGAGGCAGGTGGATCTCTGTGAGTTCGAGACCAGTCTCATCTACAGAGTGAGTTCCAGGACAGCTAGGGCTGTTACACAGAGAAACCCTGTCTCAAAAAGCCAAAACCAAAACATTGAGAATTATGCCATGCTTTGCTTTGAGGAGAAAAAGAGAGCCATAACACACTGCCACAATTTTTCCACCTTACAATACAATAGTAACCTGTGGTTGCCCTATAAAAAGGCCATCAAACAGCACTTGCTGCCTCTCACCTTATTAGAACTAAGGCACTTAGCTAACACCTCAGTTTTTTTTTTTTTTTTTTTGAGACAGGGTCCAAGTAAATTGCCCAGCTAGCCTCAAACTTGAGATCCCTCTGCCCAAGGCTCCTTAATTCCTGCGGGTTTATTGTTGTGTTTTGAGCCAGGGCCTACAAGACTAAAGTACCCCAGGCTAACCCCCAGCTGACTATATAGCTAGAGATAACCTTGACCTTCTGATAGCTTTGTCCTTCCCCCTCTGCAGAGGTGAAATTACAAGCATGTGTGGTGCTATGGACAGAACTAAGGCTTCATGCATGCTAGGCAAGTATGGCCCTAGTCCTGCCCTGCCCAGTCCTGCCCCCATCGCCTTGAGGCAAAGTTTCTTACTCTAGCCTGGTCTACATGGCCATTATGAGGCCTATCCTTCCTTCTTTTCCCCAGTAGGCACTGGGGTTAGGATCCAAGGCTTTGTGAATGAATAGTCAGTCTATCAACGAGCTGCACCCCTAACGAGCTGCTAGTCCTGAAGACCTAGCAGATGAAGTGACCAAGTAGACAGGTCGCCAACTAGAAGGCACTGCGCAGGCCATAGGCCCCAAACCCCAGTATGCGCTGGCAACCACATTTGGCCCTTCTGCCATCTTCCAAGAATTTGTTGGGTTTCTGGGGTGTAAGGAAAGGCTGGCTGTAGTGTCGGTTATCCGCAGATAGCTTCAGTTAATGAGACAGGAAGGACACTGCTCTTTTTAGAGGTGGAGATGGAGCGGGTCACTCAGGATCCTCATCAGAGCTCAAGGCAGGAGGAACTGGTTCAGCCTTTCAAAGCGAAGCTTGGATCTGTAACTCTAACAGTAGCCGGTCCCGCCCCGCCCCGTCCCGCCCTGCGCAGCGCGCACCCCCACAGGGGTAGGCTGGTAGCCAAAGGTCAAGGGCACCCCAGCCCACACTCTAGGGAGTGAGTGTCACTCCCTAGAAAAGTAATGGATCAAGTTTCCTGGAAGTCCCTTTTCCTAGCTGGAAGTCCGACCCTAGCCTTAGGAGTCCCCTTTCGCTCTGCCAGTAGTCACTCCCTGCCCTTAGGCAACATTTTTCTCTCTCCCTGTCTGTCTCTTTGGCTTTTTCGAGACAGGTTTTTCTCTATATACCAAAGCCCTAGCAGTCCTGAAAGTTACTATGTAGACAAGGCTGGCCTCGAACTCACAGAGATCCGCTTGCCTCTGCCACCTCTCGGGAGTGCTGGGGTTAAAGGCGTAAGCAACCACCCGGCGGATTTTCTAGAAACCCAGACCCCAAGAGTTATCTATGAGATGCCCGTAAGAGTGGATGTTTTGGTCACCCAGTCCTAATTTAGCAACTTTGAGCAACTCTGAGCAAGTGCTTTGCTCCTGAAGCTTTCGGTATCGGGTCTCTGGCTCCTTAAGGCTCAGGGACGCAGGGGATCAGTGCTGGGGGCAGAGCCGCGATTCCTTTTGCAGCCGGTTACCCTACCCCCTCCCCGCGGGCTTTTGCACACGACGCGCGGCGGGCGGCTTCACACGGGGCGAGGGCCGGGGATAAAGCGGGCGGGCGCGGGGCGCAGCGGCGAGACTCAAGCGGAAGGTGAGTGCGCGCTGACATCGTCTGGCGCGCAACTTCGAGGACGCACGGCGGGAGGCGGCATGCCGTCCTTAGACAAGCAGAACCTGCTTGAGAGCACAAGCGGAGCCCGGTAAGTTCAAGCCCCGAGGGGCGGGAATCTGGGCTGCATCACACGCACCTCCTCTTTGGTCATCTTGGTTGTGGTTGGTCCGGCCGGGGGCTTGAACCTGGGATCCCGCCAGAGGGATGGGTTGAGGCAAGGGAAAGAGGAAATTGGCTGTGGCCTCGTAGCCCTGGGGATCACCTGTCTCAACTGGCCAAGCACACAGATTCTGAACGCTGCCTGCGCTCCAGTGGGACACAGTCGGGTGCCTTTTAACCCCGCCTTCACTCCAGCCCTTTGATCCCTAGCAGCCTTGAGGTGGGGAGGCCCTCTGCCCTCGGGTGCGGGTGCGCTGCGCTATGTTCCATGCTGCACACTCTTGAGCCAGAACTCTGCTCTTTCTCTGCGCTCCACTGGACGGCCTGCCCTTTGGCTAGTTCCCAAAGACTCTCCTCTAGGCCTGGGAACAGAGGAGGAGGGAACAGTTTAGAACAAGATTCCAAGACTCACTTCCCCAGCATCCCCCTGTAACATTGGCTTCTTACCTCTGACCACCTACCGGCACAGTGCTTAACTTGCTTTGGAAACACAGGGCCAGCATTGCTCCCAGAGACTGGCTCCATGCTCCCACCTCCCAGCTGAGCATTTTCTTTCCTTCCTCCCACCTCCAGGTCATTTTTAGGATCGCTGTGGAAAAGTGAAGCTGCTTGGACCCCTCCTGTGGACCTGCCTGCTGTTGAGCTGGCTGTCCAGAGCAACCATTATTGCCATGCCCAGAAGGATTCCACTAGTCACCTTGACTCCAAGAGGCAGAAGGCCCGGCGCAAGCTCTATGTGGCCTCTGCCATCTGCCTGGTGTTCATGATCGGAGAAATCATTGGTAAGGCCATGTGTGTGTGTGAGTTAAGTGAAGTTGGTGCTTTGATAGGTTGAATGCTCCCATTAATGCTGCTGGCCCTTAATGACTATCCGTGTTTTATTGGCTAGTTTCTTTGGGGGGGGGGTAGGGTCTCACTAAGCAGCCTTGGCTAGCCTGGAACTCTGCTCCTAGAGTGATGGGATTAAAGGGTGTGTGACACCACACCCATCAATGTTTACTTGTTTATTGGCTTTTTGAGACTGGGCTTTTCTGTATATCTATGGCTGTTGTAGATCTGCCTGCCTCTGGTTCCTAAGTGCTATCACCACCACTGGGCAAATGTTTTTAAGTCTGTACGTTGGTTGCAGTCTTGGCTCTGCAGTTAAGAACAAACACTGATTGTTCTTGCAGAGAGCCTGGACTTGATTTCCAGCACCTACAAGGTGTACAAGGTGGCTGACAATTACCTGTTACTCTAGTCCCAGGGGATCAGATGTCCTCTTGTGGCTTCTGTGGGCACCAGGCATATGGTGTACATCCATACGTGTAGGCAAAACACACGCACATAAGTTAAAAATAAAAATAAGAGCACTTACTGAGCTCCTGCTTCGATTTCCTAGCTCAAACTGAACTTGATCTTCTTTCTCCCTCTTTTTCAAGGCAGGATTTCTCTGTAGTCCTGCCTGTCCTGGAACTTGTAGACCAGGCTGGCCTCAAACTCAGAGGTCTGCTTGTCCCAAGTGCTGGGATTTAAAGGCGTGGGCTGCCACTGCCTGAACTTGATTTGCACACTCAACTCTGTAAGAAAATGTCAACTCCTTAGTGGAGAAATCGAGGCTCATTGTGGCGGTCATGTGCTCACATTGTACAACTGATTGGTGCAGAGACCTTGAGCCCACTGTCTTCCTAGGCTTTGGTCTCCCTGCTGTGCAGGGTTGGGGGCGGGGTTAACTCTTTGGGGGAACTTCACCCCTGGCTCTCACTTTTGTAGGTGGGTACCTGGCACACAGCCTGGCCATTATGACTGATGCAGCCCACCTGCTCACCGATTTTGCCAGCATGCTCATTAGCCTCTTCTCCCTCTGGGTGTCTTCCCGACCGGCCACCAAAACCATGAATTTTGGCTGGCAACGAGCTGGTAAGGATCCTTGTGGGCCACCAATGGGGTGATCAAGAAAGCAAACACCCATTAGGATAGATAGGGTTTTTAGCATTTCTAGTAGTCTAGGCTGGCCTTGAATGTACTAAGCAACCAACCAAGGCTGCCCTTGAAATCCCTCATCATGTCTCCACCTCCCAAGTCCTGGAATTTCAGGTGCATCACACCCAGCTAGTTTTGGGGGATTTTTGTTTTTTGTTTTGTTTTACAGGGTCTTGATTCACTGTGTAATTCAGATACAGTTACAGCCTCCCAAGGACTGGAATTAAGGCCTGTGCCATCCATTACAGGAATGCCAGGAGTTAAGCCAAAAAAACAGCTTCTGTGGAGAAGGGAGTTGTCTGTCTTGGCCTCTGCCCCCTGGGAACTCCCAATCTGATGGGACAGACTTGGTGCCAGTTATCTGGGAGCTACTTGTTAATGGAGAAGTAGTGGCTCAGAACTAATGACAAAAGCCTTGCCTGTCACTGTGGGTCAGCTTTGGGATAGGGAAGTAAACACTCCCTGAAGCTGTTAGTTCCCTTCCTGGTGGTACTGTCCTCACTGTCCTCTAGGGAGAGGTGGCTCAGTGTCCTCAGCCTCCGTTTGTCAGTCACAAAACAAGGAGCTGGAGGTGGCTGGCAGTTAGCACTGCTGGCTGCACTATAGCCCCTGCTCGGGGGAGTTTGGGCCCTCTCCTGTTACCTTAATTAAAGCCGGTAGTGACCCCACCTTTATTTGGATGGGGAAATTAGGCATATGCTCTTAATCCCAACACAAGGGAGGTAGAGGCAGGTGAACCTCTCCGAGTTCAAGGCTAGCCTGATTTATATAATGAGACCACAAGAAAAGGGAGCTTATCAACTCCGGCAGCCCTCTTGTCTTAGCAGCTCACACTGTAGGATTAGAGATAGAGGTGCCCATCAGGCTGGCTAGAATACACACATATACATATATGTGTCAGTTTCTTTCCACATAAAGCAAACAGGGTTGAGTTGGATGACTTTCTAAATATGAGTTCTCATATATGAGTTGCAGGAAGAGGCATGTCTTCAGCAAACGCCAAAGACACCCAGGCTCTGACTTTACTGCAGGGAGGGGCTAACATGGAGGGAGGAGTAGGCCTTGCTCCCTTAGGGCCCAGGCTAAGGTTGTTCTTGTTGTTGGGCTCTTATCTAGAGATCCTTGGAGCCTTGGTGTCTGTGCTGTCCATCTGGGTGGTGACTGGGGTACTGGTGTACCTGGCTGTGCAGCGCCTGATTTCTGGAGACTATGAGATCAAAGGGGATACCATGCTGATCACGTCCGGCTGCGCCGTGGCTGTGAACATCATGTGAGTGTGGCCCAATTCCCTGTAATTGACCCCTACCTCCCCATATTGCAAACCTGTCAGCTCCCAGGGAAAGGAGCCCATGCTTTCCTTCCAGCACAGAATCTCACTCACGGCCTGAACTCTGGTACCTGGTATGCATGGGTCCTGCCAAGGACATGGGAGGTTATAGATACACACCCCCGCCATCTCAACGCGACCCCCCCCCCATATTACATGTCCACAGCAAAGGGGATGCATCTGGCTCATGCTGGACCAAAGGCCAAGTCAGGTTGGCATGGCTGAAACTGGTCTTAGTAAAAGAGGGGGCTGGGTAGAGAGAACATAGGTTCGGGCCTTGTGTCCCCTTTGCTCATTTGTCTTAGGTTCCCTTCCTGTGACATGATGGGATGATGAACCAGATGAATCAGTGCCCCCTTGCTCTGAAATTCCACCCTGGGGTATTGTGCCTAGTCAGCCTTCCATTGTGGGCAGAGCTCTTTGCCCTGTGGCTGTGAGCCAAGGTTGTAGAGCTAGATTCCTGGTCCCAAGAGGGTCACCGTGTGCTGGGGACTTCAGAATTTCACCCTCAGGGAGGCCAGCCCTAATGGGTAGACTGTGCCTGGCTGACTTAACCTTTGCTACCTCATTGAGCCTTGTCTGTTTCCATAGAATGGGGTAGACTGTGCCTGGCTGACTTGAAACCTTTGCGTCCTCGTTGAGCTTTGTCTGTTTCCATAGAATGGGGCTGGTCCTTCATCAGTCTGGACATGGGCACAGCCATGGGCATGGGCACAGCCATGGACAGGGGCACAGCCATGGACAGGGGCACAGCCATGGTGAGCAAAGCCGTGAAGACAGCCAAGAGCAGCAGGAGAACCCCAGTGTCCGAGCAGCTTTCATCCATGTGATTGGGGACCTTCTGCAGAGTTTGGGTGTCCTGGTGGCTGCCTACATTATATACTTCAAGGTCAGAGCTGGGCACAGAGAGGGAGGTGGTACGTACCTGGGGCTCCTCTGCACAGGGCTTTAGTCCCCGTGCTAGGCCCCCTCTAGCTTGGGATAAGAGGGTAGAAAAAGGGAAGGAATGTTTATTTAATACTGACCAAGTGTTGGCACCTTTTACTTCTACAGCAAGCCTGAGAGGTAGGCAATTGTGCTTTATGCCATTCAGAAAGGTTCTGTTACTTGTACAGTTTCACATAAACAAGATTTAAGCCCATGACTGTGTTGCTGAGGCCCAGGCATTGCCTGTCACACAGAGGCAGTGGGATGTAAAATGAGCCACGAGTGTGGCTGACTTTGTGTGATGAATGAATTGCTTGGTCCCATGGAATCTCAGTTTCCCCTATAAAATGGGAGTGGTGAATCAAATACCGATAAGCTTTATTAGCCCCGTCGGTGTCTCAGCTCTTTAGGAAGAGATGTATGTGTCCTGAGGTCATCTGGATGGAGAATAGAATAGAAAATTGGAAAAGACAAAGCCAGGGCAAGTCCTTTGCTCACCCTGAAAAGAGAGACCCTCCCTGATACTGAACTGATAGAAGGGAAAAGCGTAGACCGAAGTGGATGGATGCTGCTGAGCCCCATGTCTGTCTTTTCCTGCAGCCTGAGTATAAGTACGTGGACCCCATCTGCACTTTCCTCTTCTCCATGTTGGTCTTGGGCACAACGTTAACCATCCTAAGAGATGTGATCTTGGTTCTCATGGAAGGTAACTAGGGCTTTTGGGGTGGGGGTGTATGAAGATGTCTATGTTCATGTTTCCTGTAGAAACTCAAGGTTGATAGTGAGGTGTCTCCTTCACCCTAATGTTTTGCTTTTTTTTTTTTTTTTTTTTGAGACAGGGTTTCTGTCTCAATAGCTCTGGCTGTCCTGGAACTCAATCTGTAGACCAGGCTGTCCTTAAACTCACAAAGATCCACCTGCCTCTGCCTCCAAATGCTGTGATTAAAGGCGTGTGCCACCACCACTCAACCATCACCCTAATTTTTGTTTTGTTTTGAGACAGGGTCTCTAGGTATAACCCTGGCTGTCTTGGAACTAGCTCTGTAGACCAGGCTAGCCTTGAACTCACAGAAATCTGCTGGCATTAAAGACATCATATATGTGCTGCCACCACCCAGCTAGCCCTTATTTATTTTTTTAATAACTTATTAATTAAGATCTCTTACTGAAGCCGGGCGGTGGTAGGGCATGCCTTTAATCCCAGCACTCAGGATGCAGAGGCAGGCAGATCTCTTGAGTTCGAGACCAGTCTGGTCTACAAAAGCAAGTTCCAGGACAGCCTCCAAAATCAGAGCAACCCTGTTTCAAAGGAAGGAAGGAAGGAAGTAGAAATCAGGGGTTAAAAAAGATCTCTTACTGAACTTAGAGCTGTCTAGTTTCTTAAGCTGGCTGGCCACAAAAGCCACCAGGGACTGCTTGTCCTCCATCCCCACCCAACTTCAGGGTTACTGGAAAGGACAGTAGTCTTTTTGTTTTTCTCGTGGGTGCTGGGTCTTCACTTTACCCATTGAGCCCAGATCTTCCCAGATCTGGGACTCTCTAAGTAGCCTAAGCTGGCTGGCCCAAGGCATCTGCCCATCTCTGCCTTCCCTGTCTGGGATTACAAGTGTGTACTACCCTGCATGCATGTTTAGTGAATTCTGGGGTATCTAACAGGCCTCTAACATGGTTAGCAGCTGAATATCTCCCCAGCCAGACTTTGGGGGTCTCTCAGCCTGTAGTTCACAAAGTCTAATCTACCTGTGGATGTTTGGAGAGGACCACTGCACTAGGGTGCAAGCCCGGTTCTTCAGAGCTCTGAGTTGATCAGATATGCCAGTTCCTCCACAGGTCCCAGCCAGTGCTTGCCCTCCCCCTAGGCCCAGGGCTGCCGCCTCCCTTGCATTGAGGGTGTGTGTTGACCCTGGCTGGTCACGTGGCTGGGCGGCCTTGGTAACACCTGGAGCTCCACCCCCACCCCTAGTCATCAGGTGACTTTCCCCAGGAAGATAGGGATTTGGTTCCAGTGTTTGGGTTGTTTTTGTTTTTTGTTTGGGGGAAGGGGCGGGGCTTAAAGTAGGGTCTCTTTTTGTAGCCTTGACTGGCCTGGAACTTGACCGACCAGTTTGACCTCAAAGTCTTGCCTCCTAAGTGTGGAGTTAAAAGCATGCACCACCACACCTAGGAACTCTTCTTAATTTTATTTTTGAGACAAGTTCTCCAAGTTCTCACTATGTAGACCAGACTGCACCAAAAGCACAGAAAACTGTCTGCCTCTGCCTTCGTAGGATCAAAGGGTGCTGGGAACTAAACCTTGATCCTCTGGAAGAGAGCAAGTGCTCCCAGCTGGCTCTCTAATCCCCTCTTGCTTTTTTTGTTTGTTTTTGTTTTTATTTTTGTTAACACACTGTTTTGTTTCCTTTTTTTTTTTTAAAGATTTATTATGTATACAGTGTTCTGCCTGCAGGCCAGAAGAGGTCACCAGATCTCATTACAGATGGTTGTGAGCCACCTTGTGGGTGCTGGGAATTGAACTCAGGACCTCTGGAAGAGCAGCCAATGCTCTTAATCTTTGAGCCAGATCTTTAATCCCTTGTTGTTTGAGACAGGTCTCTATATGCAGCTCAGACTCCCAAATGTTGGAAGTGAAGATGTGCACCACCATAGTTGCTGAGTGAATCCACACCAGCTTAGTCCTTTACCACAGGTCTCAGGTCCTACACTCTGTTCCTTCTGTAGCTGGTGAATGGTGTCTGGAACTACCTGTAATCCACAGACCTGTCTCACACTTTAGGCCTTGGGACTTAGGCCCAAGCCATGGCTTTCTGGAGGGTCAGGAACAGTTGGAAGAGAGTGGGGTGCTAGCCCGGGCTTGGCAGGAATATTTAGCTTCAAAGCTATCCTCAAAAGGCCTGGTGGGGCCATACTTGTAATCCCAGCAGAATTTGGGGGAACATAGCAAGACTGTGTAAAACAAATAGACATTGACCATATGTATAGCTGTGAGCACAACAGACTCACGCAATAGACAGATTCGTGAGATCATTCTAGTTGATGAGGGATGGGAACCATACGGAACGGAACCTGCTGGCCAAGAAGACCCTCTAAGTAGATGGCCCTGGAGGAATGGGGTGGGGTGAGAGGGTAGGGTCCTTTACCGTTGTGCTTGCTGCCCCCAGGGACTCCCAAAGGTGTGGACTTCACAGCTGTGAAGAATCTCCTGCTGTCTGTGGATGGGGTGGAAACCTTGCATAGCCTGCACATCTGGGCGCTGACAGTGGCCCAGCCGATGCTGTCTGTCCACATAGCTATCGGTGAGTTATGGTAAAGAGAAGTGGCCAGAGACCTGAGGCCATTCCTGAGGGTTTGCCAAGCTCTGGCCATGTGCTGAACATTGAAATGCCCTCTGATCCTTCCCACTGCATTTATGGATGAAGACAACAGGTTTTGCTTGGGGTGGTCTGATCACTTGTACAGGGGCAAGGGGGTGAGTAGATGGGAGAGACAGATTCTAGTGTAAGACCCTCAGAATGAGGAGTCTTCCAGGTTCGGTCGATACCCCAAGAACTCAATGTCCAGTCCAGTTGCTGTAAAACGCAAGACGCTTTAATGAACAGGAAACGTTTGCTCCTCCAGCACGCAGGCTAGGGAGAAGCCCCCTCCCCTGGGCCCAGGTGTTTTTAAAGGCAAACCCACAAGCTTAGGGAGGGGGTGGGACCCTCTGTCCATTGAGTACGTGACCCTTGGAGGCTGGATGGTCTGCTATTAGGGTCAGCAGACCTTAGGGCCTCAGGTGTGCTAATTAATCTTGTCTGGGCAAACCAGAGTTACAGCTATCTCTTGACCCTATTTACCACCTGTTGACTCACAGGAAAGGAGGGGCAGTGTGAATTCTTCTTATCTCAGGGCCTTGTGAGAGGAAGCTAGCACATTCCAAGGAACAGATATTGGTTTCTAGGTTAGTCCATCATTAACATTACTTTTTAGGTCTTTCACTAGCTGTAAGGTTTTTCTTGCTCTCGGGCTTGCCTGGTACAGGATAGCCGGTGGCATTTCTTGTCTCCTAGTCAATACCCCATGTTTCTCTCTTCCCAGCTCAGAATGCTGACCCCCAGGCTGTGCTGAAGGTGGCTAGGGACCGCCTCCAGGGGAAGTTCAATTTCCACATCATGACCATCCAAATTGAGAACTACTCTGAGGACATGAAAGACTGCCAGAAGTGCCAAGTCCCCTCAGATTGACTGTCTGGCTAGACGCCGTTGGAGGCATGGCCAGGATCTGTGGGTGGCACATGGAATGTTCAGCCAGGACTCCAGGTTCAAGGCACAGCCTCGTCCACACCAGTGGGACTCTCCATGGCTTCCTGTGAGCCCACACGAGGCGGATGAGGCAGATGAGGCCATACTTCTCCAGAGATGTTTGGGCTGGACCTTCAACTGATGCCATCCTCACATCACAGCTGATGGCACTGAGGCACAGAAGGGGACTCTGGAGTCGCCTGTACTATCCAGGGTCTTGAACAAAAAAAAAAAAAAAAAAAAAAAAAAATGAACAAGACACACATTACCAGGAAGTTGGTTGGCTCCCTTTCTCATGGTCAGTTTCTTTGATAAAAGAATTTTGAATCGGACTCAGAAGGATGCTTCAAAGACCATTTTTATTAGAATTTGGGAGAAAAAAGCACACAGGACAGGCAAGCTGTAACTCGGCAGCTGCAGAGAGGGTTAGGGTTGAGTTAGGGTTGGCAGTGGAATTGTGTAAACAGCTGAGTGGCTGTAATGGGGAAGGGACTAGAGAGACGGAAGCACAGCATGCTCAGGGTTTTGGTCAGTTCCCAAAGACTAAACAGGAGCTGGACAGAAGCCTGTGGGTAGAAAGCTGCCTAGGTTTGGGTGGCGCTGCACCTCGTGCTTAGTGGGAGGCAGAAACAGGACCCCCTGGGGCTTGCTGGGTTTGGTGAGAGACCCTACATCAAAGAAGTTGCAGAGCAATGGAGGATGTGGTCTCTGAACTCTCTCTCTCTCTCTCTCTCTCTCTCTCTCTCACACACACACACACACACACACACACACACACACACACACGAAATAAAAAGGGGGAAATCATGCTTTTGAGTTAGAATCTGGGAAAACAGGGTAACTTAGCAGTTGAGGTCTATGACTGTCCTGTATGTGGGGGTGGGCAGAGAGCCTTAAGTACCTATTTAGGGGCTATTTCTTCCTTTCTCTTTCTTAGCACATCTTTGGGTGACTGTCAGGCCCAAGTGAACGAACTCTTTGTGTGGTGGTCAGAGAACAACCCTGGAAATGATCCCTTTACCTTTATATGAATTCCTGGGATCCATGACAGGTCGTCAGGCCTGAGCTACTCTTGAGGAGGGGACAGCGGTATATAATCTAGTCTTTGGAGCAGGTTAGAATGTCCTCTCTTCACCCAGGGCGGGGGTATAATTTGCTTCTAGGAGACTGGCCTCAAGGGGGAGCCCTCCCTGGCTTGCTTTTCCCCAGATGGTCCCCATCAACTACCTCAGGAACCTGTAGTGATTGGGAGCCCCTGCCTCTGGCCATAGGCTTACCAAAGCCATGGTGACTTTCTTCATACAAATCACCCTTAGACTTGGGTCCAAAGGGCACCTGAGGCTTCTCTGTGTCATGGTCACTTTGGCTGTGGGCCCCATGTAACTTCCTGGGGGAGGAGGCCTCTTAGTAAGGAAGAGCCTGGATGGTTCTTCCTTCCTGGTATCCCAGCCCAGGAAAATGTCAGTGTAACCATGGCCTTGACACAGGTGACAGGGACAGATTCAAGTTGGGACCTTTGGGGACAAGGCCACCTTCCTTGGCCTGATACTATCCCAGGAGATTGTACACGGAGCTCTGCTGCCTGGATGATGTCCTTAGAACCTAGGGGTGAGGATGTATCCAGGGGCCAGGAAGGTGGAAAATTGTAACTGGCTTGTGGTTATAAGATGCAAGAAGAGAAACTTGTCCCCTCTCAGAGGTGACAAGCCTATAGGAAGCCCTGGGCCAATGTGTCCATCTGCTGTAGGCCAGTCCTTAAAGGCTGTCACTTCCCCGGGCATGTGACTCTTGGAGACCAGAAATGTGGGGACACCACCCCCACAGGGTTATCAAGACAGCCAAGCCTGCCACATACTTAGTGATTGTAGATTGATCAGACTTGATCAGTACCCTGGAAAAGGGACTCTGCAGTTGATGGTGTCGTGAAGGGCCAGGCCAGCCTCCCAGTGAAGACAGAAGCCTCCTGTCTTCACTCTGCCCTGGCAGGTAAGAGGAGAGGCCAATTGTCTGCTCCCAACAGAACAGCACCACATGTTAAAAAGGAAATGACAAACATTTGTTACTTATTTTTATTTTATGATATTGGGTTTTTTTGTTTTGGTTGTTGTTTTTTTTCCTGGTGTTTATCTGTGTGATAAGTGTCAGAAGTCCTGGAACTGGAATTACAAGTGTGAGCTGTCATGTGAGTGCCAGGAATTGAACCCAGGTCCTTTGGAAGAGCAGTTGGTGCTCTTAACCATTGCGCTCTCTCTCCACCCCGTTAAGTTTTTAAAAAATATATTATTTCATATCTGCGTAGTGTGGACATTTGTGTTCCATGGCACATGTGTGGGTCAGAGGACAACTTTTGGGAAGTGGCTGTCATTGCACTGTGGGTCCTGGGAATGCATTCAGATCACCAGTCTTGTACTTGGCTGGCCTGGTTTCTGACCCTTGTCTCTGCCTCCTGAATGCTGGAATTGCAGGTATATAGCAGACAGCTGGCTCTTTCAATTTTTAGATAGCCCATGCTAGCCTGTAAGTCCCATCCTCCTGCCTCAGCCTCCTGAGTACTGGATTACAACATGTACCACCCCTGACCTCTCGTTTGTCCCTCTCTCCATCTGTTAAAAAAACAAAAACAAACTATGCCTTTCAGCACTGCCACTGAGGCTTAGGCTCAGGGTTTCTTTCGCTCTTCAAGGCTTGTGAAGTCAATGTGACCCTGGAATGGGGAAGATGCTGTTGGTTATGTAATCCTCTAGCCCTAAGTAACCAAGTGCCTACCTTTCAGCTTCCACCCCCCGCCCCCAGATTCTGGATACTGGGCATCTCTGTGTGCCACAGTTTTACACATCTCAGGAGATGGCCCTTGTCTTTTTTGTGGTTGCTGTGTATGTGGTTCAGGCTGGCCTGGGCCTTTCAGAGAGTCTCCTGCCCCTGCTTCAGCCTTAGCCTCCTGAGTGCTAGGGCCATAGACAGGAGCTACTGGATCCTCTTCCTCTTCCTTTTAAATTGTGTGTGTGAATGTGTGTGCGCACGTGCACGTGAGCGCACGTGCACTTATCTGCATGTGAACCATGTATCTGGGTGCCTATGGAGACCAGAAGAGGGTGTTAAATCCCCTGGAACAGGAGTTAAAGGTGTTAGTGCTAGGAACCCAGGCAGTGTCCTTTGTAAGCATAGTAAACGCTCTTAACTACTGAGTCCGTCTCTAGCCAGTTTTCATTTTTATAGATGAGAAAACAAGGTTCTGAGAGGCTACGTCACGCAGCAGATGTGAGACAGGTGTGTCACATACCCTGTAATCTCTGTTATAGCCAGGGTTGACACCTGCCTTGCTCCAAGCGTCTTCCACATGGGCACAGGGCATAGCCAACCCGAGGCAGCCATTGTCCTGGGTGTCCTGTTCGCAGGCTGGCCCTGGCACTGGGTGCCCTCCATCCTTGGCAGGCTGCCTAGACTGCAGCTGTGTGGATTCCTCACTCTCTGATGCTCTTGACCGTGGGCCAGGCCACCCCCCCCCACTTTAATCTCCATTCCCCCCTTGCACCTCAAGCATCTGACAGTTCCTGGCTTCCAATAAAGGGCCTACTTTCCACACCCAGCTGTGACAGGCTTCAGGAAGGACCTGAGTCATACAGCAGCCAGGAGTAAAGCTGGAGAAAGCGGGTGAGAGGCCTCAAGGGACAGACTGTTCTAGCCAGCAACCTTGTCACGGGAGTTTCCAGAGTGGCTGAAGCCAGCAAAGAAGGAAAACACCGAATACCTTGGACCTGGGTTAGACCCTCGCCCCACCGAGTCACCCTGGCCCGCAACACGCTCCCGCTTGACCCTGGCCGCCCCACCACAGTGCAGTTGCTGTATGGGTATTTATAGCCCGAGGGTGAGTGGGCAAAGACACGTGCTTTATTTCAGAAGCGATAATCCCAGTTCCAGGTGGATGAACCCAGGCACTCTCACCGACAGGACGCTGAGGACAGTTCTCGCAAACAGCCCATCTTCGAACCACCCAGGCTCCAAGTGTGCTGGCCACAGAGGGGTTCTGTCATATTCCTCCCGAGTTTTCAGACTGGCCGCTGCACACACCAGAGCCCTTCCACTTTCTCTCAACTAGCCGCCCTCTGAGCCATAAGTCCATTCATAGTTTGCCATTATGGCTCATACCTGTAAGTCTAACACTTGTGGAAGCTGAGAGAGTAAGTCTGGGTTACAGAGTCAGATCTTGTCTCACACCCTCACACCCACCCTCCAAAAACAAAAACAAAAAATTCAACAAAGAGCTGTGTGGGGGGTGGGGTGCACACCTTTAATCCCAGCACTCTGGAAAGCAGAGGCAGGTGGATCCCTGTGAATTCGAAGCTAGCCTGGTCTACAGAATGAGTTCCACGACAGCCAGGACTACACAGAGAAACCCTGTCTAAAACGAAAAACGGGAAGAAAAAAAGAGAGAGAGAGAAAATAATCAAGAAAGCAAAATCAAACTCCAGTCCTTTCATGATGGGAGAGCTGTGCAGCAGATGACCTCTAGTGGTCAAAATTGGTAGTGCAGTGGTGCTAGTCTGGCTGCCCCCAGAGATCTCTGGCACACAATACCCAAAATCCTCCAGTTATCTCCCACTCTTGGCCTCTGTGTTCACTCTTGATTGAGACTGGCAGCCTTGATGTCTACGGATGCTTGTTTTCATCGTGGACTAGGAATCCCAGGGCAGAGGATGGAGTTTTGTCTCGTGCACACTCTGCCCATGTTCTACCATGCTAGCATCCAGTTAATACTCTTGTAGCCTTGTAGCTATAGGTCACATATTTGCGATGCACCTGCCATAACAAAGAGGTGAGCAGTATCTGCCCTCCCGAGCTCCCAGGTCCGTCCTGGAGCCGGGCCGTACTCTCAAACACTCAGAACTGAGTCCGTGCTAGGACTTCGAGACCACCAAGGAGGTGAGTAGGCATGCGGGTCAGAAATGGATCAGGCAGAGATACAGAGAAAGGCATTTGAGGAAACCGGGATCAGTCTGTGCCTTGGCCTGCGCCAAACGCAGTCCTGCAGCATCCAGTGGGAGACCCCGCCCTTCAGGGCACCCTGTCCTGATTGGCCAACCAGGACAAGACTTGTACCTGTCTCGACTGCTTCTTTCCTGTCTAGCGGGCAGGTGCAGCGCTTTACCTAGAGCTTCTCTAGACTGCGGTACTTCTTGCGTTGCACGGACACCGGGTCTTTGAACAGCACCGGGTCCAGACGCACTCGAGAGGACACCAGAGGCATGTGGCTGAACCCTGCTGCCACACGGCTGAAGCAGTCCTGAGCCAGAGGCTCTGGCGCGGGTCCAAGCCCTTCAGCAGCCTAAGAGGTAGAAGGGAAACGTATCCGTAAAGCTTATTTTTCTGAACCCTCACCCGTGCTGCAGAAAGCAAGAAAGATTTGGAGTAGACGGCAAAAGGGAATCTGCCCTCTTTTTCTTTCCCAACCCGTGCTTTCCTAGTGCGGACCAGTCCCGGGGTCCTCTCACCTGTGGATCAGCCTCCTGGTGCTGCCTGCCATAAGGCACCTTGATAGGGGGCAGCTTGGTGACCGTTGCTACCAGGAAGTTCATCAGGACATCCACGCAGGTGGGAGTGTCATCTGCCATGGTCCTCAGAGCCTTAGGCAGGGAGTGGGTGAAGAGGGTGTGGTAATACCTGTAAGGTATAAGGTAAGCTGGTGAGACAAGGAAAGGCTGCAGACAGGGTCCATTCTTCTTCTGACCCAGACCTCAAGCCACTTCCCAAGACCTGTACCCCGTCTCCTAACTCCTCTCACAGGGAGCCCCAGTCCTGGGCATGACCGGCTCTCCAAATGTCCTGTAGCTTTGATTGCCGTGGGCAATGATGTGTTAATTCTTTATCCCTCCAATCCCTCCTTGGGGCCCACTTTCTGGGCTCCCAAGTATGAACTCTGACACAGTTAGACTTGGTGGCAGGGAAAGTATTAGATGTTTCTAAAGCCATCAAACACGGCTACCCAAAGACCAGCTTCAGGGAGGCTGTGTCCATGCTGGGCCCACCCTGCACACATGAGGGCTATTCTCCATCATGAGTTCGCCATACAGAGCCCCTCAATAAAACCTATACAAAGTCCCATGATACATGGGTGAGGTTTAAGTGGATTAAAGAATCACTTTCAAGAGGCACCAGAAGCCAGGCTTGGGGGTGGGGGATGGCACCTGTAATCTCACCATTCAGGAAAGTGGGAAGCTTGTACGCTTGAGCTCAGCTTGGGCTGCAAAGACAGGTCCTTCTCGGAGTCAGGCTGACCTCCAACTCACTACCCAGCTGAGTGTGACCTTGAACTGACCCCACCCCCACTTGCACTGAACCAGTGCTGAGATTACATGTGTGTCATCATAATCCAGGGCTTTGCACATACTAGACAAGTATTCCTACCAGCTTCCCAGCCCAGCTAAAAAACAAGTAAGCAGACACCCCCCCCAAGATCACATCACTGGGAACAGGGTGATCTAGGTCTTGAACCCTGGCTCTGGACAGCAGGAATCCACCCACCTACTCCAAGGTGGGGACTGGAGCCTCTGACCCTTTCTCCCTGTGCTGGGGCCAATGTTTGCACCTGTGGTAGAAGGCAGCTGTCGTGAGGACCATGGAGAATTCATTGGCCATCTCAGTCCTATAGCCCCAGCCGCCCCGGGCCTCATCCCAGAAATGGCTCCATGTCCGAAAGCCCACCATCCTCTCCGGAAAGCTCTGCCACACCACAAAGGCAAAGTCTACCTGTAGAGGGGTTTAAGCGAGTTATGAGGAGGAACTTTCAGACCAACATCCTTATAGCCTATGGTGGGGAGGCCAGCCTGCCTGAGGGGGTGGGGCAAGGCTTAGGGGACGGGATGGGAGCCATGGCTTGGAGTTTTACTAGAAGTTTAACATGAATGTTTCTGGGGAACTCATGGGAACTTGCCCAGACACGAGCTAAGGGCTGGATCTCAGGGCTTGGGAACCTGAGGAGGTTCTAGCACCCTTGGGCTCCGACCCCATCACACGGAAGATCTTGTGGGCCCAACCCTCACCTCACTGGTGGAAAGAGTGCTGTGGGCATCAAGGCTGAGGATGACCCTGCTGCTGATGTCGCTGTACGGGAAGAATCGGTCACTGGCCTGTGGTGGGGCAGAGCAAGTTGGGGGCAACTTGGCCATGAGAGGCACTCATCAACCCCCACCCAGTAAGAATGAGCCCTTCAGATAGGGTGTGGAAGAGGAAGCCGGGAAAACAGAAGCCTGCCCAAAGTTCTAGACTGAAGTTTCCCCTTTGTCTTCAAGGGCCCTTTGGTTTGGCATCTAGGATTCCCTCTGTTACCACATCAGATACTCTTATCAATCCTGCACCAACTACTTGAAAAGCTCAGACTTGGAGAGCTAAGTGTCTTCCCTGGTCCCCTGCTCCCACCCTTTCCAGCCCATTGAGCTGCTCTCTGTAGCATTTCTCCACGAGCCCACGAGACATCTATGCAGTCTCTTGTCTTCCATATTACAGGCACCTCCTGTAATGCTCTAGAAGTGTATTTCCCAGGGCTAGAAATGGAACCCAGGACCCTGCACATAGCCGGCAAAACCACTAAGACCCACTTTAATGTAAGGGCATCGTTCCAATTAGACCTTCAGCTAAAACCCATGGCCTGATTCCTTCAGAGCCACATAGAAGTCCAGCTTGGTTCAAAACATCCCGTGTTGGTCCTCCCTGACCCCCAGCGGGAGTCCTCCCCCTTCACCTTCCTGCGCCCCTCAATGACTGTCAAGGGCACTGTTGTCTCAGGCCACCTGTCAGGGGGTGGCTTCTCACTCCTCCATAGGATCAGGATCTAGAAAAAAAGGAGATGTATCTGAAATCTGGGGTCGGGATTGGAAGGGAAGTCCCAAGGATGGTCTTTCTTAGGGTGGATGGAGCAGAGAGCAGTTACTTCTGCACACTCAAGAGGGGGCAGATCCCTTCACTGACATCTTTAGTCTTGCCTCGGGTGTTCTGGAAGGCAAGAATTCTGGTTGAGACGGGTGGTGGTGAATGCCTGTAATTCCAGCATTTAGGAGGCAGAGGAAAGCAGATCTTTTGAGTCTAGCCAGGGTTAACCAGTGCTAAATAGTAAAATTAGTAGCCTGGTCTACAGAGCGAGTCCCAGGTCAGGTTCCAAAGCTACAGAGAAACCCTGTCTTGAAAAACAAAACAAAAAAACCCAAGACCAAGCAACAACAAAAAAAGCCTCTCCCCCTTCCCCCCCCAAAAAAAAAAGTGCAGCCACCTATACAGGGTCTCTTTATATAGCCCTGGTTGTCTTGGAAGTCACTATCTAGACCTGGCTGACCTTGAATTCCATCTGCCTCTGCCTCCAAAATGCCGGTTAAAGTCCTGTGTACTCCTTACGTGCCATCCCCATCTTCCCTCCAAGGCCTGCCGTCTCCTCTGTGTCATCTCCTGCTCAGTCCCAATGTCCCATCTGCAGTGGTTCCCTCTGCACCCTGGCCTAGCTACCCACTTCCTCTGAGAATCAACCTGGATTCTTTGGTAGGTTTTTGTTGTTGTTTAGATGGATTTATTATTTTTTGTACATGCAGGTTCAGCCTGCATGTCTGTACCCCAAGTGCCTGGGCTCTCTGAAATCCGGGCTAGCCTACCTCCAACTCAAGTGCTGGAATCACAGGCATGAGCCACCACACCTGGCAAACTATGTTCTCTGATACTCAGCACCAGTCTGGTCTCAAGGTGAGAGAATGAATGCATGCATGCATGAGTGAATGAATGAATGAGAATACATGAATGAATGCTTCCTTTCAGCCTCACCAAGAAGCACCAGCTCTTCCAGGGCTTCACCAATTCTGATAGAGTTCATGGAAAGAACAAGAAACCGAGACTTAAAGGCAACAAGAATCTTTGGAAATCCTCCCTGTGCCTCCCCCCCCCTCAGATGTGTGGTCATCTGGGGCCTTGCTCTGTTCCTTGGCGTCCACCCTGGACCCCAGGGCTCCAGCTGTCGGGGGGCGGGAGGGGGCAGACCTGGGCACAATACCGGGAACCTGCCACCACCTGCAGCAGCTTCAGCAGGGGCTCGCCAGAGACCCCCACCCAGATCAGGGCGCTGAAACTGCTCTCCGGGCTGAAGCCTGCGGGAAGAAGACGCAGGCAGATAGTTAGGGAGGAAGTGGAGGCCCGTGGAGTGTCCCGAGCTGGGGGACCCCGGAGAACCACGAGAGATGTTAGAGTTTGAGAGTATCTACAGATGAAGCTGAGCAAACATACCCTGTTGCAGGTGATAAAAGGGGAAATCCTTTAGGCTCGTGGAAAATGTAGGAAGAACCAGGAGTGCCCCCGGGGGGCTGTTCCACATCAGTGAGGAGTGAGCTGATGCACCCCAGATCCGGTCCTGAATGATCTGTGGACAGAGGAGGCGGCAGTACAGAGGGAGTGGCGGGTTTCAGACAGCAGGTTGTGGGTGGGGCCTGAGGAGGGGCCGAGCCTGAAAGAGGCGGGGTCTGAGTGGTGGGATGGGAGGGGCTAACTCTCTACCAGGGGCCCTTAGGCCCACACCCACACCTTCTCTCAGGTGCAGGAGAGCAGAGAATCCAGAAGCCAGAGGAGCCCAGTTCTGTAGCAGGAATGTATGAGTGACAGATCTTGACTTAGCGTTCACTTCTTTCCTCACTCCCACAGACACAAGTGTGGGATCATAACCATTCTTTCAGGACTCAAAATTCGGAATGAGCCTGCCTCTTTCCCAAAAGCACTCCAGACTGCTCCTGCCATGAGTTAAGAGTGAGCCGGTCCTTGGAATCCCGGGCCACAGTGGCAGAGGTGTGGTGTCCGCAGACCAGGACAAGCTCAAGACTGGGAGCAGATGTGTGCCACGACTAGGTCTTCCCAGAAGCTCCAAGGGAGGACCACAACACAGGAAGAGAAGGATGGAGAGAGGAAGGGCTGCAGGGGAGCCTGGGGCCCTGCCGATGAGTCCCCCTCACCTCCAGTGTGGTGTGGATGACTTTGTCCACTGAGGAGAAGTAAGCGGTCCACAGAAACTGGGTCTGCTGGCGCAGGGACAGAATCTTCGAAGGGAGCATGTCACGGAGGGCAGCCAGGACCTGGAGGACAGAGGAAGAAAAATAGGAGGCCTGGGGCTGGGCCCTGACTGACCCTGTCAGAGCTCTGGGAACTGGGAGCTTCCAGACATGTGCACCCCGTGTTCAGGGTCACACAGAGCTAGTTTTAAGTGACACTTAATGTTAGGTGAGGTGGTACATGGCTGCAAGTCCTGCCGGCACCCAGGAAGTGGAGGCAGGAAGGTCTTAAAACAAACAAACCAAACCAAACAAAAAACAAAAAAACAAAAACAAAGGGTAGGAGTGGCTGGGGATGGGGGAGAAGGAGAGGAAACAGTTGGTAAGTGCCTGCAGAGCATGGGCAAAGCCCTGGGTTTGAGACACCATGGACACGTGCCTGCAATCCCAGCACTCAGGAGCTGGAGGCAGGAGGATCAGTAGTTCAAGATCAGGAGGCTGGCAAGATGGCTCAGAGGTTAAGAGCACTCACTGTCTGCTCTTCCAGAAGTCCTGAGTTCAAATCCCAGCAACCATGTGGTGGCTTACAACTACCTGTAGTGAGATCTGGTGCCCCCTGCTGGTTCAGGGGCACATGCAGACAGAACACTGTATATACTAAATTAATCTTTAGGGAAAAAAATAAGTTCAAGACCATTCTAGTATGCATAGATTCATAGACATGGGCTACATGAGACCAACCCAGAGGGGGAGGAGACAGGAACTGTCACAACACCTCCAGTCTCGTTTTCCCCATCTGTGGAATGGGTGCATTAAACACCTCCCTCATGTGTATAGATTCAAATAGAAAATGACCCTTTAGTATTTAGGTCATGTGGAGACTCAATGAGTAAATAGTAGTTGAGTGTGTGTGTGTGTGAGTGTGTTCGTTTCCTTTTGATACTCTCCAGGCTAGGCTCAAACTTGCTATGAAGTTGAAGTTGACCTTGAATCCCTGATCTCCCTGCTGGCTTCAGAGGTGTGGCCACCACGCCCAGTTAAAGGATCGCCATTGGTCTCTTTCACACCTCCACCTAACTCCCCAGACTCCTCAAGGCGGCTCCTATGTATCCTTCAGACCCAGGCAAAATTAGTTTCATCAGATGGAAAAGACACAGGGTCTTACACATCTCCTTTCAGCTGATCCCCAAAGATCACCTGGTCTAACATCCCATTGTAGAGATGGGGAAACTGAGGCCAAAGGTGGCTCAGAATTTTCTCTCAGCGTCCTCCAGAGTCTTCATGTCCATCTGTGTCTGTGGGAGCCCCAGAGGGAGGCAATGGGGATAGGAATGCCTACTAGAAGGGGGTCAAGTTCCTGGGGTCCCTCCCCTGAAATGCCCCCCCACCATGGTATAGACCCTGAGCTACCTGTAATGGGAGCCTCTCATCAGCAATGATGGCTGCCTTGGTCCAGTCGATGACTTCAGAGAAAGGCAGCTCCCAGCGCGGGCTGAGGAGCACAGGGATACAGCCGGCCTGGGGGGCAGGGCAGTTACTGGGGAGCCCAGCCCCTCCCTACATACACTCACCACCACCCCAGGCCAAGGTAGCAGCCCTTGCTGTTAGGGGGAAGGATAAAGAGGAGAGCATTTGGGGGGGCAGGGGGGCAGGGAACCCTTCCTAAGTGCATTACCCAGCAGCCCTGCTAGCTCAAGGGTGAGGTATACAGGCTGGGGATACTCAGGTTGGGGTGTACCTGAAGGGCTTGAAGGAAGCAGGAGGCAGCAGGTCGGTGACCAGGAATGAGGCAGAAGGTGGCATTGGGTAGTGTTTCTCCTGGGTGGGTCCTGAGAAGGTATAGGAAGGTCTCTGGACACAGGAGCCTAGGACAGCTGCCCCTGGCTACACTTGGCTGCCCCAGTGACCTTGCGGTGACACGAATTGCCACAGGTGACACCTCTCCCATAGTCACAAGATGTTGACGCCTACTGCATCCTCAGACACATAACCACACACTTACAGCGATGTCACGGGGACAGCGACCTGGCCTCTCCTCTGCTCTGCGGGGATTCAGACACCCTGAGTGCCCTTCGTGGCCTCAGACATATCCCTCCTCGTCCCTGTACCCCAGTTACAAAACGGGAGGTGCCTGGATCTCATGTCCTCCCTTTCACTTCCACTCTGGCCCAGCCCTCCCCACCTGAGTGACCTCCATAGCCAGGTCCCCTGTCACCTGAGGACCTCCACACTCAGCCCTCCCTGTCACCTGAGGACCTCCACACTCAGCCCCCCCCCCGTCACCTGAGGACCTCCACACTCAGCCCCCCAGTCACCTGAGGACCTCCACACTCAGCCCCCCAGTCACCTGAGGACCTCCACATCCAGCCCTCCCTGTCACCTGAGGACCTCCACACTCAGCCCCCCAGTCACCTGAGGACCTCCACACTCAGCCCCCCCCCGTCACCTGAGGACCTCCACACTCAGCCCCCCAGTCACCTGAGGACCTCCACACTCAGCCCCCCCCCCGTCACCTGAGGACCTCCACACTCAGCCCCCCAGTCACCTGAGGACCTCCACACTCAGCCCCCCCCCCGTCACCTGAGGACCTCCACACTCAGCCCCCCAGTCACCTGAGGACCTCCACACTCAGCCCCCCCCCCGTCACCTGAGGACCTCCACACTCAGCCCCCCAGTCACCTGAGGACCTCCACACTCAGCCCCCCCCCCGTCACCTGAGGACCTCCACACTCAGCCCCCCCCAGTCACCTGAGGACCTCCACACTCAGCCCCCCAGTCACCTGAGGACCTCCACACTCAGCCCCCCCCCCCCCCGTCACCTGAGGACCTCCACACTCAGCCCTCCTGCACTGGTGGCCAAGCCATGAAAGGATTCTCTGTACTAAGGTGGGCTGGGCCTCCAGCCTGGAACCACTCAGGAAGCCCTTGCCCACAGGCCCATCTTGGAGGACAGGGCTCCTCTGTTTCCCCTCCTCCCCCAGCCCCCCCCTCCAGAGCCTTGATCAGGTTGTGTGAGTCTGAGGGAGAGGAGTCCAGAGCCACAACCTCTCAGGGATTGCCTATAGCCCAGCTGGAGAAGAAAAAGCCAGAGGGGACCCATGGGTGCTCACAATGCTCAGTGAGATGCATGAAGGGGGCCACCTAAGAGCCTCCTCAGCGCTGAGCCCCGCCTCTGGCAGTATCAAGAAGCTTCGGTACAAGACCAGTGAGGGAGACTGAGTCTCCAGGAGAGGGACTGGGCTGTGGTGAGAACTAAGATGGGTCAATTCCAATCCCCGGTGATGTCAGCCATCATGACGGGTATGTTTAGGGGTATACCAGGAACCTCTGGAAGGAACCACAGAGCTAACATCACCCACCTATCACAATAGAAGCCACAGCACTGGCCAGGCAGGCCCAGCTCCCCCCAGTACGTATGGAACTAAAAGGAACTCACACAGAAAGAAAGGGGCTCACTGCACTGACTTTGGCTTTTAGGTCCTCTCTGTCTTACCTCTGTGCTTCTGGATGCTCTGTCCTCTCATCCCGAGTGCCCTCCCTACCTCACACGGGGAGCTCCTGCTCTGCAGCAAAGACCTGGCTCGGCGTCACCTCTTCCAGGAAGCCCTCCTTGATGTCCCAACCGGCACAGTTCTAAGTGCTTTCCATGTCTGAAGATCATTTTCACAGCAGCGCTCTGAGATGGAAAGCCCTCTCTACCATCCTACCTGACAGGTGAGGGAACAGCACCAAAGACATGCTTAATTCCAAAGTAGAGCAGACCCTAGAGCAGTGGTTCTCAACCTTCCTAATGCTGTGGCCCTTTAATACAGTTCCTCATGTTGGGCTGGTGCCCCCCCAACCATAAAAATACCTCCGCTGCTACTTTGTAACTGTAATTTTGCTGCTGCTGAGAATCATAATGTAAATATATGTGTTTTCCCCATGGTCTTAGGTGACCCCTGTAAAAGGGTAATCTGACTCCAAGGGGTCAGACCCACACACAGATTGAGGATCACTACTCTACAGCCTCCTTCTGCTTAACACTCTACCACTGAGCACCTGCCTTCCTGACACGGTTAACGGAGCACAGGGGCGGAGGGTGCTGAGGGTTGTGAGGAAGGGGCCCCTGGGAGACGGTGTATGGACGTGTAGAGGAAGATTGAGCAGCTGTGTGGGGCTCAGGGCAACAGAGAGGAAACTTGTGTCTCTGTGTGCACATCACCAGGAAGTCTGAGGATGTCTACTGTTTACAGTATGCACCACAGGCCTAGGACTTCAGAGCCCATGGTGAACGGCATGACTCTGCCCACGGCCATGGGGTTCACGAGAGCCTGGCCATGGCAGAGCCATATTGTGGCTTCCATGGGTCCTAGGCTTTTGCAGTCACTCCTACCCTGGGAGAAAATATTCAAATTGTATTTAAATACTGGGTTGATATATAAAAAAATAATGTTACATATCAAAACATTTTCCTTCACCTAAACATTCACACTTTTTCTTTTGAAGCTGCTTTTATGTGTTTCACAAAGTGTCCCTGGGCTATACATACCATCCACAGGGTGGGAGCGAGGCATGGAAATATCTGCTCAATTTACATTAAGAATGGGAAGATGGGCCAGGCAGTGGTGATATACACCTTTAATCTCAGCATTCAGGAAGCAGCGGAAGTCCTGGAACTCACTCTGTAGCCCTGGCTGCCCTGGAACTCAATCTGTAGACCAGGATGCCCTGGAATACATACAGATCTGACTGCCTCTGCTTCCTGAGTGTTGGACCTAAAGGTGTGCACCACCACCGCCTGGCCTTTTCTGGTCGGTTAAAATATCTTTCATACATATGGTACACATAAATGCATACAAGCACACACATACAGTTGAAAAAATAATTAAACAATTTTTTTGAGAGACCAGACTTTAGATCCCCCAACACCCATCAAAATGCTGAGTGGGCAGAGCGGACCACTTGTAAACTCAACATGAGGTGTACAGAGATGGGACCTGTGAGCAAGCTGGCTAGCTAGACTGGGTAGATTGGTAAGCTCTGGGTTCAAGGGAGGGCCCCTGCCTCAATGTATAAGGTAGAGAACAATCGACGAAGACAGACATCCACCGGCTTGTGCTCACTAGTGTGCATGTACTCCCATACGTGGCCACATACATGTGAGCTAGCATGCATGTATGTAC
Source organism: Phodopus roborovskii (assembly GCF_943737965.1). NCBI lineage: Eukaryota > Metazoa > Chordata > Mammalia > Rodentia > Cricetidae > Phodopus > Phodopus roborovskii. The sequence continues at coordinate 514,833 of NW_026126645.1, forward strand.
ACCACAGACATGTACAGAATTTTAAAAGTGGAGAAAAGGCTGGGCCTGGTGGCACACATCTGTAATCTCAGTCAGTACTTGAGTGGTAGAGGCAGGAAGTTCATCCACACCGTGAGATGAAAGCTAGCTTGGGCTAGAGGAGACCCTGTCTCAGAAAACCCAAGCAATTGAGCAGAAGAAACGGCATATGGCATGCCTACATATGCCCTGGATATATAGAGCTGCCCAGAAAAGAAAGGCACACAAGATGATGGAACCAGCACTCTGCTCCAGAAAGGAAACCGGGTGGTGGTCGAGTCAGGCGGGGAGGGGAGGAATGTGAATGTGTACCCCTTTGTACTACTGGAATTCTTCATACTGTGAATGAATCACCTATTCATAAAAATAAAGAAATTACAATTTCAGTGGGCGGGCCCTTATTCCAAGGCAACAGGAGACTATTCAACCAACGTGGAAAAATACTGGCGCAGGATGCAAGAAGTACAGTTCTGAATCCCAACCCCATGGAGTGCTTAATCAGAAAAGTGAAGAGGCCTGGGCAGCCGAGGGCTCCTGACACTCCCCACACACAACCCCCTGAGTGTTTCCTGTGTCCTGAGATGGGGGCTAATACCTACTGTGGAGGATGCTGGGAGAATCAATAATAAAGGAGGAAGTCAGGTACAGCACGGTGCCCCGGGCAGCCTCCACCACCACCGCCTGCCTGCCAGCCAGGGAATGTGGGACAGTGGCAGGGGCTCAAGTGCCTCTTTCTCTGGCCAGAGTTTGTTTATTCAGGCTGTCTCCTGGGGCTGGCCTCCCCCTCTGTCCCTATGCTGTCTGGCCTAGGCAGCTGCAGGGACTTCTGAGAAACTGAGGACAATGAAGGGCTACCATACAGCAGATCTTGGGAATAAACTCATCATGGGAGATGCTGCCCGGAGCAGAATGGAGTGCCACACACCTGTAAACCCTAGCCCACACTCAGGAGGCAAAGGCAGCAGAATTATCCTGTGCTCAAGGTCAGCAGGGTCTACCCTGAGCCTTCCAAGTAGGCCAGAGCAAACAAAACAAAACAAAACAAAAAACAACTACCACTATACAAGTATCTACAGGTGACCGATGCTACACTGGAACGGTTTTCCTTCAGCACATATAGTAATAACTGAAGTTAGCTCAAAGAGGGATTTCCAGGAAGCAAGCAGAGCCAGGGGTGCCCAGTGGGAAAAGAGAAACAGGGTGGCCATGACACTAGGAGCCTTGTCACCACAGCAGAGTTCCTGTTAGGCTCTGGGCCTGAGGAGCCCAGAGGACCAGAGGGATGGCTGTGGGAATGACAGGGAGGTCTTCCAAGTGCCTCCAGGAGGGTAAGGATTCTACTCTCTCCAGAGCCCAGAGACTCAAGCAGAGGCAGAATTGGAGTCTGGCCAGGGGAAAGCATGCTGGGGGAAGCTGAGCTCAGAATAGCCCAGCTGGGGGACAGGAGGAGACTTCAGGAGGGGGCAAAAGAGAGACACCAGAGGGCTATAAACTCATGTCTGCCCTGGGGTGATAGAGAGGGAGCCCTGGGCCCCTCCACCTAGGCAACCTTAGAAGCTGGTGTTGGTAGTTTCTGGAGATATAAGGGTTTAGTTAGACAGGTTTAGGTCACTTAGGAAGTGTGCCCAGCTGGCCAGCCCAGGTGGAGGGCTGTCTCTCCAAGCTCTCCATGCAGGCATTCATTCTTGAAGAAGTTCTTTACATCCGACCTAAGTCATCTTTCCAAAATCAAAGGCTGTTATTTCCTTGAGAGATTAATCTCCAAAATTAGACACAAGAGCAGTTTCCAGCTGGGACCAGTTACCAGTCTCTGTGGCTCCCCTGAGGCCTTTTGACGGGATTGATCATAACTCTTGCTTAAAACACAGAACTGTCATACTGAAGGCTTTGGAGACAGAGAGTTCTGGATTAAAATACTGGCTGTGCTTCCTCTGGCCGGGTGGCCATAGTTACCTAACCTATATTGCCTTTAGAATACAGGTTCTTTAGTGATAGTAGTTAGAACTATTTTATTATATATAATGTGTGTGTACACCTGTGTGTGTGTACATGTGTGGAGGCTAGAGATTCAGTCACTCTCCACTTTATTTCATCTTTTTTACACTTATCTACTTACTCCTGTGCATGGATGCCTATGTGTCTTGGAGAGTGTGTGGACGTCAGAAGACAAAATTCCCAGGAGTCTGTTCTCTCTCTCTTTAGCTTGCCGGCTCAGGATTGGACGCAGGTCATCAGGCTTGGTGGTCAGCTTCTTTGCTCACAGAGCCATCTCTCTAGTTTTTAAGGCAGGATCTCTTACTGCACCCGAAACGCACTCATTCAACTAAGCTGGCAGCCAGGAGCTCCAGGGATCTTTCTACCTCCTCAGCACTGGATTTTTCCATCAGCTGGGGGTGCCGTGGGGCTTGAGATCCTGTCTTTATGTTTGGCAGGCAAACACCGTATGACTGATCTAACCCCCCCCCCATCTGTAACCACTGTTTATGGAAGTGCTTACACCAAGTGAGTGACACACGGATATCTGTCTGTTACATAAAATGTTAAGAGTAGGAGGGACCAGGGTAACAGGAATGGGGGAGGGGGAGTAGGAGTGAGCATTGCTATGTTTCTAAGGCCCCCAAGGGAGAATTCCAAAACTGCCTTTCACTCCCTTCGAGGCAAATCATCTTGGTAGAAGTCCACTCTGCTATCTTAACTCTATCACGCCTACTGCTGCTGAGACTGGTTTGTCAGGACTAGCTCCCATCAGACAGGATGTCACACTTCTTGCCTTTACTCCATCCTCTGGACTTGCTCCTATCGCAGCCCCTCCCTTCTACTCCCCAAGGGTAGGTTTACTTACGGATGGAGTCCTGGGTCTTGCTCACAGTGCTTGTCCCAAGGGCAGGTTGAAGAATGGGTGTCTGTGATTCGCCACCTGCCCTTCTCTGCTACTGCCAGTAAGGTGGCCCCAGGCTGGGGACTATGCTGCTGCAGCTGGCCAGGAGCCCCACCTTGCAGTGGGTGAGCTTCAGGAAGATATGGAAGGGATACATCGAAACCTGGTCGGAAGATGTCCAAGGAGGGGCTAGCCTCAGCTACCATTGCCTGTCCCAGCCTGGTGCAGGGAGCTGGATACAGACTGAGGACCAGATGGTTCCGGCCCCCGTTCCAGTAAGGAGGCAGGGGTCCACATGTATGGTCCTGGCTGGGGAGGAAGAGGTAGAGGCAAGCTTCCGCTGGGCTAGGTGCATAGTATCGGGAGCTTTCCAAGGAGTCCAGGATCCTGCGATGAGCCTCGGTGGTTGGACCACCTGGGGAGTGCACGAAGATTTTGAGGACATTTCCCTTACATTTGGAGGTGTCAAAGCAAGATCCCCAGGTGCAGCTGCTCCCCCGTGGAGCTTGAGGAAGCCGGGGAGCATCTTCTGGGGGTGTCTCAGACTGGGAGAAGCTCTGTAGGAAGGCAGCATCCAGCCAGCGGGGCCAGCCTTGGGAGCGCTCTGGTAGAGGTCTGGGTGGCACGGCCAAGCGAAGGGGGAAGACTCCCAGGAGAATGAGGAGGAGCCAGGAGACTGACAGTGCCAGCCAGAAGGACTTTCTTCTCCACAGGGGCATGTGGCCACCCACAGCCAGGGTTAGAAGGACCTCAGGAACTTCTGTAGCAAATAGGGAAGGTGGGAACCCCAGGGCAGGAGCGCTCCGGTCCAGCACTCACTGCATGGACCGAAGACTGAGGCCCATTGAAGGCAGGCTCCTAAGTTCAAACAGCGTTATTGACCACCTGTGGGACTGACCCCTTGTGGGCAGTGCTGGCTTTTTGAACACGTCTTCCCACAACCTAGCCAGCCTTTGCCCTCTCAGTAGGGACCTCTGCCCCGGGCCACTGCTTGGGCTGATGCAACCCTTGTCCAGACCACAAGACCGCGTCCATCTGCCCTCACAGCTGCACCCCCTGACCTTGCCCTTGACCCAGAGGCAGGCTGTCTGCCAGACCATGGAGAACTAGTCTGGGCTGGGGGTGGCCAAGGGTGATATGGATGGAAGCAAAGCTGATCTCTCCCACTCCTGCGTCTGCCCGGACAGCCTTTGAGAAATACTGGCTACCCCTGTAGCCTGGTGGCTGGGCTTCTGTGGCAGAGCTAAAAATAGACCTTATGCCCATGTGGGCCACCAGGGCCAGCTGAAGTTAGAGTCTGGGTGCAGCCCATGCCTGCTGCCTGGGGGATGAGAGGATACGGGGTCCTGATTCCTCTTCCCCTCTGCTATGGCCCCTAACCCTGGCAGTTCCCCTGCAACCTCCGGCCGGGAGCTGTCACGGGACAGAGGCCAAGACCTACGCTCCGATCCCGCTCCTGTCCCACAAGCGCTGCCGGTAGCTCCAGGTCCCACGCCAGTAAGCAAGCATCTGGTCGGTCCAGATCGCTTTCCTAGCAGCAGCCTGGCTCCGCCCCCACATACTTGATTGGCTCCTGGCTAGGAGGCAGGGTCTCCACTTAACCCCTTGCCCGCCCTTCGTGGGGAGCTGTTTTGTTTCGTTTTGAGACAGTCTCCAGTAGTCCAGATTGGTTCAAACTCACCTTGCAGCCAGGGGTCTTGAGTCTCTGATCTTCCGAGTGCCCGGATTCCAGCAATGTGCCATCACACCTGGCTCTGGAAGACTAATAACGGCCAGGAAGGTACCACACTTCACTGTGGCCATTTACTGACAGCCTGTCTTTACCAGTGATTCAAAGTTCACATTTATCTGTCATTTTCCCCTATTACTATTACTACTACTATTATTATTAGTGGTAGTAGTAGTAGTACTTTGGTTTTTTCAGACAGGGTCTCTCTCTAGCTTTGGAGGCTGCCCTGGAACTCTCAATAGACCAGGCAGGCCTCCAGCTCACAGGGATATGCCTGTCTCTGCTTCTCTTGTGCTGGGATTAAAGGCATGTGCCATTACTGCCAGACTCCCTTTTATTATTAGCATTATATTTTAAACTTATTTTGTGGTGCTGAGAATGGAACCCAGGGCTTTGTGTATACTAGACAAGTGGTCTACCATTGAGTTACATCACCAGCCCTCCTGTCATTTTTTTTAACTATTGAAAAAAAATGAAGTTCAGAGAGAGAATAGACTCTCCAGCTAGAAGTGTCCAGGAGAGGATTTGAACCCAGAGCCTGGCCTGACAGGGCTTCTGCTTATCCCCCTGACCACTGGATGGAGATTAGCAGTGACTACCTGCATCTGTAGAATGGGTTAATAGCATCCTTTTGGAGGATTGCTAAGGGGGTTGGGTGAGTGAGTGGGGGAGGGGTCAGTCCACAGGAAGTATCCTTTCCCTGATCTGGGAGGTCTGCTGACTTGGTAGGGGAGGCACTAAGTGACCATTGTCTCCTTAGTGAGCAGCCAGCCTGAGGACAGGTCACAGCCATGTGCTCAGGAGCACCCTGAAAATGGGACCAAGGGGAAGTGGCCTCTTGGCACTAAGAGGTTGTCACTCAGTGATAGCCAGCTGCTCAGGCAAACACCAGGCCCTTCACACAAAAACACGGGTGTGGTATGTGCTGTTGCCATTTTACCAGGCTAACTTCCTCCTCTGGCTGAAATTGGTGAAAGTTTCCCTGCCTACAGGAAGCTGCCCTCACTCTCCTCAGTCCCAGCCAGGATCCTCCTCCAGGCCCTCAAACCATCTCTCCTTCTCTTCCCCTCTCTCTGTCTCTTTCCATCCACGTTCATCCATCTTACAGACCCTTAGCAGCACTAGCTTGGATCAGGTTCCCCCAGAGGGTAGCAGTGACAATATCCTGAGCATGTTGAGAACGACTGAAAGACAGAAGCAGTTACCATCCCCATTTCACAGACTCGAAAGTCGAGGTTCAGGGAACTTGAGTGACTTTGCCCTGTATTTCCATGGCTTAGCCAGCTTCTAAGACATTTCTTCAACTTTTATTCTGAGGCAGGATTTCTCTATGTAGCTCTGGATGTCCTAGAACTCACTATGTAAACTAGGATAGCTTTGAACTTGTAAAGATCTGCTTGTCTCTGTCTCCCAAGTGCTGGGATTAAAGGCATATGCCATGATTCCCATCCATTCCTTTGTTTTGTTTTGTTTATTTGGTTGTTGTATGTGTGTGAAAGACAGGGTTTCTCTGTGTGGCTCTGTAGACCAGGCTGGCCTTGAACTCGTTCACCTGCCTCTGCCTCCCGAGTGCTGGGATTAAAAGTGTGCACAACTATCACTCAGGCCCCCCCTTTTTAAAATTATATTTATTTGGTGTGCATGAGTGTTTGCCTACATGTATGCATATGTACCATGCACATGCCTGGTGCCTGTGGGTGTCAGAAGAGGGCATCAGATTCACTGGAACTGGAGTTACTGTCAGTTGCCATGTGGGTTCTGGGAACCAAACCTGGGTCATCTGCACGAACAAGCAAGTCCTCTTACTGAGCCATCTCCCCAGCTCCAGTACCCATCCCTTTAACCACTAAACAGGGCAATCTGCTGAGTGAGATGGACCCTCCTCCACCCCCTGCTGTTAGAGGAGCCGCCAGTGTTTGGGTGGGAGGGCTCTGCAGTTTACCCAGGGTCTGAGAAGCCCTCTGAGGAGTGACATTGACAGTAGGACTTTAAAGGAAGCAATGCTGTTTCCTGTTTTGATTCGATTTGTTTGGGCTGCACTGGAATGAACCTTGGGGCTTCCATCATTGAAGTAACTGCTCTCCCACTGAGCTACCTCCCTTTTCTGTAGCAACTTTTGTTTGTGACTGTGTAGTCAAGAATGACCTTGAATTTCTGCTTCTCTTGCCTTGACCTCCCACATGCTGGGATTACAGACATGCACCACTGCACCTGGTTTCTGTGGTGTCACAACTAACCAGGGTATCATGCCTGCTACACAAGCACGCTACCAACTGAGACTAGTCCCAGCTTCCAAACGTGTTTGAGGAGAAAAATCACTGTCACTGTGAGGGTGTAAGAGGAAATGGTCATCTCCTCATCCCACAGTTATTTAGTGAGCTTCATCCTGTGGGCCAGGCAGGCCTTGGGGGCGGGGGACAGATAGCTGATAACATCTTGGCTTCTTGGTGGCTTCTTTCCAAGAAGGAAGCACAAGACATAGATGAAAATCTTCCATAGCATCAGAAAAGGGGAAGGGTGGCGGTGTCAAGGGGCTTTCTCCCCTTGGAGATTCTAGGGGGAAATGGCTCCAGACGCAGGGACAGATAGGGAACAGGTTCAGGGGCAAGGAGTGACTATGTCACCTGTTTTCCCAGCACCACACAGCTTCCAGGCTAGATGGGGAAACCAACTGGATTAAGCTTCGAGCAGGTGAGCCACGGAAGAAAAGAGGATGCAACCATTGAGTCAGGCGGGCTGCGGCTGTGTAAACAGCAGTTGGGTCTGGTGCGCCCCCTCACGGTAGCCATGAGACAGTGAATTCCAACAAAACCTTGCTTAGCAGAAACTGTGAGAAAGACTGCGACCAAGGCCAGCAGCTAGAGGACTCAGGGACTGTCACAGTTTGCTCTGCCATGGAAACATTCCACCCAGAGGGGAATCTCCTTCAGCCGGAAGATAAACAACTGAAACTAGATTCAGGAAGTTCCTGAAACTGACCCTTGATTAGGTCCCTCCCTCCCGGAGTGAGTTTAAAAAAGCTGAGGGTCCCTCTCAGATAAGTCAGCCTGAAAAGGAGGCTCTGAGAGCAGACCAGCTACCTGGAAGGTGGGGTCACTTGAAGGGGACACACCAACCGGCTGCCTGTTAAGCTGCCTGCAGGCCAGGCCTGCAGGTTCCTAGCTTGTGTAAGCTGTCAGGACCGGGGTGGGCTTTGCTGATGTAGCTGTCTTTGATTCATTTCTGCTCTGAGTAACCTGTATTCCTGTATGTTACCTCAATAAAACTCATTGGTTCATCAAGTAAGACTTTGGTGGTATCCACACTTTGGTCTGTTTGGGGCTTCCTTTTCCCCAGGAAAAGTTTAGTCACACAATGGGGATAACCTGTTATCTCTGACTGCCACCCTACCCCCCATCCCTGGATTCATGTTGGAAGCATGTCGCCTTTGCATTGCAACACACACACACACACACACACACACACACACACACCCTCTTCACCTTCATTCGTGCAGGGAAGGTTCTCAGGCCAGCTGGGCCTGGGCTTGTCTGAACCAGTTCCCAGGCTTGCTGGCAGGCTTGGGTGGAGGCAGTGAAGCTCATCGAGAAAACAGACTTCTGGGCTGCGCCAAGGGCTCCTGGGGCATCTGTAGGGCTCTTTAATGCTCATCGAAACCACTAGAGCCCTGTTCTGCAGCTGGGTGTCAATCTGTGGGGTGAAAGCCATCGTCTTGGGGAGCAGGGAGTGGCCAGGGCAGAAGGTGAGGACACAGTGAGGTGGTGTACAAGGCCTGGGTTCAGCATGGAGGAGGTGAGGTTCCTTTTTTTCGGTGGTCTTGAGAATTATTAGCCAGTGCTCCTGGACCTCTGCCTCCTCCCAGCCTGGGGACAGGTGCTGCCTGCTGCCTGGGGCACATGGAGACAGAGAATAGGGGTGAAGGCCACCCCTCTGAAGTTCAGTGTGAAAACTACCTTCCTCCATGCTTTCCTTTTCCTCAGGCGGGGCCTGCAACCTTCAGAAGGACTGGCTATATCCTTCTGAGAAGAAGGCCCCAAATGCGAGCGAACACTGTGGTTGACAGTATAGCCCGTGTCTGCAGTGAACTGTGCCTTCCTGGACAAGTGACTGTCACCTCTCTGTTTTTGTTTTCTCATCTACTTAATGAGAATGCTCAGAATAGCTGCTTTCCAAAGGGGGCGAGGGTGTGTGTGTGTGTGTGTGTGTGTGTGTAGGTATCAAGCATGCAACCGTTTGCAAGCCATGTCTGGTAGGCATCAAACAAATAGCATCCCAAATAGCCAATGAGTGTGGCTCAGTGATAGAGCACTTGCTTGCTTCCTTTGCCTAAGGACATGGCTTCAATCTCTGGCAGTGCTGGTTAGGTTCCCCCACCCCACTTTACCTGACACAAGCTAGACTCTAGTGGTTCTCAACTTTCCTAATGCTGTGACCCTTTAATACAGTTCCTCATGCTGTGGTGACCCCAACCATAATATTATTTTTGTTGCTACTTCATGACTGTAATTTTTCTACTGTTAGTAATCATAATTTAAATATCTCATTTATGCAGGATATCTGATGTGCCACCCCTGTGACAGGGTCGACTGACCCACAAAATTGAGAACCACTGACAGAGTTTTCTGGGACGAGAGGACCTCAGTTGAAAAAATGTCTCTAGCCAGGTGGGGCGGGGCAGCACACACCTTTGATACCAGCAGAGGAGGCAGGCAGATCTCTGTGAGTTTGAGGCCAGCCCGGTCTACAAAAAGAGTTTCAGGACAGCCAAGACTACGAAGTGAGACCCTGTCTCTATATGAGTAGGCTGTAGGCAAGTCTGTGGGGGCATTTCCTTAGTGAATAGTGCAGTCCTGAGCTGTATTAAAAAAATAAATAAATAAAACAAACTCAGCTGAGGACGCCGTGAAGAGCAAGCCAGTAAGCGGCCTTCCTCATGGTCTGTTTCAGTTCCTGCCTCCAGGTTCCTTTCTTGAATGCCTGCCATGACTTCCTTGAAAGATGGGATGTAAGCTGATAAGATTAAGCAAACCGTTTCTGCCCCAAATTACTTCTGGGTCATGGTGTTTCTCACAGCAACATGAAGCAGACTAAGATACCAGTTCACACCGATGAACTCACTCAAGGACATCAGCCAGCCATGGCCGCAGACCAGGACCTGCACTTGGGAATTTCCCAGTTGCCTGAGATTCCTTTCTGTTGCTGTGGTAGACCATGACCCAAAGCAACTTGGGAGGGGGTGTTATTCTTAAAATGCTCAGATCACACTCCATCTCTGAGGTGGATGGAGGCAGGAGGATTGACAGTTCGAGGTCACCTAGGGATGGATGTAGCTCAGTTAATGGAATACTTGTCTACCATGCCCAGAGTCCTGAGTTCCTTCCCAAGCAGTGCATAAACCAGGCATGGTGGTGAACACCTGGAATCCTAGACCTTGGGAGGCAGAAACAGTAGGATGGTAAATTCAAGGTCATTCTCAGTTCATAGACTCTCTCAAAATAGCAAAACTACTACCACTAATTTTATTGCACTCAAGTCTACCTTCTAAGTGGCCAAACCTGGACGCTGCCCAAGGTCTTGACTTCTCATCCCTGTGTGGGTCTCTGCTTCCTGTAGGATGAACTTCTATTATTCAGGGGGGCTGGGTGTGGTAGAGCATAATTGAATCCCAGCACCCAGGAATAAGGAGACAGGAGTACTGCCATGGGTTCAACGCAAGCCTGAGCTATGTACACAGAGTCCCAAGCCAGCCTGGTGTTCATACACCCTGTCTCTAAATTTATTAACTAAAAAATTTAAAGCCAAAAGCTATGAAGGAGAGCAGGTGTCCTACACAAGCCAGCATCCACGCCTCAGGCTACAGGCTTAGTTTTGAGACCTGGCCATTCCCGTGGGGGAAGATTTCCTTGAAATGGCAGGATTGGCTGAACCGAGTAGGTAAATTTCAAAGCTTGATCCTGAAGTCATTTTATCCTCCAGCATGTTCCTCTGAAACAGACTCTGAAGATTTCTGAAGCTGGGCTCCCTCAAGGGAGTTCGTGGACCTTCTCAGAGCAGCCCACACACAGACACTGCCATGTCAGCCCTGGGCACCCAGGGATTAATCAGCAGAGCCATGCTGTTACCCAGCAAGCAGGGTGCTTCACACCCATGTGGTTTACAGGCTGCCTTCCAAAGCAGAGGCGAGATGATCTCCTCCTCCTCTCCATCCCCAGGGATGGCTGCCTGGCACTGTGAACTCTGCCAGCTTCCTGTGGGTGCCTAGAGGAGAAAGCCGCCAAAGGCTGGGGTAGGGGATGGGGGACGAAGCAGTTCCAGCGGTGAACTCTGAGGAAGAGGCAGAGGAGCCTAAGTCCCATTTCTCTCTGAGTCATGGCTCACCTCTGCAGCCTGACCGCATTAGATCAGAGATTAGATCAGAGATCTTTGCTGTTGTAACTGATGGAGCCCTGCACAAGGGCCAGCTCCACACAGACAAGGCTCCCTTAGTATGTGTAATTACCACAAGAACCAGGCCTTCTATCTGTGCTTCCAGATGAAGGGAGGGAGAAGAGGAGACTGCTGGCTCCTCAGGGCTGCCTAGCTAGTGGGGAACAGAGCTGGTACCCAGAGCATCAGAAGAAAGTCTGCCAAACTTTCTCCTTTCTCTGTGGGTGCAGCAGCAGCTGTAACAGAGACCCCCCCCCCCGCCCCGCTATGGGCCAGGCTTTGTGTGGGACACTTTCTGTCTGTCTTGAATCCTGGAGGTACCCTTTCCTCAACAGCCCTTTACCAAGTTGCCAACATCAGAAGTGCGATTGTGCGGCAGCGCAGGACGCAGGAGGGCTGGAATAGGGGAAGCACACACGTGAATTCCAGACTATGAACAGGACGGGCCTCTTGTCATGTACATGACACCCTCTCTGGCTGTTCATGAAGTTCCTCCAGTACCACTTCTGAACAAATGCTGAGGCCTAGCTCTCATCTCCCCACCCCTACCCTGGTTCAGCTGCCGCCATTTGGCAGCAAGGTCATGGCTTGCCCACTGTTTCCCTCCCTTCTCTCCTCAGCAGTCCCGACCCCAGGTTCTCTTTGTCAAGGGAGGGTGAGCAGCTGGCCCTGGAGTGGCATAGATGCTTCAAAGGCTTAGGCATTCGGCTCAGAGGCCACCCCCACGCCCCTACCCCCTCAACCCCTCACTTGGCTTACTCACAGGGTCACTGTTCTGCCAACTATCTAGGGACAGCCCTATACCCCTGTGCTTGGTGCAGATAGGCCGGGCCTTACCCTCCTGCCATACCTCCCTCCTGTTCCCAAGGAGACCACACTAGAGAATCCTGCCCTCTAACTTTTCAGGCAGGTTCTCTGGGTGCCCTCCCAGGACATGATGCCCACCCTGCTCTTGAGACTTATAAGAAAAAGGTCTTTTAATGAAAGACGACTTGATCTGTGGCCTGAGTCAAGTTTAAGCAATAGTGCAGCCAGTATTTACATTTTTCGTGTGTATGTGAGTATGAGCATATCCATGTGTGGGCATTCCTGTGTCTACATGTATGTGGAGACCCAAGGCTGACATTGGGACTCTTCCTCAATCACGCTCCACTTTATTGAGAGGCAAGGCGCTCAATCAAACCCAGAGCTCACCTGTATGGCTAGCCTAGCTACCCAACTTGTTCTGGGTTTCCTGTCTCTTGCTGGAATTGCAGGTGGGCTGCCACACCCAGCCAGTATTTACATACTTGCGTAGCAAGCACTTCCCAGCAGCCCCTGTAGCCAATAGTTTAAAGCCAACCCCAGTGGCTTCCATCAGACTTAGAACAAAATCCACACAAGCTGGGTATGACAGCTAACGCTTATGATCCACATGCAAATTGCTGAGGCAAGAGGATTGCTATGAGTTCAAGACTAGCCTGGGCTACTAGCAAGACTGTCTTAGACTATTTCTCATCCCTGTGACAAAACAGCAGACTAAAGAGACTTAAGGCAGGAAGGCTAGGAGGTCATTTCATTTTTGTGACACATGATGGGGGCAGTTCTATTAAGGAGACACCAAGGGGCCTTGTGGGGGGGGGGACGGCAGGGGAGGCAGGCAGCAGAGAGACATCTATCCTGCCGAATCGATGAGAGCCGCACACAATTGTTAGAAAACAGAGAGGCAGCCAGGTGTGTGCCCGCCAGAGACTGGTGGTCACTCTGCATGGGGAAGAACGAATCTGGCTGGCAAGAAGGCATTGGTCCCACATGTGGGAAGCATTCAGGGCTGTTGACAAGGGCCACTACCTTTGTGTCAAGGTTATGACAGGCCCCAGAAGGGTTAATAAGTGCTGATATCGTGGTTGGTAACCTCTCTACTCTCAACCTGCTCGGTATCTCTCCCCATCTCAAAACACATGAGAGCTTCATACCTCCAGGCTGCCTTATGCCTGGCAGGCAGGCAAGCCTCTGCCAGGCTTTTGATGGAGTGGGTGATAACTGGGCTGGGAGCCAGAAAGATAAGACTGGGAGTGGGAATTGGGCCCTGCCTTGGCCTCTAGCATCTCTGAACTGGCACTGTCTTCACCAATCATTTCTGGTGAGAGATTCTGGGAAGCAGGATGCTGCTGAGGCCAAGTAAACTCTCAAAGGCCTGGAGGGAGTCAGAAAGCAAAATACAGAATGCACTGCCCAGCTTCCCTCCGCCTGCTCTTCTGGGGGGCTCTGTGGTCCCTGCCTCTCCTAGCCAGGGCTCTGGTAACTAGGAAATCCCATCCAGGCCTGGAGTCAGGCCTGAGAGAGGACTATGGGCACAGAAGAGATTCCATTTCCAGTCCTTGCTGTAACCTGGAGTCGAGATGTCACAGCAGAACAGGTAGATGGGAGTTCCAATCCTGGCTGAGAAGAAGACCATGGCAAGCCACCTGGTCTCCGTCTCCTGCTTCCTGCCTTCAAACTGGAGGTGGTATGCCCGACCTTTTAAGTCTATCACGCTAACTGAGGGAGATGAGGAATGCCAAGCACTGGGCACAGCCATGGTCCTTCCCATGATGGACAGACAGGTGAGGGTACAGGGATGGAGTGAAGATGAATGTTATGGTTTGGATGTGACATGCCTGCCCCCTTTCACCTAAAACAAGCTATGTGTCAAACAAAGCCATAGTCCCCAGCTGGTGGCACAATTGTTTTGTTTTGTTTTGTTTTGTTTTGTTTTGTTTTGATAGGGCCTTGTACTGCTCAAGCTAGCCTCAAACTCATTCTACAGCCAAGGATGACTTGAACTTCTGATTCTTCGGTCTGTACCTAGGATTATGGGCATATGCCACCACACTCAATTTTCTACTGGTGCTAGGACTTGGTGCACTCTGGGCAATCACTCTACCCACTGAGCCACATCCCCAGCTGAAAGCACCATTGAGAAGTGACTTTTGTTCTTTAAGATGCTGACTTTACCAGTGAGTTAACCCACCAATGACTTCAGGCTATTAGGAGGCTATTAGGTTAATGGGCCTGGTTGGAGCAAGTAGGTTACTGGGAGTGTGCCTTAAGGGGGTGTCCCTTCTTCCCTGCCCCTTCCTGTAGTCTCTGCCCTCTCTCCACTACTAGATGAGCCACTCTGCTCCTGCATGCACTTACCACAGGCAAGACAGAAGCCAGATCCTGAGCGAAGGGGCTCTTAGCAGTCTGGAAATGACCATACTGCCAAGGGGAGTCAGGGCAGAGGTGATGGATATAGGGTGAGCACCAACAGTGTCTGTTGTTACCTTTCTTGCATGAAAAATGAGAAGGCTTTTTCTTCTCTTCTGGAAATAGATAGATAGTAAAGCGCATTCCACAGGAGGATTAAAGAGAAAAAACAGAAGTTCCTAATGACACAGGTGACACATGGTAAATCACTGGCTGATAGATATGGTTGGATTCAGATGGGACACTGCCTTCTCGAATGTGAGGGCCAGGTGGCCACAGCATCAGTCACTGTCTTGATCACCAAGGTTGAATCATCTAATCTGTCTGGTGTCGCCTTCCTCCATCCCTGCTGTGTGTGTCTCTCCCTATGCTGCAAGCTCCGTTGAAAAGGGGCTCTGAGACTACATGCATACTGTCAGGCTTGGTGGCAATTGCCTTTACCTATCTCTGGCCAGCTCTCTGGCCCTGACACTTCTCGGAAGCCTCCACCTCAAAGCAAAGCCCTGTTTCTTTTAGTACTCACCCAAAGACCCTAACAGAAACCAGGACTTGGTAAGGAGTCCTTTGCCAACTCCCTCTTACTGAATTGGTTGTGTCTCCAGCACCTTCTTTGCCCTTCACTGCTACAAGGCTGGCTTACTGACAGGTGTGTCCCTGTGGCCTTGGACTAGAATGGCATTGACAGGTGTCATTCAGGGAGCACACAATAGCATTGTCAAAACTTGCAGTATGGCTTGCCTCCAACCCTGCAAGGATAAGACAAGGGAAGACAGCAGTTCTCTCTCTAGTGGTCAGGAGGGGGTTGGTTTTAAGTTGCAGTGGCAACTTTCTGGGTATTGGAAATGTTCTACAGGGAGAGGCTTTAACAACAGCAGGGTTGGGAGGGACATGAGATGCTCTGGAAAGATGGCTCAGCAGTTAAGAGCACTCAACTGCTCCAGGTTCTGCTCCCACAGCCTACATGACAGATCACAAAGGCCTGTAACTCCAGTTTCAGGGGATCTGACCCCTTCTTCTGGCCTCTTTAGGTACAATGTATACACACGGTGCACTTACATACCTGTACCCATGCACATAAAATAAAACAGTATTTTTAAAAATCCGGGGAACCAAGGAGATGGCCGAGAGGGGAAATCCCCCTGCTATATAAGCATGAGAGCCTGAGTTTGAATCCACAGCGCCCACATCAAAAACTGGGCATGGTTGCATGTTACTGAAACCCAACATAGGGGGGCAGAGATAGGTGAATCCCAAGAGTGCACTGATAAGTCAGCCTATCCCAAAGAGTGAGCTTCTAGTATAGTATGAGACCTATAGTAAGGCAATTAGGTGGGGAGTGATAGAGTGAGACAGCCCAAATACTGCCCTGGTCTCCATGTGCGTGCCCACTGGTGCAGCACTGACTGTTTTTCCAGAGGACCCAGGCTGGACATGGTAGTGTACAGCCATCTTTAATTCCAGTTCCATGAGGTCTAGCACTCTATTATGGCCTCCATAAGCACCAGCTTTATATATATGTAATATATGTATACATATATACATATACATATATGTATACACACATACATATATGCACACGTATAAATGCACTTCACATACATACATGCACTGAAAACACTCAGAAGACAAAAGTAAACCTTTCAAAAAAATTTAAAATCAGAGTGTTTAGTCTGGTCATAATATCATGTGTCAGTGATCTCAGCCCTTGGGAAATGGAAGGAAGAGGAGTGCAAATTTGAGGCTAGCCTGGGCTACATAGTAAAAAAAAATCCTCTCAAAAAACAAAATAAAACTAATAGCTTATTACATATTAATTTCACCTTGATTTTAGAACGTAGTGTCCTGCTTCAGCAGGGCGGAAGAACAGGGAATCCAAGGTTGTCCATCCAAACACTAGCTAAGTCTGGTGTAAATGATCAGCGCTGTAAAGACCATGGGCGCCAAGATGAAGAACAGCAAAGATCTCAGCTTATTCAGGAAGCAGACGGCACAGTCTTTATTCTTAGACATATTATACTGCTACGATCTCTGATCACAAAGTACACAGTGGTAAGATACCAGCCTGCTATTATTTGCCCTTTTTCCTTACTGGCTGGTTCTCCCACCCCTGCCTGAATTCTGCCAGATAGTGAATTCTCTTGACCCTTAGGACAATATCTTGTTCATCAGTGTGTCTCTAAAAACCCAGCACAGGGCACTCAAATGGAGGTGAATAGAAGAAGGACAGTTGAGATGTGGATCCCCAGGATCCCTCCCTGTCCCTTGAGAACAATGGAAAATCGCAGGTGTCAACAGGAGCGCTGGACAGCAAGACATGTGACGTCAAAACAATCAATCTCATATTTTCACAGGCAACAACATCTACAGGAACGGAAAACAGCATCCCATCTCTACATCTTCCTGAGAACAAAGTGTAGTAGGGTATATTTCTAGGCACGCCTGGGAACTACGTGAGGATCAGTGAGGCGGAGGGTTACTTTCCAGTACTAGAACCCTCCGCTAGAGACTTGTCACCTCGGCTGTTGCTCCTCGGACCACCAGGGGGAGCAATCTCACCGCATCCCTGGCCTTGGCCGGTTCACGCATCCAAGGGTGTAGTCAGAAACCCTGGGAATTACAGACCTGGGATGTCAAGGCGCCGTCTCTCGCGTTGCGCTCCGGGACTTGTAGTTTAACACCTAGAGGCACAATAAGGGGTTAAGATCCCACGTTAAATGAAAGGAACTACTACTCCCAGAGGGCTACGGGCTCCTGGGCGGTGTCGGGTTTCCGTCCAGCAATATTTCTGAGATTGCTTCTGAGTGATCAGCTGGACTGGGTAAGTTTGATTGACGAAAGCTCCAGTTCTCAACTGAGCTATTCAAAGACCCTTTCACGTCCCAGGACCTTCTAGTCTCTCAGTCTCAGAATCTGCCCGCTAATCTATGCTCTTCATTGTCTCTGTTTCCTATTCAGACAAGTCCCGACAGAATCCGCCAGCACCTAAGCCCTCCCAGGGTCACCACGAACTGTCAGCCCCACGCCCCGAGATCCCCGCCCTGACCCTCACCCCCACCCCACCCCCACCCCCATGCCACGTCCCTGAGCCCCGGCTGCTTTCTGTCCTCCACGCTGCGCTCCTCTCTTCTTTGTCCTGTTGGTGGAAGAAGACTGCCACATTCTTCCTCCCAGTGTTGTGAACTTGAAGTGCAGCAAAGAACTCTGCCTCACTCCCCGCGACCGTGGGCAAATCGATCGCACAGGCTCTCGGGGACCCGCTTTCTTCTTCTGTATTACAGTGTATGAAAGTGTTTTGTAAACCGCAAGGCCTCCACAAGCAACAGAGGTTTTCTTTGTGCCGTTTGTTGGTGCCCTAGAACGTTCTTATCAGGGCAGCTTTTCTAGTTTTGCCGCCTCTTTGCTCAACCCGGTCCCTTGAGCCCTTGATGTCTTCATCTAAGACCGGGTCGGGTTATTTCTTCACTTCCTCCAGAGACCAAAGATCAGACAGGCCCGGAGCCCGTAACCTCCAGAGAGCTTTGTCTGAAAGGAAGCCCAAGAGGGGTGCTTATCGTGGACTCTGGCCTGAAATAGGCGGTGATGAAAAGGTCCACAGAGCTGGCAGAGGGACAGAGGTGCTCGCTAGAAGCAGGACCCCAGGAGGACAGCCCTGCAGTGAAAGTCCCTTCCTTTCCCTTTGGCCTCTTCTGGGCCTCTTTAGTGCACTTTGGTAGGTGTGTCTCAGGCATGAAAAGCCTGGGAGAAGAGGATTACTTCTGCTGAAGCAGTCTATGTGAGGAAAAAGGAAGACTTCAGCTAGGTATTTTGAAAGAGAGCCGCAGCATTACTGATTAGTTGCTGACGTTTTAGGAGTAATTACAGTGTACCAGGCCTTAGGCAGTACCAATTGTCTCCGTTAAACTTCACTAATGAAGTGTCCCTGTTTCACATATAAGGGAGTTAGACTTGGCAGTCATACTGTTAACATAGTTACAGCTGCCTCTCGACGCCTTAGTGTCTTACAGTGTGCCAGACACTTTACACACATAATCTTTGACCTCATGAGTAGCTGATAACAGGGTTAGAGTTTAAGGCGTTTGTCGAAGGTCCCCCAGCTGTGGCTGGCTGGATTTCACAGTGGGTAAAGGTGCTATCATGCCCTATGGCCCGAATTCTATCCCAGGAACCCACATGGTAGAAGAGGAGAAGCAACTCCTGCAGGTTGTCCTCTGACCTCCACATGGGGTGCCATGGCACCCCTCCAATAGATAAATAAATGTTATATATTATTTAAATATGCATAATATATTTAATATAAATAAATATATGTGTATATTATACATATATAGATAGATCTCACAGCCAGCTGGTAAATAACAGAGATGGAATTCAAAAGTTTTCCCTCTATAGCATAGACATTTTTTTAATAAACATCACAGATTAAAAATTAATTGAGATCCAGATGTTGGTGGCTCACGCCTTTAATCCCAGCACTCGGGAGGCAGGGGCAAGAGAATCTCTGAGTTGAAAGCCAGCCTGGTCTACAGAGCGAGTTCCAGGACAGGCTCCAAAACAATACAGAGAAATCCTATCTCAAAAAAAAAAAAAAAAAAAAAAAAAAAAAAAAAAAGCCTAATTGAGCTGGATATAGTGATACTTACCTATTATCTTATCACTTGAGAGGTGAATAGGGAACTCTTGAATTTGGAGCCAGCTTGGGCTACCCAGAGAGACCCTGCCTCAGAACAATGAGGAGAAAAATTGAACGATTTTAAAGCCAAAAGAAGACATAGGGGGTCCTTGTTGCCTGTGGGAAGCATGTGATAGATAGTTTGTCCTGCAGATACAAAGCATAATAACTTTTGGTTTGGTTTGGTTTTTCAAGGCAGGATTTCTTTGTGTAGCTCTGGCTGTCCTGGAACTCACGCTGTAGGCCAGGCTGGCTTTGAACTCAGAGATGTGGCTGCCTCTACCTCTCCAGTGCTAGGATTGTAGACCACCATTACTTGTCTAAAGCATGGTCTTTACTCCAGTGGAGTTCACATGAAGAGAAAAGATATAAGTGTGCAAAAAATTAAATATTAAATAGCACTTATTGGAGAGAGTAATTTTTTTTTAACATTTATTTATTCTAGTGTGACTGGGTATCTTTGTCCCATGGTGAATGTGTGGAGGTCAGAGAACAATGGCAGGACCAGGGGTGGATTTCCTCTTCTTTCATAATGTATTTTCTGGGAGCTGAACACAGAACATTAGGCTTAGAGGCAAGCTCCTTTGCCCGCTGAGCCATTTTGCCTACATTAACCCAGGTGTTTCTGGGTTTTGCCCTTTGAGATGATAAGTCCATAGGGTGCTTTCAGTGTTTGTTGCATGCATGTGACCATGTGTGTCTGCATGAAAGAAAAGCCCTCCCTGAAAAACCACAAACACGGAGGACTTAAAAACATAACTTGGAGCTGGGAGTATAGCTTGCAAAGTGCTTGCCTGGCATTCCTGCCCTAGGCTCCCATAAAACAAACAAACACATTGATTTTTCTGCAGATAGAGGAAATACAGTGCTAGGGATTGCAGGGAAATTCAGTAGTAGGTTTAAAAATCCCTGACATAGATTTCACATGGACTACATGGGAAGCCAGTCTCTGAGACAGCTACTGCCTGTCTAGCCTGTTTGGGGAGTCCAGGTGAGGTAGGGGGCCATGCTCAGAGCTGAGAGGAAGAAGGTAGGAGTTTAGATACTTGTCCCAGGAAACTAGGTAGGCTCACTGGGCCTGGTTGAT
This sequence comes from Phodopus roborovskii, assembly GCF_943737965.1. Taxonomy (NCBI): domain Eukaryota; kingdom Metazoa; phylum Chordata; class Mammalia; order Rodentia; family Cricetidae; genus Phodopus; species Phodopus roborovskii. The sequence goes on from NW_026126645.1 coordinate 534,850, forward strand.
GGAGAAGCTCCAGACAGGCGCTGCCATGAATTGTGGAGCCAAGGTGAACAATGGAACATACCTGACCGGCCCCCCTAGAAAACAATCCCATGCCATTTATGAGAAATAAGGCTGATGTCTTGTTGTAGTTGCAAGTAAGGTTGGCTTCTGTCCCCTGTCTTGTCCTTGGGTATCAGTCAGCTTGAGCCTGGGAAGTCAGGCTGTTTTCAGGTTAGCCTCAGCCTGGCCAGTTATCTTCTTTGGTTTTATTTATTTCCAAGCAGAATTTGGTTGATGGGCCCTCTCAGAAGCCTGCCGAGATCACCAGGGTTCTGTATACCCGCATCTCCACGACTATGTTCGAATATCATTCCTGATGCCCGACCCAAGGACTGAGCTCAGATGAGACAAAAATCCCCGGGCACAAAGTCCTGGGCATAGAGTCCTGCCTCACCTTTGCCTCCCCCTTTTCCCTCTGGGTCCCAAATCGACACCGTTGCTGAGCTCTATTGTTTCTGCTTTTCTTGTAGTCAATGAATACGGCTAGATACTTGCTCATGCAATGTGTTTTAATTGCATGGTTTCATTTATCTCCATAGCAACCAAAGACTGATACAAATCCCTTTATGTAGATGCAGAATGAGGCTTGGGGAGATCAGGTTAATGTGCCCAAGCTAGATAGCAAAGGAGCTGGGTCTCAGGCTTAGGGACTGCTTAGTTGCTAAGGGGCTTGTCTCACAGATAGGAGGACCCGAATTCAGATCCTTAGGGATCATTAAAAAAAAAAAAAAGAGGCAGGGTGTGGTGGCACATGGCTTTAACATTTACACGCAGGAGACAGAGGCAGGTGAATATCTGAGTTCAGGGCTAGCCTATGCACATAGCAAGTTCTAGGACAGCCTGGGCTACATAGGCTCTGCCGTTATAGGAGAAAAAGCCAGTGAGGTGGAGAGAGACACTTGCTGCTAAACATGACTGAGTTTGATCTCTCCTCAAGGTAGGAGAGAAGTGACTCTCTCAGGTTGTTCTCTGACACCCACAAGCATACCGTCACACATGCATTCTCAACATTAAATAAAGAAATATAATTTTAAGAATTAAAAACAAACAAACAAACAAAAACCAGGCCTGTCTTGATGGTACGCTATAATCTAAGCGATGGAGAAATGAGAGGCAGCCAGGTAGATCCCGGGAGGTCTTGTGCGGTCAAGTTCTAGCTGACGAGAGACCCTGCCTCAAACAAGGTGGGAAGGGAAGCTCATGGAACCCAACATGCGAGGCTGACTTTTTCATCCACATGCGTGGTGTGCACGGCAACACAAATGCATGAGGATGTGTATGCACATAGCCCTCTCTCCCTGCGCAGCCAGCGCTGGCTGCCTCTGTGTCTCACAGGCCCTTTCCTGACACTTTCTTTTCTTTCCTGCCTTCCCCTGCTCTCTGCTCCCATGCTCAGGGGACACACACTCTCTCTCCTCAGAACTCCAGCGGCGGCATTTTCTCTGTCCTTTACGACAGAATCTGCAGCTGCTTCACCATCATGTGCTCCACGTGTGTCCTGCAGCTGCAGCTTCAGCTCTCCTGCGGGTGCCCTCAGTCACGAGGGGGAACCTTCCGAGACTCCTCCTCCTCCCCTCTGGCTGAGTAGTCACTGCCTGCTGCAGAGCTCAGCTCTTTCTCCTCCTCTCTGTAATAGTGGGTATCTTCAAGTTTGCATTGGGAAAACAAAAGGGAAAAATGAATAGTAGGAAGAAAATCTTCACCTCCCAACATTATTTAATGAGTAACTCTTTGGGGCTCTGTGGGGTTTCCTTCTGGATGATTGGCAGCGGTGATCTGTGTGTAGTTGTGCTGTGACCCTGAGCAGCTCTTTGAGTCTCTCAGGACCTTGACTTTTTCAGCAATGCACATGTGTGTCATTGGGGGTCAAGGGAAGATTGCAGGGAGCGTTGGTGGTAATAAACTCTGAGGTCTCTTCTGGCTCAGGCATGCTCTGACTTGCACAGGGATCCTCCCAGAGGAGGAATCAGAATAATGTCAAGACAAATCATGTGGGCCCCAGACCCTGCCTGTGCAGTTGGTTTTGGCTATAAGGAATAGGAACCTAAATTCTGTTGCTTTAAACGGGGTGGGTCATGGGTTAGATGCCCCCATAGCCAGGGTAACTCTTTCTGCCATGGTTTGCCCATCTGTAAAATTGGTCCTGGTACCTCCTTTCTCAGGGAGTTGCTGAGAGTGTTAGATGAAGCAGTGTCTGTAAGGAGCTTAGTACAGTGCTAGCAGAGGAAGCTCTAGATCTCAGTGGGTGCTATTAGCCACAAAAGGACAATGTCTGGGCTGTGATCTCTACAGCTGTTACTGCTGGATGAACACGGTAGGTGCAGTGTCAGCATGTGTTAATCCCGTGGCAGGGCCTCATGCGTCCCAGGCTGCCTTTGAACTCACAATGTAGCTGGGTGAAGCAGCTGAACTCCTAATCCTGCAGCCACCACCTCCTCAGTGCTGTGGTTATAGGTGTTTATCACCACAACTATTTATGTGGTGCTAGGAATTGAACCCAGGGCTTCTTGGATGCTGGGCAAGCACTCTATCAACTGAAACACACACACACACACACACCTCTTGTGTTTGTCAGTTTTGAGGGAATTGAGGATTAGCTCACCACTACCATCTCCTCACCCCACCAGAAGAAAATGAAGAATACAGTCCGTAGGGCTGGGGATGGAGAACTTGCTAGCAGGTGCAGCGCCCTGGGTCCCATCCCACCACCACAAAACCAACAACCAACAAGCCAGCCCGTAAATGTTGGCAAACAGCAAGCGTAAATGGTGCATGCGGTTTATTGAGTAGCTGTCAGAAAGGTCGGAGTGATAAGGATGTCAGGAAGTGGACAGGGATGACAGATGACCTAGAGAAGCAGCAAGTGAGCAAGAGATCAGCAAGAGGCTGTTCTGTGCTCTGTCTTCCAGCCAGCAAGTTCAGGACACCCAGGCTTTGGTCCAGCCGGTGATGAGATGGGGACCGGCCAGTCTATGTGCTTCCCAGCCATCTCGGGACCCCACCATGTTGGCTGCACAGACGTGATGGTGGGTCAGAGTCTTGAGGTAGGTGTCCCAAGCTCCACCCCTGCACTACCTGGCTTCTGCGCTTGTGTGGGGACTTCGCCACTGTAGGTGTACAGTTCCAGGGAGTTGGGTTACAGCTGGGCTGGCTTTGGTTATCAGCCGTTAGGCCTGTCTTCCTGCCTTTTAAAAAGTATTAGAACCTTCCCAGTTGACAGAGAAACTCAGTTCTTCAGCAAGGAGGAGGCGCCACCGGCTTCAGAGGCCGTTCACAGACCCTTCCTCCCGTCTTGAGTGCCGGCATCTGATCCTGGAAAGGGTTTCCATCTCATTCTGGTGTAGGCCAGTGCAGGAGGCACTGGGGACCACGCACACTGTCCTGCCTTGGGTGGGAGGGTGGTGTCTCCTGCTTCCGTCTGTTTCCACCTTCTGAAGCTCCTGCCAGTTTCCAGGCTTCTTGTTTTCTTTGTCTCCTCCTCCTCTTTAAACATTTTTTTTTTTTTTTTTTTTTTTTTTTTGAGACAGATTTCTGGTGTGGCTCAGGCTGGCCTCCAACTGGAAATGCAGCCAAGGATGACCAGAAATTAGTCCCTGATCCTCCCGTCTCTGGACTCCGGGCATGTGTCACTGTGGCCTAGCAGATTCTTAGGTTTTTATTCCTGGTGGTTGGACTCTTCTCTATCCTGTGAGAGATGCCCACTTCCTGGTCCCTTGTGATCAAGCATAGTGCTGCCTCCTGAGAGGCAGCCTGGAAGAGTGACCCACTGCTGATGCCCTGTTCAACCTAAGGGCGTATCGGGTTCCTCCGTTCACACCAAGCCTGGGCCCACGAACTCTCTCAGTGTTTTTGGTGCCGTGCTGTTCCAGTATGTAGTTCAAAATGCAGCTTGACAGTGGGAAGAACATAGCTGTGTGTTCTATGTGCTAACAAAATTGTTTCTAGCTTTGTGGAAGCCTTGATTCTCTGCAGTGGCGTCCAGTTTGGCTGGTGCCTAGACTTCTGCTGACTCACAATGCCTAGGCTTCTTGGCCCAGCAGCTGCTCTCTTCTCTTCCCCAGGGGAGCCTCTTCCGACTCTTCTACCCCTGCCAAGCATCAGAGGCAAAGTGCGAGCAGCCCCTGTGGATCCCCCGCTATGAGTATTGCTTGGGCCTGGCTGACTACTTGCAGTATAACAAGCGCTGGGTCGGGTCGCTGTTCAACCTGGGTATTGGTAAGGCTGGCCTGGCCCAGATACCTTCCTAGTGGCCTGTTTATGTCCCCAGGAGAAACCCAGGCAGATGCAGAAATTTTTAGCTTGTAAGGTCCAGTCCTTGGTATGGAGAGATGGGAGAGAATTGAATGTGTGAGAATTTGGGTTGTCGATTTAAATCTAGACTTTGTAATTTACTGGGACCTAGGCAGATACTTCCCCTGCTGGCCTGCCAGCTTTTCTAGAGCTGTGGTGCCAGGATGGGTAGAACCTCTAGTGCAGTGTTTAGAACAGTAGATGGGGTATGACTGGGATTCCTAAATCCAGTATTCATTCTTACCCACTCTATAGATCACCACCCCCTCTTTCAGTACTGGGGATCAAACCCAGGGCCTCACAGATTCGAGGCCGGTGCCCAACCACTTACCACAGAGCCACATCCCACAGCTATAGGCTTCACAGCATCTCCAGCAGCTGTATCAGACATTCTTGGCATCTATACTCCTGTAGCATACCCTCTAGGGCAGTTCTCCCTCGCCTGCCCCAAGTCCCTATGCCTGGTGTCCCCTCTGGCATTGACACCTCACTCATCTGCCCCAGATTTCTTCATGCTGCCCCTTTGTAGTTTTTCCTGGTGGTTCTGGAGAGGGAGGGCCACACATGCCCATCCCTACCTATACTTGGGCTGCCCTCGGGATTGCAGTTCCAGACAGCCAGAGATGCTATAGCCTGTGTCTCTGCCAGGATCTTGTCGCTTGCCTGTTAGCTGGAATGGCCCCTTTAAGACAAAGGAATCTGGATACCCCTTGATCATCTTGTCCCATGGCCTAGGAGGCTTCAGGTAAGAGCTTTGTCCCTGGACCTTGCTACAGTCCTTGCATTGTGAGAGCTGCTGTGTCTTAATGTAGTCTCAGAGGGTCGAATAATAGGTATCTCATCTACCTGCCATCAGATTCCCCATCTGGCCCTTGGCATAGCACTGGGCCTTCCTTCCCTAGACCGGGGCTTCTTAAGGTTTTCCACTTGTGCCTCGTTTTGCCTGACATTGTTACATGATCACCTCTATCAAAGTGTACAAAATAGGAGTACAGGGCAAGCCTTTGCTGGGAAGAAATCATGAAGAAATTGATTTTAAAATAATGACTTGGGGGCTGGAGAGATGGCTCAGCCGTTAAAGGATAGGCTCACAACCAAAAACTTAAAATAATGACTTGGTATGCCTCTCATTTTACCACTCATTAAGAGCAAAAGCAAATTTCCCTCATAATAAGATGGATGAACTTATTTGGTTTTGTATAGGGATGGGCTGTCGGCTGAATGTTGGACACTGTAAGACCTAGAGCATCTTCAGGGGGTTTCTCAGTTGATTGAGTTTTGGTTTTATAATCATCGATGCTGAGAGTGCTGCCATATACAAATGCATAATACGAAATGGCAGAAGTATGTTTAGGACCATTTCAGAAACTGGAAATTCTGTCTTAAGTCCAAGCCAAGATTCAGTTAACACTGTGTGTGTGTTAGTAACCCAAACATCCGGTCTTTTTAAAAAAGATTTATTGTTTTTAATTATGTGTGTAGATTGTGTGTCAGCCTGAGGGTATGTGCATGTGAGTGTAGGTGCTCATGGAGGCCAAAAGTGTCAGGTCTGGTGGAGCTGAACTTACAGACAGCTGTGAGGTACCTGATGCAGGTGCTGGGAATCGGACTCAGTGTTCTACAAGAGCAGCCAGTGCTCTTAACCATTGAGCCATCTCTCCATTCACCTCAGGGGCCGACCTTTAAAAATCCAACATTCTAATCCAATCCAATCCAAAAAATAGACTAACTTGATATCCTTGACAGGTGATATCCTATCTCAAGACAAAAGAAGCCCAAATCAGACCTTGCTAGTCCAGGACCTTAAAGGGTGCCCAGCAGATTGAGGTCTCAATAAATATTTGTTGAGTGCATGAATGCTCTTCCTTCCTTCTTCCATCCTTCCTCCCTGCCCCCCCTTCCTTTCTTTTTTAAGAGAGTATCAGATTCCCTGAGACCTAATAGTTGTGAGTCATCTTGTGGGTGCTGGGAATCAAACATGGGTCCTCTGGAAGAACGGACAAGTGATCTTAACTACTGAGCCATCTCTCCAGGCCCTAAATGAAATTTTCAAGTATTGAGATGAGAGGTGCATACTGCACCTCTGGTTTGTGTGTCCCTTTCTGAGGGGACCCATCCTGAGTCTTCTATGAGGCTGAGTTTTCAAGTACTATTTGTATTTCTCAGTACTTAATGTAATTGCAGCATATTTTCTAGTTTTAATTATGTGTGTCCATGTGTGTTTGTGTATGTATGTTGTGAGTGCATGCTTGCATGTGTGTGTGTGTCTGTGCCTGTTTGTGCGCATGTGTGTGCACATTAGCATAGGTACCTGAGGAAGACTGAAGAGCATCAGGGTCCCTGCAGCTAGAGTTAAAGGTGGCCATGAACCTCCTGATTGGATGCTGGGAATTTGGGGCCTCGGCAAGAGCAGGTTTCTCTTGGCTTCCGACACAGTGCATTTCACTTGTGTAATTATGTTGCGGTGTCTGTCTTCCCTGCTAGACAGTAGCCTCTGTGAAGACACCCCATGCCTGTCTTCTGTGCCCCCAGTGGGTAAGACAGTTTCTGGAAGTCATAGTTTCCCAGTAAATACTCATTCACAAAGGTACACTGGGCTGTTTTGCTGGATTCCCATTTGTCCACCCACCTCTCTTAAGCACCTATTAGGTGCAGCCCCCTGGCAAGAAAGGAAGGTGGGAAATGGGGACACACACACATTCAGAAAGCCACTCACACTAGAGGAGCTGGTGTACAGATAAACATAACTAGCCGTTGGCCGGAAGTGGAGAGGAGGTGTGAAGATAAGGCTGGGGAGGCGAGTGTGTGGTTTTCTCTGCTGGTTGCTTTTGTAATAAACTGAGAGCAAGCCTGCTGTGAGTAGAAGAGCTCCAGCCTTCAGAACTGTGCGCGCGTGTGTGTATGTGTGTGTGTGTGTGTGTGTGTGTGTGTATGGGTCTGTGTGTGTGTCTGTGTGTGTCTGTGTGTGTCTGTATATGGGTCTGTGTGTGTGTGTCTGTATGTCTGTGTATATGGGTCTGTGTGTGTGTCTGTGTTTGTGTGTGTGTGTGTGTGTATGGGTCTGTGTGTGTGTGTCTGTGTGTGTCTGTGTGTGTGTGTATGTGTATATGGGTCTGTGTGTGTGCGTCTGTGTGTGCGTGTGTGTGTGTGTGTGTGTGTGTCTGGTGTGTGTGTGTGTGTGTGTCTGGTGTGTGTGTCTGTGTGTGTGTGTCTGTGTGTGTGTGTGTGTGCGCGCGCGCACATGCGTTTGTACCCTCCCCACCTGTAGCTATGCTGGAGAGAGCGAGCAGTGAGCATTTGATCTGGAGATGGTCCTTTGACTAGGAAGCTCCCTTGGGATATCATTTCTCAGTAGACTGGAGAGAGCCAATAGAAATGTCCTTCATTAACCATGAGTGAAACTCCAAGAGGAAGAGGGAGTTGGGATCAAAGAACAGTTTCCTTTTTTAGCTTCTTTGGTTAATTTCACCATGAAATTCTTCCCTTGTTCACTGATGGGTAGCTTCCCATCCCAGGAAAGAGCATGTGCATGTAAATGCCACCTAACTGGCTTCCAGAATGCCACTGTTCCCTGTGGTCCCCACACAGCCCTCTGACATAGACAGATAGGTATTCCTGGCCCCTGAACAGCGAGCAGCAACTTGTCTACCTTACACAGTACACACCGGTAAGGGATCAAAAGTCATTCATCCGGTTCACTGCCTCTCTGGAAACCTGGGAGACAGGAAAGGAAACCTTAGAACCTGACTCTCCCTCAGTTATAGAGGTATATTTAACAGACAACACACCAAACATGAGTGACTAACACATGACCAAATTCCTTCCTTCCCTGGGCTTGAGGTAGGTGCACGCCTGTCTATACTCAAAGCCCCTGAGAGGCTGAGAGCTCCGTGAGTGTAACAATGGCGTGGGCTGCAAAAGAAGAAAACACCCACCCACAAATAAAACGTCATTTCTCTCTCAGTTATAACAAGCCAGACGGGCGGCACCAGGGCACCTGCTGCTAACCCTAGCACTTAGAAGCTAGAAGCAGGAGAATCAGAAGTTCAAGGTCAGCTCCTGCAGAATAATGAGTTTTAGACCAGGCTGGACTACGTAAAATCCCTCATCAAAGCTGGGCTGTGGTGGCACACAGCTTTCATTCCAGCTCTCAGGAGGCAGAGGCAGGCGGATCTCTGTGAGTTTGAGGCCAGCTTGGTCTACAGAGCAAGTGCCAGGACAGGCTACAAAGCTACAGAGAAACCTTGTCTTAAAAAACAAACAAACAAACAAACAAACAAAAAACCTTATCAAAACACAAAAGAAACGGGTGAGGGGAACCAGACAGTTAGGGCTGATGTGACAGTTCCATGAATGTAGCGGAGAGCCACACTTTGCTTGCTCTGCTGTGTATGGCTTCCATTATAAAGTTATCTTGTGACCTATAGTGGCTGCTTTTGTTCCAGTCATTACATCTGCATCCCAGGCAACATAAAGGGCACTCTACTTTAAAAGAGAACCTCCCGGCAGCTCTGTGTAATGCAGCTGACTAAGTCTCATTTGTTAGAGCTGTTTGCTCCATAAGCTGCCGGCTCCATGTGGCTCTTTAAGGCTGAGAAGATGATTGGTCAATGCTGAGCCATGCTTCGGGTGTAAAATATACACCAGAGTACAAAGACTGTGTGGGAATAAGAATACAATGTTATTATATTTGGAAATTTGAGTCAGGCATGTAGATTACAGTAGGTTAAATAAGGCATAAAAGTATAATAGGCTATTATAGCTTAAATAAAATATATCAGTAAAGTTAATTTGCTTCTTTTTATTTTGTTTAGGTTTGTTGTTTTTGTTCTTCGAGGCATAGTTTCTCTGTGCAGCCCTGGCTGTCCTGCAACTCACTTTGTAGATGAGGCTAGCTTTGAACTCACAGAGATCCACCTGCCTCCTGAGTGCTGGGCTTAAAGGCATATACCACCACTGCCTATTTTATTTTACTTTAAAAAAAGATTAAAATAGTTTTTAGTTATGTGTATCTGCATGTGTGTATATGCACTTGTGTGCAAGTGTCCACTGAGGCCAGAAGAGGGCACCAGACCCCTTGGAACTGAGCCATCTCTTCAGCTCTGTTTCTTCTTACTTGTTTTGAGACAAGATCTTGATGCACAGACAAGGCTAGCCTTGAACTCCTGACCCCACCTTCATGTCTCAAGTTTAGGATAGCACATGCACACTATCATGTCTATCCCCCTTCCTTCTTTCCTTCCCTTTCTGACAACAACTCATGAAGCACAAGCTAGCTTTAAATTAGGATGTAACTGAGGATGACTTTGAACTCCTGATGTTGATATTCCTGCCTCTACCTTACAAGTTCTAGGACTATAGTTATATACTACCCCAACTGGCTAAAAAAACCCCCTTTTTTTTTTAAGTCCTGGGAATTGAACCCAGTGCCTTGTAAATGCTAGGCAAGTGTTCTACCACTGAGCTACAGCACCTGTCTTTTTAAAAAATGTTTATAGGTGTTTTGTGTGCGTGTGTGCATGCGTGCGTTTGTGTGGGTGTATCTTACATGTATGGAATGTCTGAGGAAGCCAGAAGAGGATGACAGATACCCCTGAAACTGGAGTTGCAGATGCTTGTGAGTCACTGTGGGTGCTGGGAGTCAAACCTGGGTCCTCTAGAAGAGCAGCCAGTGCTCTCAACTGCTCAGCCATCTCTCCAGCCACCCCAATGATCCTTTTAAAAAATAGGACTACCTAAAAATTTTCAAAACTTACTTTTGATTTATGTGTGTGTTTAAAATGTATTATTATCATAAATGGTACTTGTAGACTCATTTGCAAAATTAACTTTGTGAAGTAAGTTCTCTCTTTCCACCTTTTATGAATGTCCTGGGGATCAAATCCGGGTTGTCAGGCTGGTGAAACAAGTGCCTTTACCTGTTGAACCATCTTGCCATCCACGTGTGTGTGTAAGTGTGTGTGCATATGTGTGTGCATGTGCATGTATGTAAGAGTGTGTGTGCATGTGTGTGCATGTGTGTAAGTGCGTGTGTGTGCGTGTGTGTGTGCGTGTGCGTGTGCGTGTGTATGTGTTTTGGTTTGGTTTTGGCTTTTTTGAGACAGGGTTTCTCTGTGCAGCAGTCCTAGCTTTCCTGGAACCTGCTTTGTAGGCCTCAAATTCACTGAGATCCTCCTGATTCTGCTTCCTAAATGCTAGGATTAAAAGCATGCACCACCACTGCCCAGCACCTAGTGTGGTTTTAAAAAGTATTTAATCCCAGCACTCAGGAGGCAGAGGCAGGCAGATCTTTGTGAGTTCAAGGACAGCCTGGATTATATACATAGAGTGTTCCAGGCCAGTCTGGGCTATGCAGTGAGACCCTGCTCGGTGGGTTAAGTACTTGCTGTACAAGCATGAGACTGACTTGAGTTTGATCCCCAAAACCCATGTAAAGTCTAGCCATAGCTTCACACACCTATAATCCCAGTTCAGGAGTGGGTGAGACAGGAGGCTCCTTGGAACTCTCTGGCCAGCTAGTTGCACAAAATTGATGTATTCTAGGTTCAATGAGAAGTCCTGCCCCAAAATATACTAATAATAACAATAATAAATAATGAGATGAAGGTAGAAAAAGACACCTGATAACATGGCCTCCACATATAGACATACACATGCATACACACATTAACACATAGGAACATGTACACACACATAAATACATTAGTGTAGTCAGAATCTAGCTAAGGCTGGGGCAGGCTGATTTAGTGGGGTGGAAAGGCATCTCAGATTGAAGATTAACTTACAAACACACTCTGGAGAACTCCAGAGCCCTGGGATGAGGGCTGAACTATCTGGGGAAAGTATTTGGAGGAGGACCACCCGTAACACCTACCTAGCCAGTCTTTTGAGACAACCACTAGCGGGAGGGTGGGTGAAGCCGGCGGAGTTTTTTATCTCTTCTCCCTGTGACTCTCCAGGGCATTGTACTCAGCCTTCAGCATGGAGCTGGCCTCCCGTGGCTTTGTGGTTGCTGTTCTGGAACACAGGTAAGAATACGGTTGGTGAACTGCAGTCAGTCAGAAACCTGTGGTGAGCTAGGGTATAGGCTAGTCCCCATCAATGTGTTACTTCTTTTTTAGTTTAGTTTGTATGCTGGGGCATCAGACCCACACACATGGATGGACAAATGTTTTGTTACTGAGCTATATCCCTCGCCCCAGTGTATTTCTAATAACCATGAAAAACAGTTATTATACCCATTTAATAGAGTAGAACACCAAGGTTCAAAGATGTTCAGTAGCTGGCTGAATGACACAGCTGACTCTGGGCTCCAGCCCAGGCCTGTTCCTAGCCCATGCTTTTTCTCTGCTCTCCTGTGCATGCCCCTCATCTCCTTACCTGCCAGCCAAGCAGAGAGCCCGTGTATCATGTTTGGAAGGGAGGCGAGGGCAAAGGCCAGGAATAAGATCACTGTTGTTTTCTTGCTTTCTTTCTGAATGCATGTGTGATTCAGGGACCAGTCAGCTTCGACCACCTACTTCTGCAAGCAGACCCCACAAGAGAGCCAGCCCACAGAATCCTTGGAGGAGGAATGGATCCCTTTCCGTCGAATCAAAGAAGGGGAGAAGGAATTCCACGTTAGGAATCCCCAGGTAGGCTTGTGCCGGTTGGCATAGTCGTAGTACCATGACCAGTATGGTGAGGTAGGTTCATGCCCACTGGTGTTGTTAATCCCAAAGATAGGAGGAGAAAGACAACCAACCCAAATCATCATGGCCAAATTAAAGCAAACTTTTTTATTCCTGCACACGGGCTGCCTCTCCTCAGGCCCCTTGGATGTGAGGTGTTTGTAGCTCATAGATAGGGGGTTTCTAAATGGGGATTTGGTGGACAAAATAGGGTCACAGGGGTAGAGCATAAGCACAGGTTAGTCCCTTCTGGAACAAAGACATAGTTGCTAGTTGGGCACAACAAGGTGCTGTAGTCATAACAAGGTAGTCACAAGCTGTCATGCAGCCTTTTAAAGCAAAGGTAGGGTTGCAAAATGGTTATAAGTAACTTTTTGAAACAAAGACATGACTGCCATTTCCTGGAACATGCAGTACTGAACCATTTGCAGTGAAGGTTACAGGTGCAGCATAGCCCAATCCTTGAGAAACAGGTTTGATCATAAAGCAGGAAGGAACCTAGGTGGCTTTTAAGCCTAAAATGGAGGCAGGTTGGTGTGCTGCAGCACATCCTGGTCTGGTCAGCTTTCCGTCTCTCCAGCAAATACTGGAAGTAATTACCCTACCAGAGCAGCGTTTTTAGTTTTTAGTTCTGGAGACAGCAGCCCAAGGTCAGTGGACCTATTGCCTCAGCCTCTGGTGAGGGTCCCAGATGGCAGGGCAGGTGCCGTTGGGTAGTGGCATCCCACAATCCCTCCTCAGGGCAGGTCTTCAATAACTTAAAGACCTCCAACTGGGCCCCACCTTCTAAAGACTCAGTCTTCCAATTTTATCCCATGGGGACCAGCCAATTAACATGGACCTTCAGCTAACCACAAGCAAGACTTTTAACCAACTTTCTCTCTCAGGAGCCTCAGCATAGTGGGTCTGAGCTCACCACATCCATGGGAATAAATATGGTATAAATCACAGGGCTCTTGAGGGTGACAGAGTCCAGCTTAAGCCTAGCTAGGTGACAGAGGAGCCGATTGGCTCATGTGGATAGGAAGTAGGGAGACTGAGACTTCACTCACTGGGACTTGCTCCCAGAGGGGACCGGAGCATCCCTGTCTGCATCCCTGTCTCTGCTGTCCCCAGGCTGGCTTTCTTTCTGAGCTCCTGCCAGCTCTAACTGCTGATAGTCATCCATCAGCAGGGGACAAGGCTCTGAGTGTTGTTCCCCAGTCCTCCATCCCAGAGCCAAGCTCAAGTTTGAACATTCCTGGTAAAGGGTTCCTAGCCTACGGAGCAGAGGCAAAAGAAAAATTCTCACCAAAAAATCATTTGTCTGGTTGTTAGGGGTGGGGTGGGGCAGGGCAGGGCCAGTCCTTAAAAGGCAAGGTTAATGGGAGCAGGGGTGGCAGACAGGGAGCAGGTGTGCTGTAAATGGGCTTGAGAATAAGGACACTAACAGTTCCTTCTGTTGGCAAAATGTTCTCGTGTGCATCAGCTCGTAGGGCCATCCTGATGGCCCTGCAGGTAGGCAGGTGGCCCTCAATGCTGTCAGATGTACCTGTGTGAGCTGCGAGGGGCGTCTGCAGTGTTTGCTGAGATGCGGTGGACCGACCTCCTCTCCTGTCGAGTTCCATGGGGGCCCAGGTGCTCACTGTGTGTTTGTGGGGTGCTCCAGCAGACGGGATGTGTTGCAGGTGCACCAGCGGGTGAGAGAGTGCGTGCGGGTACTGCGGATCCTGCAGGACGCCTCTGATGGGAAGACGGTTCTCAATGTCTTTCCTGGTGGATTGGACCTGATGGCCTTGAAGGTATGGCAACAGTTGGGATGACCCAGAGCCACACATGCTACCAAAAGCACCAAGAGACCTCAGACTGGCATAGTGAGACCCAGGGTCTCGGACCTGGCAGCTCTGCACTCTTCTGTCTCTTCTACAGGCTATGCGTGGGTGGCCTTCTTCTCACCAGATTCCAAGCAAGAAAGGTAGTTGCTAGGAACCCAGGCTTGTGCCTGAACAGCCCTGGGATCCAAAAGAAAAGGCTCTCTTAGCTTGTAGGCTGTGCCTTTGTGGAGAGGATACAGTCTGCATGGCCTGGTCACTGTGCTGGGGGAGAGGCTCTTCAGCTTGGCCCTGCCTTCCAGGTCAGAGGAGCTGGGACACCAGGACTGAAGGTTCCACTCTGCCACATGGCTAGAGGGGATAGTTTCTTCCCAAGGGCAGGGTGCTGAGTAGACAGTGACCTGTCTACTGTGGGCAAGTAATCAAGAATACAAGGGAGTCCCAAGATCCCTCCTAGAGGGCAGGACACGGTTCCGGCTATGGACTTGGTGGCCGGGGAGGTACAGTTTCTACCTTCCAATGCCCAGCCTTTTCTCTCCTGATCTTTCTTCTTCCTGTAATGTCAAAACAAAATGTAGTAGACCCCCCCCACACACACACACAATACACTTAATAAAACAGTGTATTTTTTCATGTTATGTAGGGGTTTTTTGTTTGTTTGTTTGTTTGTTTGTTTGAGACATGGTCTTGATTCATAGCCCAAGCTAGCTCAGAGCTCATCATGTAGCCCACACTATCCTTGAACTCACAGCAGCCTTCCTGCCTCAATCTCTCAAGTGCTAAAGTTACAGATGTGAGCCACCACACTTAACTAGTTAGTGTCTTCTGTGTTTTTTCTTCTTCTTCTTTTGTGTGTTTTGTTTTTTGTTTTTTGTTTTGTTTGAGACAGGGCCTCATGCTCTTTAGGGTAGCCCCAAACTTATTGTGTAGCTGAGACTGGCCTCGAACTCTTAGTCATCTTACTTCTACCTCTTGACTACTGGGATTTCAAGTTTGCACAACCACACACTGCTTACGGACTATTTTGAATGCTCATGTAATATTCCACTATGTGAATAAGAATTCTACTGAGGTAAGGGCTCTCCACATAAATGCATGAAGTCAGCATCATTATCTCTGTACATCAAATGGAGACAAGCATGGAAGAGTCTGAGCACCTACAGACAGCATCGAGTTACAGACGTGGTGGAGGGGCTGGAGAGACGGCTTACGGTTGAGAGCACTGGCTGTCCTCCAGGAGGACTCAGGTTTGATTCCCACCCATGTAGAGGCACACAACCTTCTGGCTCCCACGGGAACCAGGCACATGTATTACATGGACATGCATGTGGGCAAAATACTCATGCACATAAAGTAAAATTAAAATTAAAAAAATGGAGTCCGTTTTAATTTGGAAGTTTACTTCCCAAAGCCGAAGTTTTATGTCTCAATACCTCTTTTTAAAAACTCCATTTTTAAGAATGACACATATGCCTGTGTGTGAGACCGAACCTGGACTGTAGAGGGGTTTAGTGACTATTTGCTGAGTGGAGAAGTAGTCCCCCAGTGCCAAAGTCCAGACCCACCTGCCTGAGATCCGAGCCAGGTAATGAGGAGCAGCAGCCACTGTCCAGGTGGATCTCAGAGGAAACACGAAACTAACCAGCTAAGTAAACCTCACCTATGAGACTGAGTAAATCTGAACATCCATGATCCCCCTGTTAACAAGTGTGGTGAAGAAGATGGACTCTTCCACTGTCTGGAGGAAGGCAGTGTGTCAGGAGCTATCAGCGGCACAAATTTATGTCTTTTTTTTTTCTCTCTTTTTTTGATCTAGAAGTTTCCAGTCTATGGATTTTTCCTGTATGAGCTGCATTATCCCTAAGAGGAAACAATTGGGAAGAGCCAAAAAATTCCTCTAAGAGCCCCAGGGATGCTAATTGCTAGGGCACCTAGAGCCCACTCAGTGGCTTCATCCAATAGAAATGTCTCTCTCTTGTGTACCATCCACAGGGTACTCTGTGCAAGAGGTGGTCCAGGGATCCAAGCTCTTTTCAGAACTGGGATTGAATTTAGAGCTTGGCACAAGCTAGAAAGCCATTCTACCACTGGGCTGAGACTTTTAAATATATGTACTTATTTTTATTATTTTAAGTTATGTGTTAGTGTGTATGTCGCATGTGGGTGTGTTCATGTAAGTACAGGCATATGCAGAGGCCAGAGGTGTGGATTCCCCTGGAGCTGGAGTTACAGGCAGTTGTGAGAGGCCTGACTTGGGTGCTGGAATCAAATCCAGGTCCTCTGCAAGAGCATCCCTTAACCACACTTCCACTTTGGAAGTCAGACTTTTGCTCATGCTGTTGGCTAGGACTCAGTCAAATGGAACTGCAAAGAAATGATCTAGCTGTGTGTGGGGACAGAGTTAGTGAGCAACCAGCTGTCTGTTTCCGAGTGAGGTCAAGTGCAGCCACAGGAAAGGACGAGGCAGCCCCCTCCGCACTAATACTGCTACACAGAGACACACACTGAACAAGAGTGTGGCACACAAAGCCTGGGGAGATTTCCCCAGCCCCTTAGCAGACATCGGTGGTGGCTTTTTATAGAACCATGTCCTAAAGCCTTCTGGGAACAACCAGAAATAGATACTTACAGAGCAGTCAGAGCGCATAAATCCTCCCTGGGCTGTGGATAAAAATCAGGACAGGCACACAGAGGAAGTAGAACCTGACTTGCTTTCTGCACAAGCATCCCTTACTCTAGAGCACAACGTGGGGGGGGGGGGCATTGGGAAGGGAGGAAGGGCAGCGGGAGTTCCCTGAACTTCCCTCTGTGTGCTCTGTGCAACCTCGAGGACCAGCTTGTGAGGCTGGAACTTTTCCCAACCTTCCTAACGCTGTGGTCCTTTAGTACAGCTCCTTGTGTTGTGGTGACCCCCAACTATAAAATTATTTCATTACAACTTTGTAACTGTGGTTTTGCTACTGTTATGGATTATAATGTAAATATTTTTGGAAACTGAGTTTTGTCAAAGTAGTCGTGACCCACAGGACGAGAACCACTGCTGTAGAGTCTAAAGGGGATTTCTCGGCTTGCTTTTAGATGAGCTGGTGGAAGCCGGGCAACTTCCATCTGTTGGGGGTACCCACAGACATTTGAATGCCTACTCTCACCAGAGAGAAGTGTTAGCAGGGGGATTACAGAAGCCAAGATGAGCCAGTGTGGTGGTGCCTGCTTTTAATCCCAGCACTTGGAGGCAGAGGGAAAGGGATCTCTGAGTTCAAGGCCAGCCTGGTCTACACAGTGAGTTCCAGGCCAGTGAGGAATACATAGTGAGACCCCGTCTCACAAAACAAAAACAGAAAGTGCAGATGAAAAGCACAGGCTCCTGAAGGTCGTACACACTGAAGAGCAGTCAGCTCTCCCGGCAGGCGGCAGAGCCCTCTCTTTACTCTCTTTGGCATGCTGGGCATCAAACCAGTGGCCTTTTTTGTGCCTCACATTCTCTCTACCCCAGATACACTTTTGTTTTTTTTTGGTTTTGGTTTTGTTTGTTTGTTTTTTGACAATGTCTCACTGTATAGCCCAGGCTGGGCCTGAACCTGCCATCATTGCGTCTCAGAATTACGCTAGATCACAGCAGTGTGCCACCCTACTCCAGCCAGAGGCTCCGATGGTGCAGTTTTGGTTGGCATCACTTCACTCTCCTACAGTTGCTTCTCTGTGTCTCCTCGGCTAAGTTCCCTGCTTTCCTCAGGACAGCATCGACATGAGCCGGGTGGCTGTGATGGGACACTCGTTTGGAGGCGCAACAGCTGTCCTGGCTTTGGCCCAGGAGGTCCAGTTTCGGTGAGTACTGGAGATGCAGCCGTCATTGAACTTCACACACCATTCATTCATTCATTCATTCAGTAGGGATGTGTTACACAAGGGTCATGTTCTGGGCACTGTTTGATGGGCTAGGGATTCAGTGATCAGCTAAACAAGGTCTGACTTTGAGAGATTGTGTTGTTGGGAGAGGAAATCGACTAGCAAATTCTTCACACTTAAGTGCGATGAAGAAAATAAACAGGCTAAGGATGTGATGTACACGCCCCTATCTCTGCACTCTAGAGGTTGAGGCAGGAGGATTGAGGTTCAAGGCAAACTTAAGCAAGACCCTATCTTAAAAAATAAAATAGAATGAGAACACCATTAAAGGAGTTTAAGCAGAGATTTTAAACAGTCTCCTGGCTACTATGTCGTGGAGCAGACCAGCTTGAAGGGCTAAGGGGATGTGACTGAGTCAGAGCAAAATTGAGAGGATGAATTTGCATGAGGGTGGAGTCAGATGCAATGGAGTTGTCAGGCCTTGGTGATGTATAAGGGCAAGGAAAGGGGAAGTGAAGCCCTTGCAGTTGCACTTGTCATTACAGTGGAAGGTGACCGTCCCCTGCTGACATGGACAGAACGGAGTGGCAGTACCACAGTACCAAGAAAGTTTGTAGGGTGATATCACGGTTTAATAAGGATCAGGATAAACAAATAGGCCGAACAGATGTTTATTCAGGGAGAAATAACTTACAACCTAGACAGATGAACACCAGTAGGTTCCACCAGATGCTCTCTTCTCCGCGTCCCGCCAACAAGAGAGTGTTCCTTGGCTTCTCCTCAGACCTAGTTCCATAGATCACTTCTGCCCCTGGCTCCACCCCCCAGTGGGCGTGGCCAGTGCCACAGAAGCAGACAAAGTGAATATCTCACTACAATTTCCCTTTTAGTCTAAAGAAAAGATTTAGGCTTGATAAAAAACTATATACAAAACAGCGAATAACAAGTGTGCTCTAAGAAAAGGAAAATCAAAAACAAACAACTTAAGACCTACATATCTATCCTAGGGTAAAGGCATAATGGAGTTTACAATAGAGTTGTCCTAAGCTGGAAAACTTAAGTCTAGTACCAAATATATCTAACTAGGAAGAGAGAATAATAATTGTGACAGTCTAATCTTCAGCCTCATCAAGACCTGAGAAGGAAAATAACAATGCTAGGGTAGGCAGGAAGTGCGGATGGGTAACTTCCAAAAGGTGCAGCAAGGACAGAAACAGCAGGCTACCTGGACAGTCACCCAAGGTCTCACAGTAATGTTGGTACACCCAGTTCTGGCTAAGGCCAAGAGAACTTGACAGACCACAACAACAGCAGGGAGATAGAAAGGCTGTCTTACCCTGACTTGGCAAGGTTTAGTAGTCTTTTATGTTTGTCTCCTGTAAGCATATAGAACCACACATCCAAATCAGTGGTCAAGATGGGTGCAATTCTTTGCCCAAGAGGCCATTAGCCGAAGCGAGGATGGACTCCAGAAGGAGCAACAACAGTGTTCAACACATTTTTGGGAAAGTTCACGGTGCTGTCAGGAGCAACAGTGTCTCATGTCAATGGAGTACTAATATTAAAACATTTAAATGCCATGTTCTGCAGGTCTATGAAGTGTTTGAAGATTAGGCATCTATGTCTGACTAATCTCATAGGTGTAGGAAACATGGGTGAAGATATAATCTGTAATACTCAGGAATTTAGCTAAAAAACTGATGGAAACTTCCCTGAGTAAAGCAGGGACAAATACCTAAGCAATATAACTATGTACGTATATATACATGTAAATCTTTAAAAACAGAGGTAGAGTAGAAATGTCTAGACCTGAGGTAGAACCATAAAGTGCAACATGATAAAAATATCCTAAATTGTATCAATATACAAAATGTCTTGAACATAAGTAAAAGTATACATACATAGAATATGGTAAGGATAATGTACATAAATATCATAAATGGAAAGATTTTACACAATATGACAAAATATAATATACAAGGGAAGGGAATATAAACTTAATTTTACATAGGTTACCACAAATAAGAATATATAACAGCATAGGCTGTATAATACTAATATCTTACTATAGTAAAATAATTCACAAGAAGATAGACTAACCTACCTATATCCCATCTAAACCATACCTTTCCCAACTCCACGTTGGGCGCCATTATGTTACGAGTATGTTTTTTCTGCCGACCTGGTCCCACTGCCGCGTCAGCCCCAAATAATGTACAGAGACGCTTTATTAGATATAAAGCTGTTAGCCAGTTACTAGTTTCTTATTGGGTAGCTCTGTCTTAATTATTAACCCATTTTTATTCATCTAAGTACTTCTACGTGGTCTTACTGGAGAGAGGGGCTGGCGTTCTTTTCTCTATCCTCCCTCTTGGATCTCCTTCCTCCTACTTCTAGAATCCTCCTTGTCTCCTAGTCCCGCCTATCTTGCTTTCCTATTGGCCAACAGTGCTTTATTCATTAACCAATGCGAGAAACATATTTACAGAATGAAATCTCCCATCAGGGTTCTCTGCCAAGCAGGCTCTGGGCTCATGTAGCATCCTGAACATCAGAGCTCTGAGCTGTGGTTCCAGTACTTTCATAGTCTCTCACTCTCCCCTGCTGTCCTGGGGACTCTTGGAGCTTTTCTCATTGATCTCCGCATCCAGAGGGCTAAGGCCACAGTAGCCACTCAGTGAATGTTGAATGAATTGAGAGATTAAATGATGAGCTGACACTCTGCAGAACTAGAGCGTGTCACCTGAGAGTAGATCCAGAGAAGGAAATCTGACCCTTGCTCTGAGGGAGGACAAATTCTAGAGTGCTCTTTGGGGACAGGTAAAAGGGAATCCTATGTAGGATTGTAATAGGATGGTGTGGGTCTTCGCACCCAATTCCTGGCTTTCTGAGTCATCAGCTCATTGGAGAGAAAGGTCCCATTCCATCCCCTCCACTCTATGTATTCTTGCCTGTGTTTAATCTTAGTGACAGCTCCAAATGTATGTCTGCCTTATTCCCAGGTGTGCTGTGGCCCTGGATGCTTGGATGTTCCCTCTGGAACATGACTTTTACCCCAAGGCCCGGGGCCCTGTGTTCTTTATCAATGCTGAGAAATTCCAGACTGTGGAGACCATCAACTTGATGAAGAAGATATGTGCCCAGCACCAACAGTCCAGGATTGTGACTGTCCTGTAAGTATGCCCCAAAGGCATGGCCCCTTCATTTCTTCTAGGTTACCTGGGACTTCTTGCATATTCACAGAACAATCCCTATATCATAATTCCTATAGGGTTTCATATGTCTCTCTTCTCTGCTTAGCCCCACCGGCAGAGATTTCCTCAACAGTTTGTGTAGCTGCATGATAGGATTTACTTAGTAATTTCTGGGAAATGGGTGTGTTGGGTCTGGGTGGATTCAAGTGATCTCTAGTCTCCTATGGGAATTTTACTATTTTTTGAAGACTTGGCTATCGTAGGCTTTGACAACTCTGGGAGGGGGTGGCTCTGTAGAATTTCCATGGACATCCAGCTCACAGAGGTTATCCTAACATAGACCTTCTTCTAAAAGTCATTCATGGGGGCTGAGCCTGTTGATGCATGCTTGTAATTCCATCACATAGGCAGCTTAGGCAGGGGGGGATGGAAAGTTCGAGGCCAAGCTGGGCATCAACACGGGACCCAACCCAAGCCCATTTATATGCTGGCCAAATAGGTCATGTTCTCTTCACCTGCTCACTGCACAGTGGTCACTGCACCTTCTGTGGAGACTCTTTTCTCCAGAGCAGCAGGCTTTCACAGCTTAAGTCACCTGGGAGGCATGTGGCCTTGAGGCAGGCCTGAGACCTCCCTGACCTGCTCCTGCCTGCCCCAGTCAAGCCAAACAGCACCCATGCATTAGCGCCTATGTCAGGAAGTACAGCTGGCCATGTGTTATGTAGCTTGGGAATCATCTAGGGAAGCTGTTTGACTGTGAGCGGTGGCTTCAGTGGGTGTGAGTGGTGGCTTCAGTGGTGTCCTCTCCTGGCCCAGTCGCTCCTCTTTGGCTTCGATTTCATAGTGTTGACAGACAGGACTGCAAGAATGTTTCCCCAGGCCCATGCTGCCTACCATCTCAGGCAGGATGAACCCATCCCTCAGGTGGGTCTTCACCACCTTGGGCTTCTCCATAGGCATCGTCTCCTTCTTGGCCTTTCTGGGGTGCTTGAGTAGCGAGCACTGCTTCCGCTACAGGCAGTGATTCAGGTCTCACCTCTGTGGGGCGCTGTACAGCCACATCAGCTGCTATTCATAGGACACACCCAGCGAGTGGTCCAGGTCCATGGCAGAAGGTCCACATCTTCTGCTCCACTTCAGCCATTTTGGTGACTTATAGGAAAAGGCAGTGTTGGCTGCCGGGTGTTGTATTCTTAGACCTGGAGTTACAGACTGTTGTGACCAGCTATGTGGGTGCTGAGAATCAAACCTGGGTCCCCTGCAAGAACAAGTGTTTTAAAGCACTGAGCTATCTCTCCAACCCCAGTATATTATTTTTTAAAATCTAGGGCTGGATACTGAAGAATCCAGTGTATTTTTCATTCTATATACTTTTTTTCATGTGCCTTAAATAATACATAAACAAACAAACAAACAAACATACATACAAAAAAAAAAAAAAACAGTTTTGGGTTGGTAAAATGACCAACAGGAAAAGGCAACCTGCCATGAAGCCTGAATGTGGAGTTCTGTTGCTGGGACCGGCATAGCTAGAGCAGAGAACTTATTCTCACAAGTTGTCCTCTGAATTCCAACCATGCACACACACACAGATGCATATGCATACACACATAAACACACACACACACACAGATGCATATGCATACACACATACTTATACACACAGAGACTCCACACACAGAGAGATTAATAGATACACACACATAGACATATGCATGCAGACAGACACACAGACTCATATGCACATGAATAAATGAATAAATCTAATTTTTTAAAATACACTTTTCTACATATTAGGTATGCCAGTCAGCATTTAGATTTTTTTCACATCACATTCATTTGAAGCATGAGTAATTTAGGTCAATAGGAGTCCATGGAGGATTTCAGTTATGAATTAAACGTGTTTACAGGGCTCGGGAGTAGTGAGTGCAGTGTAGCGTGTGATGTGCAAGGCCCTGGGTCACTCTCCACTACCACAAATGAATGAGTGAATGAATGAATGATCTGATTCATTTATAACCGGAGGGCTTAATCCAGAACCCATTTTTTCGTGCCCTCCCTGCTGTGATTACTTAACCAAAAGCAGGTGTTTCCTCTCCCTCTTGACTCCATGGCACAGTTCTGGCAGTGAGGTTAAATGTTTCATGGCCTTGAGGTCCGTGGATAAAAGTTGTGTGGTAATAGGCACGGCAGGTACTGGGACCTTACCTCCCTCTCCCAGCTCCCCCTAACAGGTTCACCTTCGTTCCTGTAGCGTCAGGCATGGTGATCTAGACATTGAGGCAGGTGCAGCCAGCCACAGCTCCGTCAAATCCTCGCTCTTTCCTCCTCAGACTCTGTCACAGGGGAAAGTACTTCCCCGACAAGGTTGCTGAGAGAGTTACATGGGCAGCACTTTGTACACGGCAGGCACACGCATGTGCCTGACCTCCACCCTCCTACCGGCGGTTTCTCTTTCTCTCTAGGGGAGCTGTTCATCGGAGTCAAACTGACTTTGCCTTCGTGACGGGCAACCTGATTGCTAAATTCTTTTCCAGTCACACTCGTGGGACCTTGGACCCTTATGAAGGTCAGGAGGTTATGGTGCGGGCCATTCTGGCCTTCCTGCAGAAGCACCTTGGTAAGGAGACAGCTGGGGCTTGGGGAGCACACACGGGGTCCCTTGGGTCTCCTGTAGCACTGTGTTCTGTCTTGACATGACGAGGACCCAGGACAGAACACCATCATTTTGTGCATTGTGGGCTCTTTATGATAATAATTGGGTAAAATTTATGGATGACTTTGTTTTAAGAAACCAAACATGGAAATATTATAACCAATATCATAAGTCACAGATCAGCTAAATTGGCAAAGCATTTTGAGGTCCCTGGTGTTATCTCTGCCCAGAGAAGTTGTCTTCTCTGATGGACAAGCAAGCTGTCTTTTCCACTGGGAATTTGGATGTTTGAGTGTTGGTGTTGGTCTAGGTGTTGATGAGATGGCTCTGTGGGTAAATGGTTCTTGTGGTACAAGCCTGAAGACCTGAGTTCAATCCCTGGAACCCACAGAAACGTGGTAGGAGAGACCTGACTCCACAGAATTGTCTTCTGACTGGCACACACTGGCTGTGGCATGTGTACACATGCACGCGAGCGCACGCATGTATGTGCGCACGCACGTGTGTACACACACACACAAATATTGCAAAAAGAAAGTTAATGGTCTAATTAAACTTTTTTGGCCACAAAGACTATAATTTTAGTTTACCTCAAGGGAAAACAAGTGAGCTGGGTGTTGGTGGCTCACACCTTTAATCCCAGCACTCGGGTGGATGGAGCTCTGTGAGTTCCAGGTCAGCCTGGTTCACATCGCTAGTTCTAGGACAGCCAGAGATGTTACACAGAAAAACCCTGTCTTGAAAAACAAAACAAACAAACAAACAAAAACAAAGAAAAGAAAAGAAAGAAACCCCGGAAGTTTGTTTATGAGGCATACTGGACCCAGTGGGTGACACAGTCAAGGGGTCAGTGCAGGATGGATGTGTTTTTGTTGTGTTTTGTTTTTCTCTGCTCCACAGGCTCAGTGTGTGTCTTCTGGTTTCCCTGTCTTCCTTGGCCTCTTTCGTTCTTTCTATGCTCTTTTCTTTTTTCCTACTCTGAAGCACAGTGGACATGGAAGAGAAGCACCCCGAGCCTCAGGAAGCTGACCCCTCACGAGTCACTTTATCAGGAGGCAGCCAGGTTTTCCTGGAGCAACCATACAGCAAGATCTGATACCTTACCCCCAACACACACACATACACATGCACGCACCCATGCACACGCACATGCACGCGCGCGCGCGCACGCGCGCGCACACACACACACACACACACACACACACACACACGTCTAGTTGTCCCAAGAGCTGACCAGAGAAGCCTGAGGTAGCACATAGCAGCTCTTTAGATATTTATGGTCACCTCTGATGTCCTCCATTCACGTGGTCTATTATCACCTTCCTTTGGGTGTGGTTTGTCAGGGCCTCTTTTTAAGAGAGGTGCCCTGACTGGAACACACTACACTAGACATGGTCTGGATAGCACCTGGCCCAGCAGGACCCTCCCATCTGTGCTCAGGACCGGGGTCTTCCCCTGCATAGCCTGGGTATCTTCATGTTTCCCACAATGTGAAACCCATCTGGTTCGGGTTGTGCTTATGTTTATAATATGCCTGTCCTGTTAAGAACACATTGCTACTATGAGTCAAGTTTACATTTCTGTTTATAGTTGCTCATTTCACCTTGCAAATTATGAGCCAAGAACTGTTCCAACCTGAGTTTAGAGACTTGCAGGGAACTCACAGAGACATGTCCTTTCTCCTGACAAAAAGGGGTGGCCCCACTTCCAAGACTTGAGTGTTTCCTGCTTTCTGGTCCTCAGCTGCACCTCCTGTTTCCCCAAGGCACATGTCCATATAGGAGCCCAGGGTTAAAGATGACAGGGTTTGCTTGGAGTGATGGTGCACACTTTTAGTCCCAGCAATCGGGAAGCAGAGGCAGGCGGGTCTCAGTGAATTTGAGGCCAGCCTGGTCTACATAGAGTATTCTAGGCCAGCTAGGACTCTGTCCCAAAAGAAAAGAAAAAGTTAAAGGTGACAAGGGACAAGTTAAAGGTGACAATGTTGTGACCAGCTCCCTTTAGTAGCAGACAGCTAAAGGGAGAGAGCTGCAGAGGAGGAGGTGGCGGGTAGCTTGCGGGAGATTTAGTTTGCTTATGTCTAGGGCACGCTGTCTCCAGTAATTGTCATGCTCAGTACTCTAGAGTCCGTGTCTGATTCTGGAGATGGCCCTTTCCAGTAGTTTTGGTTTTAATTTATTAGCTTCAATTTTTTTCCAGATGAATATGTTAAAGCTTAGAAAATGTCAGTAATCTATATTTTGTTCAAGGTTATCTGGTTCTGGTGGCAGTGCCAACGTGAAGCCCACCAGACTGTAGCCCCACAGCCCATGGCCCTTCATTAGTGAGCTGCGGTGTCCCGATACTCAACAGTGTCTTTGACCACAGCCACATAGCAGCTACCTGGGACCCAGCAGATAGACCTGACTGGAGGGGATAGAACAGCCAGGCAAGGGGCTGCCTAAACAAGGCGATTCTGGCTTTGGTCTTGACTGATGAAGAGAGGACACAGAGAGGGAAGGGACAGGGAGGGAAGGGACAGAGATCTTCCCTGGATAGTTCCTGCACATCCTGAGCTCAGGACAGGAAACTGTTGAGGAGGGAAAAGGAGAAGTGGGCAGAAGTCAGGAGCAGTGGCCCATGGGTTTGCTGGAGGGGGTTGGGAGGGATCCGTGAGGAGGAGCCTGTAGTATGTTCTAGGCAGGAGAATGGCATGGTTGGACAGGCTTGCAGTCTAGCTACTTGTAGAGGATGGGTGAGGTGGAAAGTTGAGAACCTAGAGTTTGGGTAGCGTGGAGGCTCTGTGGTTACCCAGGGGTAGCGGGGAGGCTCTGTGGTAACCCAGGTGAGAAGAGAGAAAGCAGAATCTAAGTGAAGACACTGTATCTTCACCAACTGGCTTTACAGAGAGAGGAAGCTTTTAGGTACCTAGTCACTGGGGAACTAAATGGGCCAGAGGTGGCTCAGCATCACCTCTCAGCTCCTGCCTAAGCCTCGAAGGAGGCTGCCTTCCCAGTGAAATCCCGCCCCCCTCCCGCTAACTACCCACACCTCCTTTCCCTCCCCTCTGTCCCCACCTGCCCTCATGGAAGGTCTCACTCCTGTTGTAATTTAAGAAAAGCAGCACACGAGAGAAAGACAGGGTTCAAGCAGAGGTTTGTTTTTCTTTTTTCTTTTTTTTAAATTAGGGAAAGGACAAATGGTAAAAAGGAGAAAGTGAAGGGAAGAGAGCAGCCTCTGGGGACAGGAGTAGCAGAGACAGGAAGGGGGAGGGC
Organism: Phodopus roborovskii; assembly: GCF_943737965.1. Taxonomy (NCBI): domain Eukaryota; kingdom Metazoa; phylum Chordata; class Mammalia; order Rodentia; family Cricetidae; genus Phodopus; species Phodopus roborovskii. The sequence continues at coordinate 561,610 of NW_026126645.1, forward strand.
TGGAGCAGACAGATAGGAAGAGGGAGAGAGAAGAGAGAGACTGGGAGGGAGGGAGGAGGATGGGCGATGGGTAGGGCCCACAGGTGGTGCTCTTAGTGGCTGCAGCTGAGGGCCTATCCTGTTAGAACCCTAAGGACAGGCCAGTACAGATGCTTGAATACTAATAACCCCCCTTCCTCCCCAGGCCTCCCCTTCCTCCCCAGGCCTCCCCTTCCTCCCCAGGCCTCCCCTTCCTCCCCACGCCTCCCCTTCCTCCCCACGCCTCCCCTTCCTCCCCAGGCCTCCCCTTCCTCCCCAGGCCTCCCCTTCCTCCCCACGCCTCCCCTTCCTCCCCAGGCCTCCCCTTCCTCCCCAGGCCTCCCCTTCCTCCCCAGGCCTCCCCTTCCTCCCCAGGCCTCCTCTTCCCTCCCACCTCCAGCACCTCTTCCCTTGATCTGTCTCTTGCTGAAGGCCTCTCTCTCCCACTTTGCTTAGCAGAAGCTACAGCACTTCTACTTGTGTCTCAGGAACTGCCTGGGTGGGCCCAGCTGCCCAGACTCCTAGAGCTCCCGCCTCAGCTGCCTGGGGGGCTGCCACACGCAGTTCTTTTGGTATCCCAGATGCTCCCCGTCTGTAGGATGCCCCAGGGACTCCTTGGAAGGTACTGTATCCGACTCTGCAGTGGTCTGCCTAACCCTCCTTCCTGTCTGTGCCCATTCAGACCTGCAGGAGGACTACCATCAATGGAGCAGCTTCGTCGAAGGCATCGGACCATCACTCATCCCAGGGGCCCCACACTATCTGTCCAGTCTCTAGGTGCAGATCGTCACTTGTCGGTCGCTCGAGCCGATCTCTCACTTAGAAGCTGCCCACGGATACTTGTAACCTAGTGGCAGGATCCTTTTTCACAGATTGAGAGGACGTAATCAGACTGCTGATTGGGCAATGGGCCCTTTGCTCTTGGAATCGTTGATCTTAAACCCACCTCAGAACAGAACGCAACTCACTGGCTGATTGAGAAGCTGAATTTAATTTTTTTTTTTTTAAGTCAAGGACTCATATCTCAGACTGGCTTTGAACTTACTGTGTGAGGATGGCCCTTCTTCTGAGTGACAGACATTGCCACTATGCCTGATCTTTATTCAGTGCTGGGGATCAAACCTGACTTAATGACTATGAGATACTGAGGTGCTAAGGACCTGTTCCTGATGACATTGGTCCCTACCTCTGTCCCAGGTCCTGTTAGCTCTACCTGCTCTGCAGAGTTCTTTCTCTCTCGGCTTGGGCCATTTCTACTGTTCCAGCCATGTAGTTACCGTGTGGACTCTGTAGCAATAGCTGCCATTATTGCTGTGCCCTCACACCCCTCTGCCCCCACACCCCTACACCCCCACACCCCACACCCCCTCACCCCACACCTTCACTGCCCTCACACCCCGCACCCCTCACCCCACACCCTCACTGCCCTCACACCCCTCACCCCACACCCCCACACCCCCACACCCCACACCCCCACACCCCACACCCCCACACCCCACACCTTCACTGCCCTAACACCCCGCACCCCTCACCCCACACCCCCTCACTGCCCTCACACACCTCTGCCCCCACACCCCACACCCCCACACCCCACACCTTCACTGCCCTAACACCCCTCTGCCCCCACACCCCACACCCTCACTGCCCTAACACCCCGCACCCCACACCTTCACTGCCCTCACACCCCGCACCCCTCACCCCACACCCCCTCACCCCCACACCCCACACCTTCACTGCCCTCACACCCCGCACCCCTCACCCCACACCCTCACTGCCCTCACACACCTCTGCCCCCACACCCCACACCCCACACCCCCTCACCCCACACCACTTTACCCCATACCCCCTCACCCCCTACCCCCACTGCCCCCACACCCCTCTGCCCCCACACCCTTCCCACACCCCCACACCCCCACACCCCCTCACCCCACACCTTCACTGCCCTCACACCCCACACCCCCTCACCCCACACCCCCACACCCCCACATACTCCATACTCAGTATTTTTGGAGTTCAGGTGCTAATCTCAAGGAAACCCCATGGGTCTGTGGTAGCTACGCTGACCTGACCTTATAGTGGTTTACCTGTAAAGGTTAGGCCGCCGTATTAATTGAGTCACACCCTCAGTCCTTGGCAAGCTGACTTTCTGAGCTGAGCCAAGAGAAAGAGCCAAAGGGTAGGACTGGTTGAGCTCTGGGCCCCAGGCTGAAACCCATGGAGCCTGAATGTGAACACTTGACTAGGTGAGCCCATTCCCTCACCGTGGGCTAGTGTTGCCTCTTGAATATAAGCCATGATGCCAAAGGCCAGAGGGGGAGCCTTAGGGCCTCCAGCCCTACCTGGCCTTTTCCATCTGCCAGGTACAAACACTAGGTAGCTCTCTGATTTCCCACTTATTTTCCAGTCTTCACATTGTATGAAAAACAGTAATGGGCACTCTGTATTGTTATACTTAGGAGCCCACGTGGGCAAACAGTATTGTCCTAAGAACACAGAGAAGGACACAGAGACACAAAGGAGTCCCTCAGAAGCTGAGCGCCTTTGAGGTTTTGCACGGGTATCTTGTCAGGAAACACCCTGAGGAGGTGGGGTGGGGTGTGGAATGTTAATGAAGCTGAGCCATCTTTTGCTCAGGCCACAGAAGGCACTAGGTTGGCTAGCTCAACTCTGGGAATGTTCCTAGAGAGACCTGAGGTCAGCATGGCCTTGCCTCTTCTCCTGGGCCATGAACTGACAACCTGCTCCAAATATGGTGCTTTAGTCATCTGGTGTTTTTACTTGTGTGTTTTTTGAGGCCATCACCCCAAATTAAAGTCAAGAAACAGATCCACTCTGTCTCCATCCTGCCCATTGAATAGTGACGCCCGTGTTTGCAAATGACATGTTGTAATTCCCAGTCTGTTTAATCTGTGTGAGAGCAAGTTGGCTCTCTTGGCTTCTCTCGGTTTTCCTTTATTCACTAGTCATCTGAACCCACGTGGAAAATCTCTGAGAAGAAAGGAAGTCTCCCCAGAGTCCCAAGCTCCGTGGGAAGGCCCACCTAGAACTGCATCTCTGCCATACAAGACACGTCACCTGAGTCAAAAGGAGGGGACCCTGAAGGGGCAAGTTCAGAAGGGAAATGCATCTCTGAATAGCAATTTCAGGTCAGGGCCACCAAAGCAAGCCTGAGAGTCAGGAATCGGGTCAAATGATGTCATCTTCCCTGCATATGTAAGGTGAGGGCCTGTCTTACAAACCTTGGAATGATTGAGTGAGGGGATGGATGACCCATGGGTTATTATTAGCACCAAGCTCTAACCAACTGAGCTAACTGGCCATATGACCCATGGGTTATTAAATGTGCATCTCCCACTTCCCACAATGCACTTTCTAATTGTATATTAAGTGTTTCATAGTAATAATGATGCATATGATCTCCATCCTTCAAGATTTGTTGAAACTTGATTGTTGGTCCACTGTTCACTGTAAGATTAAAAAGCCTATCCTGACGTCACTGGCTGGCTTTCTTCTTTGGAATTTCTTTCCAGTAGAGCACATATTGGTCTAAAATGGGACCCTGCAGCCTCCCACATGGGGACCAGAGTCCCCCAGTAACCACAGGACTATCCCTAGGCCACCCTAAGAAGATGCCACCTTGGGGTCACCTATGGGAGCCATAGCACCTGTGACCTTGTTCAACCTGAGACTGAAAAGTAACACAGCTGCAAAGTTGTGAAGGTAACCTCGGACTCTCTCCATTCACCTCATTCTCCCAGTGGCCCAAGTATCTAGCAGGACCAGACCAGGGGAGCCCTCCCTATAACAGAACTATCCAACAAGTCACAGAAACCATGGCCTCTTTGAAATGGTTGTCTGCATAGAAAGCCACACACTTCTGTAGTGTGTGTGTGTGTGTGTGTGTGTGTGTGTGTGTGTGTGTGTGTGCGCGCGCGCGCGCGCACATGCATGTGGAGGCCACAAGCTGATATCAGATGTCCTCTGCAGCGCTCCACCTCTGTTTCTGAAGTAGTTTCTAGTGAGCCTGCAGCTCACTGGTTTGGATAGACTGGCTTCCTGGCAAGCCCCCAGGGATCCTCTGGTCTCAGTTCTAACATGGTTGCCACAGTTGTCTATATGAGTGCTAGGGTTCAAACTCGGGGCCTCATGCTTTTGTGGCAAGCACTTTAGCAACTGAGCCATCCCCCTACCCTAAAACAAAGGGCTGACTGACATTCCTGGGTGAGCTCAATTACCAACATTTTGGTTAACAGTACTCACTTTATTAAAAATTTATTTTTATTGGTAATGGTGTTTGCTTGCATGTATTTCTGTGTGAGGGTGTCAGATCTTGGAGTTACAGACAGTTGTGGGCTGCCATGTGGGTGCTGGGAATTGAACCCTGGTCCTCTGGAAGAGCAGTCAATACTCTTAACCACTGAGCCATCTCTCCAGCCCCTCACTTATTAAAGAGGACTGACCTCATTTCATTTTTATTGTATTTTTGGAGAGGGAGTCTCACTGTACAGTCCTGGCTGGCCTGGAACTTGCTATATAGACTGGCCTGGTCTCTGACTCACCCAGATTTGCCTGCTTCAGTCCTCCTCCCCCTTCCCCCCAAAGGGCTGAAGCTTTGCACACAAGAGGCAAGTGCTCTGAGCATCTCTGGTATGCTTAAGCCTCTGTCCCGCTTATCTGTACTGTTCTGAAGGCAGGATAATCACCTGTGTTGTGTGAAGCCACAAGAAAAGGAAGTAGCTACTGAAGGGATGCTTTCTTTAGGGACCCGCTCTACAGTACAGTGTGTCCCCTAGCCTTCTTTAGGGACCCTCCCTCCTGACAGTACAGTGTGTCACTCTAACAGGACTACAGTCCTTCCTCTGACTCTGCAGGACTTTGGCCATTTGTTCTAGTTTTTTGTTAACTCCAGGGAATCCAAAGATGCTGGATTAATGGCCTTAGAAGCTGGGTGGTGGTGTCGCACACCTTTGATCTCAGCAATTGGGAGGCAGAGGCAGGCAGGATCTCTGAGTTTGAAGCCAGCCTGGTCTACAAAGTGAGTTCCACGACAGCCAGGACTGTTGCTGAGGAACCCTGTTTCAAAAGCCAAAAGAACAAAATAAAGCGAGGATAGCCATGACAGTACCTGGCATGTCTGATAGACAGCATTATAGTCAGTCTTGTCTAGGAAAAAAAGATGTATTTCATTATTTTAAATTTTAAGTTATTGACACTTTATACTAATTGAGTGTATGACTTGCTTATTTTTTACTTGTAAAACAGGAATTGTAACTCTAATATTGTTTACCTCATAGGGTTATTGAAATCAATAAGCTTCACATAGTGAAGTACCTGGGGACTCAGAAAACACTAGCCATTCCCCATTGTCCCATTTGTCCTTTCACAGCTGGAAGCCTAGGTTCTATTTCTCCCTTCACTAAATAGCCAGGGCAGCCTTGGTTTAAATTCTCATTCTGGTGGCTAGCCCGCCAGAGTGCAGAAGGGCCTGGTTCTACCCACAGCACTACCAAAATGAGGCCAAAGATTCCAGTGTCCCCCCACCCCCCACGAAAGCCTTTTCTATCTCAGCCACTATCATTGCCTTCTCTGACAGAGGGCCGCTAAGTGAAGAGACTCCCATTGTCTTAGCTCTGATCTCCTTGATTCTCACATCAGAAGTCAAAGTTCAAGGCACGGTTGTGACCCTGACCACTCAGTGGACCACACTGACTGCGGTTTTCATTTCGCACCTAACCGTCTAAACACAGGCAAAGGTCCTGAAACATCAGGTGGTGGGGAGGAAAGATGGGTCTGGGGTTAGGAGAATCTACTGCTTTTACAGAGGACCAGGGTTCAATTCCAGCATCGATATGACAACTCACAGTTGCCTGTAGCCTCAGTTCCAGGAGATCCGAAGCCCTCTTCTGGTTGCTGGGGATTCCTGCATGCACATGGTGCATAAAAACTCATGCAAACACACATGCATTAAATAAGTAATCCTTTGGATGTCACATGCAGGAACAGGATTGCAGAGGCTGGCCCAGAGAAGGACCTGGCATCCTACGGGGAGCTGGGAAAGAGGCTGGTTAATGTCTGTCTGCAGACTTTGAGGATAGGGTGAGTGGGTCAGGTGTCCTGCACCCTTGGAAGGAAGGCCCAGCTTGAGGATGATAAATGAGTCACCTCCACACGCTCTCCTGTGCTGCTCCACCATAGTCCCTACAAAACCCCTGGTTTCTTTGCTATGATGGGTCTCACACCAATAGTCCTTTCCATGTGGTCTGAGTCCACGCTCCATCAGCTAACCCTTGCTTGTTTACAGGACCCCAGACTAGTCCCTCAGGCCCCTGCATTCCGCTGCCAGATCTGTCATGTCTGTGTTGAAATCCTAGCCTGACAAGGTGGCATGTCTAGTAGGGAGAGTGAAGTAGTCTTCTGGAGTGCTGGTTAGGTTTTTATTTTAGTTTTTTGTTTGTTTGTTTTATTAGCATATGATAATTATACATAGCAATAGGTTCCATTATGATATTTTCTTTTGTTGTTTTGTGTGTGTGTGTGTGTGCCGTGCCTGTATGAATTTATTTGTCCACAAGCATGCAGGGTTCCACAGAGGTCAGAAGAGGGCATCTGATTCCCTGGGACTGGAATTACAGATTGTTACAAGCCACCATGTGGATGCTGGGAACTAAACTTAGTTTCTCTACAAGATCAGTCCACATTCTTAGCCACTGAGCCATTGCTGCAACCTCCTCATTATGACATTTTTCATGTGTATATAAAACATTTCTATCAATTGCCCACCACTGCCCCTCCCTCCCTTTGATCTCTTTCCTTTTCCCAACTAGTCAACCTTCTGAGTGTGTGTGTGTGTGTTTGTGTGTGTGTGTGTGTGTGTGCCTGTGTGTGTGTGTGCCTCTGTGTGTGTGCTTCTGTGTGTGTGTGCCTCTGTGTGTGTGTGTGTGGTTGAATTAGCTGACATCTGAGCCCCCTTCAGTCCTATCTGTCATTACTGACACATTACAGGATGCTCTCTTTCCCATAAAATCGAATCTTGTTTCCACCCAGTCTGCTCTGCCCCAGCCACTGTCCATTCTTCCCACATCTTTGCATTCTCTAGCCCTCCCTCAGGGTGTGTAGCTGACTTCTGGACTCCCCCAGCCCCTTTCTGGGTGCCTCGCTACCGCTAATGCTTCAGTCTGGCCTACCGCTTCCAGCCAGCTCCCTCTTCAATGAAGTGTCTTGATTGCATTCATTTAACATTTGATCTCTCAGCCTCCTGCTCCCGGGAGAGCTGTGGTCTGTGCTGTATTGAATGTTATACTTTATTACATGCTACCAGGGCCCATCTGTTGGATGGGAAAGAGCATCTTGTTGACTGACATGGGAAGCAGGAATCCTGCCCTCTGCCCCCATCAGCTTCTTGTTCCCTACCCAGACTTTTGACCAGCTGGTGCTGGCCTGCTCTCTGATGTCTCTAGCAGCTGGCCCTAGTTCCTTGTCTTTGGGTCTCCCAAATCCCAGCTGCAGGGCCAGGCAGGGCACAGCCAGCAACCATCTAGCCAAGGGCAGTTTTGGAGAATGTCAGGAAGCCACAGAGCATTTGGGAATGAGAAGGAGGGCAGAGCTGAGCATGAATCACACCAGCCTTGAAAACGGGAAAGCAGTTTGCCAGCTTCTCTTTCCCATCTTGCTCTCATCTAAAAAAAGCCGCGCAGAAACACAGCCCCCTCGAGCTGCGAAGCCAGATGGCCCCGAGACACTCAGCTTGCCCAGTGTGCATGTGTAATTACCCATCTTCACAGAATCACGCCCAAGACTGAATCCAGACACAGACATTTTTCTTTTGCTCTTTGAACTTGAGCCAATGGACCTGAGCTTTCTTTTCCAGCAAAGTAGGGTCACTCGTTTGGGTTTTACCCACTCCAGGGTGTTTTTGCTGTGATTGAAAAGTTAAATGTAAAATAGAATGGCCTTTGTTGTCTACAAAGCAGTAGACAGACAGACATTGCTGTTAATAATAAGGTGTGCCATAGTTTACACTTGGTGGGATGAATTACTCCTTAGTAAACACTCCACTTCTGTGCCAGGTACTGTGCTAAGAGCATTCTGCACACCGAGTTACTTAGTTCTAACCTCATTCCCACAAGGCAATCCCATTGCTTGGATTGAGGTGAGGCTCTGTTGTTTGGATCGAGGTTACCAGGCCAACCAAGTCACCAGCATCTGGGTGATGGGACCAGGTTTTGAACCTAGAATGTGGGTTCCCAAGCCAGTGCTTTAGTTCCTAATCATCGCCATCTCACAAAAAGAACAAGGTTCTTGAAGTAGCCACTGTGGAAGCATGAGATCCTGAGTTTGGATCCCCAGCATCCACGGAAAGTGGTTCACGTCTGTGATAGTTCATGTCTGTGGTGATGCATGTCTGTGGTGGTTCACGTCTGTGGTGATACACCAGGCTCACTGGCTAGCCAGGCTAGCTAGCATGTGAGCTTATGGGTTCAATGAGAAACACTGTCTCAAAAGCTAAGGTGGAAATCAATAGAGAAAAGACACTGTTCCAATCTCTGGCTTATCCATACATACACACATTGACATGCAAATACATTCACCACGCACATAAATAGATAAAGAAAAGCATTCTTGGCCCTCTATCAGCTCTTTTCTCCCAGCTTAAAGCACTACCTAGTCTGCTCATATAAAGAACTGTTTCTGTTGAAAACACCCCTACCTCTGAGCAGTGAAACATGCACTTTGAAAAAAAAAAAAAAAAAGCAGGCTTCATCTGTCCATCTGTCCACCTGTCATCCATCCTTCCATCTGCCTGATATTAAAAAGAGTGACTCCATAACTCATGGAGTTGAGTTGAGAGAAATTTCTCTTGGAAATTAGTGATCCCACACATAGTATGTTCTAGACATACACCACACTCACTTGGGGACTGTGCACAGAGATGGCTAGAATCCACCCAGGGAGCTGGAGGTGCTGATCCCCGAGGATCCAAGGTGGAGAGCAGACCAAATGGGTCATGGTACTTTGTGGCAGCAACAGAAAAGTAACTAACAAACTAACACACACGGTCTTATAGGTGGCCCTGGCTGGCCTGGGGCTCACATGCTCACAGAGTGGGAGCCACAGCCTCTTAGGATTTGTGTGTGTGTGTGTAGAAACCAGAGGACAGTATCAAGTTAGGTTTTGGTTTTAGCTGGAGCCCCTCACTGGCCTAGAATTGACCAAATAGATTAAACTGCATGGTTGTGAGTCCCAGGGTCGGCCTGCCTCCACTTTCTCATCACTGGGGTTACAAGCCTGCCACCACACCTGGCCTTATCTACTTATGACCTGGTTTTGGGGATCAAACTCAGGTCCCCATACTGGAAAAGGAAATACTGATTGAGCCATTTCACAAGCCCAGGCTGTCCCTCCCTATTTTTTTTTTCCTTGCTTTTTTGGAGGAAGGGTCTCACATAGCCCAGGCTATCCTCAGACTTACTGTGTTGTGGAAGGAGGCTGGCTACTCCCGCTTCCCGCTCCTCCAGCCTTCACCTCCCACGCGCTGTGTCTGTCTGCTAGCACTGCTACATCACATACTTTTCTTTGTATGCACTGGTTGGATCACACACACACACACACACACACACACACACACACACACACACACCCCTCTTAATTTTTTTAGGTGTGGACATTGAAGATTAGAGAGTTGAAATAACTTGTCTAAGGCCACACTGCTTTCTGTCCCTTTGCTTTGACAGCCGGGCCTAGAGCCACACCCCACCCCACACACTCTGGGCCTTGAACTTACGTTCTCACCTGACCCCCCCACTCACTGGAGACCTGGCCCTTCTTGCCATCTTTTCTCCTGGCTGAACAGGTCCCATCTCCCACTTTGCCCTCTGACATCGCCTCTCACCCTTTCATCATCCTACAATCCCTCATCCCTCGGGTCCCCTGGGAAGGGAAGCAGACAATGACTAATGCTGCTGAGACCCAGCCTCATCTACCGGCGCCTCTGGCTCTCTGTGGGCTCATGCTGGGGACCTGTGTCCTCTTTCCTTCCTTGAATGATGTCTGAATTCACTGAATCAGTATAGTAGAACTTAAAGGGAATAGAGTGTTCTCTGTCTAATCCTGACCATGTTCTTAAGGGGGGGGGGAACATGGTGGTGGTGTACACACCTTTAATCCCAGCACTTGGGAGGCACAGGCAGGTGGATCTCTGTGAGTTCGAGGCGAGCCTGGTCTACAGAGTGAGTTCTGGGACAGGCTCCAAAGCTACACAAAGAAACCCTGTCTCAAAAAAACAAAAATAAACAAACAATAAAAATAAAAGAATTAATAAGGCTTAATAATAAGGAATCCAGCCTGGGTGGGGGGGGTGGCTCTGTGGTTAAAGCACTTGCAGCAGAAGCATGAGGACTGGAGTTCAGAGACCCAGAGGCCACATAGATGCTCGGAAGGTATGGTAGTCTCCTGCAGTACCAGCCTTGGAAGGCAGAGAGATATGGGATTCCTGGAACTAGCTGGTTAGCCAGACTGTATCGGCGAGCTCTGGGTTTGATCGAGAGATCCTGCCTCAATGAAGAGCTATCAAAGATAAGCCCTGGCATCAATCTCAAGTCTCCACTGTATTTGCATATATGTGCACCCCAACACATGAAGAATGCACATACATACATACCACCCATGTACACATGAAAAAATGGAAAAGGAGGAAAAAGAAGAGGCTTAGCCATGAAGGTTCATCAGCGCGGGCAAGGACTAGAGTCTAGATACCCTGACTACAGCCGGGTGGTGCTAGGCGGGTGCAGTGAATTAATTAAGTGATGAGACAGCTGATGGAGAGCAGGGAATGTGGTGCTCAACAAACAGGGCTAGCTGTGCATTCTTAGAAAACTTACTTAAGTCCCGATACCGAGCTGAGATCAGAGGCCAAGGTGATCCTTGGCTACAGTGAGTCTATCATGGCAGGGAGGGCATGGTGCCTTGTAGCAGGCATACTAAAAACCCAGAGCCAGATAATGGGGCTGAAGCTGACGATCAGAAAAGCAAAGCAGCCAACCACTAGAGAGTTCTTACCTCTCTCAAGGCTGGGGCCATCGTGTCCTCGACTTGACTGCGGACTGAACACCCTGCACTCCTGTCTCCACCAGCCTTGTATTCCTTTCTAGTGCTGGGATTAAAGGTGTGTGCCACTGCTGCCTAGTCTCTACGGCTAACTAGTGTGGCTGCTGGGATTAAAGGTGTGCGCCACTGCTGCCTAGTCTCTACGGCTAACTAGTGTGGCTGCTGGGATTAAAGGTGTGTGCCACCACCGCTTGCCCTCTCTGGCTAGCTAGTGTGGTAGCTTTGCACTCTGATCTTCAGGCCAGCTTTATTTGTTAGATCATAAACAAAACACCACCACAGTGCCTGGAGAGGAGGCAGGGGTTCCCAGGATGGCTTGTTCACCCCTGGGGTGGATCTGGAAGCAGAGAGAGCTTGGGCCTGAACTGTTAGCAGGTGTCACCTTCAAAGGCCGGCCCCCAGGGATCCATTTCTGTCAGTCAGGTCCTACATCCAGAAGTTTCCACACACCTCCAAACACTGGAGGCTGGAGCCAAGTGGGTAGGAATCACTGGCTAGAATCCAAGGGCTTAATCACATAAGACTGGCTGGGGAACACTTTACATTTAAACCATAACAATAAAGAAGGTGTGGTTGGTTAGTGTGGCAGCTGTGCAGATTCTTAAAGCACAGGGGTTCCCTTTCCAGGAAGGAAGGTGTGAGTGTGAGCTGCAGATAGATGGGCATGGTCTGTCAGTAAGCAGCGGGTTCCCTTTGGGATTTGACCTAGTCTAAGCATTGAAATGGAAAGTCGGGTTGTTGACTCTCCGTGTAAAGGCAGGATGGTTGCCAGCAGCTCCAAGCTCTCAGGGTCCATCTAGACCTCAGTGCTGGGAGCAAACTAATGGACTCCCCTCCCCTGCCGAGATGCTTGGGCTGAGTCCCCCTCTTAGACTTGTCCCTGTGAACAGAAAGTGTCTTCACAAGGATTGTCAGGTGTTCCCTTGCTAGGGTTTCCCTTCTGAGACCTCTGGCCTCTTCAGCTGGGAGCTTCCCTAAATCGTTCACCTCTCATAGAAAACCTTCCAGTGCCTTTAACGCCTTCCATGCCCTCTCACACTATAGCAGCCATTCAGCCATGAACATTACTGACGCAGTTCTGACTCAAAAGAGGACATTTATTCTTAAGACCAGATGAGTCTGTGTGTGCGCGTGTGCATGCAGGGGCCCTCAGGGCCCGCAAAAGGGTGTCAGATTCTTCTGCATTTAGAGATATAGGTGGTTGTGAGCGGTACAACATGGGTGCTAGGAACTGAACCCAGGTCCTCTGCAACAGCACCAGGTCCTCTCTCCAGCCCTCCCCCACTGTTATGTTTCTAACTTCTGTCATGATGTCTGCAAAGCAGACGCCCACACTTCCACTCTGAACCTCAGCCCACACCAGCTCTGGAAACCAAGAATGATCTACAGTAGGAGGGTGCGAGGGGGGGCCGTGCAGAAGCTTGGTGACAGTGGTGGCAGAATGGTAGTCAGGCTGGGGGCCTGGGTGAGCATTAGAAAGCAAAGGGCTGTGTGTAGGTCTTGCAAAAGCAACCTGATTTTCTGTTCTATCCAAAGCTTTGATAGCAAAATACCTCCGGAATCAAAATGCCCCCTGCATCCCTTGGCTTTCCCTAGCCGCCCTTTTGTGAGGCTCAGTTGGACTGGGACCGTGAGATGACTCCCAGGCCACAGCTCTTACCTGATAGGGCACACACACAGTCTTGAGCAGGGCAGATTCCAGACTGGCTCTCCCCGCATCTGCTGCCTGAGCAAATGCTCCACCCACCGCCCGCTGCCGTCTCTTGTCTCCCACACTCCACATTCCTTTCCTCCCTGGGTTGCAGATTTGGAAGGTGAGGGTAGAGCTGGCTAGCTGCTTCCACCCCTGCTCCAGACTCCCTGTGTGAGAAACAGCCGAGGCCAGGAGTCCTTTCACCTTATTGCTCTACTGAGGTCACAGCCTGGAGCTGCAGAGCTCGGAAGACCCCCCTCTAAGCCAGAGAAAGGCCTGAGGCGCCCAGGTCCCTGTGGGAAAACCCCAGGGGTCCCTCCCTTCTCCACTCTGGGCTTCTGCCTAAAGTCCCTATTTTGGGTTTTAATTTCTCTTGGCCCCATTTGCTCCCCACTTGTGTTTCACACCCTCCCACCCCACCTCTTCATTTGTGAGAAACAGATGCTGCCTCTTCAGCTCAGGCTGCAGTAACTTAATAAAACAGGCCGAGGCAGAAACAGCCAGAGGTCCACGGCTAGCAAGGCTGGGGAGGCCAAATTTAAGGCTACCTGAAGCCCAGTGTGGTGGCGCACACCTTTAATCCCAGCACTCAGGAGGCAGGAGCAGGCGGATCTCTGAGTTAGGGCTATGCAGAGAAACCCTGTGTCAAAAAGCAAAACAGCAACAACAAAAGATATTACATGAATTGGTTCCTAGTGGGTTCCTGCTTGGGATGGCCACCATCTTGCTACCGTTTGCTGTCTCTTGTGGTGTTCTTCACTGATGTACACCTGTCCCTTCCTCTTCCTGCCAGGACATTACTCAATCATGGGGTCTACCCCCATGATCTCTTCACCAATTTGCCTCCCAAAGGTGTCCCCCTCCCCAGCATCATCATATCACAGGTTATAGTTTCAATGTGTGCTTTTTTGGTTTTTTGGGGGGGGTTCTTTTTTTGTTTTGTTTTTTTGTTTTTTTCGTTTTTTTGTTTTTGTTTTGAGACAGGGTCCCATACAGCCTTGGCTGGCCTTGAACTTGATATACAGCCAAGAATGACTTTGACATTCTGACCCTCCTGCTCCCACCTCCTGAGTACTGGGGTCACATGACCAGGCCCAGTGTTAGGGATGAAATGCTAGGCAAGTCCTCCATCAACCAAGCTACATCTCTAGCCTTGAATGTGTATCTTAGGGGAAGACACTAGCTCATAACAGGTTTAGTACAGAACAAGTAAAAATGAGAAACTACCTAGGCGTGGTGGCTCACACATGCAATCCTAGAATGTAAAAGGCTAAAGTAGGAGGACTCTCAAAAGTTAGCTGGGGTACATGGTGAGTCCCTGGCAAGTCTGGGGTGCCAAAGAAAAAAGAAACTTGGATTTGGATCAATGGTTCAGGGGTTAAGAGCATTTGTTGCTCTTACAGGGGACCTGGGTTCTGTTCCCAGCACCCACAATGGGCCGCTCACACCTGTGACTTCAGCTCCGGAAGTCCTGACACTCTCTTCTGGGCTCTGTCTACACTTGCACACATGTGGTACATATACAGGCAAACAGGCACACAAATACACACACACAAATAAAGAATATATTAAAGTAAAATACTGTACAGAAGCTTGGCTTAGTGGCATAGGCCCGAACCATCTCAGCCACTTGGGAGGGAGCCTGGGGCAGAACGATTCCAAGTTCAAGGCCAGACTGGGCCACTTGGCAGGATGGCTGGGGATATGTTCAGGGATGAAGGGTCCTGTCTATTATGTTCCAGGCCTCTAGGTTAAATCTCCAGAACTGCACCCCCTACCGCCAAAACCCCAATAACTCCATATGTACATATAGATGCTATAACCTCTAATTATTCTCTTCCAGAAGATTCCCAGGAGAGAGATTGCAAAGAAAATCAATAATAAATGAGCTCTCAGTCAAATCAGTATATTGGAATTTACTGGTTACCTCCAAGAAGGCTTAGATGTGTGTGTGTGTGTGTGTGTGTGTGTGTGTGTGTGTGTGTGAAGAGGCTTTAGCCACACTCCCAGAGTGTCCTACAAAACCAGAATATTGGTTTGTTAATTTTCAATGAAAAAATTAAGTGGATTATTAGTGGGGAGACCAGAAAAAGCCCTGTCCCCAGTCAGAGCATGCTCTCCCTCTTGGCCCTTCACTGGTGGAGCCATGGATGATTGATTGGTGAAACGGACAAAGGGGTGTAAGTAGCATTAACTTCAAATTAAAGCTATCAGACCAATGGGACTTGGGATGTAGCACAAGTTGGAGCACCTGCCTAGATGAGTGACTAAGGCCATGGGTTTGATGCTCAATGCAGCAGAAAGAGAAAAGGATATCAGGGGCTGCGGAGTGCTTGCAAGCTTAGGGACCTGAGTTCCACCCTTACTTCCCCTATAAGAAAGCTGGTGGTGGTGAATGCTTGCTTGGTGGAGACAGGATCCCTGGAAAGCTCCAGGCTAGTGCAACATCTGAGGAACACCTAAAATTTACCTCTGGCCTCCAAGACACACACACACACACACACACACACACACCTGCACACACACACACACACACACACCTGCATATACACACACACACACCTGCATACACACACACACACACCTGCATATATATATATATACACACACACACACCTGCATACACACACACACACACCTGCATATATACACACACACACACACACACCTGCATATATACACACACACACACACCTGCATACACACACACACACACCTGCATATACACACACACACACACACACCTGCATACACACACACACACACACACACACACCTGCATATACACACACACACATACACACATACATCCAAAAGAAAAAAAAAAAGGAAAGACACCAGGCAAAGACTCTACATGGTAGTTCCAAACCATGAATGCCGGGACAGATACAGGGGCTTGGGGGTCAGGGAGTCACCCCCTCTGCAGGACTTGAAAGGGGACAGCCTATATTTGCCTGTTAGTATTCCTGGGCTTCTGTGGTTTGCTAACTCCTGTTCCATAAACACTTCGTTCCTTCAGGCTCGTGAATGTTTAGCCATCAAGCCTTGTAGTCTGTCTCCGGGTTCAGTAGCCTCCGAAAGATTTACCACTCTGTGAACTGCTTGCCAAACAGTACCTGATCAAATGTGTGTTTACCAGAGAGTTTACACTGTTTACCAGAGTGTTAAAAAGAGATTTTTATTTGATACTGGGTAATGTATGCCACCCTCCCACTCTACCCCACCATGCACCATGCCATGCTTTGCCTTAAGCAAGGCTTTTCCAAGTGTGATCCCATCTAATCCTCCGCTAAGGCTAAGCCTGAGCTAGCTGGAGAACCATCTCACCCAAGTGACTTGTAATCTCTTGCCTGGACTAGTCAGTGTTTGTGCTGTGGGGAAGCCTCCTTTACCCTTTTATCTCTCTAGACAAAGGGGCAGGAGGAAGCATTGGCAACACGCAGGCAACCCGTGCCACATGACCCTGTGGAGTGGTTCTGCCCAGACGCTGAACCCTCACTGCCAGGCCCAGACTCCAGTCCCTGCTCTCCTTTCTCACTTGCTTAGCTCTGTGCATGCTGAAACTAACTTGTGAATGAGCACCTCCGGCCCACCTGGCCCACCCCACCCACCCCTGCGTGCCCTGCCCCTGGCCTTCCATTTATCCTTGCAGAGGCTGGAACCTGTAAGGTCTCTAACGTTCCTAGATTATTCGTATCAAAGCGGCACATATCGATGATCTCAGTTGTCTTAGAGTTCTCTTGCTGTGAAGAGACAGGATAAAAGGAAGAAGACCTGGTACTGGCTTTGTAGACCAGGCTGGCCTTGAAGATCCTCCTGCCCATGTCTCCTGAGGGCTGAGATTAAAGACATTGCCACCACTGCCTGGCAAAGGCCATTCTTGTTCCAAACCACACCAGTACTTGGAAGATGGATGCTAGAGGATTGTGTGAGTTTGAAGCCAACCTGAACTATGGAGTGAGGCCTTGTTCCCAAAAACAAACAGGTGAGGAGGGGTAGGCCAGATCTAATGACACAACAGGAATAAAAGGGGGGTGGGCACACTGATGGCCAGGGAAAAAGCCCTTCCTGGTGAGTCAGTCAGGGAGACCCTGCTATGAAGCAACAGTTGAACCAAAGTGTCTGTGGCTGAGAAAGCCTGGGTTTGGGTGTTAGGCAGGTCTTTGTTCAAATTTTTCCTCTGTACTATTTGTTTCGTCTTATTTCAAACCACAGCCTTGCTTTTTATACCCTTGACTGGCCTGAAACTTACTATATAGACCAGGCGAGCCTCAAATTTGTGATGATCCTCCTGCCTCTGTCTCCCACATGCTGGGATTACAGGCATGTACTACATGGCTGATTTGTCATGTTGTTTTGTTAACTTCTAGATTACATTCATGCACAGGAAGTGGTGTGTGTACCACAGCACACATGTGGAAGTTAGAGGATAACTTCCAGGGCTCAGTTCTCTTGTTCCAACAAGTGGGTCCTGGGGATTGAACTCAGATCATCAGACTTGGCAGGACGTACCTCTAGCAGGTGAATCATCTTGATAATCTTTGTTTTAGGAATTTTTGTTTTTGTTTTGTTGTTGTTTTGAGATAGGGTCTCTAGCCCAAAGTGATCTTCAGTTTCCTATGTAGGCAGGGATGTCCTTGAACTTCGGGCCCTCCTGCCTCCACCTCCTGGGGAGGGCAGGGATTATCAGTCTGAGCCACCACACACTTGTGTACCAGAGCTCAAACTCACGTGCACTAGGCAATCATCCTACTGATTCAGCTACATCCCCAGTCCTGGTTTTGTCCCAGTTTTGTTTTTGAGACAGCATCTCACATACCTAAGGCTAGCCTGAATCCTGCTGAGTTGTTGAGACTGGAATCCTCCTGCCTCCACCTTTCCAGGGCTGGGATTTCAGGTGTGCAGCACCAGGCCTGGCTGAAAGAGTGACTCCTCCCAGGAGACTCTAGTTTGTGTCAGAGTGACAATAAAAACTAGCCAATACCCTTACCTTGAACCTTAATGTCACAGGATAAAAGGTATGACAGTCTAGATGCAATGATGTATGTAATATATCTGGTACCAGATACTCACATGGGAACCCCTCTCAGATGCCCTTGTTTTCAGGGGTTTTGCTTTGATCCAAAAGCTCAGGAGATGGGTTGAAGTGCCCCTGCCCTTCTAGAAGCCAGCCCCAAGATGCAGACTAAGTCTTGCCTGGCAGTGGTGGCACACATCTTTAATCCCAACACTGGAGAGGCAGAGGCAGAAGGATCTCTGTGAGTTCCAGGCCAGCCTGGTCTACAGAGTGTGTTCCAGGCCAGCCAGGGCTACACAGAGAAACCCTGTCTCTGAAAAAAAAAAAAAGAAAAAAGAAAAGAAAAAACAAAAAGAAAAAGAAAAACTAAGTCTTCTTTAGCAATGATTGGGAAAGCTATTATCTACCCAGGGGAGATTAGTTTTTTGGTTTGTTTTACCTTTTTAAAGTTTATTTGTTTATTTATTTATATGTGTGGGCATGCATGTGCCATGGCATGTACTTGTAGGTCAGAGGAGAACTTGGGGGAGTCAGTTCTCTCTTCCCATCCTGTGGGAGGCAGGGATCGAACTCAGGCTGTCAACCTTGGCAGCAAGCCTCTTTACCTCCAAGCCATCCGGTAATCCCCAGGGTTTATTTCTGAAGATCATATTTCCCTCTCCTCCCTGACTAATAAAGGAGTGGTCTTAAATCCACTGATTCGGTGGGGGGGAAAAAACCCAGATTGCTTCAACACTTGATCTATTTTCGTCTCTCTACCACTTGCTCAAAATAAAGAGCTCATTGCTATTCTGCCCACAGCCACATCTAACTCATAACTGGACTGGGAATTGAATTCATTTTTCTCTCCTCTGCTAAATACCATTTTTATCTTGGCTCAGCCCATGAATCCTTAGATGATAGCATCTGCTTAAGTAGTCCATGCCTGGACCTAAAGGAACAGTCTATAAAGGACCCCTCCTCATCTCCCTATGACCTGTCTTTCTTCCAAGGGATTCCCCCACCCACGGAGCCAGCCACAGACTGCAGCTAGCTTTTCTCTTTTAGTCCTCCTACCTACCTCCCTCCCCCTCCCCCCTCCCCCCTCCCTCTCCTCCTTCCTTCCTGGGTTAGGGTTGGGGGCCTTCAGTATTTCACCAGTGAATTCCAGCAACCCCACTGCCCAGACTCCAGACTGCCTCTCTTTCAGAGGAGGAAATGAGTAATTGGTGAAGACACGGTTCTCCAAAGGCTAGTTCATTTTCTATATTAAAAAGAGACTCCTAGGTTGGGTGTGGCACATGCCTTTAATCCTGGCACTCAGCAGGCAGAGGCAGGTGGATATCTGTGAGTTCAAGGCCAGCCTGGTCTACATAGAATTCAAAGCCAGCCAAGGCTACATAGTGAGACTCTGCCCACCCTCACCACCAGCCCCCCTCCAAAAAAAAAAAAAAAAAAAAAAAAAAAAAAACAGGGGATGGGGTAGGAAGAGATTCTTGGGGATGGGAAGATGGCTCAGTGAGTAAGGCGGTTTCCTAACAACCATGAGTACCTGAGTTTGATGCTCTGATACCAAGTGTGGTAGTGTGTGCTGATGACCCTAGTATTTTGGAAGTGCGCTAGATGGATCCCCAAGGCTTAGTCAGCTTAGCCTACTTGGCAAGTTCCAGACCAGTGAGAGACTGTCTCATAAGTAAGGTGTCCAAGAGACACCTAAGGATGTCTTCTGGGCTCCACATATCAGGTCCTGAGTTCAATCCCATGGCAGGGCAGAGGGATAACTCTTGCTCCCTGAAAGCAATGATATCATGCTTTAGCATCAGTCTGCAATTCTTGCTTTTTCATCTCCAATCTCCTGTCCTAGCCATATGTCCTCCCTCAAACCTCTTCTCTTCCCCCAGCAGGATCAGCATGCGTGTGTGACCGTCATCACTTCATGAGTAAATGATCTGTCGTCCCCCCCACCCCCCCCCCACACACACACACACTCTGAGGGATTAGGATGCCAGGCTCCCCTGAGGATAGGCCGGAGGTGTCTTTCAACTGCCTCATTATTTTAATCATTGTTAGCTTTCCCTTTTCAGTTAGCACCTGTGAGCAGAGGTCCCAAAACCTCTCCCTGCAGACACTGGCGCCAAGGAAAGACATCAGAAAAAAGAAATGGAAGGCCTACTGTGGTTGGAGCACCTCGGGGAGCACCATAGGAGCTGGGAAGCCAGGAAGGGTAAGAGCTGGAGAGAGTAAGGATGGAAGTGCAGGCCCCCTTTGCCTCAGCCTGAGCTGTGTTCCAGCCCTGGAGGCAGATGGCCAGCTGCAGGAAACAGCAGGCAGCCTCTGAAGCTACTCAGCCTTTGGCCAGCCCTGAACCTGTTGTCTAGTGGCCACGTCACCCTCGATGTGTTACTTCTCTGTCTTTCTGAGCTGGTCTCCTCCTTTGTAAAATGGAAAGACTACTATTTCCTGTTTCCAGGACTCAGGTTTAGGTCCATGGTAAAACTCTTTCTCAGTTTAGCATGCTCAGTGTCTGGGCTTAATCCCCGGCTTCCTCCTCTGTGGAGTTCACTCTGAGAGAGCGAACGAGGCCTGGAGCTCATAAAGCCCTGGGTCTCATCCCCACCGCTACGTCAACAGCATGGCATTGCCCACCTGTAACCCCAGCGCTTAGGAGGTAGAGGCAAAAGCGTCAGAAGTTTGAAGGTCATGGTCAGCTATACAATGAGTTCAAAGCTAGCCTGGGGTACATGAGACCATGTCTAAAAATAAAGCATCTAGCAAATGATTCACTAAACAGTAGTCCTACTTCTTAATAAATGCCTACAACGTGCCAATCCCACACCAGCCGCTAGAGTTGAAGTGAAAAGACAGGGCCCTCCCACCGAAGGCTTGTGGCTAAGGCAGGTAAGGGGCATGGCCCACACACACTGCCTGTTGGCAGGGGTGCTATCTGGGACTGTGGAATCCATAGCTTGGGAATACATCCTCCTACCTGCTGGGGAAGTTAATTGGGTGAGACTAGAGACTGAACTCATGGCTTTAGATAATGGGAACACAAAAGGAAATAATAACAGGGCAATGGCAGGCCGATTCCATGGAGGTGTACAAAATGTCATGGCAGCCAGGGATTCTGTTTTATCCTCCACAAGTCTGGTAAGACTCAGTACTAACTGAAGAGATAGATGAAGACGTCTTTTCTGGGGGACTTGAAAAAATGTCATTGTCCCTCAGGCCAACCCTTACCTTCACTTCCTACTGGCACAATTAAGACTGCCAGGGACCATGATTCAAATTGCACGGCTCACCAACCTCACTGAAAAGTAGCCAAAGAATGTGTTGGCCAGAAGTTGCTGGATCTGTGAGCTGGAACCCACGGGCCTTTTCCCTGAGCATAGGATAAACCTCCTTGCTGGTCTAGGCTGACGAAAACTCTGCCCTGCCCTCCCTCAGCTGGCAATCAGGGCTGAATCTTTTCCTCCCCACAATGCACCTTACCATCCCTGGGCATGCATAGGATACTTCACAGGCCACCCATCCTCTCTGACCTTGGATCCTCACCATTTCTGTAATAGCTCTGTGAAATAGGCACCCATCACTGCTCAGGAAACTGAGGCTCAGAGAAAGTAAACAACATAATCCAATAGGAGGCTTGGTGTAGTGGCATGTGTGTGATCCTGGCACCTGGGAGGTTAAAGCAGGAGGGTAAGTTCAAGGTCAGTCTGGCCTACATGACAAGGCCCTAGCTCACTTGTCCCCCTCACCCCTCAAGGAAAAGATCAGTGGGAGGAAAGTAGAGATCACAGCTCTGCTGGCTCTGAGTCCTTGCATCCATGATACTAGATGGTTCCTTCCTTGAAGTCCTGGACTGGGTTTTGCTAAGAAGAAATGACCATTAGCTGCCCCCGAAAAGCCACAGGATTCTTCCATTTCCTGCTTTCTGTGCCAGAGGTTTACAGGGTTAGAGGAGGTGGTTTAAGCTGGTGAAGGAGGTCAAATGAACTCAGGTCAGGAGATCAGGGCTTTCTAGCAACTCAGGTCCTCTCTGACCTTGAGCATCATCCCTCTCTGCACACTGGGGGCTTGTCAGGGCACGGGTTTCCTTTCTTTGTGTGCCTCTTGGGTATGGTGAGAAGCAAATAAAACTGGCAAAGTCAGAAGCAGTTCGGAACTACCAAAAGTACCATACAACCTCAAGGCACGGTTCTGAACATATTCTTTCAAAATGGGAGCCAGAGCTGTCCAGGCTTCCTCCCTCTTTCCATCTATTCATTCCTGCCTCACTGGAAAAGCACCAAGAGAATCCTGCCCCTGTACCAGGCACTGTTCTTTTCCAGGTACTGAGGACACCCACAGGCTCTTAGGAACTCAGAGGAAGGGGGAAACAGATCTAAACAATAATTATGATACATAGATACAAAACCTGTCTGCTTTGAGACAGGATTTTGCTGTGTAGCCCAGGCTACCTGGCTGTTGACGGGAGGCCTTTTTGAAAGAGGTTCTGTTTTCCTTGAGGTGTCCAGGGAACTGTAAAGTATAGAAAGAAGGCAGGGAGGGCTAGGCGTGATGACGAATGCTCATTATCCCAGCACTTGGAAGGCTAAGGCAGAAAGGCTAAGAATCCAGAGTCATTCCTCAGGAAACCTAACTGTAGGATTGAAAATGGCCCCCGAAGAAGGTGACACATTATACCATGTCCAAAGGAGAGATCTGTAAGTCTCTGACACTTGCCTGACCTTCGATGACATCTGGGGCAGGTATCCCAAGCCGGTTTTTATTTCAGTCTTGCCTTCCTAGAACCAGACAGGCCACAGCAGGACTTCTGGATCCAACCCTAGGGCAGTCATAGCAGGAGGAGCCTGAGGGAATGGAAAGGGACCATTGGGTGACCTCATGGCTTGTGACTTGTTCCCTGAGACATATGTGCTTACAGATTCCTACTCAGTAGCCCAGAGCATCGAGGGGGAAGCTGGTGGTCTTAAAACACAAATCATCAGTGATTAGAAGGCCTCGGGTACCATGTTCTTTGTCTTTCCTGAGAAGGGATGCAGGGAGTGTCTTTCTGGCTGGCACTGAGCCTGCTGTTCACAGCAGCAGGCAGGGATGATGGTGACAGAAGCCCCAGGGAATGGCAATGGCCTGGCTTCTAGAAAGACAAGTTGAAAACCCAGCTCCAAGGTAAGCTCCAGAGCTGGGACCCTGTCAAATTAGTCTTTTGGCCTGGTTGCCATGGAGACAGACAGGCAGCAGCTGCTAGGAAAGAAGAAATTGCAGCTTCTACATCTAAGATCTGAAGACAACCATGGTGG
Organism: Phodopus roborovskii; assembly: GCF_943737965.1. Classification (NCBI taxonomy): domain Eukaryota; kingdom Metazoa; phylum Chordata; class Mammalia; order Rodentia; family Cricetidae; genus Phodopus; species Phodopus roborovskii. The sequence continues at coordinate 584,720 of NW_026126645.1, forward strand.
GGGAGGGGGTGGCATACTTTCCTTTCTTCCTGGATGCAGAGGCCAGTCTGTCCCCAACTCTCAGGCTCCCAGGATCGCCACAGTTGCCAAATCACAAAACCAGCTTAGGATAAACCCCAATCTTCTGCCTCTAGGCCAATGCCCACCCCAGTATACCAGTTGCCTTCTGTTCAGCTTTTGGGCAAACAGACCTTTAGCGCTGAGGCCTGGGTCCCTGGGAGGGCTTCTGAAACACCTCCCCGAAGGGACCATGTCCTTAGAAGTGAATCCCAGTGTGTTAGCCACCAGAGGCTATTTGGCCCAGCTTTCTGTCTAGAAAACCTGGCTGGCCAGAGGTCTATGAACAGCCATTATCTGGGCAGGGAGCTCACTGAAGCCAAGCCCAGAGGCAAATGGAAAGTGACAGGCTTTATTGTCCCCTCATTTGATGCTACACTGATATCATTAATTTGCTGCCTGGTTGGCATCCTTCAGGCTGGGACCTTGCAGGCCAGAGCCCAGTACCTCCCCAACAGGTTATCTCAGGAAACAGAAGATGGGCGGTGCCTAGGATCCAGGTCATTGTCCTCTTTCTCAGCACAGCTGCCAGCATCTAGCTTTCATCTTATTCTGTGAAAGGAGATGCAGAGCTGGCTGGCGTTATCTGGAGCTTTGAGCTCCTGCGCTGTGCATGTGAGCAGGGCCCTTATGTAAGAGACAGAGGCAGAGGTGGAGGAGCAAGGGAGGACAGAGAAAAGCACAGACGGGCCTGGCCTTCCTGGGTAGCTCAAACACAGGAAGGCGGGCATTATGTAAGGAAAAAACCTATACCAAGGAAAACAAAGGCAACGAGAACATGAACCATCACTTCAAACCTCACTCTTCCTGGTGGTAACATCATGAATTCTCTTGGACCGTTTTCTAGCTCTTTCTCTGTGTTTTCACACCCACCCCCATGTTACTATTATTTATAAACTACACAAATATCATATCATAGCACTTTTTTGTTGTTGTTGGTTTTTCAAGACAGGGTTTCTCTGTGTAGCTCTGGAGCCTGTCCTGGAACTCACTCTGTAGACCAGGTTGGCCTTGAACGCACAGAAATCCGCTTGCTTCTGCCTCCGAGTGCTGGGACTGAAGGTGTGCATCACCACTGCCCAGCACCAGAGCAATTTTTAATGAAAAAATAGTGTGTGTGTGTGTGTGTGTGTGTGTGTGTGTGTATGCGCACGCGCGTGCAAAAGTCAAAGGACACTTGTAGGAATTGGTTCTCTCTTTCCCATGTGGATTCTCAGGGATAGAACTCAGGCCATCAAGTTTGGTAGAAAGTCCCTTTCCATCCTGATCCATGCTGTTGGCCTAAGAATCAACCCCTTTTATAAAAGATGCAAACACCAGAACTAAAGTGGCCTTTGTTGAACCCTCTCTTCTCTGGACAGTAACAATTTCATGTTCTCCTAGAGTCTCTGTTCTTTCTTAAGCATAATTGAAGCCATCACATTACTTTGTTCTATAGTTTTCCTCACTGTAATTTTTCTCAGTCTTGTTCTTCAGGAGCCGCTGATCCACACTCTGCTACAGACGCGCGGTGATTTGTTTACATCATCACTAAGAGTCACATGCTATTTATAGTCTTTTGTTAATATGAATAATAATGCTTTGGACGCTCATACAGCTGCTTATGTGGGGCACGGGGGTGTAAGTTATTTCTAGATGTGGAATTGCTGGGGTAACAAGTCTGTGTATCTAATTTTCCTAAATACCATGGGGATTTATTTTTAAGGTTTTTTTTTTTTTTTTTGGTTTTGTTTTTTAATTACCCCAGACAAAGCTGTCCACTGGGGGAAAAAATTAAAAAACTATTCAGGGAGGGGGAAATCACTCAATCTTCTTATCTAGCAGCCATGAATGTTTACAAAATTTGAGACATGTTTTTCTTCCAATTATTTATCATCCCCCTTGTCCGTGTGTGTGTGTGTGTGTGTGTGTGTGTGTGTGTGTGTGTGTGTACAACTGAGTAGTATAGAGTTGATTCTCTCCTTCCACCTTTTGTGGGTTCCAGGGATCAAACTTGGGTCACCCGGCTTCTGGGACAAGCACCTTTGCCATTGAACCACCTCTCAGCCCTATTTCTTATGCTGTTATTGGTACGGTGATCCAGCCAAACTGTATCATTTCTGAACCAGCTTTTCTAAACCTTGTGAGCATCTTCCTACATCACTAAAGTATTTGTACGAATACTCTTTTTATGATAGTATGTTGGCTATTATATGCACAAACTATAGTTTTTAAATCCTATTTCTCCATTGTTGGTCTTTTCTATGCCCACATTTTTTAACTACATAATTTCAGTGTTTTCTTTTTAATCTATGTCCAAATTCCAATGATTTTTCTTTATTTATTTTCCTTTTTTTTTTAAACATCCTAACCAAAGTTTCCCCTCCCTCCCCTTTCCATTCCCTCTTCCCCCAGTCCTCCATTATTTCTTTTCAGATACAGGTGGGCATCCCATGGATGTCAGGCAGCCATGGTATATTCAACGATTTTCTTAATCCACATTTCCCAAAGGAGAAGTAGTGGTTCTAAAACAGGAGATTTTAGTAAATCTATTTTGTAAGTTGAATTTTGTATTGCTAATTTGTGTACATGGTACAGAATTCTAAAGGAACCAAGGGTTACAGAGTGAAAAGAGCCGTTTCCTCTCGCCAGTCCCTCCGCATCATTTTCTTCCCTGTGGGCAACTGATATGTACTTGGTATGTTTTTGTTTGTGAGAGTCACATTGTGTAGCCCAGGCTGGCCTGGGACTTGCAATCCTCCTGCCTCAGATTACCAACACCCATATACTGTCACACCCAGCTTTTGGTATGGTTTCTAATGGGAAAACTATAAACACATCCTCCTTTTTCATACAGATGTGGTAGTATATCAGAGACATATTTTTACATTTTTTCAGGTAAGTTACTCGTTGGTTGGCATATGAAAACTGCCTGATTTTTCAGAAGAACATTGCATAGAATTCCTTTAGATGGATGTGTCTTGATTAAATTAATCCATTTTATCATATATTTTAGGTTTTTTCATCTTTAAGTATTGGGCCAGTACAATGAATAGTGTTACTACTCATACATCATCCACACACATCTGAACAATAGATTCCTGTAGGTGGAACCACGTCCCAGGGATTAGCCTCTTACATTCATCTCAGTAGCTATTGCTGTCTCCTTTACAAGTAACCATTTCATCATCAGACACAACGGACAAGGTTAGAAGCTCTTCATACAAATGCCCAGCTGAGAGACACCTGTTTGCTCTCTTCCTCCTTCCACTCAGGGAAACAGCGTGGCTATTTGCACAGTATCTGTCCTCGGTCGCCTTTTTTGAAAAAGATAAGTTTAAAATTAGCAAAAGTGGACTTTAAATCTAAAAAAAAAAAAAAAAAGTGGTCAGTTTTTAAATCTTAAAATACGGTGATGCGCACTTGAGAGCCGAGGCAGGAGAATCAAGGAGTTCAAGGCCAGTCCCAGCTACCTAGGGAATTTGAGTCCAACCTGGGGTACAAGAGATCCTGTCTGCGAAATCCCAAACCAAACAAATACTTTAAAGTTGGGATCTGGAAGAATTTCCTTACGCCAGTTTTACCACTGTTTCCGTGTGACCCTGACACAGGACTCGTCCTTGTGAACCCGTGATGCCTTAGAACTGTTCGGCGGAGGGAGTGACGTGCACTCGGTAACGAGCTCGCCCCACCCCCACCCCTCTCGGCGAGGTCTCAAAAAGTGGCAGCTGCCGGGGTCAAATGTAAAACCTGAGGAAAGAAGGATTCCCGGCTGAGAAAAGGCGTCTGGGCGGGGCCGCGGCTTTGTTCTTTCAAAGACTGGCACAGGTCTTTGCAGCAGTGCAAGGGGCGGAGGGCTGGTCACCAGCCCCCGGGTGAGCGGCGCAGCCGCCCACCCCAGCCCGGGAGCCGGAGGGCTTCGGCGGGACTCCGCAGGACTGACCGGGTCGCCAAAGGGCCCGTGCCTGGTGCTGGGTGCTGCAGCCGCGCTCGCACCTGTGCCCGCATTCGGGACGGTCCCTGCGGGCTTCGCCGGAGTCCATTGTGCCTCGTGCTCCGGCTCCCAGCACCCAGCTGCAGCGCCCAGAAGTCAGCGGCGGAGACGCCACAGCGCTCCTACCCTCGCCCCGCCCGCGACCAGCCAAGGACAACGCCAGCGTGCAGCTGTGCGCGCTGCAGGTGGCTTGGGAGCAGCTCCAACGAAAGGGGCGAAGCCATTTTCTGGGCAGATTTGCAAAAAAATTTCCACTCGTGTTGTCATCACCATGTTGGAGTATTATAGCCATGCTCTCCCCACCCTCTCTTTCTTTCTCTACGGACTCGATTTTCCAGGGAAAGCAAACACCAACCGCTTTGTGCTTCTCACGGGGAGATTGGGGGGGCAGGAGGGGGAGACGGGAAGTCACGACCTCAAGGCTTAGTCTGGATTCTGCACCAAAGCACGCTGGACTCAACCCCCACATCTTAGTCTTTTCATCTGTGGGAGGGAAAGATTAAAGCTAGATAAGGGCAGGTATGGATGAGGTTAGGGGGTGCGGGCAGAGTAGGGTGGGTGCGGGGCAGACGCGGGAGGCGGGCAGATAGATTAGCTCAATTTATCTTCACCTAATAAAACTGAAAATATTCACAACACATCCGCCATTCTATTTTTCCTTTTAACCTAGTAAAATGCGTGCATTCAGGGAGTTTGTCCATTTTAGATTGCATCTAAAAGCAAACTTTTGATACAGTTTAAGGGCCAGCATTAGGGGATATGTAAGTAAGATAGAGTCTGTGTGGGCTATGGGTCACTAGAGGAAGCTGGAAGCAATAAGCTAGCTATGTGCAAAGATGTAAGTAGAACTTAAAATACATTAAATACGACTAAAAGAATACAGGATAAAGCCACAACACAATATAATTTTTGCAACATATCAAACAAAACTGGTATTTTTATGATTATATTCAAACACACAAATACTATTTTTAAAAAGAAAGGATGAGGGAAAAATACACTCCTAACAGTGGCTGTCTCTGGGTGGGGAGAGGGCAGCAATTGCAGATGGTAAGTGGAGAGGAAGGTTCAGGGGCTGGAGTGTACCTCACTGGTAAAGGGTCTTCCCAGCACATGCCAGGTCCTGGGTTTCAAGTCTTCCAAATAAATATATAAATCTTCAAGAGGCAAGTCACTCACAGATCACTTAAGGCATTCTAAGTTATATGTCTGTAAGAAAACACTCAGGGACTGTTGAGAAGGCTCAGTGGCTAAAGGTGCTTGCTGCCAAGCCTGATGACCCAAGTTCAATCCCTGGGACTCACCTAGTGAAAGACAGAACTGAGTAGGTTGTCCTTGGTCCTCCACACATGCACCGTGCCCCAAATGCAAAAACACATTCACCGGCTGGGTGGTGATGGTACCCGCTTTTAATACCAGCACTTGGGAAGCAGATGTAGGCAGATCTCTGTGAGTTCAAGGCCAGGCTGGTCTACAGAGTTCCAGGACCAGCCAAGCCTACACAGAGAAATCCTATCTCAAAAACAACAACAACAAAAACAAAATAAGCCCCATACTCACACAAATAAATAAATAAATAAATAAATATTCCTAAGAAAATGTTTAGAAAGAAAATACTCAGGACAAATATGGTTAATCCTAGGGAGTGAGCTATATTTATTTTGTACATTTTTGGTGTGTGTGTGTGTGTGCATGCGTGTGCGTGTGTTGGGGAGATCAAAACTCACATTTTTGCACATGTCCCACCATTGAGCTGCACTCCATCCCAGCCCTTACATTAATTTTTAAACACTATCAGAAGGAGTCAAGGCTGCACGACTCCCCAAATCCCTCAGCTCAAAGAGTCTGCCACCCTGCAATTCTAAGCAATCGTCCCTAAAGCTCTTGCACACTCCCACTCTACCCCCAAAACCTGGGCAGAGGTCCTGTCCCAGACCCCTCCCAGATCTCAGGGTCAGCACAACTCCCTTCCACTTGACCCTGTGGGCTTGGCATCCAGGGCAAATTCCTAGCTTCACTATCCTTGCCAGGCATACTGTTTCCTCTTTCCAGCACCCTCTCCCCTGCCTCTTCCTGAAAACGTCCTTCCTGTCTCTTCTGGCTGCCCCCTCTCCTAGAGCAGCAGTTCTCAACCTGTGGGTCACAACCGTTTGGGGATCAAACAACCCTTTCATAGCAGTCACCTAAGACCATTGGAAAACACAGATATTTATATTACTATTCACAATAGTAGCAACAGTACAGTTAGGAAATAGCAATGAAAATAGTTTTATGGTGGGGGGTCAGCCTGCCCTAGAGGCTTTCCCTGCTTGGGTTAGGGCTGGCTGTTCTCAGTGTTCTGAACTGATAGTTTATCTACTGTGGCCTCCTTGGGATTTGCCTTCCGAACCTGATACTTCGTGGTTCCTTATCTGTTGAATGAATGGACAGAACTCATCTCTGGGGTGAGTTCTCTGGTGCTCATCTGATACATTCTGGGGATTTTGCTCCTGTTAAGAGGCAGAACCAGGATTTGAACTTAGAGACTCTGGTTTCAGAGCCCATCTTCTTTCATTATTTTTTTAATGTCACAAAATAAATCAAATGCAATTTCTAAACCTACAGTTTATGAAACAGCTCACTTCAGAAAGCTCAGGACATATTAAATTCTTAACAAAGACATGAACATTGTTCAAGATAGTTCACTTCCTTTTCAAATATAATTATTTCCCCCCCCTCTCTCTCTCTCTGTGTGTGTGTGTGTGTGTGTGTGTGTGTGTGTGTGTGTGTACATGTACATGGTCATGGAAGTGCTGGTCCTGGCAAGTGTGTGGGTTTCAGTGGAGGACAGAAGTCAATCTCAGACAACCTCAGGGGCAACTCTGCTTGTTTCCTGAGACAAGATCTTTTACTGGGCCCTGGAGCTAGAGGATTCGGCTACACTGGTTGGCCAGTGAGCCCCAATGAGCCCCATCTCTGCCTTCTTTGTGCTAGGGATACAAGCCTGTGCCCAGAGTTTGTTTGCTTGTTTGTCTTTGTTTTGAGAGGGGATCCTCTATTATGTAGATCTGGCTCAACATGTAGAAGAGTCCGGCCTCAGATTCCTGGAACTACTCACCATGCCTTCAGAGTGGTAGGATCAAAGGTGTGTACCATCATGCGGGTCATGTGCCCAGCTCTTCATGTTAGGTTCTGGGGATCAAACTCTGATCCTCATATCCTCTCTGGCTAACACTTTGCACCCTTAACTATGTCTCAGCACCCTACTTTTTCTCCAAAGATTTATCTCTTTTTATTTTATATGTGTGGGTGTCTTGCCTGGATATATGACAATGACCTGTGTGCAGTGGCCACAAAAGCCAAAAGAAGCTGTTGGGTGCCCTGGATCTGTAGTTAAAGATGGTTGTGAACCACCATTAGGTTCTGGGAATTAAATCCAGGCCCTCTGGAAAAGCAGCCAGTGAAAAACCACTGAGCAATCTCTCCAGCTACCCCCCCCCACATTAAAAAATATCTAAATTTATTCTTTGACTATTTGAACCACGTATACAATGTGTTTTGATCATATTCACTTGTACTCCCATCTTAGCTCTGTGCCACTGCCCCTGGAACCCTCAGAGCCCACACTATTAACCACAATACTCTGAGCCCCTAGTGGACTTAATTTTTTCAGACACCAAACCCTGGGGAATGTTCTATGGTGAAAAGTGGACACAGCTCCTATTGCCACGAATCTATTTACATTTAAACCCAGAGCGGGGATGGAAAAGGACACAGAAAATGATTAAATAAGATGCCTTCCGGTGCCCAGGGGATACCATCCATGGGGTAATGAGAAGAGCCAAGTGGAAGGGTAGGAGTTCACGTTCAGCCTGGGCCACACTTATGTGGAGACGACCAACTGAAGGCGCAAGGTAGAAGCTGGTGAACAAGACCACAGTCCAGAACATGAACCTAGCCTGCATTTACAAGTTCAGTTTTTATAAAGTTAAACTAACATTTACAAGTTAGCAGCGTAGGTAGTATATGTGTTTTTAATTTGTATTGTATTGCCTTTATTTTAGTGCCTGGTGCCTGAGGAGGTCAGAAGAAGGCACTGGGGGAGGGATGCTTGAGGGTATAAGGAGAGAGGCGCCATGGGCAGGTACAACAGTGGGCGGAGATGCAGGCCGTGTGTGCTGATATCAGGTGCTCGGTGCAACAGTCCTGCCCATCACAGGCTCATGGTCCAGGCAGAAGTACAATCAAGTAACTGCACGCAGACTGTGTGGTATGATAGAGTTTTTGGGTGTGGTAGAGGCCTACAGAAGGAAGGGGCTAACTTGAGGGATAGGGTGGCCAGGGAAGGCTTTACAAAAGTAATGACAATGAGAAAGCATTTGAAAGATGGCCAGAAAAATCTCTGCAGGCTTGAGGTGACAGAGCAAGACAAGCAGAGAGACGTGCCAAGGCGCAGGGAGGGTACAAGGTACAGCTGTGTCATGTCTAAGCGACAGTAAATACTCTCACGGGCAGTAGGGAAGGGCCCTCGGGATGAGCAACAGTTGGACTATTGTTGTGGGATATTATACACTGTGTGAAGATGCATTTGTTGTGATTGGTGTAATAAGAAGCTGAATAGCTGGGCAGAGGTATAGGTGGGATTTCTGGGGAGAGGAAGGAAGAAGAGGACAAGGAATCTAGGCATACAGGAGACACCAGGGGACACGGAGAGGAAACAAGGAGAAGGTGGAAAAGAGGTAACACCATGTGATAGAACGTAGAGGAATAGAAATGGGTTAATTTAAGTTATAAGAGCTAGTTGGGAACAAGCCTAAGCTATAGGCCAAGCTTTCATAATTAATAAGAAGTCCTCGTGTCATTATTTGAGAGCTGGCCTTTCATCCGTCTCATAGGCACAGGGTGATTGTCAGACCTTAGAAAGCCCCTTGGGGCACTGGTGACAAAGGCTGACTCCCTTTCAGCTGAAAAGTTTACTTGTAGTCGATTAGATGTCAATATTTAAAAATCAGAAGAAATCTCTCAGCGCACATGGTTCCAAGAGAGGCATCACTGAAACTCAGTGGAAGTCACCACTGTGGATTGAATCCTGCTCCCATCCCCCATCCTTGTGACCTTATTTAGAAACTGAGTCCTGGGAGATGACCAAATTAAGATGAGGTCATCAAGCTGGGCAGCAATCCAGTACTACTGGTGTCCGGATAAGCAGGGCATTTGTGGACCCAGAGGCAAACACAGATGGGAAAATGAGGCAATGACTAAAGGAGAACTCAGTGTGTCAATCAACCTATAACAAAGGTACCAGAAGCCCAAAGAGGATTGGAATAGATTCAACCTTGGAAGGAACCAGCACCGTGACACCATGCCCTTGGGCTCCCATAAGCCACCCAGTTTGAGGCACATTGTTAAGACAGCCCAGAGATGGCTAACCCATCCCCATCTCCATCCCCATCACATTCATGGGCAGGGTCCTCCTACTTGCCCTAGCCTCCTGCTTGGCTGCCCTGCCCTGGTCCCTTTATGGGGATCTTGGCTGGCACATGCCCTAATCTGTATAGAAGTGGGAGAATAGAGCATTCATTTTAAAAAATTATTATGTATACAATGTTCTGTGGGCATGTGTGCCTACATGCCAGAAGAGGGTACTAGATCTCATTATAGATGGTTGTGAGCCACCATGTGGTTGCTGGGAATTGAACTCAGGACCTCTGGAAGAGCAGCCAGTGTTCTTAACCTCTGAGCCATCTCTGCAGCACCCTAGAACATTCATTTTTTAAAATTAGTTTGCTGACTTGATCTGTAATTGAAATACTGGGACATATGATGTATGAGCTTCTCTCTTCTACCCCTGGCCTGGTTCAGCATCGGATCTGCAGATCTTTCATCACTTAGACACATCAGAGCTTCTTTGGTCAGCTCCTTGATCATACTCAACATTTTTTTGGGGGGCGGGGGAGGATGGGTATTGCACAATAGTGCATGTGTCTGTGGAGGCCAGAAGAGGGCATCAGATCCCCTAGAGTTAGAGGCTGCTGAGAAATGTTTGATGTGGTTTCTGTGAACTACTGGGTTTTCTGTAAGAGCAATGGATACACTTAACCACTGAGCCATCTTTCTAGCCTCTGGATGTCCTGGAACTTGATCTGTAGACTAGGCTGGCCTTGAACTCACAGAGATCTGGCTGCCTCTGCCTCCTAAGTGCTGGGGTTAAAGGCATGTGCCATCACTGCCTGGCTGTCTATTTTTAAATTTAACTTAAAAATATTTATTTTATGTGTGAAGCTGTGTCCTTGGCATGTCTATCTGTCCAGCTCTGTGTGCCTGGTGCCTAAGGAAGCCAGAAAAAGGTGTCAGATGTCCTGGGACTGGAGTCATAGATGGTTGTGAGCTGCCATGTGGGTGCTGGGAAATGAACCTGGGACCACTGGAAGAGCAGCCAGTGCTCTTAACTGCTGAGCTATATCCTTTTTTTACAGTGTGTGTGTGTGTGTGTGTGTGTGTGTGTGAGATCATGAATGCCATGGCATGTATGTGGAGGAAAGTCTGCAGAGCTGTTTTTCTCTTTCTACCATGTGGGTCCTGGCTTCACCTGTTGAGCCATCTCACCAGCCCTCAACCTTTATTTTTTAAAATAGGGTCTCTCAGTGAATCTGACCAATGGACTTCAAACATCTGCCCACTGCTGACCCGGTGCCCAGTTACAGGCATGTCCCTCTGCATCTGACTTTTAACATGGATGCCTTGTAACACGAGTGACTTTTTACATGGGTTCCGGGCATTCAAACTCAGGTCCTCATGGGTGTGCAGCAGGACTGTACCAATTGAACCATCTATCTCCCCAGTCTAAAGCTGAGAACTGTTGGATTCCTTGAATCACCACATGTGAAGCCAGACCCTTCACTTCCCATTCCCAGCCCCCATGTGCAGCCCTTCCCCCCACGCTCTAAGAGTCTGGCAGGAAGTTTGGCCCTGAGAGGAAGGAGCTAGCATTCATACACCATCATTTTGGCAGGGGACTTCTGGAAGGTGACCTAAAAACCAGGGTGTCGGGACCCCTGAGTTCCTTTCTTTGGCCTCAGGAGTGTGAGCTCAGGAGAAAATCAGAGAGTCACCCTATAAAGAGGGGTCATTAGAAGATGGCAGAGCCTTCCATAAGTACTGATAAAACATAGAACATAGAGTAAGAGCCAGGTTTGGGGGTGCACACTGTGACACCCCCACTCAGAAGGCTGACAAAGGAGGGTTTGAGACAACCTGGGCCACACAGGAAAACTCTGCCAAAAAACATCGAAAGAAAGGAAGAAAGGAAGAAAGAAATAGCCAGTGGTGGTGGGTGGTGGCTCACACCTTTAATCCCAGTGTGGTGGGGGGTGGAAGGGGAGCAGAGACAGGCAGATCTCTGAGTTCTGCAGAGAGAGTTCCAGCACAGCCAGGGCTACACAAAGAGACCAAAAGAGAAAGACAAAAAAGAAGAAAGCAAAGCTAACAAAGAACCTAGGACAGCAGTAACCATGTCTTAACTATTCTGTGCATACACACACAGTGTAGACACGTTTCCACACAGTAGCGCCTGTTTTAAATTATCACCATGAAAAGTCATTGTCAATTATTCTAATATTTCAAGATCAGAAAAAAAATGCAGGGAAGATGTAGTTTGGAATTAGCCAAATAATTATGTTCATGGGGCTGGGACGGGGGAGGAACGGGAGGCCAGAATAGCCATGAAATAGACCCTGCCTTCAAAAACCTTTCACTCTCCTCCGAGAGACACACCTGCAGACACTTGCAGAAGACTTGCTGGGACAATCGCTCTGGTGCAGCCCGGGCTGTTCTGAGATCAGCTGCTTCTTTCCAAGCCTTTATACAGGTTATTAATATACTCGAGGAACTGACAGCCACGTCTTCAGTGGTGTTTCTCCTCCCCCTGCTCTCCCCGGAGCCTGAGCCTTCCAGAGACAAAGCCTTTCCAACTGCTCTTGAATGAATTGAGAAAATGAATTAAACCACCACATGGTAAGTGCTGAATTGGTACCGCTCTCGTGGCAGGCAATTTGGCACTATACAAATTCCAAATGGGCTCACCCTTTGACCTTGCAGCCCCGTGTCTAGGGGATGTGTTTTTGCAGATAGGCTCACCTGCATGGGAAATGCCAGGTGTACTGGGTCCTTCACCACAGAATTGTTTGAAAGAGCAACTTGTTAGGGCTGACCTGGGGGCTACGGAGTGAGCACAGTTGAACTCTGTCATGGGTTAGTCATACTGTGAATAGCAGATCAAGGGCATGCTAGACTTAGGAGCTGTGGAAAGACCCTGATGTATATTGTTAAGTGAGAAGAACTAAACGGTTAAATACAGGAGACTCATGGCTACTATTAATCATGTGTAAAGCCAGTCAGGAGCACGTATCTACAAATTTGCTTGTCACTATGAAGACCCTGATTACCTGATTACTGTGGGAAGAGAGAGGTGGAGTAATTAGCAGATAGAGATCAATAACGTAGGAGAGATGTTTTATTTATTTATTTTTATTTTTATTTTTTTTGAGACAGGGTCTTTCTATGTAGCCCTAGCTGTCCTATAGACCGGGCTGTCCTTGAAGAGGAGAGATTTTTATACTTAAAAACATTTGACATTTGTTTTGTGAGCATGTACATATGTTCATGTCTATGTGTGTGTCTGTGGGTACAGGTATGCTATATAGCACATATGTGGATATCAGAGGACAAGTTTTTGTTTTTTCCAAGACAGGGTTTCTTTGTGGAACATTCCTAGCTGTCCTGGAACTCCCTTTGTAGACCAAGCTGGCATTGAACTCTCAGAGATCTGCTTATCTCTGCCTCCTGAGTGCTGGGATTAAAGGTGTGTGCCATCATTGCCCAGCTAGAGGACAGTTTTTGAGAGTCAGTTCTTTCTATTGTGTAGATTCTGGGAATTGAAATCAGGTTGTCAGACTTAACAGCAAGCAAGCACCTTTACCTGCTGAGCATCTCCTCCCCCACCACACACACACTTAAAATTTTCTTTTATATGTTGTTGTTTAATCTGCACGTTTACCTGTGCACCACCTACATACAGCGCCATGGTGGCCAGAATTGTAGTTATTAATCACTGTTAGCCGTCACGTGGGTGCTGGGAACTGAACCCAGGTTCTTTGGGAAAGCAGCCAGTGCTCTCAACTCTCCATCTCCAGCTCCTCTTTCTTTGAGTAAAGGTCTCAGTTTGTAGCCCAGACTGACCTCCCATTTGCAATTCTCCTGCCTCTGCATTCTGAGTGCTGGGATTATAGCTATGTGCCCTTGCATGATGGTTTCATTTTTAAATCTTGAATGTTTTCTATAAAACATAAAATTAATTGAATTATAAAAACATACTCCCTGGGGAGCTGGAGAGATGGCTGAGTGGGTAAGAGTGTTTGCTCTACAAGCACGAGGGCCTGAGAGTCCTCAGTCCTCATACCCATATAAGGAGTGCCGTGCTGTGTGTGCGCACGCGTGTGTCGTGTGTGTGTGTGTGTGTGTGTGTGTGTGTGTGTGTGTGTGTGTAAAACCCAGCATAGAGGGACAGAGACTGACAGATCCACACAGCTCACTGGCCGGTCAGAAAAGCTAGAACTTTCCATATACAGGGAGAGTCCCTGTCTCAAGATGATAAGGAGGAGAACAATAGAGTGTGTACACACACTCTCACACTCATACACACTCACACCCACACATACACACATGCTCATACACATACTTACACACTCATATTCATACAACACACACACTCATAAACAACCCTCACAGGCACACATTCATACACACACAACACTCCCTTCTCTGTCTCTCTGCCCCCCTCCACGGGGAGACGGGTGTTTATTGCTTGCCTAGCTTGCAGAAGGCACTAGGTTTGATCCTCAACAGTGCAAAGCAAAAAAAAGTTAAGTTGACTGATTAAGTTCACTCCCCTAGTGAGAGGCTGAGAAGGCAGCTTAGTAAAGCATGTTGAAAGTGCTGGTGAGAGAGCCAGGCGGTGGTGGCACACACCTTTAGTCCCAGCACTCAGGAGGCAGAGGCAGACAGATCTCTGTGAGTTCCAGACCAGCCTGGTCTACAAGAGCAAGTTCCAGGACAGGCTCCAAAGCCACAGAGAAACCCTGTCTTGAAAAAACAAAAAAGAAAAAAGAAAGTGCTGGTTTAATGCCCAACACAGAAAAATGAAGTCAAATAGAGAGTTCCTCTAGTGTCTTAGTCAGCTTTCCATTACTATGGCAAAATATCGGAGAAAGTTACCTTGAAGGAAGAAAAGTTGATTTGGGTGCAGAGTGTCGGAGGTTTTGCTCCAGGTCACCGGCTCCATTGTACCCGGGGTAGAGGTGAGTCTAGGAAGCATGGCAGGAAGCAAAACTGCTCTTCATGGAGGCAGACACAAAAACACCCTCCAAAGGCATACCTCCTGAGACTTATTCCCCCCAACCAAAGCCCACTTCCTAAAGTTCCTGTTGCCTCCAAAAATTCATTAAGTTGTGGGTTCATCACCGGCTGAGAGATGGCTCAGTGGCTAAGAGCACAGATTGTTCTTCCAGGCGACCTGTGTTCAATTCCCAGCACCCACGTGGCAGCTCACTAGTGTCTGTAACTCCAGTTCCAGGGGACCTGATTGATGGGAGATGTCATTCTGTAAGTTTCTCATACTGGTTAATAATAAAGCACTGTTGGCCAATAGGAAAGGAAGATAGGAGGGACTAGGAGACAAGGAGGAAATAGGAAGTAGTAAGGAGGAGTCAGCATGGGGAGTCTGAAGAAAGCAGTATGCCGCCGGCTCCCGGTAAGAGAAAAACATAGATCAGCAGAAATGGGTTAATAATTAAGATAGAGCTAGCCGATAAGAAACAAGTAACAGGGCCAACAGCATTGTATCAAATACAGAGTCTCTGTGTATTATTTGGGGCTGGCGCAGCAGCAGGACAAGACCAGCGGCGGCGGGCGGAAAAACCATACACATTACAAATGGCGCCCACGTGGTTAATAAGAACTTCCACTTAAAATTTAACAAAAGCTTAAAAAAGGGTTTTAGAAACAAAAGAACAGAGATAAGCAAGGTTTCTTGGTAACAGCATTTTTCTCGGTTGGACTCTGTTTTGCGAGAGACAAGCAGATATTCACAGAACTCCTTTAAGGGAAGGTTCCTGACTCATCATAAGTAACAAAAAACCACACATCTTTTAAGAAACTCTGCTAACAATTTATTGGTGTGTATGAGAGATGGCAATGGCAGTGACCACATCTCCAAGCCGGCAGCATGCAGACCAAGGCAGTGAGCGCAGCTTTCAGTGCTGGAGGTAAAATAGCAGCCGCCAACTTTTATAAACCTCGGCAGAAACAACAAAGACTTTCATTTTAACAATGTTGTTGTTTAACAGATAAAGACTTGTGGCCAGATAAAGATAAAAATTTACAGTAAAGACAGATTCATATTAAGAAAAACCTCTAAAGGTTTACAGTGTGTTTTAAAATATACGTAGACATGAAAAAAAAATGGTTTTAAATAGACAAAGAGGAACTGGGTGTGGTGGCACACACCTTTAATCCCAGCAATTGGGAGACAGAGGCA
Source organism: Phodopus roborovskii (assembly GCF_943737965.1). Taxonomy (NCBI): domain Eukaryota; kingdom Metazoa; phylum Chordata; class Mammalia; order Rodentia; family Cricetidae; genus Phodopus; species Phodopus roborovskii. Next base: position 600,322 of record NW_026126645.1, read on the forward strand.
AGCAGATCTCTGTGATTTGCAAAGTAAACCTGGTATGCAGAGTGAATTCCAGGGCAGATAAGAGTTACAAGGAGAAGCTCTGTCTCAAAAAATAAAAAGTAAAAGAAACAGAGTAATAATAAAGCCACATAAAGATGAAAAGCTCAGAGAGAATCTGGTTACTGTATGGCATTATATTGTCTTTATATCATTTGACTGCTGAGGAAACAACAACTGTTGAAGGAAATACTGCTGGATTAATTCAATTTATATATTTTAAAAATGCTTTGACTCAAACATTTAAGTTCAAGGACAAGTTACTGGGGAAAAGGATTTCTATTTTTGTTTCCATAGAAAATAAAAAGCTGTGGATTCCTTCCAGACTAATGTGGTTTGATCAAGCCAGGCCCCCTGAAACAGTCGCTGATGATCCAACATTCAAAACAGCTTGGACAAAGCAGCCTCGAAGACTACAGCCAAGATTTCTGCAACTTCTCAGGATCCCCCATGACAGCGCCCCCTGTCAGCAGGAAGTAGTTTGGAAAGAACGACGCCCAAATTCCCAAATATTTATAAATGTTTGTTTTCATTTAAATGGTTGGTTATAAATGGGTAATGATCACAGCCGATTATTTTTAAAGGTAAAAAGGGAATTATGGTATTGATATGATTATTTTGTTTTGGAATGGATTTTCATTTATTGATACAATTTAAGGTCAATTTTGTGATGTGTATATTTCTCCTTTTGTTTAGGCATTGTGTTTATATAGTTCATTCAGAAACATATTGTATAATGTAGTACAGATTATAGATAATTACCTATGATAGTCAAAGCTTAGAGTTAACTTAGTTAGGTTTTCAAGATACACAGAGATGTATTTGAGATAGATAGGCATTCTTCAAACCTTTCAAAGACCTACAGAATATGGCATTTAAAATGGTTTAGGGTTTTCGTGACAGTGAGACATAATTGCCCTTGGCAATACCACCTGCACCAGAAAAGAAGATGGACATTGAAGAAACTCGTTTTGGAGTTTGCTTCCAGTATGGCAAGACTAGCCATTTGGACAAGATACTCCTCTTGTCTGCACTGTTTGACTTTGTGATGTATAAACTGGACATGCAGGACCCACAGTAAAGTGACTTCTGATTCAAGATGGACATTGCTACAGAGATCCTGCTTCATGGAAGAGTCTGCGAAGCATTATGCAGGACACAGACAAAAGTGACTGACAAACTGCCAATACAAGAAGACAGTTTAAAGTTTCCTGCGTTGCTGAAGAGTCTGCCAGACACACTATGGCCTATGGGCTGAAGATGGAAGATTACAGAAGAACTTCGGGTGACCAGGCAATGAGTTGTCTCTGTCATTTCTAGAGCTTATATATTATCCTTCTGTGGTCTTTGAAGGAGTTGAAGACAGATAGTTATGGTTATAGTTTTCATTAGTTAGGATTAAAGATAAGTTACTTAGACTTTAGACACACAAAGATAGAATAGATGATGAAATATTTTCTTCAAATCTTGCTAAATGTTAATGGACTAAATATTGTTAACTGTGATTCTTACTTGATAACTGTTGTATAATATATTTTGCTATGTTAAGGTTAAAACCCTTCTTTTTATTTAGACAGAAAAGAGGAGATGATGGGAGATGTCATTCTGTAAGTTTCTCATACTGGTTAATAATAAAGCACTGTTGGCCAATAGGAAAGGAAGATAGGAGGGACTAGGAGACAAGGAGGAAATAGGAAGTAGTAAGGAGGAGTCAAGATGGAGAGTCTGGAGAGAGCTGGACGCCAGCCGCCTCCCCGGTAAGAGAAGGCCATGTGAAGATACATAGAAATGGGTTAATAATTAAAGGCAGGGCTAGCCGATAAGAAACAAGTAACTGGGCCAACAGTATTGTATCAAATACAGAGTCTCTGTGTATTATTTGGGGCTGGCGGCGTGGTGGCGGGACAAGACCAGCGGCGGCAGGCGGATAAACCGTACTCATTACACCTGATACCTATGACAAAACATTGATGCACATGAATTCACCATGGATCAATCCCTCCTGGAGGCCCCACCTCTGAACACCAGCTGCAATTTGGAAACCAAGCCATCAACACACAAGCCTTCAGGGAAACATTTCATTTCCATGCCATGCACGGCCCTCGTTAGTTATCTAGCACCATCAGATAAAAAGAGTTTTACAAATAAAATAATTCTGGGGCTGGAGAGATGGCTCAGCAGTTAAGAGCAATGGCTGTTCTTCCAGAGGACCCAGGTTCAATTCCTAGCACCCACATGGTGGCTCACAACTGTCTGTAACTCTGGTTCCAGGGACTCTGATGTCAATGCACATAAAATAAAGAAAAAGAAATAAAATAATTCTATGGGAAAACTTAACTCAGTAAGGACAATGGCAAACCTAAGGATAAAAGTCTAACATTCATCCAATGCATTCATTCATTCATTCATTCATTCATTCACTTCTAGCAATCAAGGAACTTTACTATAGCAATGTTGGTTAATGCACTCTCTGCACCAAGGCTGATCCAGACTCTATGCTCTGGACTTTCAATGCATCTCCTGTGACGGAGGATCTAACAGCTCACCACAGGAACTTGGGTGTGAGAGAGGGCTCTTCAACCCCTCCTCCTCTACAAACCTCTAGGCCCTCAGCATGTATGAAGCCCTGTACTAGACACCTAGACAAGACACATTTCCTCTACCCACTGGGGGGGACAGATGTGTAAAATATTCTCAGGGATGAGTTTGAATAGAAAAAGGTACATTAGAGCCCAGGTCCTGAGGACTAGGGACAAAGGGAACAAAGAAACTTCAACAATAAAATTGACTTCTCCCGTGACACCCCTGGTTAAAGACAGGCCCCAGGAGCAGCAGCGGACCTCAGAGGCGCCTATGTGGGAGACAACCTCTGTGGCCTCAGAAGCAACAATGAACAAAGGCTGTCGCCTCTCTGGGAATAACTGGGAGATCTGACAACAGCCTGGTGCATTTCATCAGTGTAGACATCCTTTCTGGGCTTTGAAGCCTGAAGTGCTCTCCTTTGGCTGTCTACACAGATCAAATAAGCTGGACAGCTGCCATATCTAGACTTTACTTTGTGCTAATCCATAGTTACAGCTGGCCCCATAACAATCCAACCAAGCCATCTGAGCAGAAGCAAAAATAATTCTCATAGGCAAAGAGAGGCAGCTCCAATAGGGAAACATTAACCCCTCGCTGCCTCAGAGAGGGCGGGGGACCTTGCTAGTCTTAGGGGAGAAGGAGGTCGTGGCCCTTTACACAGTGGAGTAGCAGAGCTGTTAGTTACCCTTTCAAATTGTGGGTACCATCCATGAACTCCGGTGAGAACTGGCTTTCAGAGAAGCAACCCCATTCCATCCTAAAGCATAGAATCTTCCCACTGCACAGGCAAACATCTTCCTATTCACAGGGTCATTCCAGGAGGAAACTTGATCCCATCCCCCTATGTCCTCCTAAGCAGCAGTGAGAATCTCAAGAAATTCTTGTCACAGATGCCAACACAAGCATGCATCCAACAACAAATCCAGAAGCCAAGAGGCATCGATAAAAAAGATGAAAAATCTTCATGAGTTCTAACGTCGACTTCATGTCTAGCTGGGGTTTCCATGGAAATAGACATCTGCTCTAGGGAGAAAGGTGTGTGTGGGGGTGGGGTGGGATGGTATAAGTGTTTTAAAATAATCAGTGTTTTGAAGGATTAATTTTTCTCTGTCACAACATTAATAGAAATATGAGATTTTTGTGTGGCAGTGTCTTATATTTGGGGAAAAACCTGCGTCACATGGGTGGGATCTGCCACACACACTTCCAGATCCAGTACAAAGACTTCAAGACGACATGCTGGTTCAGAAGGCCCCAGACCTCTTGGTGTTGGAGGTCTTTGCTCATCTGTGTTACCCTGGCTTGTCTGTCTTTTTAAAGAAAGGCTTTAGTCTCACGCCTGTCCAGGGTTTAAATGGTTTCTGAGATCCGTTTCAGGAAACTGAAGCACCTGACTGATCCGAGGCTGTGTTTGTGTAAGAGAAAAGTCTCTCAATGTGCAGAATCGGCTCCTGCCTCTTACAGGCTAAGCAAGAACCCTGCAGACTGACTGGGGTGGGGTTAGGCGGAGACTGACCCCACACAAGGGCAATTGTTGGAAAATATGCCTCTATAAGCATATTTCAGGCAACAGTACTTTGCCAATTGCTTGCTTTGTCTGTCTGCTGTTTTCATTGTCCTGTGCACCTATTGTATTTTATCTCGGGTACTTCCCTCTTGGTTAGCCAGACGTTGGATTCTTTTAAAATTAGGACTGTGGTTCCACAGAGGCCGTGGTATGTGTGGTTTGGTTTTGGGGACACCAAATCCATTAATAAAATACTATTCCTTGTGTATAGGGTTTCTGAGCAGGTGCCTTGGGGAAATGACCACCACATGGGGACACAGCTTCAGTTAGAGAGGAGGGGTCCAAGAGAGACAGGGTCAGGCTAATTTCCTTTGTGTCTCTGCTATAGTTCTGCTTTATCCAGGCCACAGGGAACCGTGACCTTGTGGCTCCTTTTGTTTACATTTTCAAAGAGAGCCCAGCCCCGTTTGGGGAGCACGTGCTTTCAGAACAAAAGCAGCACTTTACTGCAGTCAGTGTATCTAGAACTACCATCGCTCTTCCCTTTCCTGTCTCCACAAGGCTTTGGCAGGAGAGATGGAGTCTCCCTTACAAGCTTAGTGGCTTTGTTAGACCCAAGATCAGATTCCAGAGCCTCACACAGTCCAGCATAGATCCCCCAGTTCGGGAAGCTGAGGAAGGATAGAATGCAAATAGCCGAGGGAAGGACCACGCCCGTGACCTGTCAGCACGAAATGGGTTAGCGATCGCGATGTTGCAACGCAGGTGACAGGCTGGCGTGTATCCGTGGTAGGACGCCAAGGGTAGAGGACGGTGAAGGGGCGTGGAGTGGCACTGTCTTGTCACAGGGGCTCGGGCGACTTGGGCGACAGGGCGAGGTGTGGCATCAAAAGGGACACTGTCTAGGGAGCGAACCAGACTCGTGCGGCTCGGCAGCTAAAGAATCTAGTCGATCAAGGTCTAAGAGACCAAAGTAGGTTAGAACAGACCCCCTCCCTTGCTCCTTCCCTCGCCTCGCCCTGCTCTTTTCCTAGAGATGTAGTTCCGCAGCCGATTTAGTCCCAGTGTTCTGTGCAGAGACCCGGGGTTCAGCCGGGGTTCACACCTGGGGGACCCTCCCCCCAGAGCACCCCACCCCTTGCATTGTCCTCCTGCCCCACTGGCCCGTACTACACCTCCCAAGATGCTCCGCTCCAGAGGGGCGGGGCACCCCAGGCTTGGGGGGGGTGGGAGCGGCACGTGCCGTCGCGCTCAGCCAATGCGAAGACCCGCGGCTAGGTCACGTGCCGCTGTTTGGCGCTTTTGTGCGCGCCCAGGTCTGTTGGTGCTCAGAGTGTGGCCAGGCGACTCGGAGCGAGCAGGTGGGTGCTGGCTTGTCTCCGGCTGCAGAGACGGCGGGGTAGGGACCAGCCTGGAAGGCGGCGGGCAGCCAGCGGGGGACACTGGAGGGGCGGGAGCCCTGAGACCTGGCGGGCAGGGGGCGTTCGCCTTTTGTGTGAGTCTCGGGCGGAGCCTTGGCTTTTGTCCCTGCTCCCTGGGGACGCGGCTTGGTGGGGAGGGGGCGCGGCCAGCTGTGGGCTTCAGCCCTGGATGCGAGCATGGAGACTATAGGGGCGTGGGCCGTCCCCTGCTTCCATCGTTCGGTGGGCGCGGCTCCTCAGGGGTCTCCATTGTCTGGTGGAGAGCAAGGCTGCGGGCACCAGTGCACTTGAGGGGCGGCGCCCGCCTGGGCTCTCGCGGATCCGTAGTGGAGGTCCTGGGCAGCGGTGCGACCAAGCCCGCTGCAGTCACCCCAGGACTGCGTAGCCGCGAGGTATTTTTGGCGGGAGTTGGGGGGGGGACAGCCGCGCGCTGCCAGCCCGAGAGGGGCGGGGCCACCCCGGAGGACCGTTAGCCCCGCCCATCCTGTCGCTGCCCACGCGCGCGGGCTCCCGAGTGTAGAGAGGTTCGCGGAGATTCGAAAAGGCGCGGGGAGCCGAGGGGCGGGGCCAGAGGCCGGAGCGTAGGGCGGGTTCTGATTGGCCCGGGCCGCCAGCCCTGCCTGCCCGGACCACGCCCATGCTGGCTAGGCTGCTGTGTTGGGTGCTTTGGTACAGCTAAACGTATTTTTCGCTGCCTCGGTCAATGTGTAGCGTTTGGAGCCTTTAAAATCATATGCTTCGGGCCTAAGAGTGGTGGTCTTTTTAAAAATAATCGGCAAGTGTTAAAAATTTTTTTGCGACGTAAGGTAGCAAACGACACACATGAAGCGGGTGTGGTGGCGCATGTCTTTAATCCCAATACCCAGAATAATGCCTGCCGCCTCCTCCCCTCCCCCCGAGTGTTCATCGAACCCAGGGCTTTGCAAATGCTAGGCAACAGCTAACCCACTGGGCTAAACCCCACCCCTCTACACTTGAGGAGGCCGAGGCAAGACGATTGCAATTTCATTTCTAGCCCTCAAAAAAAGCCTAAGAGGTTCATAAAATTTCATTTCCCCACTGTTAGGCAAGTAGCTTAAACCCTAGGAACAATAGGACTTGAATACTATTGGCTACTAGCTTGGGTGTTATCCACCATGGCAGACAGACAAAGCAGGGGTGGGTGGGTATTTCAGTTGCACAATGAGTTGTACACAGAACTAAGATGGCTCCGATCTCATTGTTGGGTTGAATCTGGAATATCTTATGTTGGGTAGAAAAAATATTGAGGTTATGGGAAGGAATCCTTCAACCTTATGAATGAACCTCTGATTTTTTTTTTTTTAAGATTCGAGGTTTTTACTTTTAAGAATATGACTTAATTTGATTTTCTGCCGCCAGTATTTATGCAGTTTAAATTTCCCAATATGTTTAGGTGTTTCTAGATGATTTTTTAATGATGTCACTTGATTCCACCTAATGATTTTCCTGACATTGGCATTGGTGTGATTTGAGGTTCCTTTGTGTTGATGACAGAGAAATGCAGAGAAATTGATTGCATGCTTTGAAATCGTTTTCAGGGCTCTCCTTACCAGTGGATTGTGGAGGGTGCACGGCCAGTCTCTTGTCTTCTGTTCGAAATGGCATCTTCTGGTAGGTAATTGATTTAGAAAAGCTGAAACTGGGATGGGCTTGCTGCTTTAGAATAGGAAGTGGTACAGGTCTTAAGCTTTTAATTTGGCATTGTGTTCTTTTCAAAACTGAATTTACAAATAAAAAGGCAATTAAAATTTTACCATTTGGATGAATATATGGAAAACTCACCATCGTTTATAATTAGATAATTTGGTTTGGTCCAAAGCAAAATTGTGAGGTTTTACAAAACAAACCATTCTTTGTTTAATAAAATGTTTATCAGATACTAATTTCTCTTTAAAATGGTATTTGTTAACCCAAAAATGTTGAGCTTCTTTTTTTTTTTTTTTTAAGGTAGATATTGCTTGCTTTCTTAACTACAGATAATTTAATCAGCCTTAATTCTGTTTATCAAATTGTTGGGTCTTCCTCGTTTATCACTAATCTGATCAACTCCAGATATTCAGGTGAAGGAACTGGAGAAGCGTGCTTCAGGCCAGGCTTTTGAGCTGATTCTCAGCCCTCGGTCGAAAGAATCCGTTCCCGATTTTCCCCTTTCCCCCCCAAAGAAGAAGGACCTTTCCCTGGAGGAAATCCAGAAGAAATTAGAAGCTGCAGAAGAAAGACGCAAGGTAAACCAGACAATTACAGGATACTTAATAGTGTAACAAGGAACCCTGGTTTATTTTCTTAGAAAGGGAAAAAGAATTGGAGCTCTACTGTGGTTATAAGTAGGAAATATCCTTGTGCTGATGGTTGGAAGAAAGCAGCCATCATTTAATGAGCTCCTATGAGGAGCCAGCTTGTTGACTCAAGAGCTTTCTCTAATAAATTGGACCTCCACGGTGGGAATTATCTCAGGTAACAGACAAGAAAAATGTTATTATTAAGGCATTTCCCTGAAGTCCTATGAGCTGGAGGCAGGATTCAAGCTAAGCCTGTGTTTCATCAAAGCTCATGCTTTTTCTCTTAGAAAAAGTAGGACATTTATTTGTTGGCAGGTAATTCTTTGTTTCCTTAATTTTACTTTTTGAGAGCTATACAATAAAAACTTTAAAATTCCACAGATGTGGTATTCTAACTGTTTCTCACTTCTATAAACACTTCCTTTATAAAGTAGCCATCTTTGAAAGCTATTGAGGGCTGGAAGGTATCTCAGCGGTTAAGGGCATTGGCTGTCCTTGCAGAGGAGCCATGTGTGGTTCCCAGCACCCACATGGTGGCTTACAACCATTCATAACATTTCTAGGGGATCCAACTGCCTTCTGCTGACCTTCATGGCTACCATACATACAAGTAGTGCACAGATAAATGTGCACACCAAATAACCATGCACATAAAGTAAAATAATTGAAAAATAAGACCTAATGAGAGGCTGGAGAGATGGCCCAGCAGTTAAGGGTCCTTGCTGTTCTTGTAGAGGGCCAGAAGGTGGCTCCTAACACCCATGTTGGGTGGCTCCCTACTGCCTGTAACTCTAGTTGTGAGGGAAGGGATCTGATGCCGCCTTCTGACCTCTGAAGGCCTGACATGCACATGTGCTTATATTCATATAGACCATATACATAAAACAAGTAAAATGAGAAAATTTAACAAATACTAATTATGGAAGAGTTGAGAAATGAAATTATAACTGGAATTAAATATAGTCATTTCACTTTCAGAAGTATCCCTGTTAACATATATTTCTATACATTCAACAATATTTTTAAGGTTTATTTATTATGCATACAGTGTTCTGTCTGCATGCATATATTCCTGCAGACCAGAAGAGGGCACCAGATCTCATTATAGATGTTTGAGCCACCATGTAGTTGCTGGGAATTGAACTCAGGGCCTTTGGAAGAGCAGCCAGTGCTCTTAACCTCTGAGCCATCTCTCCAGCCCTCAATAGTATTCTTATTAAGAACTTTAGATAGGGACTGGAGACCTGGATCAGTGGTTAAAACCCCTGCTGCTCTTGTGGAGGCCCATGTTTCATCACCAGCACAGCTTCATGGCAGCATATAGCAGTTCTAACTCAAGTTCCAGGGGATTTGGTGCCCTCTTCTGGCCTCAGGCGCCAGGCATGCGTTCAGTACAGTACACTGACGTACAGGCAAAACACTTAAATATATTTTTACAAAGAGTTTTACATGAATTTTCATTAAATCTCTCTTCCCCTCAGCTATGATTATGGTGGGCCTATTTAATTGGGGGAACAAAGGCATGAAAAGGTTAAAGTATAGTAATATCACATATCAGATGGAATAATTAGTCTAACATGTACATTTAGCTGCCACAGCACATGTACTTTTCAGTTCCTATACTCTATTGTCTGCACTTACCATCTCCAGGGAGAATGGGGATGTTAGCTGGGAACATCTACAATCCTAGTACTTGGAAAGTGGGGACAGGACGATAAGAAGTTAAAGATAATGCTTAGCTACACATCCAGTTGGAGGCCAACCTGGCCATGGGGTTTAATTCCGTTGGTAGAGTGCTTGCATGGCATGCATTAATTCCCAAGTTCAGTCCCTGGCACCACATAAGCTCAGCATTTGGGAGGCAGAGTTGGGAGGATCAGAATTTCAGAATGAGTTCGAGGCTAGAGTCTGAGACTGTCCCAAAAAGCAAATAAAAAGAATGGCAGTGTTTACTCCAGTGTGCCATCTGCCTGCTCTTTCATGGAGTTGGGAGTTGATGGAGTAGGAGGAAGCAATGTAATCAGAGACTAGACAGGAAAGCTAGGCCTTGTACTATATATCCATAGTAACTGTCTAAGTGGTGCACTCTGTCTGGACAAAGGTACTATGGAAGAGAACTGGTAGAATCAGTGGCAAATGCCTGCCACTTAGACCATGCAAGTTGATTCTTCCAAATATGTCTGAATCTGTTTGTTGACTACTGCTAAAAGTTTGACAGGTCTTCTCTAGCCATGGCTTTCCTAGAACTTACTTTAGACCAGGCTGGCCTCAAATTCAGAGAGATCTGCCTGGCTCTTGTCTCCCAAGTGCTGGGATCAAAGGCATGAGCTGCCACGCCCAGCTGACAATGTCCTTTTCATAATCTTTGGAATTAAATAGCAGAAATTCTTTAAAGTGCCATTCTTAAATAGATTATTCAAGTCATCTAAATACTTTGAGTCTTAAATAATTTGGAAGGAAAACTAGACAGGCTAGGTTGGGGTGGTATATGACTATAGTCCCAACACTGAGAAGGAAATGCAGGAGGATCATAGGTTCCAAGTGAGCCCTTGCTTCATAGAGTTCCAGGCTAGCCTGGGCTACATGAGATCTTGTCACAAAACAAAACAAAAAACCCTAAATGAACAATTTTCCAAAGTAAATATGTTGATTGGAAAACAAAGGTGATTTTCAGTGTTTCATAAAGGATACTTGAGCTCCCAGCTTGGGTATTAGTTTGAAGGGACCCTTTTTTCTCCCTGTTTCCTTGATGCATGCTTTCTCTTGCAATTTCAACTAATGCCAAGGACACTTCAAGGGGGCTGTTAAACTCTTTTGCAGTCTCATGAAGCGGAAGTCCTAAAGCAGCTCGCTGAAAAACGGGAGCACGAGAAGGAAGTGCTTCAGAAAGCCATTGAGGAGAACAACAACTTCAGCAAAATGGCAGAGGAGAAACTGACCCACAAAATGGAAGCTAACAAAGAGAACCGGGAGGCGCAGATGGCTGCCAAGCTGGAGCGTTTGCGAGAGAAGGTTGGTTTCTTGCTTTATAGAGGAGTTGGGAGCTTGAACTGTCTTCATAAAATAAGACTGGTTCCTTTTTGTCATCAGTTTGGGACTTAACATTCGTTAAGAAGGAATTTCATCTTAGGGAATGTTCTAGAATTCTCAGTATTATTGCATATTCCTTGGAAGAACAGTTGGAGACTTAGCTGTTATCCCCAAGAGGACCAACAGGTTTGAAGATGATGATATGGTGTCTTGGGATTTTGGGTTTGTGATTCCCATGGGCTGTTGTGTGACTCGGGCTGTATTTGACCTCTTAGTGGGCAGTGGGCAGGGCTTGACAAATTATTTTTTTGACAGATGACACTTACACACACTTTCTCCTTAGGACAAGCACGTTGAAGAGGTGCGGAAGAACAAAGAATCCAAAGACCCTGCGGATGAGACCGAGGCTGACTAATTTGTTCTGAGAACTGACTTTCTCCCCGACCCCTTCCTAAATATCCAAAGACTGTACTGGCCAGTGTCATTTACTTTTTCCCTCCTGACAAATATTCTAGAAGCTGATGTAGGACCATATAGGTAGATCCAGACCGTGAGATGTTTTAGGGGCTCAAGGGGAGAAACTGAAAGTGTTTTACTCTTTTTTAAAGTGTTGGTCTTTCTAACGTAGCTATTTTTCTCGTTGCATCTTTTCCACTTCCGCACACTTGGTGTGCTGGATTAATGGCTAGTACTGTATTGACTCTGTGGAAGACGTTTGTGAAGAGTATGTAGTGGCTTCTTCCAACCTGTTAGATGCTGAATATCTGTTCACTTTGCGATCCCAATTCTGTCCCAACCTTATCAGATGCTACTGTACTTGAATGGTTAATAAACTGCACAGTGCTGTTGTGGCAGTGACTCCTTTCTGTTCAGGTAGTGACAGGCTGCTTTACATGAGGCCCCGGCCAGCCCTGCAGACACCCAGCCAGTTCTCTGCTCCAGTCCCTTCCTTCCACAATCATGGCTTTGTGCTGTCGCCTCACCCAGATCAGCTGTTGTTTTCTTTCAGAGGTTTATGTGCAAACAAGCAGGGTTTTGTTCTCGTTAAAAAGGCAGATCACAGGCACAAAAGTATTTTCTAGAGAACAGTTGAGAATATCCTAGAAGGTCCTAGGATATTTGGTTTGTTTGCTTAATATGACATTTCGGAGTAGAGGTGCCAGCTAATGCTCCTTCCTTCTAAGTGATGTCTTGATTCTGAATACTCAAAACTGGCTGTGGTGACACCTCTAAGAGTGGGAGAGGGCCATTGAGGCAGACACCTCACCTTGTATCCAGAGACGATACTAGTCACTGCTGTCCTGTCCGCACACCACACTGCCCCTCAGTTCAGGGAAGCCCAGGCATCTTTCCTAGCCCCTTGGGAAATAGCTTTAATTACATACAATCTGTCTGCCCCTCACATCTGCATAAAGCTCTTAGAAGCTAAGAGCCTGCTTGCAGGAGGGCTAACAGTGCCTTGGGGACCAGGCTTAATGGCTTGTGCCTGTAATTTCAGCACTTGGGAAGCAGCCATGGGAGGGTGTTGGGGAATTGAAGGCCAGCCTAGGCTACAGAGCAACCCCTACACTAAGACAAAGAAGTAGAGCTCTGGGTGACTCCTGCAACCATGCTTCACTTGGGTTCTACCAAGCGCAAGAGCCACAGAGGACCTTCTGTCTTAAAGTTCAGTTGGGGAGCGGGGTTTTGAGTGTGTGGAGAGCATGTTTAGAGCCGTTCTATATTTGGCACTATAAATCATGACTCCTGTTTTCAACCAGACACTAATGAGTGATCCATTTCTGACCTTGAGCTGGGAATGGTTATGCAATGTTGGTATTGTTCCTTTGTGACAGTTACAAGAATAAAAGCTGGAGAAGGGGGGTGGGTCCTAACTGAGTGGGGTCCCAAGGTAAGGAACCATGTGGGAGAGCATAGCAGGTGAGGGTGACCAAGGCGGAGGGAATAACACGACAAGCAGATAGAGCTTAAATGAGGAGTTTAGAAAGGGGAATGAGGGGGAAGGGAAGAAACATAGAGGCAGCCGGAACAGAAGAGAATGGGGGGGGGGAGAAAAGGGGAGGCACTTGATTAAAAAGGGAAACTCACTCATGCATAACTGAGTCCCCTATGCAGCCCCTTAGTGAGTGACATAGCCATGACATGACCATGCTGTCCCGCCCATGGTTAGGGGGTGGGGTCAGCAGAATGCCAGTTTCCAACAGGTATGCCTCAAGTTGACTTTCCAATTGTGCAGAAGGCAGACTATCATAGGAGTTCTGAGAAACAGAATCAAGTGTAGCTTCATAAGTACGGCAGTACACTCTGAGCCGTCCAGAGGTCAGGGGAGCTTGCGTGTAGGGGCTTGGCTGTGTTCGTTGGATTCCATGGCTGGCATAGAGGGGTGCTAAAGGCCAGCCTAGGCACCCACTGAGGTCAGAACTGAGCAGATGGGAATTCAGAATGAGCCTGGAGGTAGGAATTAGCAGGAATGGCGTTTGTGGCCTACAGGTGGCGCCACTTCTGTTAGAGCAGAAAAGGGAGGAGTCCCAAGAAAGCAAAGTGGGTCTGAAGTCTATCTGTACCCCAGGCAACAGTCAAACCAGTGGCCCCAGAGCCCTTCGAGCAACAGTGCTGTTCTGGGAACTGCAAGGGATGATGCATCTTAACAAAGCCAGAAGCCCTGACCTTAGGATAAGCATTTACTCCTGGGTCCCATTTCTCAATGGATGGAACACGAATGTTAGCTGTGATTGACTCCACGGTACCCATGTGGAGAAAGAGTAATGGGAATTCTTGGTAAATTTTTTTTTTTAAAGGATAGCACACATTTAGGTAAATACTACTGAGACTCAGGGGTCTTTTCCTAGGCCTGGGTGCCTAGCTGCCTCAGGAGTCTGCTGCCTTTCCCTTACCTGGAGGGCCAGCTGTGCTCAGAAGTCTGCCCCTCATCCAGAGGGCCAGGTGCCAGCACTTTTCTTGTTGAGTAGGTTTTATTGTAACCAGGGCCTGCCACTGTGGAGCATGCCTTCCATCCTGAGTGAACAATGAAACGTACCCCTCCCTAAGAATTGTTTGCTTTGAGAGGGAGGATGGGGTTCAAAACAGGGCTTCTCTGTGTAGCCCTGGCTGTTGTGGAACTCTCTCTGTAGACCAGGCTGGCCTTGAGCTCAAAGATTGACTGCCTCTGCCTCCTGAGTGCTAGGCTTAAAGGTGTGTGCCACCACTGCCCAGTCCTCCCTAAGAATTTTATATTGGTTGGCCTCTGAGGAAGAGGGTTGAGCCAGGAGGTGAGACATGCCAGTAGACCAGGCTGGCCTTGAATTTAGAGATCTGCCACGAGGCATACACCACCGACAAGCATAACACAGGGATTTTTTAAGGAAGAGAAAGTACAGGGGAGTGGCTCAACATAGATTGAGACCAGACCACAATTTGGGGATCTCTGTGGCTAGAGCCACACAGGTGAGTTAAGGGAGTGTGTGGGCCAGAGGGCTCTAAAGGGGTCCATGTAGCCAGACAGTGATGGCTCACGCCTTCAATCTTAATACTTCCGAGGCAGAGCCAGGCAGATCTCTTGAGTTAGGGGCCAGCATGGTTTACAGAGTGAGTCCCAGGGCAGCCAGGGCTACACAGTGAAACCCTGTCTCAGAAAACAAAATAAATGGGTACATGTGACTTGTACTGAGAAACAAGCTGGACTGTGCAGCTGAACCTGGGAAATGGAGAAAAACCACTCAGTAGCTGACAAGGATAGGGTAGAGCAGCTGCTAGAGCCAATGTGGAGGACCATAGAGCCCACAAGTCATGTAAATGATGGGGGGGGGCGATGAAGTGCCAGAAGCAGCTCACATGCCCCACCTGAACCTGTAAAACTCCATCTCAGGCCTGGGCTGCCTAAAGGGGCAGGAGAGGGCAGGACCTGCAGGCCCAGTGTCCTCAAGTCTTGGATAGCCCACTATCCTACTCTTGGATTCATTCGACACCAGCAGAAAGCTCTACACGAAGCAATTCGCAAACATACTCTGGCACGTGTGGAGAGAGGTTCTGTCCCATCCCTGCACTTAGTACAGTGCCCCCCACCCCCTTCTGCATATTTTCACAGTAGAGAGCTGTGGTTCCCAGTGACGGCCGACCTTTCCTGGTAAGTGTACTGCAAAGTGGCTGCCTTCACTGACAACTCAGCCACTTTGACCAGATGTTAACAGATTAGAACAATCAGAAGACAAGCCCGGTGTATGTCGGTGCTTACCTGTTTGGGTGCAGGTTAGAGTATGTGCCCTGGAAGTTACCTGCCAGGTCCAAGACTGGCTCTGCCTGGGCAGACTGCTGACTTGCTGTGACCAGATGCGGAGGGATCCCCCAGTGAGGTCCCAGAAACTGCTGATAGAGAAGTCTCCTGACACCCGATTCTGCTCACGTGGAACACAGCATCCCTGTGTCTGGGCCCACTCTCAGTGGAAGCTTGAGTTCTGTCCTTAGGAGGCAGGAGAGCTTGGGGATGTAGCCTAGTTGGCAGAGTGCTTGCTTCCTATGCATGGAACCCTGGGTTCCATCCCCAGCACCATGAAATCAGATGTGGTAGTGCACTTTTACAGTCCTCGTACTCATACTCGGCGGCGGAGACAGGAGGACCAGAAGTTCAAGGTCATCTTGCTGTATGATGACTTTGAAGCCAGCCTGAGATATATAACACCCCGTCTGGAAAAAAAAAATAGACTCACCCATGCATGGAGATTTTTAAAGCATGGTTTAATGCTTTGATGGGCTCCAAAAGGTTGCACCTTGGGCAGGCCCTTGCCCAACATGACTAGGGTTATACCCATGACTCTGATCCCTAAACCAAGAGACAAGATGGTTACAAGGGAAGACACAAGTGGAAAGAGCCAGCTGTCCCATGACTGTCATCTCTGCAGATGGCAAATGAGAGGTGACTGACCTGGGGGTGGGGGGAAGACAGGGACTTCTGGGTCAGGACTCCACCCTGTGGCTCTCCCTGCTCTCCCCACTGGCACAGAGCCCAGGCTGGAGGGCTCTCTACGCTGACCTTGGCACCTTCCTAAGCATCTCTCACAGATTTCTGTACTATACAGCTAATAATTGCATGATCTCATCAAATCGCCCCACAGATGAGGCCATTTGTCCAAAGTGACGTAACTAGGGAGTGGTAGGCTCAGATCTGACTCCACCTCTGTGACCCCTGCACAGTTACCACCTTCGTGTACCCAGCTGTGACACAATCAAGGGATGTCCTTACCAAGTGTCACCAAGTCTTCCAACCTGGCTAAGTAAATAAAGGTGAGTTCAGAACCCGCAGCCTACACTTACACATAAACACAAACACACCAAGGAAGTAAATGTTAAAATGTTTAGAAAAATAATAGTTTAATGATTCCCATAGTCTAGCTCAGGGCACCTGCTTTGTCCTGTGGATTGTCAGTTCAGTTTTCTAGAGACAAAGGCTGGCTTTGCCTCAGTTCCGCCAACTCGTAATGAATCCTCCTACACCCAAAGGTGGAAGCTGACAAGTTGGTGGCCAGAAGCCAACAACAGCTCTCAGACATGTTGCTGGCCATGCTGTGTCTTCAATGAATGAATTAGTTGACATTTCCACAGAAGAATCAGGATTTAGGCTTCTTGAAAAATGGTTAGCTTTGGCTTGCAGCCCCACCCACAGCCAGCTCTTGGTGGCTGCTGCCCCCTGGAGGCAGAACTCATGCACTACATCTCCTCCAGGTGTTCTTAGCCTGAGCAGGCCATCACCAGCAGGAGGCCCGGGCCTTGTCGTCTGGCCTCAGTCTATCCTAATCAAAGAGCTCCAGGTTTAGTGGGAGATCCTGTCTCAAAACCCAAGCTGGACAGCTCCTGATTAACAACACCCAAGGCTGACCTCTGCCTTACTTACACACACACACACACACACACACACACACACACACACACACAGCCCAGAGTGGTTTTGTTGCTTAGTCAGGAAAATGCTCAGGATGAGCTATCCTAAGTACAATTGCTACAATCCAGTCCCTTGAAGAGGCACCACCTTTGAAGGCATGGTGTCACAGCAGGATTTAGGGACTCCCCCTGAACTCCTGGGGCACATGTATGGATGAGTGACCATTGGGGTGTTCTAAGGCTGCAGGCCCTCTTGACTTATCCTGGACTAGGGAGGTATCTGTCTTGAGGCTAATGAGGTTGCAGAATTTCCTTCTGCCTTAGGTGGGGCACATTTTCTTCGATCCCCACATTGGATTTAGCTGATAGTTCCCTGTGTTTGGTGGAGTCTACCCGCCTTATTTAGAGAAACTCAGGCTACAGAAGGGATTTGCCAACTGTCTTAGGCAGTTAGCAATGGCCTCAGAAGTCTTTCGATATCTATACCGTAAGCAAACAAAAATTGTTTTGAGCCACAAGAATGGGATTTAAGGTCTAGTCTAACAGCTGTGTGGGGCTTTGGGCACCCAAGCTGGCATAATAATCCCCACAGCTGAGTGGGAGGAGCTTGGTGCTGGATTTAGAGAATCAAGACGAGGGGCCTGCCTGCCCTCTCCCCCCCAGCGACTGATCCACAGCTTCTTGGGTCTTCTTGGCCTGCCCATGACTTGCCTTCCTGGGCAGAGACCAGGCTTACAATCCACTGCACCAGCCCACAGGACTGTCTCTCTGCAGCTGGCTTTCTGGATGCATTTTCTGAGACTTAAAATATTTGTAAGCCAGGTATTGTGGCGACACGTTTCATCCCAGGCGGATCTCTGTGAGTTCAAGGCCAATCTGGTCTACACAGTGAGCTAGAACAGAAGTACTAAAGTCAGTTTGGAGGGAGTGCTGTGGGGACAGTGAGGAGGGAGGTGTGCAGCAACTGACTGATGGGAGAAGGCCCGAAGGACCCCTCCCTCCAGGTGGGAGCCTTCCTGGAGGCGGGAAGCGCCAGTGCAAAGGCCCCAAGCAGAAACAAGCAGGTGTGAGGAGGGAGCCTAGCTGGAGCTCGGGTGGATAAGCAAAGCGAAGGAGAGGGGTCTGGAGGTGGGCAGCGGTTGGCAGAGCCAGGGACTTGAGACACTCTGAGTGATGGAGGCCTTGGGTAGGGCCCAGGAGGGAGAAGAGAGGAGGGCAGCCTAGACAGCACAGGAGGGGACAGGGCATGTCAGGTTGAGGATGAGCTGACGGGATGCTAAGATTAGAGGTGGCCATAGGGCTGGGCATGGCCCTGGGCTTCACACCTGGGGAGATAAGTGGATGGAAGAAGCCAGGCAAGGGCTGCTGATACAGCTCACTCAGTAGAGGCTTTTCTAGCACAAGAAGGCTCTTGAGTTGGAACCCCAGTGTTGCATAAACTGGCAGTCACACACCTGTAATCCCAGTACTCAGAAAATGCAGAAGGGAGGCTTCGAATTTCAAAGTTAGACTGGGTTACAGCAGAACTCCGGCGAGGAGCCAGTGAGGAGCATGCTCATGTGAGAAGCAGGGATTCCATTTGGCCATCGTGGTGGGTGGGCTTGCCAGCTGCCTCCCCGGGACCCATTCTCCCAACAGCAAGCCTGCAGTTTCTCCTAAGCACTGGTATAGCCTCTGTTCACACCACCATCCCCCTCTCTGTCATCCTCATGCTCCTGCCTGGTGCAGAGACATAATGCTTGGAGTGCAACAGCCATCTCATGACCAGGAAGTTAAAAGTTCCAAGATAAAGGTGACTGGAACAGGGGACAGAAAACTCTTGAGGCCTTGGTGATATCACTTAGCTGCCCGATCATTTAGGACTCACCTGTCATGTTCTGTTGCAAGAAGCAAATTAATCTGGTTATCTGTTTAGGTTGCTGGTTGACTTGTCATTACTGTTGAATAAAGTCAGTGTTAATAGATTCATGCTGAGTGTGACATGTGAGCAGAGATTCTGTGGTGCTGGAACTGGGGTCGTATGAGCCAAGTCAGTAAAGGCCCAGCCCCCACATTAAAAAGCCAGGCATGGTGCATGTCTGTAACCCCAGCCTGGGAGGAAAAGGGAGGGGAAAGACGGGAGAGTTCCTGGAGTTCTCTGGCTAGTCAGTATAGCCAATTGATTAGCTGGGTGTTTGTTGTTTTATTTTTGGTTTTTGTTCTCTTTGAGACAGAGTTTCTCTTTGTAGCCTTAGCCCTGGCTATCCTGAACTTACTTTGTAGACCAGGCTGGCAACGAACTCATAAAGATCTCCTGCTTCTGCCTCCCAAGTGCTGGGACTAAAGGCATGCACCGGCACTGCCGGGCTGATGGTCTGGGTTTAATGAGAGGACCTGATCAGAAAAGCTAGGTGGGGTGGGTAGGTGGTACAAGCCTTTAAGCACTCAGGAGGCAGAGTAGGAGAATCTCTGTGAGTTCAGGGCCAGCCCAGTCTACATAATGAGTTCCAGGCAAGCTAGAGGCTACATAGTAAGAATCTGTCACTAATAAAAATAAATAATAAATAAATAAATAACGAGAGCAATTGAAGAACCCAGTGTCGATCCCAGTCCTTCACTTGAATGTGCACACACATGTATGTATGCCTTAACACACACATGTGCATAACCACATGAACACATAACATGTACCATGAATACAATTTTTAAAAAAAAGTGTAGGGACTCCCTACTTGTACCAAGTTATCTATTCAGTCATTCAAAAAAATCTTAAGGGATGGGGTGGTGTTTGAGTATGTGCTTAGAATGCATAAGGTCTTGGTTCAAGCCCCAAAACCAAAAGAAAAACAAATTTGCTGAACTGTGTAGCAGATACTATCCTAGGGGCTAATAATTAGCAATGATGCAATAGACAGAACTCCATCCTTCAGAAGTGCGCCCTCTGGTGGAATCTGGAAGACAGACCCCATTTCTGCACTGCTGAACTTTGAGAGTTTCTTAGGTGCTAGAGTTTGATGTCTCAGGAGGGGTGGGGCACAGCTGTTCTCACCCACACATGACCTTAGGCAATCCGAAATTTCTGTGTGAGCCAAATACCTCAACACATTCTCTCTCAGGGAGGTGTACTTGTCCCAATTTTATAGCAAGATGGAGAAGTTCAGTCATGTGGCTAGTATTGGCTGTGCTAGATTCAAACCCAGAGCTTTTGATTCCAGAAGCCTCACTCCCTCCACATAACACCTTTGCCTGAGCCTCTTCTGTTCATATGGAGCAAGCCGTTTCCTGATTTGCCCCCTCTCTTTGCTCTAGACACAGGCTACTCTTGTCACCTGTCCTTTGTGGTCAGACACAAAAAGGGTCCTGCACCCTCCACATATGTATGTGCTTTTCAAGAAGCTCACTGCATGTTGGGTTTGAGGAATGTGGGACAAGCCACAGGACAGCACACATGATCCATGTTCAGACAGTGGAAAAGCTCCTTATGGAGTTTGCTTTCAATGTGGCAAGACTGGCCATTTACATAAGAAACTGCCCTGGCCTGGACTGCTCGACTGTGTGCTGTATAAACTGGACATGCAGGACTCACAGGAAAGGGACTGCTGAACTTGCCAGAACAAGATGGGACAGTCCTTCAGGGTTCCTGCTTCATAGAAGAGTCTGCCAGATGTTCTGCAGGGACACAGAGGAAAATGACTGACAAACTGCTAACATAGGCAGGACAGGTCCAAACTTCCTGCTGTACTGAGAACTCTGCTAGATACTGTAGGCCTATAGGCTGAAGATGGAAGCCCAGGGTTATAGCACTTTGGGCTAGATATCTGTCATTTCTAGAGTTGCATTTCCTGTTTGCTTAGGTAATATTATATCTTTCTGAGGTCTTTGATAGAGTTGAAGACCAGCTAGTTATAGTTTTCCTTAGTTATGATAAAAGATAAATTAGATATAAAACTTTAGTTAGACTCAAAGATAGGATAAATGATAGGGTATTTCCTTAATTTTTCCAAATACAAATAGCCTACATATTATAACTAATTCTTGCTACATACCTGTTTTGTTGTATGTAATTTTACAATGGGATGTCCTTCTGGATGTTGTGAATGTGTGTTGCTTTTCTTGGTTGATGAATAAAGCTGTTTTGGCCTGTAGCTAGGCAGAATATAGCTAGGCAGGAAATCCAAGCAGAGAGATACAAGGAGAAAGAAGGCAGAATCAAGAGAAGATGGCAGCAGCTGCAAAAGAAGCAAGACTTGTAGAAAATGAGGTAACACCACAGCTACGTGGCAATACACAGATCAATAGAAATGGGTTAATTTAAATGTAAGAGCTGGCTATAATAAGCCTAAGCCACCAGCTAAACAATTTAATTAATATTAAGCCTCTGAGTGATAATTTTATAAGCAGCTGTGGGACTGATGGGCAGGACAAAAATAAAGCTGCTGTGACATTGTTCCTCACTGACGTGACATAGGCAAAGCTGGCTATGGAACATGGCAGTAGGAGACAGGTATATGGGTGGGTAGCATGGCGCATGAGAGCCATTGGGAATCTGTTAACAAGGATTCCTGGTTGACTCACTGTGCTGGCCAACACAGAAGATTCACAGTACACCCAGACTTCATGCTGCCTTCAGGAATTTATATCTGCTTCCTAAAGTTCTGCCAGTATCCAACATGTGCCAAACCCTGCATTCACTAAGCCAAGGTGACACCCACCTCCACTGCATCTGTCCATACCACCAGCATTGTTGGTGGCTGTCTGGAGGTACCACCCACCGGTGCCCATGCCTGAGAATCATTCCCCAGTCTGCCTCTGGACTTGGCTGACGTGGCTTGAGAGGCAGCTCAGGAAGGTTCTGCTAGGAAGAGCTTTCAGGTTGGGGTGTAGCTGAGTGCTTCCGTAGCATGTGGAAGACCCTGGTTCCACAGCAGCACTGCAAAGACAGAGAACATTCGGCTCTTCCACAGCTGCCTCAAGAAGGCCAAGGAGGTGAGAGACCACGTGGTGGGTCTCCGAGCCGTGCTCAGGTTGGTTCTGCAGCGTGATATTGTTACTTGAGACCCACCATCGCCAACATGATATTGCCCAGGTCTGTGACAATGCTTAGAGCCGAGGATCCTGAGTTGGCAGGTCCCAGCTGCTTTCTCCAAATCTGTCAGAAGCTGATTACTAGCAAGAGGAGGGTGCCCATTCTCATGTCTCAAGTGTCATGGCCACAGGGTCTCTTAGCAGTTCCTTCCCAACTGACTGACACATTTATGGTGGCCTCACAGGAAAGGAAAAAGCCTTTGAGAAGCTTCTAAAGAGAATTGTAACTCCTCTGCAAATCACACTTCCCATGGGGTCTCCATGGCACCAAACAGGAAATGCAACCCATGACATGACCTGCAGGCTCCCAGCACCCTGGCTCTTCCTCTGCTAGCCTCCCCTACTGTGCGCCTGCTCTCTCCTTGCTAATCAGACAGGCTTTCTCTGACACAGTCACTGCTGGGCCCAGTACCATTCCTTCTTTCCTACCTTGCCTGTCTTTCTTTCTTTCTAAATTTATTTATTTGTTGTATAGTGTTCTGCCTGCATGCATCCCTGCAGGCCAGAAGAGGGCACCAGATCCCATTAGAGATGTTTATAAACCACCATGTGGGTGCTGGGAATTGCTGGGAATTGAACTCAGGACCTCTGGAAGAGCAGCCAGTACTCTTAACCTTTGAGCCGTCTCTCCAGCCCCCTTGCCTGGTTTTCATTCACAGTTATGTGGATTTCCTCTCCTTGAGGGTTAAGATCGACTGTCACTTGACAGGACTCAGAAATGCTGAACAGATAGATCTCTAGACTGATCTACAAGGAAGTATCTAGATTAGGTGAATTACAGTGGGAAGTCCCACTTTAAATGTGGACCGTTGGGTGGGACTCAGCAAAACAAAATGTGAGCCACACCATTCTATGGGCTGGTGACTCAGGCTGCATAAAATGGAGAGCGAAGCTTTTCTTCCTCCTTTCCTTTTTTTTTTTTTTTTTTTTTTTTTAACTCGTTCTGTAGATAATGTTGGCCTGGAAGTCAGAGATCCGCCTGCCTCTGGCTCCCAGTGCTGGGATTAAAGTTGCACCACCACACCTGGCTGCTTCCTGCTTCTTGGCTGGAGCGATGTGGCCAGCCACTCTTGCCTCTGTGCCTTTGCTGTTGTGATGTGCTGTAGCCCTGTAACTGCTCTTCTGTACCCTGTAAGCACAAATAGATGCTCTCTTCCATAGCAGCCTTTTTTGTAAGGGTTGCAGCAATGAGCAAATTAAGTAACCCTCTCCCCTGTGATATCATTCAGGAAGATAGAGATGTCCAGTCTATTAGCAGCCATGTCCCTGGCAACTGGAATAGGCCCCAGCACGTAGCAGATGAGGTACTCAGTGTTGCTAGGAGGAAGATACCTAGACCCCTGACTATCCCCCATGTAGCAGGGGACCAGAAGCTGTCCCATATCTCCTCCACTGTGATGATCCCTATCTGTTGAATCTCCTGCCAGCTTCGGCTCTCTGTCCTTCTCTCCCTCTCTCCCTCCCTCTCTCCTCCCTCTCTTTCTTCTCCCCCTCTTTCCCACCTCCTCCCCTCTGTGTGTGTGTGTATATCTGTGTATCTGTGTGTGGAAATTTCCACTTGGAAGATAAAAGGACAGCCTCATTTCCCTGCTGGGCTAGAGGGGCTGAGTGGAAATTTCCATTGCCATACCGTGTTCTGCTGCAGAGTGAGGAGACTGTCTGGGTCATGTGGGGATGGATGCTCACAGACGCCTATGTCTGCACCTCTGCCAGGCTTGGAGAGTGGGTGGAGTCTGCAGACCTGTGGTCCTCCAACTGGGCTTATTGCACTGGAGGGTCCAGTCTATCTAGCTGGGATCAAAGCCGGCCACCAAATTCAATCTGTTCCTTTAAGACAAAGCAGGTATCTTTTATCTATTCTTTGACAATCTCATGCCTATAAATAATGTATTTTGATTATACCCACGCCAGCTGCCAGCTGCTCTCTTACCCCCCTCCATCATTCCCATCACCTACTGTAGGCCAGCCCGGCACCCTCCAGTTCTCTGCCTTAAAACCTCAGGTTCCCTAAGGCTCCTAAGACATCAAAAGCTGCCTGTCCCTCTTCCCTTCACTTTGTCCCTTCCAGGAACCGCTATACTTAAAAACTTGAGGTGGTGTGTATGCGCGCCCACGTGCGTGCACGCGCACGTGTGCCTGCCTGCACACGCATGTGTGCCTGCCTGCCTGCCTGCCTGTCTATCTGTCTGCCTGTGTCTGTGTAGAGATAGTTCTGTGATTAAGAGCACTTGCAGATTAAACCCTTTTGCAGAGGACCTGGGTTCACTTTCTAGCATCCATATGATGCCTTGCAACCATCTGTAACTCCAGTTCCAGTGGATCCAATGCCCAAGCATGATGTAGTTCACATACACACATGCAGGCAAAACCCATGAAATACATTTTTAAAAAGTAGCCAGGTGGTGGTGGCACATGCCTTTAACCCCAGCACTCAGGAGGCAGAGGCAGGGGGAGGGATCTCTGTGAGTTTGAAGTGATTGAGGTGCAGCCTCATTGCTGGGATGTTTGCCTAACACATACGAAGTTCTGGGATTGAGTTGTAGCACCACATAAAAAATGCATGCATATCATCCAGGCACACAGAAAGCGGAGGCAGGAGGATCAGAAGTTTAGGATCATCCATTGGTATGTAGTTTAAGGCCATCCTGGCCTATGTGAGACCCCATTGCTAAACCAAAAACAGAGTGGGGTGTCTAGAAACATCTAGAACTGGCCTGAGATGGTTCCATGCTACAGTTGGAGCCCTAGTTAGTGGCTCCTGATCCTTGGCCTCCGGGTGGCAGATGACCTGAGGATTTTTTGGCTCTCAGGGTTAGTTTCTGGATGGTTGCATCCTGGCCTCAGTTCAGGCCTTGCCTGAACAGTCATATCTCTTCCGCTTGTGCTCTTTGCCCAGCCCTCTAGGCCATTTGGGTGACCTGGGGCGACCTGTATCCCCATCACTAGGTGCTTAAATATTTACTGGTGATGATGGCAGTAACCTCGAGGCCGAGGAACAGCCTGGGCAAGAGGACCTTAGACGCCAAAGATGAAAGACAAGAAGGACATTGAGGCAGACTTGGGATCGACTACCAACCTGGCTGTGTCTCAGTTTACCCATCTGTGGATGGGTGGGGGCTGAGTGTAAAAATGCTGAATTACATTTTCCAAGGAGGTTTAGAGATCCCACCTAACATGTGCAAAGGGCACAGCCAGTCACAAGCTGGTGGGAACAGTGTGTCTGTCTCTCTTGGAAGAGAGAGGGAGAGCCTTCAAAAATAGCCACTCCTGCCCCCAACATTCTCTCTCTCTCTCTCCCTCTTTTCTTCATTGAAGGTAGCTCTGGATATCTTGGAACTCACTCAGTAGCCAGGCTGGCCTGGAAGTCAGAGATCTGCCTGCCTCTGCCTCCTGTGTGCTGGGATTAAAGGTGTGCATCACCACCACTCAGCCTCTCCCTAGTTCCTACACTGCCTTTTTAAAATCATGGTACTTATGTAGACTCTTGTGTCCCAACCCACAGATTATAATGTGTGTACCAGGAGGGTGGGGACTGTGTCTATCCTGTGAGTGTCCGTGTCCCGGGGGCGGTGAGGGAGGTTCTCCATCAGTCCCTGTGGGAGGAAGGGGCCTGGGCTCCCGGCTGTATCAGCTGGGCCTGAATCGACAAGCTGTTCCCTCCCTCCTTTGATTCTTGCCTTCAGCTTCCAGCTGCTGGCCAGTAGAACCTCCAGAAGGAAGGTGATTATGTGCCGAGGCTATCCGTCTTCTGAAATCTCCGTGCCCAAGCCAGACTCTCCTGTGGCAGACGGATGTAAACGCACAAGCTGAGGGCTAGAAAGCACACTGGGCAGCAGGGCCAGTGAAATCCTTTTCCTACATCTTGCCCTTTCCTTTTAGGAAATGGCTCTGGGAAGCAAGGTGTGGAAACGATGGAGATGGCCATGCCAAGATGAGCAGGTGGCTCACATTGGAAATCCCAGTATTTGGGGGTTGGCCTCAGGTGGATCAGATGTGTACCGTCATTCTTAGTTACATAGAGCATTCCAGGCCAGCCTGGGCTACTTTCAACCCTACTTATACATATATAATAAGTAAGTAACAGAAGAAGCCGAAGAACAGGGTGATGTTGCTCTGACAGTAGACTGAAGCCAGGCATTGGTGGTACGGTGAGTGACCCACAGCTTAGTACTCTGGAGACAGCGGCAGGAGGTTCACGGTAAGTTCATGGCCATCCAGATCAACAGAAGCAGTATTACGCTACCAGCACTCTTACAGAGTGAGAGCCTGCTCTGATAAAGAGGAGGAGAAGGGAAGGGGAGCTGACACATTCCCTTCTGCCCGAGCTATTCCAGAGCAAGATAGGCGAAGATTAGAGAGAGGAAAACAGTAAAGAGGACCACCATCCGTGCTAGGAAACGTGGACTGTAGAAGGTTCAGCACCACCTCACCCCAGGCCAGATCCCATTCATTCAGTGGGTCCCTTGGTAGTCCCCAAGGGAAGCCAGTCTGTACTGCGTAGTGGAGAAACTGCCACCAAGTGGTCTGGGCGCTGGCCAGGCCCTCTGTATTCTGGGCCCTGCTTCCTCAGCTGTGGCCTGCCTCTGGTCAAAGGGTCCTCCCAGACTTTGCCCTTCCCCCCCACAAAAGATCCCAGGACTCTCAGTTCCAAACAGGAAAACAGTGAATTCAGAGCCCAGGGCCTGACATAAACTCTGAGAGGCCTCAGGAAACCAGGCATTGAGTCTGGGGAAGTATTCTGTTTGTTTAGGGTTGGGTTTGTAGGTGAGTGGCAGGATGCTTGCCTGGCCTGAACCTCAGAGGCCTTTTCTAGGTAGGAGAGGGAGCCTGGCAGAGTCTAGCTGTTTCTGAGTGCTAGTCATCCAGTCATGGCTGCTTGTAATTTCTCCTCCCACTGAACGTCCTTCCTCTCCTTCAGAACTTAGTGAGGAGACCATGCAACTTGGCTTGACCAGCTCACTAGGACATGATTTGTTGCAGCAGAGAGAACAACACCTCTCCAAATACAGTTGCTTTAAAAAAACAATTTAAGTAATTAAAGGCTTAGAATCTGGGTCTTCCTGTCTTCCCTTGCTCCTCACATGCACAATGAGAGGGATTCCCTGGATCACATGAAGACCAGATTGCTGAAGTCGACTTCCATCCACACCCTAAATTCCTCTCACCTATCCGGAAAAGAGGACCAAAGCCAGGGGCCACACCCAGATGGATTTCAACTGTGAGTGAACATATATCTCTTGGTTCATTCAAACTTCAAGAATTATTGTGGAAGTTCATTTCTGTCCCCATTACTTTATGTATTTATTTTGAGTTTCTTGAGACAGGGTTTCTCTGTGTAGTACTGAATGTCTTGAAACTCTCTCTGTAGACCAGGCTATCCTTGAACTCAGAGATCTGCCTGCCTCTGCCTTCTGAGTGCGGGGATTAAAGGCATGCGCCACCACTGCTATTCCCCGTACATCTATATGTCTTTGCTATTTAATCTTCCCTGAGCTCAGAGGGGAGACATGCAGAGAGAAAAATACATTTAGACTCACAGCACACAGATTATATACTGGGGGGTTACATATCTCAGTTGGGGGTTGTTGCTTTACAACCCAGCTTGTCCTTGGCCCTTGGGGGCTGGAGAGATGGCTGAAGGGTTAGAGCCCTTACTGCTCCTCAGAGGGCCTGACTGCTGTTCTTAGTCCCCGTGTTGGGGCCTAAGGGGCTCATAATTCTTTGTAACTCCAGATCTAGGAAATTAGTCTAACTAGAATAGAAAAGGCTAGCCTTCTAGGGTACCTGCATGTGCATTCGTGCGCACGCATGCAAACTTACACACTGAAAAATAAGAAACAAATCTTCAGCGGGACATGGTGACACACACATAGTCCCAGCACTCAGGAGGCAGAGGCAGGCAGACCTCTGTGAATTCAAGGCCAAGTTGGTCTACATAGTGAGTCCCAAGCTAGACCCCATTTCAAAAGAAAGCAGAACAGACAGAGAAAAAGACAGGAAGAAAAGATGGACCTGGGGGTGGGGGGTGGCTCAGTGGTTAAGAGCACTTGCTGCTCTTGCAGGAAATCTGGGTTGATTCTCTGCACCCACAGGGTGATCCCATTTATCTGTAACTGTTTCCCAGGGATCCAGTGCTTTCTTCTGTCTTCATGGACACTAAGCCCTTAGTGCTGCACCATCTTTCCAGACCCTTCCTCAGAGTATTTTGATAGAGATTGAGCCCCACTCATGGGAGCCATGCAAGCTGCAAACTAAAGGGGAAAGATTCTGCCCTAAGGGCACCAAATCATTTCTCTTTAACTCAGCATTTCTACTCCTAGGACTTTGCCCCACAGACATCCAGGCTTAAGCAAAACGATGTAGGTGAAAGGTCAGCCAGTGCGGTACTGTCTGTAACCAATGATCAGAAGCAGTGAGATGTCGGAAGTGAGAGGCAGGAAGTTAAACTCCGGGGTGGAGGGAAATATGTAGAGGGGGAGTAAGTGTGTGGTTGTGGACAATCAAAGAATGAGAGGGACAGAGAACTCCAAACACTAAAGGGATTTTAACCATTTCTGTGAACAAAGGGGTTGGGGATGAATGACTGTGCACGAAGGGTCAGCACACCCCGCAAGGTAGGACCCCTAGTTCTAGAGAAAATGGCTTCCTGTGCCTTCAGCCTCCGGTATCCATTGGGATACTTCTTGAGGATTGGTTCTGGTTCCATGACCAAAATAATTTACAGTTCCTGTAATTGGATACTCAGATTTTTGTTTTGGTTTTGTTTTTTGAGACAGGGTTTCTCTGTGTAGCTCTGGAACCTGTCCTGGAACTTGCTCTGTAGCCCAGGCTGGCCTTGAACTCATAGAAATCTGCGTACCTCTGCCTCCCAAGTACTAGGATTATAGGCGCCACCACTGCCCAGCAACACTCATTTTAAAAAAAATGCTCCCAACCACTTTATGAAAAAGATATTAATTTTATTTCGGAGATAAGCCTTACCATATAGCCCTGACTCCTGGAACTAAAATGTGTCTTATGTGTACAAGTGTTTTGTATCTGTCTGTGAATCATTGCATGCAGTACCCCAAAAGGCCAGAAGATTCCCCACCCCCAGGACCACAGATAACAGTTGACAGCTGCTCTGTGGGTGTTGGGAATCAAACCCAGGTTCTCTAAAAGAGCAACCAGTGCTCTTAACTGCTGGTCCATCTCTCCAGCCCCACTCCCAATGACTTTAAATCTCGAAACAGTCTTCTTTGGGTAACTGAGTTGTAATCAATTATCTGCTTTCCCAAGCTTAGATCTGTTGGAGGCCTGAAGATCTCCTCCTTCCTTTGCATTCATTTCTACAGTGTACTTTCTGGGTGTCTAGAATGTTCTGAGATACAACAGTGACTAGGTGCCACCCGGAACCTCTGATCAGTCCTTCCGTCCCAGGAGAAGAGGGCCCTGATGGACTCAGAGGTGGGTAGGCCCTCTGTGATTAGGTAACATTTAATAGAGAGCTGAGTGAAGGTCAGACAGGCATGGCAGTCTCTGGGACTGTGTGACTACCAGAGACAGATGCACTGACAGTCCCTATCTTGAAATCTTAAGGCTGGCACTTTGGTTTTGCACAGGTTCCATATTCAGCAGCCAGTCCCATCTGAGGCATGTCAGGTCACCTCCCCACACACCCCAAGGGACATCATGAGGAGTGCAAAGGTCACAGGGCTGGGAGCCTCCTGGGCCTTTGTACCTTCACATCTCCTTCCCACTATGCTCCCACCTACCCCGGAACCCAAGCAGGTTGAGGGAGTGTCGTCCATCCCAGATTGCTGCATAGCTGGCAGTCCATTCCTGGAGCATCTCTCATGCAGACAGAGTGAGTGGTTTTCTCAGGCAAGACGCCAAGTCATGTTGTCACAGGAGACACCTGGTTTGTTGAAACTCCTGTCCCATCCTATCCGACTTTCTCCAAAGTCCTGTCATGTTTCTCCCTTCAGTCCCCCAGAAGACCCATCTTGCTCTCAGCCCACAACTCTATTTAGACAGGAGGCCAGGGCCTGTACCAAAGCTCCCAGACAGCACTGTGTCCCCAGGGTGTCAACTGTCTGCACTAGCCAACAGTCCCCAAGGCAGGAAAGCCGGGGTGGCTGAGTCACGTGGTGAAGTCCTCCACGGCTGAGGAGGGAGATCTAGCACTCTTGTGTCTTGCCACACTGGAGACAATCACTGTAGGGCTGGCACCTGAACACCCTGCCAAGGAGAGTCTCTACCAACAGGTTGCCTGGGTCCACTCCCCTTTCCAACCATCCCAAGGTGCCCA
Organism: Phodopus roborovskii; assembly: GCF_943737965.1. Taxonomy (NCBI): domain Eukaryota; kingdom Metazoa; phylum Chordata; class Mammalia; order Rodentia; family Cricetidae; genus Phodopus; species Phodopus roborovskii. The sequence goes on from NW_026126645.1 coordinate 630,424, forward strand.
GCCCAGGCTCATGGTACCTGGGAGATGTTCTGGCAGCTGGCACCATCATCCAGTGGCTCTGGAAGCATACACGCCCAACCTGGACCCGTAGAGATGTATCACCCTCCACAGGAAGATGCATCACCCTCCATCGGAGGCCTTTACAGGGAGCAGAATGAAGCTACGCTATAGCCATTTTTCTTTGGAATTCCCAGGCAAGAGGCCAAGCCATGTTGTCATAGGGACACATGACTTATCGAAGCCCCCCAGTCCCAACCTGTCCTGCACTCTCCGGAGTCCTGCCATTTCTCTTTTCAGTCCTCCAGAAGCCCCACCTTGCTCCCAGCTCTCAGCTCCTGGTTCGTTCACTCGCTGTCCTCAGCCTTCGCTCCTTGGCCGTTGGAAGTCCTATTTGCTCCTGAGGGTCTGGGGACTCTCATTCTGGGGTCCCAGGAGGACCAACGACTAGGAAACTCATCCTATCCCAGGCATGGCTGCAATTACAGTCTCCCATACCAGCTTTGTTGTATGTGAGGCCAGAAACCTTCACTGGAGCCTAGCCTCAACCTTCCAGGGTTACTCTTTCTTTTCTCATTTGGAGCAAGAGTCGATGGGGAAGTGGAGTGTGAAATATAGGCATTTGGGCAGGTGAGATAGCTCAGAGGGCAAAGGGGCCTGCTGCTTAGCCTGATGGACATGACTTCAGTTTCTGAGACCCATGCGAGGAGGGAATGCACTCTTACACTTTGTGCTCTGACTTCCCCTGGCCCCTCTCCCTCTCTTTTAGTGCAGATGTATCCAGAGAGGGCATGTGACTCGCTCACGGTAACACAGCTGGTGCATTGCAGGGTTCATGAATGGACCTTGTTGGGGGTTGGCACAGGTGCTACCTATTCATTTTTTCTCTGATCATGAGCGCCTTGAAGACCTTTCCTGATAGTTTCCTGTTCAGAGCCTGGCTCCTGAGGCCTATTCTGTCAGAGGCTTGAGGGAGGCTGGCCCAGGAAACCAGTCTCACCGGAGACCTTGTTCCTAGGATCTAAGACAATTGGATGACACCAAGTGGTCCTGAGCACAAAGGATTCTGAGGGCAGGAGGTCTGTCTGTGCTTCTGGAACACTGAGTCCTTGTCTCACCCAGTGACCTAAACTGAGCTGTGGTAAGTGCTGCTTTCCTGCTGCCTGGGCGGGGAACAGGAGCTGTTGCATATCAGGACACGTGAAGGAAGCACCCAGGGTTACTCCTTCATACAAGCCCTGTGCCACAGATAAGAGCTGCCTTGGATCCAGGCCCAGTGCTAGGCAACTGGGTGGCCTTGGCCAGGTAGCACACTGGGACCTGTTTCCTCAGCCACTGACAAATATGATGACAGAACATGCCACAGACCAACAGAATAGGTAAGGGATTCATGAGGCTGACAGGCAACAAGGGCCCATGGCTGACGACTGTCCTTACTGAATCATTGGACTCTCAGATACCCGTAGTGGAGTGTAATGGCTAAATGATTTCTCTCTTCCAAGCAAACCTCCTGGGCCATTTCCCAGAGTCCAGGCCAGACACATCTACAGCTGTCAGAGCTGGGACACATCTTTCCCGGCTCCAGGGCTCAACTTTTCTATCCATGAAATGGTGGCTGTCACAGTCACCTCAAAGGAATGCTCAAAATTTAGACAAGATCATCAAGAAGGCCCTTGTCATCCCTCTGAGCTCACTTCCCCCATCTGCAAAGTGAGTTAAACACAGTACCTGTTTTACAGGATTGATTGGATCAAGAGAGGTTGTCATAGCAACTGTTTGGCTAGATGCTTGCCACATGCCCAGCACATTAAATGTAAGCTGTGGGGGATGTGGTCTATGTCTGCAGGCCCAGTACTTGGGAGATGGAGCCAGGAGATCAGGAGTTTTAGGCCAGCCTTTGCTACATAGTGAGTTCCAGACAGAAGCTGCAGGAGACTCTGTCTTTAAAAACATACAAATTGGGGGTGGGGAGCTGGAGAGATGGCTCAGCAGTTAAGGGCACCGACTGCTCTTCCAGAGGACCTGAGTTCAGTTCCCAGCACTCACAGGGCAGCTAACAAATGTCTGTAACTCCAAATCTGATATCCTCACACAAAACATATTTACAGGCAAAGCACTAATGCAAATTAAAAAAAAAAAAAACAAAAAAAACCCAAACATACAAATGAACAAAAAAACCAACAACAAAACCCAAACCAAAATTAACAAAGAATAAAAGCAAGCTAAGCTTGGCCTTCCTTCCAAAAATGGAAGCTGAATCCAAGCCATCTTCCAGGTCTTTAGTAATGTTCTCTGTGTAACCCTGGCTATCCTGGAACTCACTATGTAGACCAGGTTGACATTGAGCTCCCCCATGTCTGCCTCCAAGGTACTGGGACCAAAGGCTTGCACCATGATGCTTGGCAAGTCTTTAGTTTTTATTCATCCTGTGTTGCTTAGGCTGGCCTTGAACTCCTGGGCTCAAACAATCCTCCTGCCTCAGCCTCAAAGTCGCTGGGATGACAGGCCTGGCACCTTGCCCCATGGGTTTAGGGAATTTGGAGGTTTGTCTGAACATGTTGAGAGACAAGTTTCACGCTATTCTATTAAGATTATATGCTTCGTCACAGTACAGAGTGAAATCACATTTTGCAGTTTTCAAAGATCTCCAAGCCTAACAGCCTTGCTGGTGGTACTATCCTCTCCCTAACACTGAGGCCCAGAGAGCAAAGAGGTTTGTCCAAGGTCACGACATGGTGAGCTCGAGTAGCATCGAGCTCCAATCATGCTAATGTGCCAGGATCCCAGACTCAAGAGCTCACTAAGAGCAGAGCCTCCATCAGTAAGGTCCTATGCACTCAAGACCCAATCTGGGTCTCCATTTTTGTTAGGATTGAATCTCTGCACGTCACAGGAAAGGGCACGAGAGGCCCTGTGAGCCGGTATTTACTGAAGGCAGGCCTACCCTGTCTTTAAAAATGCACAGGGATGTGCCCACACCTGGCCAGAGTTGTGACAATAGGGAGTGGCTGTTCTGACATTAGAGATCTAGACATACCAGAACAGGGGAATTGTCCGAGGTCATGGGTTGAGACCTTGAGAAGCCAGAGAGCCCAGCTTGGGGAGCAGCTCACTGAGCTACAGTAGCTCAGTGAGGAGTGAGTGGTGTGTTGAGCTCAGAGCTCTTGCTGGGACACGCATTCTACTCTCTTGCAACTATCACTGAATTGAAGTCTGCACTTTGGAGAAGTGGGCAAACTCAGCGGGAGTTTGCAGCCCTATTGCCGAGCCTAGGATCTTTGGGTCTCCTATTTCAGTCTGTACTGTGACCACAGGAAGTCCCGGGATGCGACCGAGCTTGCATAACGCTAGGCGGGATGCTTCAGGCTGGCGGAGGCGGCTGAGTCCCTGGTGCCCAGCGCCGCCCTCCGCGCCTGGGGCGTGGCTGCCGCCCTTGTATCAGCTGCTCCAACGCGGGGACGCAGCAGACCGCTCTCAGCTCTGCTCTGGCCACAGGTGAGGATCCGCCTGGGGATCCCGGGGCTGGGCTGGAAGGTCCTTCTGTGGGCACGGGGGGGGGGTTTGGGGGTGTGCTCCTAGCTTTGCACGTGCGCAGTGCCCAGTGGCGGAAGTGGGCAGGTGGCGGAAGAGGGGGCGAGGCCGAGAACAGCAGGACCCTGACAGTCATGTAGGGGAGCACCTCCCGGTAGGGGTTGGGAGGCGCCACCAGGAGAATCAGCAGCAAGGAGGGGACAGGAAGAAGCAGAGTCCGAGGTCACCCCTGAGTGGGTGAGAGGAACAGCGGGGGGTGGGGGTGGAGCAGAAGGATTATGGGGGGGAACCAAAGGCAGCTTGTCAGGGAGGTCAGGAGAACCAGGACCAGAGCATGGCCTATGAGCTAGCTGGTGGGATGGAGGGAAGGAATACTTCAATACAGTCTGTAGAAGGTAGGCAGGGGAGCAGGCCTGTAGGATCACACCCAAAGTGTGTGTGTGTGTGTGTGGGGGGGTGGTACAGATCCGGTGGGCAACCCTGAGGAGAGCTCTAGGGAGGTGGGAGGGCCACCAGGCCAGAATATTGGACCTTTCCCTTAGTGTCAGGAAAACCAGATTGCCCTAGCAAGGGAAGGGGACATGATCCCACCACCCACAGCCATGACCTGGGAGATTTTCCCTCAGCAGCTCCTGCAGACTCCAAGGTGGCCTGAGGCCAGGTGCTGGGAGGTTTGGAGGATTCTCCAGGCTGGCCTATACTTGTTGGACATCAGGGGACATCACAATGAAGCTCCTGGCAGGATTTTGTGCCTCAGGTGTCCCCTGAGGATATCCTTTCCAGCTTCCATCCCTGCCACAGATAACCCTTGCCAGTCAGTGGTACAGTTCTTGTCCCTGTCCCGTATCGTCTACTGGGTGACTGCAGCTAGCTGTTTTCCCTTTCAGGGTAGTCTCCTTGGGGCCATGGGCATCTGAGCTCCAGGCAAGAATTCCATTCTGGTCACATTTCTAAGTACAAATGGAGGTCCACAGCACAGTTGCAAACAGACGGTTTCTGTTCCATCCTGGAAGGCCTGGAGGGGCTTTTTCTTTAAACTGGTTGAGCTGAATTGGAGAATTGGTTTGCAGAGAGGGAGGTGACCCGGTTGCTGAGAGATCTGAAGACCTGCCAGAGCTTGTCCAATCTACTTTCACACACTGGAGCTCTGCTTCTGGAGTTAGACATTGCTGTTATCTTGCCTCTGGGCCTGAATCACCAGCTAGATCTGAGGTTTGAAGTTGTGTTGAACCATGTGGGAAATGAGTTACTGTAGCTAACTAATAGAACACCTAACAGCAAGCATTTGGGGGTCCTCCATGCCTTGTCTTCCCCTTAGGAACCCCCTGGAGGCTTTGCCTCTCATAGTATATATTAACTCTGGCTAGACTTACTGCTAGTTTTTATCTTTTGCAGATAGGAGTCTTGCTGTTTCTCCCACATGGGCCTTGGACTCCTGGGTTCAAGTGATTTTCCCTTCTGCCTCCAAGTAGTTAAATTATTTTCGAGGCCAGGTTGGCTTGGGACTCTCAGTACTCCTGCTTCAGCCTCCCAACTGATAGGGTTATTTATTGTTTTTGTTTGTTTGTTGAGACAGGCTTCCTCTGTGTAGCTCTGGCTGTGCTGGAACTAGCTCTGTAGACCAGGCTGGCCTCAAATTCAGAGATCCATCTGCTTCTGCCTTCCTAGTACTGGAGTTAAAGGCATAGGCCACCATGCCCAAATGGGTTACTTATTTATTTTTAACATAAATATAAAATATTAGGTGTGCATGGCGGTAGGAACCTTTGATCTCAGCATTCAGGAGGCAGAGGCGGGGGAGTCTTGATTTGAAGGCCGGTCTGAGCAACATAGTGAGATTCTTTTCTGAAAAGGACACAGAGGACTGAGCCAGTAAAGTGCTAGATAATCACAAGGGCCTGAGTTCAGATCGCTAGCACCCACCCACAGGAAAAGCCTGTAACACCAGGACTGGGGGGAGGTCCCTTAGGGGCTCACTGGCCAGTCAGTCCAGTCAAACAAGAGAGCTCCAGATTCAGAGAGAGGACCCTACCTTAAAACAAGGCAGAGCATGACAGAGGAAGACCTCCACATAGACCCACATGTGGGCGTTCGTGCATAAGCATGGGCGTGCATGCACACGTACACACACCCATAAATAGGAAGAAATCAAGGGACAAAAGGGGGAACAAAGATGACATTTGTACACGGTAATTTCTGGATCGTGACTCTATTTTCTTTATCTAATGAGGTCAAACTTTGCTCTCCATGGCAAGATAAAATAGACTTAAAGAGAATGTGCTGAACTGTCAGGGTCCACAAAGCAACAGGGAATGCTGTGCATGGCAAAGAGGTGAAGGGCAGGGATGACCGAGCCTGCTGACCCTGGTTCCTTAGTGAGGCCTGAAGCACCAAAGGCTAGGGGATAACCACGCTAAAGAGCTCATCATTGTCAAAGCACTAGTTCCCAGAGCATAGTAGGCCTAAAGTAACTCCTGAGGAGCTGACACAGGGCCTTAGGACACTTTGAAGTAGGTGATTAAAAAAAAAAAAAAGGAACCAGAGTGGAAAGGGCTTGTCCAAGCCACCAGGCTTATGCAGATGAGCAAGGAGAGCCCAGCAAAAATAACAGCCAGTGCCAGCCAACATCGAGCATCAATCAATTACTTTTTATTGTTGTTTTTATTTTTTTGAGGCAGGGTTTCTCTGTGTTGCTTTGGAGCCTGCCCTGGAACTCACTCTGTAGACCAGGGTGGCCTCAAACGAACTCACAGAGATCCACCTGCCTCTGCCTCCCGAGTGCTGGAATCAAAGGTGTGTACCACCAACGGCCGGCAAGCAGTGACATTTTTTTATAAGAGCCCAGTGGTAACTCCTTTAAGCCTCTGACGAAACCAGCTCAGAGAGATTAAGGAACTCTTCACAAGGTTACCAAGCTGGTAAGTTCCAGACCTCAGATTCCGTGGCCACATAAAACCTGGAGTTCTGGCTTCTGTTTAGTAGTAGTCGTCCACCCTTCAGGCGGTGGCCTTTTGCCTGTCTTCCCTCCATAGACATCTGTGTGGGCGAAACAGCAGAGCAGGCATCCCATCCTTCCCTGTGTTCCCTGTTCTGTGGGGATGGCGGGGGGGGGGGTGCAGGTTAGAAAGCACTGGGTGAAACCTGAGCGTGGGGGTGGGGGTAGGTAGCCCACTTTCTCCTGATGAGCTGCAGCCAGCCAGAGGGTACCGCCGGGAGGTATGAGATCTCCAGGAGGAATTAGGGTTGGCAAGCCGTGGAAGAGAAGGTGAAGAGGGGGGCCTGGGGTTTAGGAAAAGGGGAATATGAGTCAGTAGGCTTGGGGGGGATGGGAGGACCAGAATTCCCACTTCCTCTTGGCAACCTATGCCTGCCCAGGCCAGGGCATATATCTTTTTTATTTATTTATTTTTAAGATTTATTTATTTATTGTGTATACAGCATTCTGCCTGTATGTATCTCTGCACACCAGGAAGAGGGCATCAGATGGTTGTTATATATATGGTTATGACCACCATGTGGGGGCTGGGAATTGAACTCAGGGCCTTCAGAAGAGGAGCCAGTGCTCTTAACCTCTGAGCCATCTCTCCAGACTGGGTGTATATCTGGTTTCTTTACAATTATGTGAATCTCTGCATGTGGTTTGTGCACATGTGAGTGCAGATGCCAATAGAGTTTAGAGGGCATCAGATCCCCTGGAGCTGGAGTCATAGGCAGTTGTGAGTCTGTGGGTACTGGGAACCGAACTCAGATCCTCTGGTAGAGCAGCACACACTCTTAGGCTACTGAGATGTTCTTTCAGTCCAAGGCTGCAATCTTTTGGCCTGCCTGCTTGCACACTTTACCCTCTGGTGTCCTTCAGCTCCATGACAGGATAGTTGGAGTTAAGGCTCCTTTCCTGGGGATGTCACTTCCCAGCCACCTTCTCTGGGTCTGTGGAATCCAGAAGAGTGTCAACCTGAATGTTCTGTGCTGAGGACAATTTAATTATTAAATAGTTCTGTGTCCTCAGGAGTCCAAACTCTAGTTTCCCTGGTCCTTAGATATGTCCCCAAGGATCAGGTAAATGTTTCAGGAGACAACTAATCACCCCGCTCCCCAAGATGGTCTTGTGCAGCCCAGGCTGGCATTGTTCTTGCCAAGGACTTCTGATCCCCCTGCCTCCACTTCCCAGGTGCTGAAATTATAGGTGGGAGCTGTCAAACTAGGCTAGGATACAGTTAACATATTGTCCCTGTGTCCCTCCCCCTCACCCCTCTACCCCACCGAAATCCATTGGCTCAGATAGGTTTTTGTTTTTGTTGTGGTGCTAGGGTGGGACCTTGGGCCCTGCACCTGCTAGGCCACACATGCATTCCAAGGACGGATTTTTAAAGAGCCCAACAAGCTAATCTCAGGCTGGGTATTTCTCTAGCCACTCTAAACATGGCAGCTGTGATTTACTGAGTCCCTCAATAGTGTTCAGACTGAGTTCAAGTCCTTTAAATCTCTGTAGCATTCTACAAGATGTGTAATTTTGTCAGCCCCACAAGGGAGCTAAAAACCAGAGAGTCAGTCAGTGGCCCAAGGTCACGGAGCTTGTGTTTTATGGGATCTAGTGTCACATTTGATTGTCCCTAAAGCTCATCTTCCAACAAGCCTAAGGAAGTGGCCACTTACACACACACACACACACACACACACACACACTGCTGCCACTTTTCCCCCCCAAGACAGGGTTTCTCTGTATTGCTTTGGAACATGTCCTGGAACTTGCTCTTGTAGACCAGGCTGGTCTCGAACTCACAGAGATCTGACTGCCTCTGTCTCCTCAGTGCTGGGAGTGTGTTCCACCACTGCCTTGCCCCCTTTTTATTCTTATCTTTCCCTGTAATTCCCTCTGAATACAAGATAGGGACCTGCCAAGTGCATCTGACATCCATCTCCCAGATCCCAGCCACTTGGTACCAGCTCTTGGCTCTTCCTTTCTTGGGTGATCTTGGGTAAGTCACAGCTTTTCAGATAGCAGTATACTGTCTGGAACAGATGTTGTTTGTGGCTGAGCCTGGTTTTTACTGGTGTGGGGGTCAGAGAGAAAGGGAGTAAAGAGGTATCATTAGTCCTACCCTCCTGTGACATCACACAAGACACTTCCAGGCCCTTGGAAACCCACTCCTAGTGTCTCTCACCTGTGCAAGTGCCACTTAGGCCTACAGTTGCACAGCAGATGTCATTGGCCCCGGCTGCAGAGAAACACCCCCAGGTATCCAGTGCAATCTGAGAGGCCTAGTCGGGGTGGGGTGCTGCGGCAGTTTGCTGGGCCAGCTGTCCAGGACAGGCAAGGCTTGGCTGCTGGATGGGCAGATCCCTCTGGATGCTAGGATCTCTCTGGATCACCCCTTCCCATCTTGTTCAGGCTTGACCTCTGCCCTTGTTCCCTCCTTTCCTCTGAGTTTGAGGTCTCTGTAGATCCAGAGGGTGGGGCCTAACCCTGAAGACAGAGCTATTTATATGGAGTAGTGCCTCTGCCAGGGTTCTAACAGAAATCAAGCCATGGGGCCTTTATACCCTTAGAATGTTGCCTCTGGATTCCGTGTTTAGGGCCCACCATGTCTAGGTATATGGGGGTTGTGTGCTGGTATTGTCCCTCTCTTGAAGGGTGGCTGTGAGCCAGGGAGGGCTTCCCTGGTATAGATCAAGAGACTGGGACTGAGGGAGACTAGAAGCCTAAGGAATTAACTTATACAAGCCCAGACTGCATGCTTCTGATTGGTATTTAGCAGCATTGTTCTGGAGGTGCAGGTGGATGTCACAGGAGGCGGGTCAGCAGCAGAAAAGTTGATAAATGTCCAGATGTGCAGGCAGAGCACTGGGTACCTACAGGCATGCATCTTCCCCCCTCTCCCCTTGAATAAGAATCTCTTCTCCCTTAGATTGTACCATCTGAGCAACAAAATGAGTGTTACTAGGTAAGACTTACCTCCCAGGGAAGTTACAAGAATTGGTTATGCTGGGTGGCACTTGAGAGGCAAGCAAGATCTCTGAGTTCAAGGCCAGCCTAATCTACGGAGTGAGCTCCAGCACAGCCAGGGCTACCCAGTGAAACCCTGTCTTGAAAAACAGAAAGAAGAAGGAAAAAAGATCGATTGCAACAAACAGCTGTTTGATTTCAACTGACTCTCATGACTGGGACAGGAAGCATAAGTCATGTAAACTTGGCACACGTAGGTTCAACAAAGCTAAGTACACTTTGCAGTAGAATGTCTCAGAGCCTCTGATGTGTTCTCATGCCTTAGGGAGTTTCAGGAATGGGAGATGGAGGCTAGGAGTAAACTTAACAGATCACAGGGACTAGGTGTACATGGCTCCCTCCAGCTTCACTGTTCCATAGCAGAATGGACACCTTGCTGTGCTGGTTGTGTTTGTCTAGGAGGGAACACCAAGGTCTAGTTTCCTTGTGAGCCACACAAGATGTGTTCTAAGGCCTAGTCTGCCCCTGCATACATGGAGGGCATGAACGGAGGCCCAAGTGTTACGGCTGAAGTGCAGTCTCTTGGGAGGAGGGACAGCCTTAGGTGGAAGTTGTTAATAGTCCTTGTTAAGAACCCATCTAAAAGACCTGCTTCTTGAGTCTGCCCCGAGTCAGGCTCGCAGGGATGAAGGAAGCTGAAGAGCCCCGTGCTCTGCGCGGCCAAGGAGTCCCCAGGTGTAGTGGTGCATGACTGAACTTTTCCCCTCCCCCCCAAAACGGTCTCTCTATGTAGCCCTGGCTGTCCGGAACTCTCTGTAGACCAGTCTGGCCTTGAACTCACAGTGCTCTGCCCACCTCTGCCTCATGATGGAACTCTTGAAGAAGTTTAGTCGGAATTTAGGGAGGGAGAGCAGGCTTGGGGCAGGACCTAATGCCACTATTCAAGCTCTTGAACTGTGCATGAATCCTTTGGGTTGGGGGTGGTTAGTGATGGAGAGGCTGTGAGAACACAAGCACCAGTACATACGATGGCTGGGACAAAGGTGGCCTTGTTAGACACCTGATGATCCATGGACAGAACACCTGCTTGCTGAGTCCAGGAAGCTTTGTAGAGGGAGTTGTCCAGCAGATATCAAGAGATGCTTGAGTAAATCATGATGATGTCAGCTTTACCATTGCTATGATGAACACCATGGCCCAAGCAACTTGGTGAGGAAAGGTGTTGCATGCGTTCTAATTGGTCTTAATATTAAAAATCCAGGGTAAATGCCAAAAGGTCAGAGAAATAAAGGAGACAGCCACAAGAGAGACCTCATACCTCTACTGAATCCTCAGATCAAATGGGCAATCCTCAGACTGAATGCCCTGAACTCCTGTCTCCTCCTGCCTCATATTCCTCTCTCTGCCCAGCCATATCACTCCTGTCTCCACCTCCCTAGTGCTGGGATTAAAGGCGTGTGATCCCAAGTGCTGGGATTAAAGGTGTGAGCCATCACCAACTGGCTCTATCCCTTTTAGACAGGATCAATCTTGTGTAGTCCAAAGTGGCCTTGAACTCACGGAGATGCACCTGCCTCTGCCTCCCAAGTGTTGGGATTAAAGTTGTGTGCTATCATTCCCTGGTGTCTGTGGCTAACTAATGTGGTTAGCTACATACTCTGATCTTCAGCCAAGCTGTATTTGTTAGATCACAAACAAAATATCACTACATTTCCCCTTTTTTGTTTAAAATAAGAAAGAAGATTATAACTAAGAAAAACTATATATATAAGTAACTTTATACAATATATAAGGCAATAAATACATCAGCAATGTCTAGTTTATTTGCATTTGACAAATTCAGAGAAAATAGTTCATATTATTTTATCTTGGTGAGCCCAAAGGCTGTACCTGATTCACTTTCTATTCTAATTTGCATTATCAAAATTATCTTTCAATGTCTCTCAACCTTTTACATTTTAGACCTCTTTAGTGAGTTTCTTTTCTGTATCTGGTAAACAAGGAAAACTATAACTAACTAGTCTTCAACTCCCTCAGAGGCCTGAGAAGGAAATAATATATTTTTAAAATTTATTTTTATTTTATGTGCATTGGTGTTTTGCCATGGGTGTTGGGTCCCCTAGAACTGGACTTACAGACAGTTGTGAGCAGCCATGTGAGTGCTGGTAATCGAACCCAGGTCCTCCCAAAGACCAGTCAGTGCTCTTAAATACTGAGCCATCTCTCCAGCCCCTGAGAAAGAAATATTAACTGAGTAAGTAAGCAACTTCCAAAAAAATGTGAGAAATGACAGAAACAGCTGGATGCCTGGACAGTCACTCAGAGTTCCTCTGTAATGTTGGGGCACCCATTTTTGGCCTATAGGACTAGAATATTTAACAGAGTTTTCTATGAAGTAGGATTTTTTGAAGGGCTGTCATGCCTTGTCTTGGCAAGGTTTGGCAATCACACTCTTTTGTGTCCTGTTTGTCCAATTTGGACAGCATAATTGTCAGTAGTTGAGGCAAGGACAGTTTCTTGTGTAGTGACTTACTTTCCACAAAGAAAGTAAACTCTATGGAATTTCTTCGATGTCCATCATCTTCTCTGAAGTAGATTGGTGCTGCCAGGAGCAGACATGTCTCATTGTCGTAAAAAAAAAAGAACCTATATTATTAAAACATCTTAAATTCTGTTCTTAAAACATTTTAAATCCATATTCTGTAGATCTCTAAAGTGTTTGAAGACAACCTGTCTATCTAAAATATCTGTTTGACCTTGAAAACACACCTATTATGACTTCAAGTTTGATTGTAATAGGTGACCACTAACCTGCATTTATTATCCTAGTTTGTAATAATAATAATAATTATTAAGGACTAGACATTTGCATTATATTGTTAAATGAGTTGTATAGGTACAATATCTCGAACAATATTAAAAATGTATGTATGGTACGTCCTAACAGAAAGTGTTTATTTGGATTATGTTTTCACATCAGACATCGAAGTTTACAGTTAAAGGAAGTCAGAACAGGAACTCACACGGTGCAGGAACCTGGAGGCAGGAGTTGATGCAGAGGCCATGCAGGCGTGCTGCTTACTGGCTTGCTCAGCCTGTGTTCTTATAGAACCCAGGACCACCAGCTCAGGGATAGCACCGCCCACCATGGGCTGGGCCTTCACCCATTGATCACTGAATGAGAAAATGCCCTGTAGGCTTGTCTACATCCCAGTTTTGTAGGGGAATTTTCGCAATTGAGGCTCCCTCTTCTCTGAGGACTCTGGCTTGTATCAAGTTGACATAAAACCAGCACAGATGATAAACCAGCATTAAGCAGCAGGTGCCAGGGAAATGTGCTGGGTTTATGAAATGAGTGACGTGTAGTCCGCCACTATGTCTCAAATATTACTTATTTTCTCTTTTCTGTGACAAAGTACTTGACAAAAGCAACCAAAGTGAGGGGGGATTATTTTGGCTCACAGTCTGAGGGTAACAGTCCTTCATGGTCCAGAAGGCACAGTGGCGGCAGCCAGTTAGATTGCAGCGACAGTCAGGAAACAGAAAGGAAGGAATGCTGATCGCCAGTGTGTTTCCTCCTTTCTCCTTTCTCTCGCTTTCTTTCTTTCTCTTTTTGTCATAGAGGAAATACTTTTTTTATTGAAAATATATCTTTTTTTTGTACAGTGTATTTTGATTATGGTTTCCCCTCCCCCAACTCCTTCCATATCCAACCCACTCCCCCCCAAACCACACCCTTTCTTTCTTTTATTAGAACACAAGCAAGCATCTAAAATATTAATAATAAGGTAAACAAACAAGCCAGACTAGGACAAAACATACAAACAGGAAAAGGAAAGAGCTAAAGAGAAATCACAAGAAACACATAATAGATGCTGAGACACACGCACACACATTCGCACACAGATAACTCATAAAAAATAAAATCAGAAACCATAATATATAAGCAAACTATATGTAGGGTTCCAAAAAAAAAAAAAAAAAGCCATTGAGTTTGTTTGGCCATCTACTGCAAGAACATGGCCTGTCCCTAGGGGTGGTTTGTAAACCTAGTGAGACTCCACTGGGGACTCCATTGGCGAAAAGAAATATTTTCTTTGTGAGCAGCTATCAACTGGAGATAGCTTCTGGGTTAGGGAGGTGGGGCTGTGTTCTCCCCCCCCCCCAGCGCTTCCCCTCCCAGGGTTCACCCTGATCTGGCTTACAGTTGCGCAGGCCCTGTGCATGTTGCCACAGTCTGTGAGTTCATACCCCAGTACAGTAGCAGGTACCTCAACAATAAAGAGGAATTAAAAAGAAAGGAAGTTGGTTTGGGGTGTGACATAGGCTAGGTGGGTCTCAGGATGGGGCAGTCAAGCTTTGAGTTCTAGGAGGATTAAATTTGGTTTATCAGGGATGAGGATCCAAGGGCAACAGAGAGGAGACTGGCTGGGCTGAGGTAAAGAGGCGATTCTATAGTCTTTTGTTGTTTGTTTTTTGAGATAGGGTTTCTCTGTGTAGCTTTGGAGACTGTCCTGGAACTCACTGTAAGCCCAGGCTGGCCTCGAACTCACAGAGATCCACCTGCCTCTGCCTGCTGAATACTGGGATTAAAAGCATGTGCCACCACTGCCCAGCAAGGGACAATTCTATAGGACTGACTCCTGAGACTTCTCTCAGGAAAAGTGGCTCTTGAAGTGCTACCAGAATGTATCATGCTGTTCTTTCATTTAGAAAATAGTGCGAGCCGCTCGAGGCACACTGGAAGTCCATGAAGTATGGAGACAGACTGCCCGGCCTCTGAGCTCACAGCCATACAATTAACACCCTTGAGATGTTTGAGTTTGATGGTAGGCAGTCAAGCAGAGAGGTCAGGGGAACAAAGAAGAAATAGGTTTTGAGGCGTGAATAGGAGTTTGCCTAGTTGGCAAGATGGGGAGGAGTCTCAGTCAGTAGAGAGAACAGCTTGTGCAAAGTGTGACATGAGGCAGTGGCTGCACAAGTCTGGCGTGGCTGTGATAAGGAATGTGGTACACTGTGGCTAGGCTGGAGAAGGAAGTAGGAGCAGATCATGCGGTGTGTGGGGTGGGTGTGGTCAGGGGAGTCCCAGGCTGCTCTGGATGGGTCGTGGGTGGAAGCTGTCGGGTCTGTTAATAAGGTCATGGTGGCACAACATCACATGCTGAACGAGCCTGTCCCATCTCCTGGGGTTGCTGTGTGGCAACTGGCCTGGAAAGGAAGTTATGAATGGATGAGGTCCTTCCACATGCACTGTGTGTCGGGTGTCCTGCATTGCATGAGTTGGTGGGTGAGAGAGGTCAGCAGGAAGGTCAAGCCTCTGATGGGCTGAACCCTGAATATTTATTGATTGTAACACAATGTTGTTTCTCGGGTAAAGTATTTCTGCATACCAAGGTCCCTAGTCTAATTCATATGCCTCTGTAAAGGAAAGCATCACAGACCCTGCTACTTAAGTCCTTATTGTGTACTAATTGCAGTACACAATAACCCAAGAGCTTTAGGGGTGCCAGAAGTGTCTTGTGATCCAAGTCATGCAAAGGCTGTCACGACCCCTTCAGAAAACCATCCTACCAATTATGGAAAACAATCACCATTTTCCCACAATGATTCTTCAAGGTTGAAGTACTTCTAGCAAATGGCTGTTCACTCTCGTGATTTAGCCTAGACACAGTGGCTCTGCTAGATTCCTACAATGAGCACATACTATGTCAGGCCCCCTTCTGAAAGCCAGGGAAGAGAACTTGCCTTTTTATAAGCATCGCTCTTTGGTTCTCAAACTCAGCCTAAGGACAGGGTATGGGAGAAGGGAGGAAGTCTGGGGGCATCCAAGTCCCAGGTAGAGAAGGACTCTTGACTGTGCCCTGACCTTTCCTCTAGTTTCCTGCCCGGGACCCAGACATGGCGATGGCAGTAGCGCAGAAGTTCAGCCACCTGCTGTCCAGCCTGTGGCACGTGGGCCAGAAGCCTCTGCAGCCTGAGCCCGTGTTCACAGTGGACCGGGCTGAGGTGCCACCTCTCTTCTGGAAGCCCTATATCTATGCTGGCTACCGGCCGCTGCATCAGACCTGGTATTTCTACTTCCGCACACTGTTCCAGCAGCACAACGAGGCTGTGAACGTGTGGACTCACCTGCTGGCGGCCTTGGCACTGCTGCTGCGCCTGGTCATCTTGGTGGGGAGCGTGGACTTCTGGGAAGACCCGCACGCCCTGCCCCTCTTCATCATCGTCCTGGCCTCCTTCACTTACCTCTCCTTCAGTGCCCTGGCGCACCTCCTGCAGGCCAAGTCAGAGTTTTGGCACTACAGCTTCTTCTTCCTGGACTACGTGGGCGTAGCCGTGTACCAGTTTGGCAGTGCCCTGGCACACTTCTACTATGCCATCGAGCCTACCTGGCATGCCCAGGTGCAGGCCATCTTCCTGCCCACCGCTGCCTTCTTGGCCTGGCTTTCCTGTGCTGGGTCCTGCTACAACAAGTACAGCCAGAAGCCGGGCCTGCTGGGCCGCACTTGCCAGGAGGTGCCCTCGGCGCTGGCCTATGCGCTGGACATCAGTCCCGTGGTGCACCGCATCATAGTGTCCCCTCTCCCCGCCGAGGATGACCCCGCTCTTCTTTATCACAAGTGCCAGGTGGTTTTCTTTCTTCTGGCTGCTGCGTTTTTCTCCACCGTCATGCCGGAGAGTTGGTTCCCCGGCAGCTGCCACATCTTTGGGCAGGGACACCAAGTTTTCCATGTCTTTTTGGTGCTGTGCACGTTGGCCCAGCTAGAGGCAGTGACATTGGACTATCAGGCCCGGAGGCCCATCTATGAGCCTCTGCATGCCCGTTGGCCCCACAACTTCTCCGGCCTCTTTCTGCTCACCGTGGGCAGCAGCATCCTCACTGCCTTGCTCCTCAGCCAGCTAGTGAGGCGCAAACTCCGTCAGAAGACTAAGTGAAAGCAGGGTGGGCGGAGCCGGCAGGGTGAGAGAAGGCGCTAGGGACAAAGGCCTGGACTTGGCTCCAGATGGGAACAAGGCCTGGTAAAGTTGTTTGTATCTGGCGGGCCATGACTCCCTGCCTACAAGCTCAATGGCCAAGGTGGTGCTAGCCGATCCTTGGACCTGGGGATTGGCTGGGAGCTGCACAATCCCTAGCCAGTTCCCTGCCCTGGGAAGAGAAGAGATGAGGGAGTGGGTTTTCCTGACTTCCCGCCCTTGCCTCCTATCAGGGATAAAGGTTAGGGTTCAGCTTTGGTCAGCACCCTGGTTTGGGGTTTCCAGGTTGTTAGGTGGGGGTTGAGACTGGTCAGGGTCAGATTTGAGCTGAGAGGGAGTCTGCCACATTTCACTGGTGGAGGGGAAATAAACAGGCCAGAAGGGTGGGTAACATTTTAATCACTGGGTTCCAGAGTCTACTGCCCATAACCCTTCATGACAGCCCCAGCCTTAAGCCTCACATCTGGCCTGCATACTCCTTCAAGCTTCTCTCCCATACTCTCACGAGTGATTCTGAGTTCTGTCTCCTTAGCTGTTTCCCAGGACTCCAGGCTTTGGCACCTTAAGGAACTGTCAAAGGAAGTTCAGAGGCCAGGCTAATGAGCACTGCCTGGCTTATTCAGAACCTCAGGCTGGGGAGAGTGAGTAGGAGTTTGCTGACTGAGTTTAGGGCATTAGACAAAAGGGGACACCTGTGCCCAGACTCAGAGGTGCAAAGCAGGGAGCTGAGTGGGGCTGGAGGTAAGGCTGGTGTCTGGTCCCTGATAGGTCCTAGATGTAATAAAGTGACTATGGCAACAGCTTCCTCGGTTTTTTTTTTATCCTGCTCAGGGTGTGTGTGTGTGTGTGTGTGTGTGTGTGTGTGTGTGTGTGTGTGTGTGTGTAAGGGGTGTCCCCATTCGCAAGGAGGTTTTTCTGAAGGAAACTGCAGGGTGCTGAGCAGATGCTGTGGAGCAGGGGGGCTCTTGTTTTACTTTGACCTGAGGGAAGAATTGCTGTTGGGAATGCACGCACACGCATGTGTGTCTGTGTGCATGCACGTATGTCTGTGTGTGAAGATTCTTGAGTGTGTGTGTGCATGTGTGTCTGTGTGTGTGTGTGCGCAAATATATACATATTTGGCATTTTGAGGGATTAAAGAGCAGTTTTAAAATCGACTTCTTTTAGAAGTAGTTAAAATAGTGTTTCAAATCTAAGGGTCGAGGACAAAGTTCAGTGGTAGAGTGTCAGCCAGAGAAACAGACACACTGGTAATATAACTCATTGTAGCTTTGCATGAGGCCCTCCATTCAATCCCAAGTACTGCAAAATGAAGTGAATAGGATATATCCCTCCATTGATAACATTCTGGGAGTCTTCATAGAAGGCATGAAATTTATACATATGAATATTAATGTAAAACGACACATGAAAACTTATAAAAATATGCACCTGGGGCTGGAGAGATTGCTCAGTGGTTAAGCGTGTGTGCAACCCTTTCAGAAGATCTGTGTTTGATTTCCAGCACACATGTTGGGTAGCTCAGTCTCCCATAACTCCAGCTCCGGGGGTACGATGCCACTGAAGGAACCATCACATGTACACCCCCCATAGACATAATTATACATAATAAATTTACTTTTAGTTTTGCTCACAGAAATCTGCCTGTCTCTCAAGTTTTAGTATTAACCCATCATGCTAGACAAGCACTATCTCAAATGAGCTATATCCTCAACCCTTGATTCCAACTTTTATTTCATGTTTTCAGAAATCTTCCATGTAGTAGTTTGGTTACTTTTCCATGCCAATTAGTGACAACCTCGAGTGAGGGGTGACCATTAGGTCAGCAATGGGGCAAGGGGGGTTGAAGTGGATTGCAGAGCCTGGATCCACAGCTTCCTTTATGGGAGGGAGGCTCCGGGTAGTCAAAAGTGCAGTCTGGGACTGGAGGATGGCTCAGTGGTTAAGAGTACTGGCTGCTCTTGCAAAAGACTCACATGGCAACTCAAAGAACCTATTAATTCTAGCTTCATCCAGGGGATCTAATTTCTGTCCTCCGCGTATACCTGCACTAACCCACAAGTAGACACATACCTATATAATTTAAAACAATTATATATACATTTCACATGTATAAACATTAATCTTATTTACTTTTATTATATATTCATATAATACACACATATATACAATAATAAAATTATATATATGAAAAATGTGCAGTTCTTCCAAGCTAAACGTGGCGGCGACCCACGCACGCAAAGGGCTTTCTGTAGAGTTCACAGAGGAATGGTTGGGAAGGCGGGAAGAGACCAGCGCCCGGGAAAACGTCCCAGTCTCTCCTGCACACTGGGCGTGGTCAGAGGCGGGGCCTGCGTCTTGACGGCCACGGCGAGGCCCCTCCTCCCGCAGCGGCGCGAGATCCAAACGCGCGATGGCGCAAAGGGCGGTTGCGGAGTCCGCCATGAGACGCAAAAGGCCAGAGGAAGAGGCTTGTGGTGTGTGGCTGGACGCGGCGGCGCTGAAGAGGCGGAAGGTGCAGGTGGGACGCCATCGTTGAGGCGTTGTGGACGCCTGAGAGGAGGGGGCCGGGATGGAGAGAGGACAGCTTCGGGGCGATGGGCTGCGCACTGCCTAAGCTGGAGCCGACCTATGGCATCCTGGGAGGGGCTTAGCTAGGTCACCCACAGGATGTGTTCTCCCCAGCTTGCTAGAACCAGCAACTTTGCGGGGTGAGGGTGGGGGCATCGAAATGCCCATTTAATGGGCATCTCTGGGGTGCTGGAGACTACAATAGGCATTTAATATGCGTTGGCGGTGTCATTGATCCTTTTACCAGCGAAGGAGGGTTGAGTATGCCAGGTTCACCCAATTAGGTCATTACCAGCAAATGTGAGATAATTGTTGTTTAGCATTTTATGCTGGCCATTGTGCTTAGGGTTTCAGGTAATGAATGTTATCTTTTTTTGGTACAGCTATATAGTAGTACCAGTCTGTTTAATTAGGCAGAACATGTATGTCTCCTAAGTTTCAAGAAAGATGCGATTTTTGGTGTTCAGAAAGATCACTATTGATTTGGGACTATTAAGGCAGATTGAACTGAACGGGTGGAGATTTGAATAGTTGAATGGTTCATTAGCAGGCTAAAGACCAGCTCTTAGCCATTTTTACTGATGAAAATGGAAGATTTTTTTTTTTTTTTTTGAGCCAGAGTCTATTTTGTAGCTCTGGCTATTCTAGACCTCATTTTGTAGAACAGGCTGGCCTTGAACTTAAAGAAAGCCACCTGTCTGCCTGATTGCTGGGGTTAGTGTGTGGCACCATGCTCAGCGAAAAAAATGGAGGGTTCTTAAAACCGTCTTGGAACTGAAGACATTCCCCCACTCCAGGGTTTCTCCGTACAGCCCTATCTGTCCTGGACCTTGCTCTGTAAACCAGAGCATGTATCTGCGTTTGCCTGAGTGCTGGGATTAAAGGCCACTGCTGCCTGGATGAAGTCATTTTTTTGAGGGGTATTTTTTCCCTCTTAAGAACACTTTTGGAATAGATAATATATTGATGTGCTCTGCTATTTATAGTGCATACAATGAGCTTTTGCCTGGAATTACTATATTTTTCCAGGGATATTCTATGTATGCAGCAAGCAAATGCATCTTTTCCCCCGCTTTTTACAAATAGTAGTGTGCTATACATTGTTTAGCAATTTGTATGTGTGTGTTTAGATGTTTTATTTTCATTATGTATTAGTGTGTGAGGTATGTGCACATGAAAACAAATGCCGATAGAGGTCAGAGGTGTGAGATTTTCCCTGAAGCTGGGGTTATAGGCAGTTGTAAGGCCACCTTATGGATGCTAGGCATCAAACTCAGGTCCTTAAGAACAGTATGTGCTCTTAACCACTGAGCCATCTCTCCAGCCTGTGTGTGTTTAAGATTTATTTTTAAGCATTTTTTTTATTTGTACATACATGCCTGTATGGATGACCTTGGAGTTACAGGCAGTTGTGAACTGCCTGATGTGGGTGCTAGGAACTGAACTTGTGTCCTTTGGAAGAACAGCAAGCTGTCTTAACCACTGAGCCATGTCTCCAGCCTGCAACTTGTGTTTTTACTTCTTGCCTCAAGAATCATGTTTTCATAGAGCTGCCTCATGCCTTTGTAATGTTACACGTATAGAATGTCATTCATTGTATGCAGTAATATTGCTTTTGTCAACCCAGGGTGTAGTACCCACACTACGATCTGTTCCACGAATTGGGCGAAGGCCTAGAGATTGAAATAAAGAGACAAGACAGTGGGTCATTTGTTCAATGACAATGCCGGAATGCTGTTTAGTGAGGGGATGGAGCGGGTTTAAATACTGACTTACAGCACAGTGAAAAATAACAGGATTTTTAGGCTGATAACCCCACGAGGTGTGTGTTATCAAAATAGGAAGAGTACCAATAATAGCTCTGGAGCAAGGAGTTCCAGCCACAGCGTCAGGCTTGCTCAAAGTGCCTCGGGGGTCCATGCAGGGCCATAACAAAATACCATAGACTAGATGGTTTAAAGAACAGAATTGGTTTTCTCAATTCTCAAGACTGTAAGTCTTGAGATCAGGGTGACATTGTCGTTGTATCTGGTAAGGATTCTTGCAAACAGTGTGCTTAGGTGATAACTGTGATGTATGCCTGTGCAGGCATATGGATGAAGAAACAGCAGGCTTTCTAAGTGTCATCAGAGGCCCACTCAACCTCATCAATACTAATTACCTCCATCTTCAAGTACCATCTCAGTAGGAGTTAACGTTTCACTATAGGAACTCCACGTGACCAGTGTCCATAGCAGTGCGAGCGAGTGTGTGTGTGTGTGTGTGTTTTGTGTGTCTGTCTGTATCTTTTCGGTAGTCCCTAATTGATGAAAAGTTGTCTTCCATTTTTTTAAATAATTTAATTTGAATTTATTTTATGTGCATTGGGTGTGAAGGTGTCAGATTCCCTGGAACTGAAGTTACAGACAGTTGTGAGCCACCTTGTGCATGCTAAGAATTGAACCTGGGACCTTGAAGAGCAGTCAGTGCTCTTAACTGGCGAACTATCTCTCCAGTCCCCCATCTTATTTAAAACAGCTTCTAAGCTGGGCTTGATGGCATGTGACTTAGAAACTGGAGGCAAGAGGATTGATTGAATGTTTGAGGCCATCTTGCTATGGACGAGTTCCAGGTCAGCTTGAACCATACAGTGAGACTGTCTTGGGAAACATAACAAGCACAAAACCCAAAAGCCATTTCTGTGATGAATGTTATACATCCTCCCTCACCTCACCATGTGTATCTGTTCTTTGGTATCCTGTGTTATTATTACTATTTTTGTTTGTTGGTTTTCCTTCTTTGGAGCTCACTATGTAGACCAGGCTGGATTTGAACTTTCCTTGATCCTCCTGCCTCCCTCCCTCCTGCTGAGATGACAGTGTATGTTATCACACTGGGCTCTTTGTAATATTGAAAGAAAACAATAGATGCTAGTGTTTCTCTGGGCTCTGTGAGCCTGGAGGAGCAAATAACTGGTTTGTGGACTTACAAACATAGCACAGGTAAAACAACCCTGGGGCTGGGGATTGCCATCTAAAGGGATAGTATTCCCAGGGACCGATTCAACCTGTGGGATCTGACATCATCTGTGGGTAATGGGGTCATCAAAATGAATTGAGTCAGAGGACACTTAGCTGTTTTTTTTGTTTTTGTTTTTGTTTTGTTTTGTTTTTTCCCGAGACAGGTTTTCTTTGTTGCTTTGAAATATGTTCTGGAACTCTGCCTGTAGACCAGGCTGGCCTTGAACTTACAGAGATCCACTTGCCTCTGCATCCTGAGTGCCAGGATTAAAAGTGAGCGTTACTACCACCTGGCTACTTAGCTGGTGTTTGCTGCCTGGATTGGTTGCTAGGCTGCGAGTGTTGGATATATTTTTTTTTCCTACTATAGTCTTATAAACCACTTCAAATACCAGAGAAGACACAGCATCTTTTTTTAAAAATAGGATACAAAAACCTGCTTCTTCTAGAGTATAAGAGAGGCACACAGGGCATTTCTACTGGCCAGTGCTTTGGAAAACCTGCTTCTCGCCTCTTGGTCCTTGAATAAAACTGTTATTTTGGAGGATGAGGGTAGCATACAGTTCGGCCTCTATTTAGAGTGGGTGCGTCTCCTCTATTCTCACTACCACAGGTGTGCAGGGTTGGCCTCATCACCTAGGTCTTGGTACAGCAGATAGTGGTTGTTTCCTTTTTTTAATTTTAAAAAAATATTTAGCTGGTTGGTGGCAGGTGGCGTGCATGCCTTTAGTCCCAGTCAGGAGGCAGAGGCAGGAGGATCTCTGTAAATTCAAGGCCAGCCTGGTCTACAGAGTTAGTTCCAGGACAGCCAGGGCTGTTTCACAGAGGAAACCCTGTCTTGAAAAACAAAAACATTGAAAAACATCCACTGCCTCCTCATCCTCAGCCCTAGGAATGGAATCTAGGGCCTCCAACATGCCACTAAGCAACTCTCCCAGCCTTTTTAATCTTTTCTACTTTGTATGCGTGTGGAGATGTATGATAGAATATGTGTGTGTGTAAACACATCCTAGTGAGCCCTTAGGAAAAAAGGTTTCTTCCTACACATTAGAGAGACAACACCAATTTAAGACTATTAATATCTTTGCCCTTTCCACTGTGTTACATTTAAATGTCACTATAATTAAAGGACATGATCAGGAGAAATGGAGTTGAGGACATACCAGAAATCTTTTGGCTGAGTCATCCCTGGTTTTGAGGCCAGCGTGGTGGAGCACTGCATGCTGCCTGGATCCTGGGCAACTGTATTGGCATTCACCCAGTCAGCACATTCTCTGCTCAGCTTTCAGATACAGTCAGAATCCTTTGCTCTGTTCCTCCTTCTTCCATCCAATCAGTTTGTCCTTGGCTGAACATAGGGCCTCACTGTGTCTAAGCCTCTTGTGTGGTATGCAAGCCCTCCCTTTACCACCTACTATATCCTCTGTTCTGTGCCCCTGCCCCCTTCAGACAAGGTCCCACTATGTTCCCAAACTCAACATCTTCCAGCCTCAGCTTCCCACATACTGGGATCATGAGAGTATGCCCCAATGCCTAGTTTATAGTCATATTTCTTACCCTGTATCTCAACACGGGCCAGAATGACCATTTGCTCAGTTAAATGTAACCCTCCCCCCATAACAACCAGAAGTTCCCTTTAAGTCCCATGGCACTGTTTGGATGTGTATCTGCTCTCACGCCGCCATTACAGCTTTCTTTCATCTGGTCCATTTCTCTGCCTCATTCTGTCTGCTCCAGCCGTACTGACTGTTGATATCCGGGTCTTGGGCAACCTGGCCCCGTTTCTGCTCTCCACACCTCTCCTCCTGCCCCAGTGGTTTCTCCTCAGCACCCACCTGTCACTCTGCACCAGCCCTCTCCTGGACCTGTGCCTTCTCCTTAGGAACCTTTCCTGGTTCAGGACCTCTTAAGTCCTCGTCCCAGGATTGCTCTTCTCCAGGCTACCTCCCCTCGTCTCACCCCGGGATCCATCTTTGACAGGTGATTGCTCCTCACTGACAGCTCAAAGGCTGTCAAAGGTTTCGTGGCTGTGTCGTGCATGCGTTAGGTGGCTGCATAAGGACTCTGCATGCAGAAACCATGTGGAGCTGAGGCCACACGGAGCTGGGTCAGCAACAGCTCCATGATTCCAGTTTCAATGACCCCAACTGCCGAGACTCATTCTAAACCCTCCTGTTCCCTTTATAAGCAAGGGCCTCACACCTGTTCTCTCTCCTTTCATTTCTGCTCCTGATGGGTTAACACCCACCCCTCCCTTTGCTCCTTTCCCCATAAACTCAACTCCAGTGGGTTTGTTGAGTTTGGTGGATCGTGTTTCATCACCCGAAGCTGCAGCAAAGAACAACTCTGACCTTGCTGCTTCAAGTACCTCTTGTTAGCATCGAGGCATTATGCTGGCCGCCCCGTCACCTGGCAGGATGCGCTTGTCCCATTCCTCTCCCGCCTTGTCACTTCCCTTTCCTGGTTGACGTGAGGACCTCTTCTTTTACCCCCCATCAGCAAACTTCCACGGAGGTTTGTTGTATGTCATGTTTTGTTCTCTCCGACGCTGAACTGCATCACCTCTGCCTGGGGCTTTGCTCTTCTCTGCTCTAGTGTGGAGGGATCTGACAGTTACACTGCTGTATTCTGCATGTGCACCTCCATGGCCCCCATAAAATAGGAGCCTTTGTGGCTGCGCCACACACTCCTCGCCTTTATTTTTCACTATAGCATTGTCCATCTGGCATACTGTATGCTATATATTTTGTGGGACCAGGCAACACTAATGCCATTTTACACTAGACATCATCTTGAGAAGTCCCTGACTGGACCCTAAATCCAGTTCCACGAGAAACTACAAATGGCTAAACATTGCTTCAGGCCCCCCCCCCCCCATCTGTTGAGTCAGCAGGTCACAGAACTAACAAACAGCTTATCATGGTCACTAGATGTCCTAACAGGAATTTCCAAATGCTTGCTTGACCCCAGGGTCGGTTGGCCAAAGAGTCATCCCCTTACTCCAATCAGATAATGCCAAGGCATTTACCTCTCTCAGCTTGCATTTTTTTTCTTTTTGTTTTGTTTTTGTTTTTGTTTTCATTTTCATTTATAAGCCCTGTCCCCTGCTGGTTCGAGGCCACTCCTGTTACCTGGTGCATTGAAGTGCTGTTGGATGGTCTGAACGCTCTAACAGTTTTTAAGTTTGTACCTTAACCTGGAATCCCTGAGTTCCTTAGTGTGGTCAAACCAGTTACCTGCCCTATACAGCTGTTTGCTGGTGACCAGTTCCCTGAGGGACAGCAAGTGTGGCCTGTCTTAGTACCTTTGTTGCTTTTACCTACCAGACACTGACTGGTTACTAACCTTACCACTCATGGAACTCAGGTCTACTCTCTTTAAGCCTACCAGTTGGAAGTCTCCAAGGAAAACATGTTTGGATAATGTCAGGGACTCATAAAAGGCATTGACCCTGTGAGTCCTCCTCTGTTCTCTTGATTTAGGATTATAGTCATGCACACCCATATCCAGCAAAGAATAGCGCCCCCTACCGCCTGTGCTGACTGACCTCCAACTTGCTTGCTGTATTGCTGAGGATGGCCTTGAACTAATAATCCTTCTTTACCTTCTAAGTTCTGGAATTACAAGCATGCACCACCATGCTTGGCTCATAGGCAGGCTTTCTTCAGTAGTACAAAGTACACATAGAGAATGTTTTTATTTTGAGATAGGAGAATCAGCCAAAGGAGTTCCTCTCTGTTCTCAGAATCTTTAATATTCCACTGAGGGTGTTCAGTAGATCCCCAAGGCCATAGGTATTCTAAGACAGCTACAGCTGACAGACAGTGCGGTGGTCTGACAGCACTTTGAGTTTCCTTTGGTGCCTACCAAAGATGCCTGGTGGTTTGAAGGAGATCATCCCATAGTCTTGGCCGTTTGGATACTTGGTCCCAGCTGGTGGTGCTGTTTGAGGAGGCTTAGGAGCTGTGGCCTCCTAAGCGGGAGTACGTCAGTGGAGGCAAGCTTTGAGTTTAAAGACTTGTGCCATTTCTGCCTTGTGCTCTCTGTCTCATGTTTGAAGTTCAAGATGTGATCCCTCAGCCAGGAAGGGATCCCTCCAGCTGCCATGCCTATTGCTTGCTGCCACACTTCTCCATGACAGACTCTTGACCCTCTGGAATTGTAAACACAAATTCCTGTAAGTTGTCTTGGTCATGGTGTTTTAGCACAGCATTGGAGAAGTAACTAATAATGACCAACTTAGCAAAAAGCTTTGTGTGTTTATTACACCGTGTAACCCTGGCTGGCCTGGAACTCACTGTGTAGACCAGTTTGGCCTTGAACTCAACAGAGCTTTGCCTGCTTCTGCCTGCTGAGTGCTGATTCAAAGGCCTGCACCACTGAGCCAGGGTTGCCAATCGAGGGCTTATGGGCTTACACTTTTCTAACGTGGGGTTTTCTGAATAGTTTCTTTATAGGATTTAGCATATATGTAGTAACTATTAATTAACAACTTGTTTTCTCTTCATAGCTGTAAACTTTTCCAGGGCAGAGTCTGTTTTATTTGCACTTCAGCATCTTGCATGTAGATTCTCAAATATCATTCACAATATTTCTCATATTTAAGATGTGTGTGTTCCCATAAAATTGAAAGCCCCATATGCCAGCGTGGGTGTCTTAAAATGTGTTGGCTAGGTTCCAAGAGTGAGCATCTCCAGGGAGCAAGGCAGAAGTGCATGCATTCTGGTTTGGGGATTTAGGTTATTAGTCAAGATGGCCATAGAATTTCCCCCCAATTCAAAGTGAAGCAATAAGGGCTCTCTTTCATGGAAAAATATGATGATCACATTAGCAGGAGAGCATATGATATGGAAACTCATGATTGTTTTACCTGGGTTGTGGAAGCTCCATTGTCTTTGTTGTCTGTGAGCTCTGGGATCAATCATTCAGCCTGCAGTTTCTGATGGCCATTTCCCTAATACAAGTGTAGCTTGAGCAGTAGACTGATGGGATCACTGTGGATCTGAAAGTCATCTTCGACTTGCAGATCCTACCTCAGCTTCCCCAAGTCCCAGTCTCCTGTTGACTTATTTCACGAAGACCGTAGTGCTCAGTATGGGTACACATTGGTCTGGAAAGTGTTTCCAAGCTAGGGAAGCCAGCCTTGAAGTGTTAGTGCTATTTGATGGCTTGTACTTTATACTTTACAGCATGCAAAGCAGCAGGTTTCCTTAAGAGGTATGTGTGTGTCTATTTCCTGGTACCATCTTCATTCCTACACCTCTTTCCTGGTCCAAACCCTTCTGCCCACAGGGTTTTCACTCTTACACATTTTACTCTCCTGCTTCTCTTGAAGTTTGTTTTTTCTCCTCTCATAGGCCCTTTCCTACTTTCCTGGAATTTATACCATCTTGATACCCTCCACATAGATGTGGATTTGTATGAATTAGAACTTGAGTCCAAACTGATGAGAGCGCAAGCAGTATTTGTATTTGTGAGGCTTTGTTACCTCACAATGTAAGTTTCCAATTCCATCCACTTTCCTGAAAATTGCTTAATTTTATTTTCTTTAAGATTGAATAATTCTATTGTGTATGTATACCACATTTTCATTATCTGTTCTCTTCTGTTGATGGACATCTGGGTTGATGCCATCTCCTTGGTGTTGGGAATAGAGCAGCAATAAACGTGAACGAACAAGTATCTCTGCCTTGGGGCATATGCCTAGGAGTAGAAGAGGTGTACCATATGCTAGTTTTAGGATTTTTTTGCTTGTGTTTGTTTTTTGAAAAGGTCCACACTGATCTCCCCTGTGGCTGCATCAGGTTACACTCCTGTCACCAATGAATAAAGGGTTCTGTTTCCCCCCACATTTGTCATTTTCCTTCCCCTTAAGTTTTAGTTTATGAGTATGGGTGTTTTGCCTACATGTATGACTTGTGTACCAGGTACATGCCTAGTGTGCCCTCAGAGGCCAGAAGAGGACACCAGATCTCCTGAAACTTGTTAGCGTTTGACCTGGGTCTTCTGGAGGAGTAGTAGCCAGTGCTCGTAATCGCTGAGCCGTCTCTCCTGCCCTGTACTATCAGAGAGGAAGGAGCCTCAATTGAGAAAATACCTCAAGATCCAGCTGTAAGACATTTTCTTAATTAGTGATTGATGGGGCAGGGCCCAGCCCATTGTGGGTGGTGCCATCCCTGGGCTGGTGGTCCTAGGTTCCATTAAAAAGTAGGCTGAGCAAGCCTGTAAGCAAGCAGTACTCCTCCTTGGCCTCTGCATCAGCTCCTGCTTCCAGGTTCCTGCCCTGCTTGAATTCCTGTTCTGACTTCCTTTGGTGATGAGCAACAATGGAAGTGGAAGCCATAAACTCTTTCCTTCCCAACTTGCTTTTTTTTGGTCATGGTGTTTCATTACAGCAACTTAGAAACCCAGCTAAGAAAAGCCCCTTATTTATGTTCTTGTTAGCCACTCTGCCAAGTGTTAGATGGAATCTCAGAATAGTTTATTTTTTGGGTTTTTTGAGACAGGGTTTTTCTGTGTAGTCCTGGAACTCACTCTGTAGATCAAACTGGCCTCTGCCCCCTGAGTGCTGGGATCAAGTGTGTGCGCTTCATCAGAGTCGTATCAGAGTCGTTTTAATTTGAATTTTCATAAGGAATAAGGACATTGAATATTTTTATATCCATTTGAGAACTCTATTCGGTTCCTTCACACATTATAAATTTATTATTTTTGAGGTAGGGTCTTTCTGTGTATTTCTGGCTGTCCTGGAGCTTGATGTGTAAGTCTACACTGGTCTCACACTCTGTGTGGATATGTGCTCAAGAGTGCAGATACCCATAGAGGCTCTCCTGGTGCTGGAGTTGCAGGCTGTTGTGAGCTGCCTGATATGGATACTGGAAACTAAATTCCAGTTCTCTGCAAGAGCAGTGTGTGCTCTTAACTGCCAAGCCATCTCTGTAGCCCCTCCTTAGTACATTTCTTGATTGGGTTTATTTTTTTGTTTAGTCATTGGAGCTCTTGATATGCTATAGATATTAATACTCTGTCTCATATATAGGTGGCAGTTTTTTTTTTTTTTCTCCTCTTCTGTAGACCGTCTCTTCATTCAGTTAACTATTTCCTTTACTATACAGAGGCTTTTTAATTTCAGAAGATCCTGCTTGTTAATTGGTTTTATACTCTGAACAACTGGAGTCATACACAGAAAGTTCCCTTGTGTGTCTCTACCTTTAAGTATTTTCTCCACTTTTTCCTTTAGCAATTTCCGTTCTTACATTAAAATCTGATCATTTGGAACTGGTTGTGGCCTAGTTTCATTGTTTTACAGCTTTACTTAGCACCTTCTGTTTAAGAGGCTCCAGTTAGTATTTTTTTTTTTTTTTTTTTTTTTTTTTTAAGATTTATTTATTATGTATACAGTGGTCTGCCTGCATGTATGCCTTTAGTCCAGAAGAGGGTGCCAGATCTCATTATGGATAGTTGTGAGCCACCATGTGGTTGCTAGGAATTGAACTCAGGACCTCTGGAAGAACAGCGAGTGCTCTTAACCTCTGAGCCATCTCTCCATCCCCTCCAGTTAGTATTTTTTTGGCATCTAGATTTGTGGCTGTACTGCATGGGTTAATGTTAAGTCTTTTATTCTGGTCTATTGATCTACATGTGTGTTTTCGTGCAAGTACCATGCTGTTTATTATTATGGTTCTGAAGCATAACTTGGAATCGGATGTGGCAAAACCTCCTGTATTACTCTTTTTGCCCAGGATTGCTTTGGCTATCCAAGGTCTTTAGTGCTTCTAAATTAATTTTAAGGTTGTTTTCTCTTATTTCTGTGAAGAACAATATTGGTGTTTTGATGGGGATGGCATGGGATCTGTAGATTGCTTTGTTAAGCTTCCTGTGAGTTCATTTTTGGCTCCAAGTTGGAGGGGGGATAGTACCTTGTGGTGGTGAAATCCTAGTGGTGGCAGAGAAAGGGTGCTGGTGGCTCAGCCAGCTTTCTCCTTTTTCTGCATGGCACTGCCTACTTTAAGAGGGAGTCTTCCCACCTCAGAAGACAACCTAGTGACCCCTTCCCTTGTGCCCAGAAGCTTGCCTTCTCAGCAGTTTTAACTCTGTCAAGTTGACAGTATTAATGACCAAGGTAGGATAACCACTTTCATGGTATCAATTCTTCCAAGTCATGAACATGGGAGATCTCTGTTTTATTCAAGTTTCCATTATAATTATAGAGACCTTTCACTCATTTGGTTAAGTTCATTCCAGTGTATTCTTTTTTGAAGTAATTTTGATTGTGATTTCTTCTTGGCATCTTTGTTACTGCTATATAGGAAGGCTACAGATGTATGTATGCTACTGTATCTTGCTACCTTGTTAAAGTGTTTATTTTGAAGATTTTCTGGTAGTATATGAGGTCTCTATGTATATTATAATTTATAAATAGGGATGCTTTGATGTTTCCTATTTGTAACCCTTTCCTTTTGCTTTTCTTATTCTCCAGCTAAGACTAGGACTTGTTCAGGGTAGAAAGAGTAGACATCTTTGACTTGTTCCTGATTTTAGTGAATGCTTTGAGTTTTCCCCTAGGTAACACAATGCTGGCTATAAGTTTGTTGCCTTTATGTTCTAGTCTAAATTTCTTCAGGACTTTGACCATAAAGGGTGTTAGACTGATCTGAACCCAACCCATATGGTTCTGTGGTCATGTTCTGAACCACTAAGTGAATATTTGATTGAAAATGTATCACTTACCAGTGAGAATTAATTATTTCTGAATCTAAAGAAGAATGCCTCATCTTTGGAAACTTTGATAAATACTCCTTTCTGACCATTGTTGAAAATTGGAAAGACTGGGCTAGTTGGAACATGTGATTCCTGAAGTAAGGTTCCTCAACATGACAAGAAGTAGTGGGAGGTGATGTCCAGTACAAAGGGCCTAGAGAATGGGGTTGGAACTAATGTTTCCAAGAGTCACTGGTGTTAATAGTAACAGGTTCAATTATTTTTCTCCTTCAGACTCATTTAATCAAACCAGGCACCAAAATGCTGACATTGCTTCCTGGGGAGAGAAAACCCGATACTTCTTTTACTCAAAGAAGAGTCACTCGACAGACCAGTATTGCATCCTTTGTTACCTTGCAACCAGGTATGGTGTCCTGCTTGGGCATCTTATTATTGAGAAGCAGAGCCACTGTGTTCATTTCTCTGTGTTGAACTGTATGAACTGTAGATGTTCTTTGGAGAAGTAGTAATATTATACATGCTTTTATACATGTGCTTTGCTGGTTCTGTTCTGCTTGGTCTAATTTTAAATATTTGTATTCACCGATAGAGCAGTGAGGAAGGGCATACCTGAGTTCAGAGCTGGCTACAGCATACAGAGCCAGGGTGTGTGTGTGTGTGTGTATACAGAGCCAGGGTGTGTGTGTGTGTGTGTGTGTGTGTTGGGAGGGCCCATTCTTGGTATCTGTATAAACTTAATGTGCACTGTTCCTCCTCCAAATAAAACTTATGCTTTTATTTAACAAGGAAAGGCTCCCCTTACCCCTTAAAAACCCAACTTTCCCTTTATATACTCTATGTTGAATTCTAAGAAAATTTGAGGGTTCTCACTAAACAGTTTCTGCAGTGTTAGAGAAGAAAAAAGTAAATTTACCATGATACTTTTTAAAAATTGTATCTTGATATAATGTAGGTGGACTGGGAGTTGTTTCATTCATCCTTACCGGAGAACAGGATCCCACAGGTCATGAAATGGACTAGCTAGATTAGGTTGTTTTCAGTTTCTAGCTGGTTGATTTAGCATCCTAATATCTTCATTGACTTTCCTATGAAATGTCTGAATTGTGGAAAAACTACATTTACTCTTATTATTACCAGACTTTGATAGTTAATGTTTTTTTTTTTTTATGTCTTTACAAAATAATCTTCTGAGAATATTTTTGTTTTGTTTTGAGAGTTTCTCTGTGTTGCTTCGGAACTCAGGCCGGCCTTGAACTCAAAGAGATCCACCTGCCTCTGCCTCCCGAGTGCTGAGATTAAAGGTGTGTACCACCACCACCTGGCATGAGAGTATTTCCTTATGGATAATATTTGAGTGTGTAATTAGCTAGTGGCAGGATCCATTGTTCAGTAGAACCACAGTTTAAAAAAAAAAAAAAAAAAAAAAAACAGTTTGTTTTGCCCTGTGTTAAAAATCATGTAACAAAAACTGATTTGGAGAAGACAGCCATGGTCAAACTGACTATAAACCATACATGACATATTAGGTAGCAGCGGCACACTGGAAGCACCCTGTGTTTGAGTAGGGAGTTTTAGAGCATTTGGCAGAGAAAAGCAAGATTGCAAACAGGTCTATTAGCCATGAAGTTATTTCAAGAGCCTAGGACTCCTGTGCCTTAGTAGTTACAGTAGCTAATACTGGTTTCAGAAAACCCAACAAAATCCTGCTCCAGGCAGTTTGTTCTTTAATGTAATTATCTTTCATTTCATTAGGAATGGCAAATGATAACCAGAAAAGCGTTTTGTCTTTCAAAGAAAATCAGATCAACAAAGAATGCAAGAGAACCCAGCTAGATTGTTTGGTTCAGGAATTGGGGTATGATAGCTTGGTATCACCTTTGGCCACTTCAACTCCTGCAGACATCCAGGAAGCTGGACATTTTCCTCCATCTCCCCAGATTTCCAGTTGCCACAGTTTGGAAACACCGTCTTTGACTACAATGCCACAACCTGACATGATGGACGCTGGATCATGTGAAGCCTCCCTGGCTTCTTCCTTTACTCAGTACTTAGAAAGTTCTTGTTTGCTGGACCAAAGAGAGGCCAGGAGGAAAAGGGACTGGCTTCATGGATCTAAGACAAACTGTCCAGGCATGGGAAGTCACATCAGACCATCTGGTGATAAATGCTGTCAGTCCTTGGACAAAGCTGAACTGGGGGAAAAGGGGCCTGCCAAGGAAAACAGGAAGGCTCCTGAACATCCTCAAACCTATAGGTTCAAATCCTGGAGTAGGAAAAAACCGCTGTTGGTGACAGAAAGTCCTTGTCCTCTTTCTGTGTTTTCCTGGGACAGTGAAAGGAATGACAGGGAATCCTGGAGTCAGCTTTTCACGGAAGATTCCCAAGGCCAGCTGGTCATAGCCCACAACACTAAAATGCCCTTTCAAGATGTAACCAACATTAGGAATCAAGGCTTGGGGCAGTTTCCTGACAGCCCTCAGGCTCAGTGCCAAGATGGGCCTACTCTGTTAGATCTGCAGCCAAACCTGCTCTTTACCCAGGACTCTGAAGGTAATCAGGTTATCAGACACTAGTTCCAAATGTTTGTCAGAGATGGAGGAAGGTAGGGTGGGGCTGGGTAGAGAGGAGGGTTTAGGTGAGGCTACAGGGCATGAAGCAATTGTCACTATGGAACATTGTTCTCCTGTAAAAAGCAGGCAGTGTGTGGTAGGCCTGCTTTTCCCTCAGGGGGGTGACTGGGACATTCCATGAATGAATGAGAACTGTGACAGCGGGACAGGACTAATCACTGAAACCATTGCTTAGTTCAGAGTTGCTACTCTGTCCTTTCTTACAGATATGACTACTCAAGCATATGCTTGGGACCATTATTCCCAACTCTATTTTAAAAGATGTGTGGAGCTGGTTGGGGGGGGGGGGAAGGAAAAATAAATGGCAGATGTTTTTTCGAGACAGGTTTCTTTGTGTAGCTTTGGGGCCTGCCCTGGAACTCTCTGTAGACCAGGCTGGCCTTGAACTCACAGAGATGCACCTGTCTCTGCCTCCCAAGTGTTGGGACTAAAGGTGTGCACCACCACTACCACTGGGGTTTTTTAAAATGATGGTTAACCATATAGGTTGTTTATCTGGAACTGGACAGATGGCTCAGATGTTAAGAGAATTTGCTACTCTTGTAGATGGCCCAGGTTCAGTTCCCAGCATCCATATGACTTCTGCATGCACCAGGCACACATGTGGAACCAACCCACAAACATGCAGGCAAAAATATTCATACACATAAAATCAGTTTTGTTTTTTTTTTTTAAAAAAAAGTTGTTTGCTTTATCTTCCCCTTCCCAAATCTGAGCTATGTAGCAACCTAACTTTTTATCACTCTTCCATGAGAAAGAGGGAGGCCCCCTTTAGAAAACTATGAATCCAAGTTAATGTCTAGAAAGCTGGATCTAGTGGTAATTCAAAAAAACAGCTTTTAGATGGGTATGGCAACTTAGGAGACAGGAGTTCCATGAATTCAAGGGCAACTCAAAGTTAGTACTTGACCAGCCTGAGCTAGAAGGATATGATGTTGGTTTGAAAGAAAATGGCCCCCAAAGGAAGCGGCACCATTAGGAAATGTGTTACTGTGGGACGGGCTATGAAGTGTTTTTCTCAAGTTTTCCTCTGTGTGATTGTGAGTCGACTTCCCGTTGCCCACAAGATTTAGCACTACTCAGCTCCAGCACCATACCTGCATGCTGCCATTCTCCCCATCATGATCTTAATGGACCGAACCTCTGAAACTGTAAGTGAAACACCTCAATTAAATGTTTTTATTTATAAGATATGAGTTGCTGTGCTCATGGTGTCTCCTCACAGCAATAAAAAACTCTATGACAGATATGGCTAGGCAGTGTTGGTGTGACACCTTTAATCCCAGCACTTGGGGGGTGGGGAGCAGAGACAGGCGGATCTCTGAGTTTAAGGACAGCCTGTCTACAGAGTGAGTTCCAGGACAGACTCCAAAGCTATAGAGAAACCCTGTCTCAAAAAACCAAAAACAAGCATCCTGCACTGCCAGTGCAAGTGTATGTGCTACACCAGAGGACAGCTTCCAGGAATCTCTCTCCTTTTGAGTTGCAACCTTCTGAGTCATTTTGTCAGCCCAAGTCAACTTTTTTTTTTTGAGACAAGGTTTCTCTATGTAACAACCCTAACTGTCCTCGAACTCATTTTGTAGACAGACCATGCTGCCCTCAAACTCAGAGATCAGCCTGACTGCTGGGATTAGAGGCACCACCAACACCTAGCCCCAAATCAACTTGTTTGACATCTGTGGCTTAAATAGCCTCTAGGATGTACAAACCACATTACCACATTATGTTATCATATGGAATTGCTTTTAGGAGTTTTGTGAAATCTTCTATGGAAAGGAAGACAAAACCCCTTAGAATAAGAGGCTCTGAGTGTATATGCCTGTGTACCTCATGTGTGTGCCTGGTACCTATAAGGCCCAAGAGTGTGTCAGATCGGAGGAACAGATGATTGTGAACAGCCATTTGGGTGCTGGGAATCAAACCTGGTTCTCTGGAATAACAGCCAATGATCTTGACTTCTGGTCATTTCTTTACCCCCAGGAAATTTTCTCCTAAGGCAGTGGTTCTCAACATGTGGGTCACAACCCCTTTGGGATTGCATATCAGGTATCCTGCATACCAGATATTTACATTATGAGTCACAACATTAGCAACAGAATAATTTTATGATTGGGGTCATCACAACATGAGGAACTGTATTAAAGGGACACAGTGTTAAGCAGGTTGAGAACCACTGGGCCCAGAGTAAGAAAATAAGCTAGGAGACTGTTTAAAAAGCTCATATACCTATGATTTAACAGGAGCCTCCCGCAAAGGCTACTGTGGTCAAAACTTAGAGATGAACAATGAAAATGCACCACTTCTCCAAATCCTTCATTTAATGTCAGGTAGTGTTTCAATTCAGACACGCAGTATTCATACCATAGAGAAAAGGGCCCTGAGGGCACCTGAGTCATGCATGATGCAGTAAATAAAATCTTGGCCCAACCCAGAGAAATCAGTTACTCTCCTAGAAGAAGGATGGTATGTTCTTTTTTCTCTCCCCACTTCTTTCTAGACTTCAGTGGAACTGATGATGATGAGGCCCTGGAGGGTAGATCTGGTTGTAGTTTTATAAAATATGTTTCAGAAAAAATAGCCCAGGCCTCCCCGCAGCAGCCTGGTATTGGCTGGTGCAGTGGCCTGACTGCTCTAGCTACAGGAAAAGGTGATTGCTGGGCACTGGTATAGGTTTATGATGGAGCAGCAGAAGATCATCCCTGTGAACATCAACAGCCACTCCCCCTTAGCCTTGTGGTGCTGCAAGGAAGCTGCTGAGTGACAGCTGTGCACAAAGTGTCCAGTGAGACCAATTATGGAGTCTAATGCAGTGAACTGAGTCATTCATTTAGGGCAGATTTTCACACAGACTAGGAAAAACAAGAACTTCACCTCTTTAAACAGACACTCCACCCTACCCGATTACCTGTAACAAACGCCTCATCTCAAACCACAGACCTTAGCTTCTGTCAAGGTTTAAGTGCAAGTAACACAGCCCAGCTCTTCTCTTTCAGTCTGAGCCCTAGCTGGTTGGCAAGACTGTTGCAGACTTCTAACTGAGGCAGAGACATCTGCAGCGAGGAAGGCAGCTATTGAAGGAGTTGAGGAGCATGAGACAGTCTGCAGAGTCAGTGCTGTCAGTTTCCTTTCCTACTGATGTCTTCTTCCTTCAGAGCAAACTTCCTCCTAAGGACCTCAGAGATGAGCACAGCAGGGTCTTCTTCCTTCAGTAAACTCCGGCTCCTGGAGACACAACAAGAGCTTGTATTTAGGACGTACTTGCTCTGTTCTGGGTTGTGTTTTACGTGCACTTTTTACCTACTCAATCTTCACAGCTGCTCTGTGAAGCAGTTGTCAGTGCATGTTCCCACACCTAAGGGAAGATTAGGCACAGAAGGACATGGAGTCACAGTCTAAAAATCAAGCTGTTTCTTGGGGCTGGAAAGATGGCTCAGAGGTTAACACTAGCTGCTCTTCCAGAGGTCCTGAGTTCAATTCCCAGCAACCACATGGTGTCTCACAATTACCTATAACAATAGCTGGTGCCTTTTCTGGCTGGCAGAATGCTGTATACATAACAAATCTTAAAAAAGAAAACAAAAGCCAAGCTGTTTATAGACCCCCATCTCTTAACTAGAATGTTTTTTTTTTTTTTTTTTTTTTTTTTTTTTTTTAATGTATTTTATGTATGAGTGCTCTGTCTACATGTACATAAGGCTGCATGCCACAAGAGGGCATCAAACACCATCACACATGGGTGTGAGCTGCCATGTGGTTGCTAGGAGTAATAATAACTCAGGACCTTTGGAAGAGCAGTCAGTGCTTTTAAGCACTGAGCCATCTCTCCAGCTCCTAGAATGCCTGTTTCTTGTTTTTAAAAATATTTTTTATTTTATGTGCACATTTTTCTCTCTGAGGGTGTCAGATTGCTGGAACTGGAGAGCTGCCACATGGATGCTGGGAATTGAACCTGAGTCCTCTGGAAGAGCAGCCAATTGTCTTAACCTCAGCCTTCTCTCCAGCCCCAAATGCCTGTTTCTTACATGGCTATAAAATATGGGTAAAATGAAGGGCCATCAATTTGTTGGAGTTCTGATCTAATCTCAAGAGTGTCTGCAGTAAGTGACTGGATCAGCCATTCTGATCCTTACTAGTTCTGGAGATAAGATAACCTACTAACATCTTCCCTTAAGCTTTTTTTTTTTTTCTTAATAAGATAAAAAATAGCCAAACATTTACATTGTAAGGAACTATGGGGACAATATGAACTCTAGAGTAGACACACATTTATCACAGAAGAGAATCCTGAATGTTCTCTGAAGCTGTTAATGTCTACACATCTCATGAAGGTGTTTACTGGTCTTTGAGGCAATACACAGAAACCAAGATTGTATAAGTAGGATTCTTTAGTCATCACATTTCTGAACTTTATCTAACCTGGCTAATGAACCAGTCTTAGTTACTTCTATTAGAGATGCCAGGGCACATATAGGAGGAAAGGTTTGGCAAAACTTTTGGATATAATTTAGTCTAAGAAGCCAAGTAAACAGAAGGTGACCTGATGACAAATACTTGTATTTCCTGCACTCAGGGAACAGAGGCAGAACGATTCTAAGTTCAAGACCAGCTTGAACTACAAAGAGACAGACAAGGGGCATGTTTTAGAACAAGGAGAAGAGAGGAAGGACTTGAGGCTGACCAAAAACAAGGTGAGGCAACAGCTGAATTTGGGGAAGTGAGAAATCAAAGAACCTTTATGGGCCAGATAGGAAGACCAGAGTAGGATAGTTTCTTGCCTAGCATCAACAAGTATAGCTATACTGGGCACCTGCCAATCAAGGCCAACCTCCAACTAAGCTGAACAAGAAGCTCCTCTGTGGAGTGGCTCAGAGTACATTTGGAGAAACTGCAAGGACGGGCTCTCTCAGGCAGTTCTAGAGCTTATCTGCCAGGAAGCTTCTTAAGACGCTCAGAGAGTGGCCTTGCTTCAAACTGCAGGCCTGCCCAAATTCTCTTAAGCTTGAGCAAAGTCAACCACATCTCCATTCTCTGGGCATTCTGCTTTGGTAATTTTACTAGACTTTGTTTCAAAAAATCAACCAACACCCCATATCCGAACAGTTTTACATCTGGGCAGTCAGATGTAAGAACTAATTATGAATCTTAAAAGCTGGGTGTGGAAGCACATACCTTTAGTCCCAGCTCCAGACTCCACAAGTGTTGGGACTAAAGATGTGTGCAAGGCCAACCTGATCTACAGAGCAAGTTCCAGGACAGCCAGGGCTAGACACAGAAACAAAATGCTTGGAGGTTTTGTATTACAGAGTATCATGTGAGTACAGGTATCCACAGACATCAGGGGTGAGAGCCCCTGGAGCTGTGTTACAAATGGTTGTATTATGGGTACCAGGAATCAAACTTGGGTCCTCTTCAAGAGCAGTATGTGCTCTTAACACCAAGCCATCTTTCTGGCCCTAAACTATTTTATTTAAAAATAGTTTGAGACACCAGTATGTGTTAAGATCTCCCAACTCTGAAGGGTAGAACATGTTGAAACATGGTAGCTAGAAGTATGCAAACTAAAAAGCTACTACTGCTGCTTTTTCCTCAAACCAGACCCTAGTCAGTCAGCAAGCTTGGTGAATACAGTGATAGGATCACTCATTAGCTATGAGTGACTGAAAGATCACTAGAGCTCCTGTCACTAGAGCTCCTGTCAGATACTCACAGGTCTTGGCTCTGTTTTATCCTGTGAAAATCCTTCAGGATGCCCATCATGTCTGCAAAACTGCTGGCCTTGG
This sequence comes from Phodopus roborovskii, assembly GCF_943737965.1. NCBI lineage: Eukaryota > Metazoa > Chordata > Mammalia > Rodentia > Cricetidae > Phodopus > Phodopus roborovskii. The sequence continues at coordinate 669,578 of NW_026126645.1, forward strand.
ACAGAGAGATGCAATCATCTTCTTCTGACGAGCTGCAGGTAGTTTTGTGTTCTTGTTTGCAACATTCAGGACTGGCAGAACAAAGCAGGGGGACAGTTGGAAGCTCAGGGACCTCTACTTCAGTCTCCTCAGTGATGTCACTAATGACAAAGGAAGTTGTAGAGTGGAATGAGGATCCAAAGCAAGGTAAAGGAGAAGAGACATTTGAACTTCCTGGAGATAAGAAATCTGGCGTTAATGAAGACGAAGCTGAAAGAGAAAACAATAGATATGGTGGACATTGGGCTGCAGTGAAGCAATGGTCTTCTCACAAACACTGTCTACAGAACACATTCATTCCCTAAGCTCACATCTCAGTGCCAAGGGTGGAATTCCCCAAGGGAGCCTTCCCTACTCTACTTCCCACTGAGGGCTCCACGCAGGCAGAGAAAATCCTGTCCCACAAACTCAGGACCCCTACATGCTCCCAATACACAGTGGGCTATAGTCTGGCAGCCATTTTAAACTGAGGCCAGCAAGGCCTGCATTTCCTACACTTGGCATTTTCTCAAATGTGACAGTGTTTCAACTTGATATTTTGAATTTTGCTCTAAGAGCTTGAAATGTTCTAGACAAAACTTCCCAGTTTTAATTGAGACAAATGTCTTCAGAATTCTTAAGAAATGATAGTGGTGATTTTTTCATATTCTATGGCTTAATTTTCTAAAAAAAAAATTGCATGTATTTATTGGATGCATGTGGGTACAGGTTTATGACAGAGTAGGTCAGAAAACAACTTTCAGAAGTCTGATCTTTGCTCTACCATGTGGGTCCTAGGGATGGAACTCAAGTAGTTAGGCTTGGTGGCAAGTGCCTTTACTGGCTGAGCCATCTTACTGCCCCACACTTTACAACTTTTATGTGCTCTACTAGCTGATAAAGTTTAAGAGCTATGTCTTTAAGCCATTGAGCATCTTGGGGGAGAGGTACCTATTGGTTGTCTCTGCCTCTGGTTAAGGTAGGCCCCTCTCTTTTAATTTAAGGCTCTGCTTTAACTGTATGCAGAAAGCTGCATAGGGAAGTATTCTCTGGTAGAAAGGACAAGGAGAGGGAGATAGGTAATTAAGAGGATATGTCTTCATGGTGCTGGTAAGATGCTTATATTGAAAAGTGGATTCCTTGGGTTAATGGGATATGTGATATTAAAGATGGTTGGAAAAGGGGGTATTAGCTTGTGTGGCTAAGAGAAGGAACTTAACTGGTTAACTTAAAAAATTGTTTTTCCTAATCAAAACAATCAATAAATGACTAGTGGACATCTTCTAAAGTGTATTACAGGATATCTGGGTCTCAAGTCAACTTTAGAGCCTTAGGCCTAAGTCTTCCTGAATCAGAGACTAATTTTTCTCATCTTTATCTTGCTCAATAACCAGGGGAAAGGACAGCCTGCTGTACTGTGTGCTCAGTGGGGCTCTTACCTGCATCTGCTGCCACTATTTTAGCAATCTGACTTCGCAGGTGGCTTAGTTCATCCTGCAGCTCAGTGGTGCGGCTTAGGGCAGGCAGGGCTGGCTTCTTCAGGGCCAGGAGCCTCTCCTCAGACCCACGCAGATTGGGCACTGAGGCATTACGTTGCATGACAATCAAAGGGCTGGGCTTCCAGGTGTGTCTTAGGGGACGGGTATCGCTCCTGAGCCAGAAAAAGAAAAATGTCTTACAGCTGTATCCCTGATTAAATTCCTTCACTCCATAGGTTCTACTACTTCCCTTTAAGCCCAGTTCTCATTCTTGTTGGTGTCAGCCTCTCATAAACACCCTTTTTGCTGACTGCCACTTCTTCACCACCAGCAGAGCAGCTACTGCCTCAGCTACCTGACTCGAGCATATGTTTCCTCTTCATCTGCAGCAATCCAGGCAATGTCAGCCAGAGTAGGGACTGGAGGTACATCTCTCAAACACAGGTCAGAAATGTTGGGCAGAGTCTATAGGAAAGCAAAATTAAACATTCATACAACCTGATGAGAGCTAATCGGATTAATGCAAAATGGGACACCTAATCCAACACTGATACAAATCAGGCAATTTAAGGAGACTAGCCTGAATCCCCCTGCCCTTAATGTGCATGAGTGTTTTGCCTACATGTACGCCTGTGTGCCATGTGCATGCTTGGTGCCTACGTATGCCAAAAAGAGGGTGTTAGATCTTCTAGAAATGGATTTACAGACAGCTGTGAGCCGTGATATAGGTGATGGGAATCAGACCAGAGCCCCCTGGAAGAACAGCTCCTGAGCCATCTCCCCAGCCCCATATACTAAACATTAATAGTACTCATATGTACTTCTTGAAGAGCCTGTGTCCTTGTCTTTGTTCAGCAGCATCTAGACAATGGGTATAGTTAAATGTTGGGAAACTTCCAGTGTTACATTACACAACTTTATTTCCCCTTGTTTCTGATGCTTCTGAGTACACAGGTCATTCCCATGTTCTTTTGACAGTTCTGGGCAGTGTTTGGTAATGAGAAACTATCCCCTTAACTACACACTTCTAATTTCAATCCTGCCACCTAACACCAACTCTGATCTCACTTCTAACTCCAGATTCAGTTCTTATACAGACTGCAGCTATCATTTATATATATATATATATATATATATATATATATATATATATATATGTATGTATTACACACACACACACACACACACACACACACACACACACACACACACACATTTTGCTTTTTCTCCCTAGGCCCACATTCTTTCATGCATGTGTTTTTACCTCCTCTGTGCCATAATGCATTCATGTCTGTTTCCTATACTCACCACCTTAGCCATTTAACACAGAGCTGATGTGTCACTGGGAGTTGTTTTCCCTCTGAGACCAGGTTTCTGTGTAGCTCTAGCTGTCCTGGAACTAATGGTGTAGACAGGGCCTGTCTCTACAAGTGCTGGGATTAAAGGCAGCATACCACCACCACCCAGCATCACCAGGAGTTTTTAATGGAGACATTTGGCTCTAATAAACATTATTTCATTTTCTACTACAGAAGTCTCAGAGACCTAGACCAGACAGGAATCTCCTCTATAGACACAAGTCAGCCTGTCAAACAGCCAGTAATACAGTGGCCATATTTGGACAGAAAAAGGAGGATGGGGATTTGAGGCCACAGAGAAACACTAAAAATAGAGTCTAAGTGGCCCACTCATAGGGCTGGTGAGAAAAGCAGGTCTACTCAAAGAGTCACAGCACTCACATAGACCTGCCAGGGCACAAATGCCTCAGCTCTGATATAAATCATCTGGAGGTTTGGTTTAGCAAAGCCTTTCTGGCCTGCTTTGATAAAATGCATTGCTGCAAGCTTATAAAATCTGAGTCACTTAGCAACAACAAAAGATAAGATGAAAGATTATCAATTTATGAGCAAGCTGGAAGTCTGATTGTTATGGTCACATGTCTGTACACAATCAGAAAGGCACAATGACCAGGATCATATTATATAAGCACTTAGGAAATGAAAGGGACCAGTGGGCTAAAGCGTTGGCAACTAACAAGATGTCTTCTGCACAGAAGCAGCATCCACCTTCTTTATTCTGAGCCTTTATTTTCCTTACCCTTCCAGTACACTCACCTCAAAGGACGCCCGGGGACAAGGTTTCAGGGGTAGATTGGTCCCAATTCTTCTTACTACACTTCGAGCAGCCCCATGTGGCTTGTTTTGCCAGATTGGGATAGTCTAGAGAAGAGATGGATGATCCAAAAACCTCAGAGTGAGTCAAGGCAATTGTAAGGGCTGGTTTCTACACTTGATGCTGCTAAAGTCAGTGGTTGGGAGGGTCCAGAGAAGGAACCAGAATTAGCTGTGGGTATGGACTGTTCTGGTTCCCTCATGTTCTTTTGCACAAAAAAGTAAAAGCATGGACTCACGAAGCACCAAAAAGGAAGTAGGGTGACAGTTGCTCCAATCCCAGGGCTTCAGTGAAAATAAAGATGGACTGGCATCTCAGGACCCTGTATAGTTCTTCAGCACGTTCAGTACTCTGCTCTCTAGCCCCCTGCCCTGGGACTACTTACCATATTGGCTTCCATGCCTGAAAGTTCAGCCAGCTCCTGCACTTGAAGGACAAGGCACCCACAGGACAGCTTGGGAAAGCTGGAGGTATGACTCCTTCATATCAGGCCATTCCTAGCATGAGATCTTTCCTGTGAAACAAACACCAGAGAGTAGGGACTTGGTGATCACAAAACAAACCTCTAAACGAACCTCTGCACAGCCATTGCTAAAACCATCTCCAATGTGTAAAGGAAAAAACTAGCCTAAGGGCTGCCCTTACTTATCACTGGCTTTTCTAAACCCAGATTTGCTTAGAAAGCTTAGCCAACCCAGGGAAACCTCCAGGCTCTAAGGTGAACTGAGGCAAAGCCTCAAAGATGCAGCTAGAACCCTTTGGTAGTTACAAAGCTCAAAGGAAAGCAAAACTCAGTACCATCCAAGCCCAAACATTTATTCTTGAAAATGCAAGTGGGTAAGAAAGAATCAACAGCCAACTCATGCTAATTTCAGTCTACTGGGCTACAGAGAAAAGAGATTTAAGTGACTGTAATTCATTACCCTACCCACAACTGCAAACATTCTGTCACAGAACCACACCTCCAGCCCCAAGAGCTGTTTTTTTTTTTTTTTTGTTTGTTTGTTTGTTTTGTTTTTCTGGCTTAGTCTTTTATGGCTGTGTCTCAATATTTTTGAATGCTGGTTTCTTCATCTGCTTCATCTGCTGGGCAGTGGCACACACCTTTAGTCCCAGTACTTGGGAGGCCAGCTGGGTCTACAGGGCAAGTTCCAGGACAGCCAGAGTTGTTACACAGAGAAACCCTGTCTCAAACAAAGAGGAAAAGTGCCACTCTAGGCTACCCTAAAGGTCAGTGAAATTGGGGTAGGTGGGTGAAGTGCTTAATAAAATTTAAAACGGAGTTACTCATGAGTATTATTATAAAAACTCATTTCTAAGGTTAACACACAAAGCAGTACTCCCGACTGCATTCTTCACAGCTGCCCTCGCATGCTTTCAATCGGTGAGCCTTATGTCTGTCAAACACCAAGAATACACATTTTTCTAAGTAAAGCTGGGCATCATTAAGAGGTGTACTAGGCAGGTGTGCATGAGTCGATTTCAGTCCAAGAAGACCCCATGTCGATTTTGGAGAGCGACCTGTAAAATATGACAGTATCCTAAGCCAATGCAAAAGGTAGACCAAGGGTCTTGTCATGAGGGCTTGCAATGCCTGGGTGAGAAGTCCCTAGGGGACCCAGGTCTGGTGCTGAACGGGGATGAGCTGAATTTGACAAGCAGTATCACTTAAGGGAGACCTGGAGTTCCTCTTCTACCTTGGCAAAGTTGTCACCTTATACACACGGAGAAAAGAAAGGACTTGCCTGGCCAGTCACTCAGTAGCTGTACAGAAGACAGTGCCCAGAGTCTGGGCTAGGTTCTGGTACATACATGCAGTGCTGTTGAAGCCTGCAAAGTCCCTGTGTGCTAGACTTCTTGCTGAATACCATCTAACTGTGCTCCAGAGACTCCAGCTGAATCTAATCCTCAGGCAAAGGCAGACTTTTTAACAAACTGCTCTTTCTACTGCTCTGGTGTTTAATAAACCTTTCAGCTCTCTCTAAACTGTACAGCCCTCCTGCCAGCAGGGCCTACCAAATAGCCCGGACCCCATCATCCGGCTCTCTCCAAACCAATACTGTCAGGGCACGTTTTGGTGCCAAACTCTAATACTGTCAGTGCACGTTTTGGTGCCACACGCCCTCCCTAGTCCTCTGCTCTGGGCCACACTGCTTGCTACCTGGCTATCAGCTCCCAACACGCCTCCTGAGTCCCAGTCCACACCATTGCCTCCGTGAGACCCAGCAGAACCTTATCCGGTTCATCCCAGTCTCTCAGCATTCTGCTCATGCATCACGCCGGGTCCTCAGATCATTCGTAGCCGCCTGGGTTGCCTTCCCAGGCTGCTCAAGACAGAAACGAAGCAACCGATCGGCCACAGCAGGGCCTTTGCCAGGCACCGCAAGCGCTCAGCTTTAAGAAACCGCCGTAGTCGACAGCAACTTAGCTCCGAGGCCCCGCCCCCCGCGTGCCCGCTATCCGCTCGGCAGCCCCGGGTCTTCGCACCTCGGCGCGGCCGCAGCCCCTTCCACGGTGGCAGTGTAGGCGCCGTCTCTCTCGGCGGACCCGTTCCGCTACAAGGAGGGCCCCGACCCGGCGGTCCCGGCGGTCCCGGGCCAGGGAGGAACTTTGCCCGGCGGCGCCCGGCGGACACCCGCGCCCACTGCGCGAGGGGCCCACGGCCAGCCCAGGTAACGCCTCGCGTCCCCAACGGCGCGCCCCCCGCCCCCGCGAAGGCGAGCCGGTCAAGGCCAAGGTCGGCCAAGTCCCCACGGCGTGTCCGTGGCCCTTGGACCCACGGGCCGGGTCGGTGCCTCCAGGCCGGCGCAGGTCCTACAGAGGCCACGCGGCCGGGGCGCGAAGCCTGGGGTCGCAACCTTAACGGCTGGGTAGACCCCAACGGCTGGGTGACTTGGCGGGCAACTACGCCTCGGGACTCGTGTCCCCGCCGGGGGAGGGGGCAGACAGCGGCGCCTCCCGCGAGAACTCGCACGAGAATAGCAATCACGCGCTCCCCCTGCGCCGGGACGGAGGCGCTGGCGGCGGACCGGCGGCGCCCACCGCGCCTGCTGGCCGCAGCGCCCCGCGATGGGCTCACCTCAGACTCAAGCTCCGGACTCACCTCAGCCCCTCCTACTCCGGCAGGCGGCCGAGCCTCGAACGTCACTTCCGCTGACCCGCCTCCGGAAGCAATCGTTCGCAACTGCGTATCCTGCCGCACGCCCAGGAGAGGCGGGCTTAACAAGGGGCCGGAGCGGACGCGGCCTCTGAGTGGACGGCACACCCGGGAGGCCACGCCCCCGTAGGCCACGCCCCGTAGCGGGTTGTTCCTGGGGCGCTGAGCGGTTCGCTGGACTTTGCTTCCGTGTTGCGGGCCGCATTTGTACTCTACAAATTTCTGGGCAACGGTGGTCCGCCCGTGTTGCAGTTCAGCACCTACTGTGGTTGGTGTCGTCCTCACTGCTGCAAGTCTCCGAATCCTCGTCTTGGCGTTTCTGCCATTCTTGTCTAGTCGACTCTCGTCCCATTGGTTCCCTGATACGGCCCCCAGCAAAAATGGATGCTTTCGCCTTCGATGCATACCCTCCAGTGCTTCTGAGTAGCTTTCTTCTGTTTAAAAGCTCGCTGTCTCACACACATGCATACACGTACACACGCATGCTGCATAATTCAGTTTGTGGATTAGATGGGTGGATTGGTGACACCCGGAGACTCCTTCCAAGCTCACAGGCTCATGCTGCTGGTCTCCATGGCATCCAGTTAAAGGGACACTTCATTTTCTGCCCTCAGTACATGGCTTTGCCTAACTCACCAGTTGCATTGCCTTGGTCCCAAAGCCTGTAATCCCCATCTGCCAGGGACAAAACTGTTGGCTTGGTGGGTGGACAGCCTGATGCAGTCACAATGGGCACTATGCCCAGACTTGCCTTACTACGCCCATGTATACTTTATTTCTCTATTGTTGTCCCCTTGAAGTTACAGTTATGCATTGCTGAAGAAAGGGTACTCTGAGGAATGTGTCCTTAGGTGACTGAGTTATGCAAACATCAGGGAGTGTGCGTACACACACCTACCTAACAATGTATGTACTACACACCTAGAGGAAATGGTGTAGCCTATTGCTCCAGGCTGTAAACCTGCACAGCTGCTACTGGTGCTGAATCCCAGGGCAGTTGTGTCACAATTGTAAGCAGGTGAGCAACCCCAGCACTTGGGAGGCAGAGGCAGTCGGGCTTCTGTGAATTTGAGACCAGCCTAGTCTACAAGAGCTAGTTCCAGGACAGCTTCCAAAGCCACTGAAAAACCCCATCTCGAAAAACAAAATAAATAAAAAACACAGATGGAGCACCATTCAAGTTCTAGATAACAAGAAGTTTTCAGTGTCTTTGTAGGATTGTCAAATAGCCTATCACTGACAAAGCCCCGCCACTGTATAGCACCTGACTAAATACTTCTTACATTTTTTTTTTTGTACTTCATTTTGCACTGGTCCCCATAAGAAATGTAATGATTATAATCAATCCCCCTCACCACACTAGTCAAAGTGATTCAAGTACAAAAGGCTGGTTTGGCTCTGCCGTCTGGTTTGTGTTCCAGAGCCCTTTTCCGCAGAAGGCTAGGCGGTGGCTGACGCTCTGGCGCTGCATGTTTCCCTTGCCCTCCTCTGACTCAAGCCTTCTTTTTACAGGTCTTCCCTCTCCCTACACTCTCCTCGCCATGTGTGAGCGCTATATATGCCCACGTGGAGAACAAAGATAACTAGGAATTGCTCTCTCCACCACGTGGGAGTCAGGGCCTGAACTCAGGTTGTCTTGGTAGCAAGCACCCTAACCCAGTGAGTGATCTTACCACCCTACAGGCGCCTTTCCTCCCGTGACTACCTAATGCCTGTCATGGGCTCCACTTTGAAGACAACGGGTTTAACTTTAGGACCATTCTCCACACAAAGGTCCAGGTTCATTGTATGTTTTATCATTCTATGACAAACTCACCTTAGGCATGTGACTCAAGCCCTCTGTTGACAGGCAAGGCTCCAAAGACAGTCCAATTCAAATGTGTTCATCCTTGCCCATCTCCCAATAGGGACAGCAGTCAGACCTCGGAAGGACGAAACCAAACATCCTGCTCAAAGGAAAAGCACCAAGCTTCCTTAGATGCGCCAGTTTTATTACAGGACATGCTGGGGATGGGGGCAGAGGGTGACAGGATGGCAGCTGGGGATGTGCAGAAGCATCATTGAAGTCACAAAAGTCCCAGCAATCAGTACTTCACATAGGAACAGAATTGCTCCATGTGGAGTCCACTCTGACCCCTTCTGAGGCTGGGTGGCACATACACATCATGCCTGCTAGGCAGCAGAGGCACCTTGAAGCTCACACACATACCTCCACCGGCCAAGACAGAGAACCCGGCTGAGCTATTGGCACCTGCTCTGTTCGGTCAGATCATAAATTATGATTTCGACTTATTTATTTATTTATTCAGACAGGGTTCTCTGTATTGCTTTGGAGCCTGTCCTGGAACTCACTCTGTAAACAGGGCTGGCCTGGAACTCTGTGTCTGAGTGCTAGGACTGAAGGCATGCACCAGCACCTGGGAGTCATGATTTCAAAGGATTTCCTTGCCACCGCAGGGGGGAAGTCAGCACGGATGCTGAATCAAGCAAAGTCCCTCTCCACCCCAAATACAGCCTTTGGAGTCACACGTGGGTTTGACTCCCAACTCCAGTACTGAGGGATCCTGGCTTGAAAATGGGGGCGATTCTCTAATTCATTGGTTTGTTGTGAGAACGAGATGAGAAACATGGGGTGCTCTCTGCAGGGCACCCCAGAGGCTGTGACTCCAGTGGCAGACAGCGGGAGCTGGGCTCAGGGAATGGGTACCTGACTTCCGCCTCTGCCAGGCTGAAGACAGGGCAGGGAAAAGACCTGGGCACACAGGGAACTGGCTGATGTAAAGAAGGCCTTAACGAGGTTAAGATGAAGGCAGCTCTTGGGAGTGTGAAGCGCAGGACCGAGCTGGGGAAATGCTGACCCTTGGAAGACTATTTGTAAAAAACGTGGAAGAGAAAGAAGATGGATACATTTTCCCCCATGTGCAACTGCGAGGACATCAGGCAGGATCCACCTGGGATTTCAGACCCAGCCATCATACGGCTGCTGCTGGGGGGAGCCACTGTCCCCTTCTTTTTCCTCAGCATTCAGATTTATAAAAAATACCTATAAACTATGAGAAAGTTCATATAAAAACACTTTTCTGTGGGCATAAAAAAGACTGGCTGTGGTCAGTGGTTCAGAATGTGGACCAAGTCCCTAAGTGTGGCCAAGGGGAACTGGTGACGATGTAGTGGCAAATGAATGTGTCCAAAGCATCCTGGGGGCCTAGGCAGTGCTGGCTGTGCTCTTTGGCTGGGCTACACTTGTGTGGAGTAGAGGGCAGGGTAGGAGGTGTGCTGGGGACACTGGCTCCAACAGTCACATCATGAACCTGTACTGGAGCAGGCAGTAGAACCCCCCCCCCCAGAACCCCATTGCTGAAGTACAACCTACTTCACAGTGAACTTCTCCAACTTCCCAACAGGACTGGGCTGGGGTCCTCAGGTCCATGAAGTGTTGGGAAGGCTGGCAGGGAGACACTACGGTCTCCGCCTCTGTAGAAGGGCTCTGTGCAAGGCTCCCCACAGCTGTCTCCAGCTGACAATGACCCCAAGCTGTGGGCACTGGCCACAGAAAGCTGGCTGGGGATGGCCAGGATAGAAGGCTCCAAACAGGCATGGGGCTGGCAGCCTGGCCCCCCAGGCCCAAGCTCTTGGATTTCTTTGGCTTGAGAGGGGAGCCAGGCAAGAAGGGGCAGTCTTTCTTTCCAGCCTACTCCTTATTCTTCACACTGAGGCCCTGAACTGTGTCACTATGTGGAAGGTCCAGGGAGATCACCCCAGAGTGTTGCCTTTGGCTCACTTACACACTCATCCGGGCTCCTTCGTTTATCCCCCATCAGTCGGGCTAAGCAAAGGGAGCAGCCTCACTTAGCCTTGGAGCTCTCCGGGCAGCCTGGGAATGAGGTGGGGACCATTTCCAGTATGAAGTGGACAGAGGACCCTGTGGCTCCAGAGCGTGTGGCGAGAGTCTGCCAGGCTCTCACCAGGTTCAGTTTCTTGAGGATTAAGCACGCTAGGGCGGGAGGAGGGGCAGGCCACGCCGGAGTCCCTCCCTCAGGAACTGCATGTACGTGGCTGTGGACGGGTCCTCAAAGGTCGATGAGAAGCTGAAGACTTTGTTGTCCATGTCTTCAGGCTTCATGGAGGTGATATCCAGGAAGTAGTTGGCGTTGATGTGGTGGACCTGAGGGAGGGGCTGGGTGAGGAGAACTGGAGAGGCCAGAGGTCATGTCTGCCCTGACCATCTCAGCCTCCATGAACTTCACTCGGGTGACATCAGACAGGCTAGCACGCTGAGGGTGGTCACACTGGCTAGAGCTGCCCAGGCCAGGCTGGTCCCCTCTTCCTCAGCTCCCATGTAGGCCTCTACCGAGGGAGTACCTCCCCTCCCCGCCTTACTCACCTTCAATACCACTCTTTCCTCTACTATGCCTTACAAATGGCCTTCCTTCTGTTCTCATGACCCCTGAACACCTATCCCAGTGCCCAGAGCTCAGGGTGATTTCTTAGAGTCTCTCTATTCCAGTCAGAATGCCATCGTGCCCTTGCCTTTCTGCAGAGCTTGGTGGAGCGTGTATGCAGGGAATGAACAAATGTGTGAGGCATGGATGAAGAACCCAAGCAACGGAGGTGTGAGATGAAGGCCAGTCAGAGTCTCCCAAAACCCTGTCTCCTTGTCTTCAGGACCTCAGGGTAGGAGCCAGAAACATGCATGAGCCAGCTGACTGTCCCTCCAGGCCTTTACTCCCCAACACTTCCAGGGGTTTTTCTCCCCTGAGCTTGGGCCAGCAGAAGCCTTAAGCACACTGTCCTTTCTTTCCCCTGCACCCAGCTCCTGCTCCTGGGCTCCTGCTCCTGGCTACCGCCCCCTACAGGCTGGCCAGTTCACCACCCTCTCATAGTCCTGTCTTTCCACTCTGGCCACATTGATACTGAAGATGGGCAGAGCTGCTCAGAGTTGCAGCCTGGCTCTGCTACTCTGAAAATGGGCACATTTTCCAAAGCTGTTGTGACCTGATGCCAGGCCCTCTAAGAAGCCCCCAGGGAGAGGAGGTTCTGGAATGTTGGCTCAGGCCAGATCCTCCTCTATTTCTCTCTACCCTCCTTCCGTGGCTACAGTAGTCCAGGGAGCCTTCCCTTGGGCCATGTTTTGTCTGCTGAACTGATGAGGTTCCCTTGGGGACTTGTTGACTCTGCTGCCCTTCCCAACCCCAACCCCCACTGCCCCACACCTCCCCACAAAGTGCTTCCAGGATCTCTGGCTCAGGATCCCTAAGCCATTGATGGAAGTGACAGCCTCAGACCAGCTGAGACCAGCTCAGGCAGAGACCACCCCTCCTGTCCCTTTCCGCTGCTCCCTGTCCCCTAGGACCTACCACAGTGCCGTTGGGCAGGCAGATCATCATCTCCACAGGGAAGCTGTACTTCTCCAGATGCAAGCCTGCCAGCTTTCTGTGGAATGGGTTCTCCTGCTGGATCTGTGAGGACAATGATACTTCCTGGTACCGGGGCCTAGTGCCGTCCTGGGACACTCCACAGGCTGCTCTCCCTGACCCCCCACTCACCTGCAAGTCTTCCAGTTCCTTTACCAGGGACCAGGTACTGATGAAGCTCTCATTGAGGAGCGAGAGGATGGGCGGGCTTTCCAGGACAGTCTCCCGGAGAGTCCGCCCCGAACCTGTTCAGGGCAAGGCCAAGCGTGAGTAGCGCCGATTTTAGAGCAATGACCTCAGTTTGGGTAAATCCCGGCAGGCTGCAGGATGTCTCTGCACCCAGATGGAAGGAGTAGATACTATCCAGGAGTGGTGGCACATACCCATATCCTAGCACTCAGGAGGCTGAAGCAGGAGGATGGTGATGAATTGAAGGCCAGCCTGGGCTACATGATGAGTGAGTTATAGGCTAGCTTGGGCTACTGAGACTTTGTCTCAAGAAGTGATACAGCTAAGAAGCTAAGAGCAGACCCCAAGGAGTAGATGCTAAATGAAGAGGGAACCACAGGAACCCACTGGCACCGTGGGCTGCGCTGGGAGCTTGTTAGCAGCACCAACTTCTCAATCCCACTTACTCTGTCCCTAGGGCCTTTACACAGGCACTCTCTACCCCAAACCCTCTTCCCCTGTCATGTGACTAAGTCTCTATTCATTGCTCAGAGTCTCAGTTTAAAAGTCACTTTCTCTAAGAAGTCGTCCAACTGCCCCCACCGCACTTCACTTCTGTTAATCCATTTTGAACTAACTGTTGGACACCCAGAGAACTTTCCAGAAGAAACCCAAGCCTAGCTTCTGGCACTGTTTCGTCTCACTCAGAGTGAGTGAGTACAAGACACACTGACACCCAATGTCACGACTTGGGAGTCGGTACACTCTGCCCATTTACTCAAGATTTATAGGCTTGAGGGGAAGTTGCTTGGTCAAGGTCACTAAACTAAAAAGGTTGAATATGAACATGTCTGCCTGGCATCATTTTCTAGGCACAGCCCAAGCACAGCAAACCTCCTTGGGATCCGGTTCTAGGTGGCCCAGGTCCTCATGGCTCCATGTCCTGGTTGTACCAGAGCCTCTTGTGCCCAATTCCATTTGGGTACAAAGTTCCCCACTTTCCCTTAGAACTGACCAGGGGGTTCCCTCACCTCAGCAGGACTGGTCATCCAGGGCTCCCCACAGCAAGATGGAATGCACAAGTTTGTTCTCAGCCTTGGCCCTGTCAAAGGCCTCCGTGAATGGCAGGTAGTTGACCTGTGGTCAAACCAAGAGAGAAACCGCTGAGGGGCTGGGGTCCCATTCGGGGTTGTGAATGTGCAGCACATATTTATCCATGCGTGTGCGTGCGTGTGTGTGCGTGTGTGAGTGTGTAGGGGCACAGCTGAGACATGCGACCCTTCTCCAAGTTTAGAGGAGCAGACAGGAGTCTGACTCCTAAGCTGGCCTTGAACCCCAAGGGTCCAGCAAAGTGCCCATAGCTAGACCAAAGCTCCAAGCCTTGGTCTTCTTGGAGCCTTGCCCTGGTCTTCATGCCCAGTCTCACCTTCTTGAAGGGGTACATGGCCACCTCTAGGCGCCTGGCAGCTTCCTCCCAGCTCAGCTCCTGGTGCCACTTGATCTCTTCAAATACAAACTGGAGAGGTTCTCCCGAGGGCAGGCGGCTGTCAATCATGTTGCCATCCTCATCCAGGATCACAGAGGGCACTGAGGGGCCCATGGCTTCCAGCTCCATCTGGGCCAGAAGACAGTGGTGATGGGTGTCTCAGAGAGGGGCCCTGAGAAACCTTCAGGGGTGGTCTGCTCTGCAGAAGTGGGGAGATGGGGCTCAGGGAAAGGCCTTGCTACTGGATATTACGTGGGTGGGGGCACCTGAGTGTTCACCTGGGGTATGTAGCCAATGTCCACCTCCATGTTGCTGGTCTCACTGGCCCCATACAGCCACTCCATGTCAACATTCAGGGACCTGAGGATGACGAGGGTAAAAGAACATCACCATCCAAGCCCATTAGTCAAACATCAGCTGTCATCTAATTTTGTTTGTTTTGTTTTTGGAGACCAGGCTGGCCTGGAACTCATAGAGATTTGTCTGCCTCTGCCTCCTGAGTGCTGAGGTTAAAGGTGTGCATCACCACTGTCCAGCTGGTGCCATCTAATTTAATGCAAGCAGATGTCCTATTAAGAGATGGAGACATCGAGACTCCACAGATATCACTGGGATTTTTGACAGCAGAGTCTGGGTCAGGCCTAGCAGTACACAAGGGGTTTCATAGTGTGACCCATACACTGCTCACAACCCTATGCAGCAGAGAGGTGGCCACTGCATCACTTCAGGACACAGAATGAGGCAGCAGTAAGAACCACGTTGGTACTGAGGTCCCTGGAAGAACCTCTCAGGCTGGCTCTTCCTGCAGAAGACAGCAGTCTGGCTTGGTGGTGCAATCTGAAGGTCAGCCACACGGGGGAGCCCCAGGACCGCTGTTAAGCAATAGTTCTTGTGAAAGTGACTGAATACCCTCAGAGCTGTCCCTGAGGCCTGGAAGCAATAGCTCCTGCCTGTGTTATTCAGTCCAGGACACTGAAACAGGAACACTGAGGCCAGCCACACCCCACTGGGCAAAACTCATGAGGGTAGGTGTACTACTGTGTCCCTGTCCTGCCTCTTTCTCACAGTGGGTTCAGGCTCTCCCAACCATGGTTACCCCTGCTCCATGGGTGAAACATGCCAGCAGTCAGTCTTCTGTCTGGAAGGTGAGGAAATTAGGGCCCAGAGAAGCCAGGGCCTTGCCCACAGCCACACAGCCCATTGCTACCAAGAACAAGCTTTGAATTGGGGCCTCAGGACTCCTAGCTCCGGTCTCAGCCTTGCCCAGGTTCTCACGGGCCTGCTAAAGCTTGCTTGCTACCCAGGAAAATGCTACTGAAGCCATCCCCACCCTCCACACTACCCAACTCAAGTCCTCTGATGAGGCAGATAGCTGGCACAGAGCTGTCCCAGAAGTCCCACCAAGACTCTGGTCACCCCTTCCCTCAGGCCTCTCCATGTGCCACTTCCTGTGCTCCCCAAGGGCCTGAACTAGATGTCCCCTCTCTGGGAAGCCTTCCTGGACTCCCCTAGGCACTGTCCAGCTGCCGACCTTCCCCTCAGCGGCACAAGTAGGTTAGGTTGGCCTGTCTTAGGAGGACAGGGAGCCTCAGGGTGGCTCTACTGTCCACTATGGGACAGTGAAGACGCCGGCTGGCTTGTTGGGCTCAAGGGCCTCCATCTGCAAACTGTTAGCTTCCCACAGAGGTGGGAGGCGTTCCTGGAGATGTCCGTGAGTAGATAGTGGGGCCACTTAGCTACCTCATGCTGCCTCTTCTTGGTCAGCAAGTACTCCCACCCGCCTTCCCCTTCCCGTTCCCTCCCCCACCCCGGAAGTGGTGGTGCTGAAAAGCGAGCGAAATGACAGGGGCTGGAGGGTCTCTGGGCCCCTTGCTGTCTGAGCTCAGGGAACAGGATGGCAGCTGCAGTAGTAGGGTGCTGAGGCTGTGCTGGAGCCAGCTCCTACCTGTGATTGGGCACGAAGAGCCGGAAGTCACGAATGTGTGTAGCATCTTTGGACAGGACGATATGGCCAGTGAACTGGCCCGGTGAGAACCAGAAGGGGAAATCAGGAGGCTCACTGAGCTGGAACTCGGCGTGGATCCTGTGGGGAATGGGCTTGCTAAGCCTGGACCCTCCCCCAACACCCCTCCCCCAGGGCTTATGGAGCCTTAGCCAAACTCCTGTGGGGTCAGGGGCAGGAAGAAGGCAGGATACATTTCAAATGCCACTACTCTTGAAGGCTCAATCTCTGTGCTGCCTTTCTTGGAAGCCTTGCCCTGATTCTCTCCCCTCAATGTCAATGCCCTTTTCCAGGATGGGTACACATGTGTGTGCGCGCACACAAATGTGTGTGTCTATGCGCGTGTGTCTATGCACATGAGCGTGCACACGCATGTCCCATATCTACCCTCTGTGTGAATGATACTACCCTTGCCACCAAACAGTTCCAGTTCAGGGCTAAGCCAAGTTCCAGACACCTCTCACCAAACTGTATGCCCTCTGAGGAAGTCATCACTCCCCTGACCCACCGAGGAGGAAACCAGGGTTCAGAGAGCCTGAGCCCACAAGGAGAGAGGTGGTAAACTTTGGGGTCAATGGCTAGGCCTTCTTCTACCTTTCCAAGTATTGTGACACTCACCGGAACATCACAGTATAGTAGGAGTCACTGATGGCAGTTAGGCAGGCCACGGTGCCCTGAGGGGCAAAGCGAGTCTTCACGAAGGGGCGTGGGTGAAACATGCTTAGTAGACGATGGATGATGACCTAGGGATAACAGTGAGATCCTGGCTGGCTTGTTAGACCCTGGGGCCTAGATCTGTAAGCTGAGGCCCAGAGGGAGGGAGACTGAGGGGAGGGATGCACGGTACTTGGGTCTAGGTTCAGATAGGAAAGGCCACTCCTGAGCTGGGGCCAGGTGGAGGCCTCATCTTGCATTGTCCTTACCTCCTTGTCCTTGGGCGGCGGCGGGTAGAAGCGGTTGTTGGACAGATAGCCCGTGAAGACACTCAGCTCTCCAGGGATAATCCACCAGGGCTGGCCCAGCTCCTGACCTGGAGGGGGCAGGAAGGGCCGGAAGTGGCGGGCAGCAAACACTGCAGTTGGTGAGGCTGCAGTCGTCCAGTTGCGGAGGCCTGCCAGAGCCAGGCGAGACACCTGGGGACAGGGACACCAGTGCTCTAAGGATGCCCTGTTTATGTCTCTCAAGCCCACCCAGACCATAGGCTGGGACAGCAGAGGGAGCATGGGGAAGGTCATGCCTCAGAGATGGCCATAATCTCAGCACTGTCCTGCCACAGAGAGGCTTATCTCACACACACCCTGCTCCAGCTTCAGCGGCTTCCCAGGTTCAGGCTAGGCCAGGGCAGCTTGCTCAGGGCAGGTAGCTGAGTAGTTGGAGGTACAAAGTGGCCTAGACCAGGGTGGTTGAGCTATGGCTTCACAAAGTTCCCATCCTCTGCATAAGCCTTCAACCAGTGTCAGGGGCCAGGCCCTGCCCCAGGGTGCCAGGCCCTGCCTGCCCCAGGCTATCTGACTCCCTCAGGCAGGCTTGCTTTCCCTGCAACCACAGCAGACAAGAGTTTGGGTTTGCCGTTGAGTGTGATGATGGAGAGAAATGAAAAATCCAGAAAACTCCAGAGTTACGAGCAAAACCGGGGGAAACGGAAGCTAGGTCACTCTCCAGAAAAACCCTGCCTCCAGTCACCTGCTCCATCATGTTGGGACCCTGAGCAAGACCTTCCCACACCGTTTCCTCCCTGTGCAAAGTGTGTGGGCAGAGCGCTCAGTCAGCAGCCACATGTGCCACCCAGCTCAGAGGCCGGACCCTGGAGGTATGTGAGCCCTCCTTCATGTACACCCTTCTGTACTCCCTCCATGGTCCTGTGGGTACAGGCAGGTGTTGTGCCCTTGAAACATCATTACCAGGGCAGGAGGGCCACCACCCTCCCCTGGGGGATCTGGACCACCGGGAAACTACCAATCCTTGCTGGGCAGCAGGCTCCTCACTCCCTCTACCCTCCACAGAGGCAAGAGCCAGGCTAGGAAGGAGGAGGAGGGAGGAGAGGGAGGAGGAAGAGGACGACGAGGAGGAGACTGGTCCATGGAGCTTCCATCCAGAAGAACCAAAGAGGCAGGCTCTCAAAGGAGGGCCAGGCTGAGCTGCCTGCCTGCCAACCCTGCAGGGCATGGCGCCAGAGGAGGGCTCTGCGCTGTGGTGGGGTTGGGGCACTGCCTTACCTCCCTGAGGACACAAGACCCCCTTGGTTCCTATCCCCACCACCTTTGCCACCACCCTGGGAGCTACCTGCCAGGCAGGGCTATCACTACTGACCCCTCCTCCACTCCAGTCTCCCACAGAAAGCTGAAACTATGTTTCCACTCACAGAACTCCCCCCCCCAATGTGCGGTGTCCTAAGTGGTGATAGTCTCTCCCTCCCTCCCTCCCTCTCCCCCTCCCTCCCTCTCTGTCTCTCTCCCTCTCCCCCCTCTCTCTTTCTCTCTCTCATCAGCACACCGAGCACTAGTCCTGAGCCAGGAGTTTGAGTCACCTGCTCTGCTCCCGGCTTTGCATCAGCAGCCACACTCTGCTCTTTTCCCTTCTGCATCCTCCAGGCTGTTCCCTCCATCCATCCCCCTGCCTCTACCCACTCCAGGAACTGGTCTGCTTGCTCCCCCACCCCTAGCCTGGAGAGCACAAAACTGACTTCGCGGCCAACCCCCCAGGCCCTTTGCTGTAGGCTCCTCTCTCCATGTCCCATTGGCCAGCATGCCACTCACAGGCCCTGGGCCAGCCACGCCTGCCCTCTGGCCTTCTGCCACCTTTTGCCACAGGCTCTAGCTCACGCAGAAGTGGGGCGTGGCTGAGCTGGTACAGGTTGGGCACAGAGGGACCGCTCGCTGCTCGTGGCAGAAAGAAGGGCAAACGAGGAGGAGAGATGCGGACCCAGTGATTAGGAAGGAACCCGGAGGATCTGATAGGAGAGGTGACAGCCAGCAAGGGGGGAGTGACCCTGCAGTGGGCTCACTGTGTCCTCAGGGCCTGGAGCTAGAAAGAAGCTGCAGCACAAACACAGGTTTATCTCCCCCCTCCTCTCCCGCAGGAGATTGTCCCCTCCACAGTCCCTGCCAGATGCAGAACTACACACCTGCCACATGCCAGGAATGAGGCCAGGAAACAGACAGACAGTGCCCATCAGCAGGGCTCCATGACTCTAGCTCTTTGCTTCAGCCCACCCATTTGTCCCAGGAGACAGCCTCTGTGAGAGGTCACCCATGCCAGGAAGCTCTCTCAGACTTCCCTGGGTGGAGAGGGGCTCCGGCACCTCCCTCCTGTTCTTCCGCCAGACCGAACTGGAAAACAAGCTCAGCTTCCTGGATGTAGTGGGGACCCTGGCAGGGGAAGAGGGCGCAGGCCTGTCCTCGGGAGCAGTTTTGACACCAGTGGTCCTTCCGGTGCCCCGACTCACCCCTAGGAAGCCATCTTTGCTCTTGCTCATGGTCTCTGTGAGCAGAGGCTGGAATCGGGCTTCGATGGTAAGAGTCTCCTCACTGGGGTCATGGTGCAGCTCCTCCTCCTCGTAGCTGGCCACAGGAACTGACCCTGTGGGACAGAGGTGGCTGGAGAGGCTCTGCCCAGGGCTCCAGGCCTCACTTCTCTCAGGATGCCTGGGATGAGGGAGCTAGGCTCAGGACAGGGCTGGTAACTAACAGTCACCAAGGTGACAAACACTGTGCACGCGATCCTCCTTCCAGCACAGCCCAGGCGCAGGGGAGATGAAGCCACTTCCCCACTGTCACACGCTAGGCAAGGAGGGAGTCAGGACTCAAAGCCAGACCAGTGTCACTCTGAATTCATGATTAGTTATGACCCTCTTCTGGATCGTAGGGGAGGATTGTGAGGGACTCATTCAAGGGAAACTTGGCAAAGAGAGAAGCAAGACATATCAGGCTACAGGCTATGATGTCACTGGGTGAGCACCGCTGGGCGGAGACTTGACCTGTTTCTCCCTGCTCTTCTGGCAGCCGGCCGTGGCCTCCCTGCATGAGGAGTTTAAGGCTGGATAACCTCTCTCAGCTCTCCCATAGGGAGATGCAAAATCCCTCATCTTTCCCATGTGGACGGAGCCACGATGCAGGGTTAAGGGGAGGAAAGCTAACTTCCAAAGCAATGACAGAATGATTGTCTATGACAGAATGAGCATGCTGGCTCTATCCTACAGGCTCCCAAGACTGATGAAGGTACAGAGACAATGCCTGGCACCCGCCAACCAGAGTCACCAGACTACCCAGGCTCCCTCTTCACACTGGCTGCTCAGAGCCCATCTCTGCCTAGTTCGTGGACTCCCCAAGGTTAGGCTCAGGAAACCGTCCTTTCAACCACAAGCCCACAGCAGCCCTGGGCTGGCAAGATGGCTTAGCAAGACTTGAGTAAAAGCGCCTACCACATAAGCCTGACCTGACGCCTTTCCCTGAACATGTGCTACACAGACAAAGCTAGAGAGGCTCAGCCTCAGCAGGCCAGTGGTGGTGCAGGCCTTTAATCCCAGCGCTCGGAGGCAGAGGCAGGCAGATCTGAGTTTGAAGCCAGCCTAGTCTACAGAGTGAATTTCAGGAGAGCCAGGGCTACACAGAGAAACCGTCTTTAAAAAAAAGAAAGAAAAGAGAGGCTCTGCCTCAAGGAAGAGAACCAACTTCCAAAACTTGTGCTCTGGCTTCCAGGTGTGAGTTATGGCTCACGAGTGTGCATGTGCATATGCTATGTACTAATATAAACAATTTTATGTCATTTCGCTATCTGCAAGTCAATGAAGTAAAACCTTTGTTATTATTTATTTGAGACAAGGTCTTAGGCTGGCCTGGTACTTGCTATGAGGATCAGTCTGGCCTTGAATTTGTGTTACAGTTCCCTCTCTGCCCCCTAAGAGCTGGGATTACAGGTGTGGACTACCACCAGTAGGATTTTAAAACAGCAATCTGAGCATCAGAGAAAGGAAGGGAGGGCTATGCAGGGTTTTTATAGTTCGCCTTGTATACGAACTGATTTTAGTGATAATTATTAAGAACAACTGGGCCTTGGTTGGCTCAGGTCTTTGTTGCTACTGTTGTAATGACCCTGTCCCAAAACAAAACAAAGATAACTGGGTATGGTGGTACAGACCTATAATCCCAGGTATTTGAAAAGCTGAGGCAGGAGATTTCAAAGTTCAAGACTAGCCTGGAATTTAGAGTGAGCTGAAACCCATCTTGGGAATCTTAGTGAGACTATTTCAGAATTAAATGATGGGGCTGTGCTGGGCGTTGGTGGTGCACGCCTTTATCCCAGCACTCGGGAGGCAGAGGCAGGCGGATCTCTGTTGAGTTCGAGGCCAGCCAGGTCTACAGAGCTAGTTCCAGGAAGCTAGGGCTGTTACACAGAGAAACCTGGTCTTGAAATCCCTCCTCAAAAGAAAAAAAAAATGGGACTGGACATGGCTTGGTGGTTAGGAACTTTGGTTGCTCTCTGCAGCTCCTGGGGATCTGATGCCCTCTTCTGGCCTTGGAAGGTACTTCATGCACATGGTGCACATACATGCAGACATACATGCAAACACATAAATAAATCTTCTAAAATTTGCATTTTCACCTGACTGTTCTCCTCTAGCAGTGACCACAGCATCCTGGGTCGGCAAGTGGCCATCCTTCATCCCCATCCCTGAAAGCTAGCAAGCCCATGACAGTACTATGGTGTATCTGCCCCTGAAAGCAATTGCTTTCTTTCTCCTTGCCTCTCACCCCCTGACAGACTTCCACAACCAGTTGGTGTCTAACTGGGTACCTAAGATCATAAGTCTGAGAATATAAAAGGGAACTGGGGATACTGAGGCAGGGAACATTTGAGCCAGAGGTCTGCCTGGGCTATACAGCTTAGCTCGGTGGTAAAACATTTGAGCAGCATAAGCAAAGCTGTATGTTCAACCTCCACTATCTCCAAAAGCTGGGAGGCGGGTGTGTGACGGTGGCAGCTGGGGAGATGGCTCACTTGCCTCACAAGCATGAGTTCAGATCTCCAGACCTCACAGAAAAAGTCAGACAGAGTTGTGTACGCCTGTAACCCCAGCACTATGAGAGGGAGGTGGAGACGAGAGGATCACTGGCCGCTTACTGGCCACCAGCCTGGCATAAGTGGAGGAGTCCTGGGCCAGTGAGAGACCCTGCCTCAAACAAATGATGGAAGGCGTCAGAGCACTGACACTTAAGGTTGCCCTCTCACCCTCCCTCTCTCCCTCTCTCTCTCTCTCTCTCTCTCTCTCTCTCTCTCTCTCACACACACACACACACACACACACACACACACTGACAGCCGGGGGCGGGGGGCAGCGTTCTTCATTTTAAGAAAATTAATGATTGCACCCATGCACCACTGGCTGGCAGGTGCTAGGAATCTCGCACACCAAGAGCAGTGCAAGCAGCTGTGACTCCTAGTTTGGCGACTACAGGCATATTGGCCATTGCACACAGCCTGTCTGAATCACCATCCCTGTGAGCCAGGGCAGGGCTCCTCAATCGGATGGCCAGGTCTAACCTGGTTCTCTGCCTCCTAGCCTGGCAAGTGGGTGTCTCCATCTCCTGTAGTCTAGCTCACAGGACAGTGTCCAGCACCCCAGGCCTGTGCCAGGTGTAAAGGCTGAATCTCCACAAACTGCTACACGTGCTACACGTCGGTGATGTGGCAGGGCAGGTGTTACCATTCACAACCACGACTGAAATGGGCTTGGGTGCCAAAGTAGCTCATGCACCCACTAGCCAGAAAGTAGTGGTGGTGGTGGGTAGAATGGGGGGGGGACCCGACCTGGTATGCATGCCCTCGGGTGCTCAGCTTCTCCAGTACCTGTGAGTTTCTCTGCAATGGGTTTGAATTCCTCTGGGCTGATGTACATATCCTGGTCAGTGTCCAGCGAGGAAAAGAGAAAGAGACCATCCGTACCCAGAACCTTCAATGCCGATTCCTGTTTGGGAGGAAGGGGTTGAGCTGCCAGGCCGCTGCCAGGCCCCAACCTCTGCATCCCAGTCCCCTAGCGTGCAGCTGCTTCCTGATAAAGTAGCGTCATCTTCCAGAGTCCCCTCCATACTTGCCAGCCCATTTGTTCAAATAACCAGCTCAACAGTCCCAGAGTTCCTTGTCCCCTTTTCAGTCGCTGCTGGTCCCTGCCTCACATCCACGCCTCCATCCATTGTCTACTGTGGGTGCCTTCCCACCCCTTCCAAAGGCCCAGTCCTACTTTACACCCTGGCCTGGCCATTGTCCCCTCCAGCCTCCCCAGTCCCCTTCCCTGGTGGGGGGCAGAGCTTCACTCTGCGCCTCTGTCTGCAGCCACTGTCCCAGCAGCCCCGCGCACCGTCCCTCTCCAGTCCCCGCCGACCTGCCGCGCGGCCGCCTTGGCATCGGCGAGGAGCGCGCAGGCCCGGGCAGCGGCGGCGGCGGCCACTGTGGCCACCAGGGCTCCGAGCAGCGTCAGGGCGCGGGCGCGGCTGCGGGGAGGCGAGGGCTGCGCGGCGGGGTCCGGGCTGTGCGAGCGGCGCGCGGCTGGGCGGGCCCGGGCCATGGCGGCGGCTCCCGGGCTCCCGGCGGCTGCGGGGACCGGGGAACGCACGGCGCGGGCAGCGCGGGGCGGAGCCGGGAGAGAGGGCGTCAGCCGGGCCCACTCTGCCGGCCGGGCTCTGCCCAGGGGAAGAGGGAGGCCCCGAGGGCAAAGCGCCTTTTGAGCCGGCCCACGGTCCCTGTCCTTACCTCACCTCTCTAAAAAATAAAATAAGATACATAAAATAAATTGCTTTAGACATCCTTTTACTCTGTAGCTCAAGCTGGCTTGGAACTTGCTGTGTTGCCCAAGCTGGCCTTAAACTTGCAATGATCCATCCTCCTGTCTTTGTCTTCCGAGCCTTCAAGTATGATCACTCTCACCCCTGCACACACAACTTGTCTGTCTTTGCCTTCCTTCCTCCCTTCCATCCAGACGTCAGTTATTTTTGCAAAAACGTGTGTGTCGTTTTTGAAGAATGCTGTTGAAATCGTGATCTAAGATACCCATTGGGTTTAAAAAAAAAAAAACTGGGGAGATGGCACAGTGGGTTGTTGCATAACCCACTGTGAGTTCGGATCCCCAGCACCCGTATAAAGCCAGATGTACCGGAACACATCTATCTGTAACATAGGAAGGCAGAGACGGGAAGATCCCTGGAATTTGCTGGCCAGTCACACTAGCTGAACAGGTGGGCTCCAAGTAATATGGTGGAGTGATAGAGGAGGGCACATGACATCAACCTCTGGCCTGTGCGTGCCCACACACATGCACACATACACTCACAGAACCAGTTATCCACAAACACACTTTATAATATCAGAAGGGAACGTGGCTGACCAGGTTTTAGCCATACATTAAAACGAGGCTGATGCTCAGTGGTCACCATGATGACCAGACCTGGCCTGTTCTCTGCAGCACCTTCAGGCATCTGGAGCATAAGCAACATATGATGAACCCCCCACCTCTCCTCATGGTCCAGCTGAAGGGCCCTTCTTCAGATTGCTCTTGATCACACACAGCTGGTGAGCCCCGAGGCTTTCACAGCCCAGGGCCAAGGTTTCCTCCTGTGTGGAGTGTCCCAGAGGCCCTTCTGAGGTCTGTGGAGAGAAGGAGTCAATGGCTGCTGGGACTATAGCCTTGGCGGGTGGTGTATGTAGTGCCAGTGGGTACCAGCCGGATCTGGCTGACATGGAGAATAATGGGTTTTTTTATTTTTTATTTTTCTGGAGGACACTGGGCATGCTCAAGGACAGGGATGCAATTGGAGGAAATGTTTCCCTATCGGTCCATCCCCAGGGGTCCAGCTTCCTGTCAGGCTTCCTTTAATTATATCTGGCTCCAAGGGCCCAAGGTGACTGCTCTTTCCCAGAGAGCATCAGGCATGAATTTCTAGACAAAACTCAGGCTACAGGAAAGAGGCGTAGCCTTTGGAGACCACCACCAATTTCCATGCACCATGCACGACACTCCCACCCTATCCCACCCCACCCCACACCCTGCATACCCAACCCCCTGGGGTCTGAGCACTAACGGGGGCCAGGCCATTGTGTGCTGGATGGGGATTGGTTGGATCATAATATTGTCTTATTTTGTTTACCTGGGTCCTCAGTGGTCTACACAGCCCTGAGGACCTGAGTTCAGATTCCCAGCACTCATGCAAAAAGTCAGTGTAGGGCCCACCTATAATCATCCCAACGCTGGAGGCGCTCACAAGCCAGCAACCCTAGACAACTGCTGAGCTTCCGGGTCAAAACACGAGACAGTGAGCAAAACTTGATGTTGCTGATATTCTGTAGCACTTGGGTCACTAGTTGCCATAGTGCCAAGAAGGCAGAGCCTTGTCTTCCCAGCACCCATTTATGCCTTCCAGAGGTGGGTATGCCCCATGTCTGTTGGATAGGTGGCTTCCAGGAACATTCTAGGGCTGTGGGCTTGGCCTAGCCTTGCCTTATGCTCTGACTACACATCCTCAGAGGACTCACAGGGCCTGACATCTGGTGTTGATGTCCCAAGCTCCTAACTCTGCCACTTCCAACTCATTATAGCTAATGTTTGGGGACACCCTACACAAAACAGATGCCATTAGGAAACCAAATTCTGTTCTACGCGAAAGCACAGCTAACACAGTGCAGGTCAGGACAGAAGACGGATGAGCCAGGTTCCCAGGAAACAAAGGAGGGAGATGGATTTGCCAGGCCCCTTTTATTTATCACACTGGGTTTTTGTTAAAGGCATAGATTCCCTGCTATGTTAAGGGCATAGATTTCTGCTGCCCAGGCAGGGGTGGGAATTGAGGAGGGCACAGCCTTCTTACAGGGGCCTGACCAGGCTGCCCACACTTTAAGCAGGGGTGGAAGGGTTTCTGTGTCCTGGCCTGCCTTTCTGTGGTACATCCATGTTTTTATCTGTGCACGTCTCTCTCTGCAACACATACACACAGTCTCTCTCTCTCTCTCTCTCTCTCTCTCTCTCTCTCTCTCTCTCTCTCACACACACACACACACACACACACACACACACACACAAGCTAGTTATTTTCCCTTGAAATAGGCTCTCATTGTGTAGATCAGTCTGGCCTTCTGCTATGACTACCTTGTTTCAGTGTCCTGAGAATTGGGATGACAAGCATGTACTATGATGGCTTGCTGCCACTTCAAACAAACAAACCAAGTCAGGCAGTGATGGCCCACACCTTTACTCCCAGCACTTGGGAAGCAGAGGCAGGTGGATCTCTATGAGTTAGAGACCAACCTGGTCTACAAAACAAGTTCCAGGACAGCCAGGACTACACAGGGAAACCCTGTCTTGAAAAAACCAAACCAAACCCAATAAACCAAAAACAACCAAAAAACAAACAAACAAACAAAAAACCCAAAAACATGACACAACAACAACCCTTCTACTAGCCCAAAGAGCAGAAACAACCTAGATTTTCACCATTGAATACATATGACAGCATAGTTAAGCCTTAGGGGAAGTAGCCAGATGCAGAGGCCACAGATGTTAGGAGTCCATTAACAGGAAATGCCCACAGTGGGCAGATCCATGGAGATAGAATGGATAAGGGGTTGCTATGTGCTGGGGTGGGAGGGTGTGTGTGACTTCTAATGGGGACAGTTTTTCTTTTCTTTTTTCTTTTGTATTTTAAAATTAGATGTGGGTGATGACAGAATGACTATAAATATACTAAGAATATTAATCACACACAACAAATGAATAGATTTTTGTGGCATGTAAATGATATCAGCAAAGCTACTTTTTTTTTCTTTGTATGACCTGGATCTTGCTATGTAGCAGAGGGTGACCTTGAACTTATGATCCTCCTGCTTCCATTTCTCGAGTGTTGTGGTTATAAAGCCTGCATCACCCCATTCTAATTAGAAGGGAAAGGGGGACACAAAAGCCAGAGCTGTCCCTTGAGAGTAACATCATGTGGGCTGGGCCAGTGTAGGTACAGGAGAGAGGCTGGAAGTTGCAGAGAATGTTCTAGAGCCAGAGCTGGCACTTGCTGGTGGGTTGGAGGGAGAGAGGAAGCGGTATGTCTCTTGAGTTCCAACTATGGTCTCTAGCTCATTGGCTGGTGGTGCCATCTTGAGGGAGAAGCCAGGTTGGTCCAGTCTGCCAGGCTGGTCCACACTGCTAATGTTAGGGGTCACCTTTTTGCGTGACTGTAGGTCACACAGAAGTAGGTCATGGGCTACTAATTCCTGAGCTGCCTGTAAATGGCATCTAAAGCCCCAAGATCCAATGAGGTCATTGGAGGGGGCTGAAGAGAATCGGCCTTTGGCTTGTGTGACTACAGGACACTGTGCCTGGGGGTGGCAAATGGCTTCGGCTGGGTTCACAGGCACAGGCAGGGCTGGAACTAATTAGCTAGAAGGTAGATCTCTACTGGGGACCTGGACGAGCATGGCATGGCTCCTGTGGTGTCCAGGGAAGGGGGGAGAGGTTTCTTTCCTGCAGCTCCTGTGTAACTCTTCAAAGGAAGAAGGCAGATGCCCAAAGATGTCTCAAATAGACACTGATTCTAGTCTGGTTGGAACAGAGGCCTGGCTTAGCTAATCTCACTGCCCACCAGCTTCCTGGGGCCTTTGAACAAAAAAACACTGTGCTGGCCACACCTCTAGTGGTTGTGGGCATCGCTGGACAGGGCTGAGGACCACCTGGTTGTCCCTGGTCATTGAATGTCTGATCTAAGAGTTTACCATTATATAACCCATGTTCAAGCCCTCTGCCCCTCAAACACACACCCTACTGCCAGAGTAGACAGGAAAATGGAGATAGCTGACATCAGTTTGACATCTGCGGCCTTCCATGAGTTAAAGTCAGATGGGCAGCTGGTACTTACTGTCCCAGGTTCTGCTCTACAACATACTGGGAACATCATGGACCTGTTGAGTCAGAGGCCATTCTCGACTACATAGGGAGTTCAAGGCCAGCCTAGGATACATGAGACCCTGTTTCAAAAACAAAATTCAACTGTCCTGGGCTAGTGAGTGGAATGTGAGCTGTCCAGACTTGGGGTGCCAGACACAGTGTGGGGAATAGCAGCGGGCACAGCTGCCTCTGGGGAACAGCTGATTGGCCTGTGCCACCTTGTCTCTTTGCAGGTGAGGGGCTGGCATTTCCTGTCTCTAATCCCTCCCAAGCAGCAGGAAGCATCTAGAACCAGAATGAATTGGGCCTCCAACACCCCCCAGGCAGAGGGGGCCAGCACTTTCCTTCGTGGCAGCCCCTGCCTGGCCTCCTCCTCCTGCCCATGGGCAGCTGGCAAATCTTCATCTCCATTTCCCAGTTTCAGCCGACTCGGGCTAACAGCAAATGCTTGCTCAATGAGAAAAGCAGAAAAGCATTGGATTTATTGCTTGGAGAGTTTGTTCCATCTCCTGGGCCTGCTTCATGCTGTTTTCTCTAAGTTTCGAAGCATTGTGTTTAAAAAAGGAGAACTTCCGATGGCAGTGTTTTGCCTCACATTTAACGGGGCTCTACAGTTTACAAAGACGTTGGCATAGTAACAATAACAACTGTCACTGCTGCCTTGCTGAAGCGGGGGAATAACATTCCTACAGGGGACTACTCGAGTAATCCCAATGTTTCCACCACCTGAGAAACTTGGCCCAAAGAGGTTAAGGGGCTTGCCCAAGACCACACAGCCCAGGGCAGACTCCACCTGGCTTCAGAGACTGGGTTGGCCCTCCATTGAGGTGACTCCTTCTCTCAGCTTACCTTGACCTACCTCAGCCATCTGCAGATAAACTGCGAGCAAGAAAAAGCCAAAATGGGACAAAACCCAGGGGTGTCCTTGGCAATCAGCCAAAGGAGAAAACAGTATAAAAATAACCACTTGTGTACCAGGGGACACTTGAGATCCCAAATGGAACGTCTTGTGCTCAGGTCGTTTTGGCAGTGGAGCTGAGGCAGAGAGGCAGGGTCTGAGGTGGGCACTCGCTATCCACCTTCTAATTCCGTGCTGGCTAAGCGGCAGCTTGTAACCACATGCAGCTGTTTAAATGAAATGAAGAAAATTAAAGCTGTACTCCTGTTGCACCTGCCACAACTTCAACGCTTCATCTCAGAGGCACGTGGCCAAGCCTGGGCCGCAGAACCTCGAGAAATCCCTCTGGCCAGCTCTGTTCAGTCACCAGCTGCTGCTCCTACCTCACTTGCTGTTCTGTTCAGAGGTGACGTCACAGAGCACGTCTGTTTTGATGTAGGTCCTGCATACAGCTCAGACACCTATAGATGTCACCCAATGATTGTCCTTGGACTCCATCCTAGAGCCGCTGAAGCTTCAGGGGTGCAAAGGGAAGCCAGCCAATCTAGGGGTGGCCCCAGAGCAGGGCCTGGTTGCTCAGAACCCTAGTCAATTCATTTCATTTCTGCTAGGAGATCCGTACCCACACTAGCCTGCCCACACTAGTGTGTGTGTGTGTGTGTGTGTGTGTGTGTGTGTGTGTGTGTGTGTGCACGTATACAGAGGCCAGAAGTCAATGTAAGGCACCTCCCTCAGTTGCGTACAAACTTATCTTTTGAGAAAGGCTTTTTACACAGGTTCTGGGGATCTGAACTTTGGTACTCACACTTGGGAGGCAGGCACTTTGTCCACTGAGCTATCTCCCCATCTTGCTCTTTAATAAGGTCCCCAGGTGCTTTGTGTGCACATTTAGTTTAAGAAGCTCTGATTTAGGAGCCGGGCTGAGCAGGTGTAAACATTGCTTCAAACCTAGGAAGCCAAGCGTGTTTCTAGCCAAGCAACCACAGTGCTGTGGCACCAGCAGCCAGTGAGTAAGCATTAGTCACAGGGGCCCACAGACCGGTACCGGGACAGCTGCAGCCCCATGTCACACTGACTGCCACCTCCCAAAGCAAAAGCATGAGAAAGAAGCTCATTTCTTTGTGATGCTGGGGATGGAACCCAGGGCCAGACACAAGTGTGGATAGTGCTGTGAGACTGATCTGCACCCCTAGTGTGAGACACCATCTTGGCCTCAGGATGTTCCCCGAAGATCCCCAGTGTGGGTACACCTATATGGGCATATGTGTGTGGGTGCCACAGGTTAACTTTTAATGTTTTTCTCTATTACTCTCCACCATCAAATTTTTTTTTTTTTTATTTTTATGTGTGTCTGAGTGTGGGTATGTGTGAGTGCCGGCACCCAAGGAGTGCAGAAGAGGCCACTGGATTATGTGGAGTTACAGGCAGTTATGGAGTGCCAACACAGGCTCTGATAACCCTGTCATGTCTCCAGCCTCCGCTGTAGTTTTGAGGCAGGGTCTCTCCCTCCCTGAACTTCACTAGTTTGGTTAGATTGGTCGGTCAGGGAGCTCCAGCGAGCCACCCGTTCCCCTCCCCACCTCTGGGATTATAGAGAGGTGCCACTCAGTGTGGCCATCATATGGGTGCTGGGGATCTGAACTCAGGGCCTCGTGCTTGTGCAGCAAGCCCTTTACCAACTAAGCCGTCTCCCAGCCACTTGCCTCCCCTCTGCCTGCTTCCGTATGTCTGGCTATCTGAACACAGGCACAAGGTTTGATGGAGATGCCTGGCTAGGCTATGTTCTCTGCTTACCATGATGCTCCAGGGCTCAGGACCTGGGCAGGTGGTGAGGCCTCCTGAGAGAGGCTGGTGGCAGCTGTTGGTGAGGTGCAGACTGCTGTAGGGGAAGGGTGGCCTGGGGCCTGCCACAGGCTCTCTCCTGCCTCTTGGGTCTGAGTCATCCCCAGCTCCTGTCTTTTTATAGCTGCCTCGGGCCTTCCTAATTTCTTATCCCTGGTGTGATGCTCTATGCTGGAAGGATAGCATTTCACCACCTGCAAGGGCCTTCCTGGAGGATGGATGGTAAAATAGCCACTTTTTACAAGTTGCTCCCAGCAGAAAGACAAAGGGCAAGGATGTGACATGGGCCCAGAGGGGGAGCTTGGGGACTTTGGAGGGAGAGACATTCTAGTTGACATAGCCCAGGAATGAGCTGGGCAGGGTGGGAGGATGAGAGGCCAGGGGACTCTTCACAGCTCTTTACCCTTCTGGGCAAAGGCAGGCAAATGGAGCCACCTGCTCTCCTTACTGTTCAGTTCAAGGCCCCTTATGTAAGAGTGGACCTCACTATGTTCTCCATGAACATCTGACACTCAGGCCTTGGTGGATGTGCCTGCCAATCAAGATGCTTTTCCACCCTTGCTATGGGCCAGCTGGCACCCAGGCCAAGCCCAGTGGGACAGAGACAGAGCAGAATCTGAGTGCTTTGGGCTCAGCCATCCTGTTGGGAACCTGGAAAGGCATCCCTGGTTCTTGGAGGACCCCTGGCCACCGAATCCTTTTTTTCCTTTCCTTTTCTTTCTTTCTAGAATTAAAGGCACATGGCACTACTGCCTGGCTGGCTTTCTCTCTCTCTCTCTCCCTCCCTCTCTCTCTCTCTCTCTCTCTCTCTCTCTCTCTCTCTCTCTCCCTTTCTCTCTCTCTCTCCCTTCCTTTCTTTCTTCTTCCTTCTCTTCTTTCTTCTTTATGATTTGTGTGTATGTATGTGCGTCTGTCATATGTATATGGGTGCCTGCGGAAGCCAGAAGGGAACAGATCAGCTGCAGCTAGAGTTACAGGTGGTTGTGAGTGCCTGACATGGGTGCTTGGGATAAAATTGAGTCCTCTGGAAGAGCAGTAAGTATCTCTAACCACTGACCCATCTCTCCAGACTTTTTGTCCTTCTTGAGGTCTAGCAGTTTCTTCGTTCCCCAGATTCTGGGAGCCACTCGCTGGTAATCCAATGCATACTTTTGTTGTTGTTTAACAAAGAGCCCCCAAATTCATAAACCCAAATGCCCACCAGCACACAGCATGAGACGGCACACGGTGGAAAACTATACATCCAGAAAAAGTGCTGACAGACATGTATATTTGTTCACATGGAGTGCTGACATACATGTATATTTATTTGTTGACAGTGGAGAGAGGTTCACAATATATAGTTAAGCGCAAAAGCAGGTTATCAGAAAACAGTATGCATTTGGCTGATACCATATTTGTAAAATATATATTCTATATATTCATTGAAAAAGGTCTAGAAGAAAATATAACGGTATTCATTCTGGAGAGTGGGATAGTGGCTGTACTTTCTTTCTGATCATCTTGGTTTTTAAATTGTCCTACGGTGTTTGTGCAGTGAGTTTCCCTTTTCTTTTGAAGTGTGTGCTGTGGGTAGCAAGAGATCCCGTTCTGTGACACCTGATTAGAGTTGACTGATGCTCTGAGGCCCGGGGCACCTGCTACAGGGACTGTGCATGCACAGCTCTGCTCAGGAGGAGCAGGAGTGTCTGAGCCTCCAGAACAAGGAGGCAGTATATCCTGGAGGCAGGAACATCTCACTGGTTGAATTTATGCTGATGGATAAGAGCCCAGAGAGGTGAGGTGATTTGCCTAAGCTCACACAATTGGGGGTGGGGGGGGGACGATCCCCAAGCCCAGAGCTCTAATGCCTTGATAGCCAGCTGACAGGCATAACCCAGCGAAGGTGCTGGGAAAGGCTCAACTTTCCCCAGGACCTCAGCTGTGGCCAGGCTGTGAGTGGGACTGGGTTGGAAAGGAAACCCTGGCACCTCAGTGTAGTGACGTGGACTCCTTGCCATGCAGATGGCCTCTGGGTTCATAGGGCAGCAGAGGTAGGCGCAGGGAGGGTGGGAAGGAGTCTGGGTTGGCAGATCTCACCCCACTATGGCCTTTCTTATAGCTCTTACTTATCTTTGGGTCTTGGCTTCAAGGCCACCTGTTGTCTCTAAACCCGATCCAGGTCCTGGCTATTGCTGGCTCAACCTCATGTTTCCTTGTTGGTACTTCCAAAGTGCTGAAGCCATTCCACTGACCTGCAGGCACCATCTGAT
Organism: Phodopus roborovskii; assembly: GCF_943737965.1. Classification (NCBI taxonomy): domain Eukaryota; kingdom Metazoa; phylum Chordata; class Mammalia; order Rodentia; family Cricetidae; genus Phodopus; species Phodopus roborovskii. Next base: position 702,382 of record NW_026126645.1, read on the forward strand.
CTGAGTCCCCTGCCTGCAGGCCAGTGATCATGTCACTGTCAGCCTTGTCCTTGGCCTGAAGTGCAGCACCTGGTCTTGACAGGTGCTCATCAGCATTGCAGAATGACAGCAGATGAACAAAGGACAGTGGCCAGGAGCTCCCAGAAGCAAGGCTCACTTCTGCCTTTTTCCTACTGTGTGACCTCGGACAAACAGCTTCACCTCTCTGGGCTTTTGCCAATCCTCCATCGGAGCATACATACTCAACTCTACTCAAAGGGCCGGCCTCACACTTCCTGGATCTTCTCGGGCCAATTAAAGGGAGCATTACAGAGGCGGAATGGTTGACTAAATCACACCTCTGCTCCGCTGCCAAGCTGGTGACTGTTTCTGATGACATTGTTGGAACACTTTTTCCAGGAGCCACTGGTAGGCAATGAGTTCAACCTTATTTCTTATTCAATAAACTCCTTTATTCTACTTCACATATTTTCCCATTACAGTAATGAAAATAGCATTAGTGATTTGTAACATTTGGAACCAAATCAAGGGGGAGGGGTACCTCCTCAAATGATAAAGCAGGAGACAACATGGTAAAACAGAGGCAGTGTGGGTGAGAGGCATTACAAACAGATGGGTCAAGAGTGCATGTGTGCAGACACTTAAGATCTCCTTGAGTTAGGTGACACCATTTTAGAAGATGCATGATTTTGAAAATTATAAAATTATATTTATAATCGGCATAAAACTCAAAATGGGGAAAAATGCAAAATCAAGCAAAACCAACTCCCTAAATCAAAAAAGGAAGAGACTCAAATACATGGGGTGGATATGCGAACCTCCAGTCCTTTGGCCCTGTGACAGCAAGTGTGTGGGGGCGCAGAAATTCCCCCATAGAAAGGAACGTGTGGGCGCCGGGGACCACGGCCCCAGGCCCGACACTGGTGCATCACCAGCTCCTGTCTCCTCACAGAGGAAAAGAAGTCGCCTGTCCGACACATCCGTCCAGGGTCTGCCCACGATGGGCCTTCCGTCCTCAGTGCCTCTGAGAACGGTCCCGGATCCCAAGAGAGTAGAGGCGTCCCTGAGACACGGGTGTGGGGTCAGTGAGTCAGTGGCGGTGCCCAGCCATGCTGGAGCTGTCCAAGTGATTGACAGGCAGCGGGTGGGCTTCAGTGTTGAACACCCAGTCCTCTGGTGACAGCATGTTATCTTCAGAGAACAGAAGATAGAGGTATCTGTGTGGCAGGTGAGAGAGCAGTCAGTGCCTGTGCGGGCAGGAGGGTCACAGAAGGGGACACTCACCCAATCCTGCCAGGGCTGGCTGGTGTTGGGGAAGCACACGGATTCGGAGTGGGGTCAGAAGATCTGATTAACCCCGGCCCTCATTCGCCTGGCTGCCCTGCTGTGAGCCCTGCAGACTTGGGCCTAGTCTCGCTCTTGGTCAGGTGGTCCAGGGTCTGCACTGCCCAAACTCTCACCCGGTTCCCAAGCGACAGTTACTCCTGCAGCAGTGACACAGCCGGGCTCTGGGGACCCCAGCCTCCGGTGTGGGCACTTACTGGAAGGGACTGTGAGTGGAAGAACAGTGGGCTAATAGGGCAGTGGAATACCCGAGGCAGGCAGGAGGGTGCCGAGCACTCCAAGCTTGCCTGCAGAGGTCACAGGGGGCAAAGGACCAGGTGAAGGGGTTTGTGACAGTACCTCTGTGGCCAGTGCTGGGACTCCTGGGAAGAAATAGGCCTGGCCGGAGCTCAGCCTGCTGCGTAGCCCTGTGGACCTAAGCTTCCACCCCACATGGGTTCCCTCTCTGTGACTCCTGAGCCGCTGGCCTGACCCAGGAACAGCTGTACTCACTTCAGTGTCTCAGCCAGAAAGAAGCTTTGCTGCCTGTTGTCATGGTTGGGGTTGCTGCTGTATACATCCTGAATCCCTGAGAAGCCAGCTTCTGTCCGGCAGTGTTTCTCCAGGGCCTGGAGGAAGGGAGCAGTTAGTGTGGGGAGGAATATACAGATCCCAACCCCTGGCTAGCCATCTGGGAGTCCTTCTCCCACTGCCCACATGACCCTTGCCCACCTGGGAACTCGGCCCAGATGCTTTCCCAAGTAACTAAGCAATTCCCTGGTCAGAGTCTAGCCCAGGCTTCTCCACTTTCCAGGGACCCCGGTGACCAGGTGACGGACACTGTCACCACCCAGATGATGAGGTCCAGAACTGTTGCTGGCAGTCTGCAGGGGTTACTGGGATCCAGAGAGCAGACTCGGAAGCCTGGAGCTGAGGTCTCTGTGTCAGGGTGGATGTGTGTATCCTGCGCCACACAAGAATGCAGTTTTGTACATTGTAGGGTCTGTGGGCCAAACATCCTGCTGGGGATGGCAGGCCACCTGCTGTTGCTGCAGTCACAAAAGGCAAAATGGATCTTGCCACTTGGAAATCTGATTGCTAGAACACATTATAGACTACTTATAAACTGCGTGGTGTGGGGCCTTCCCCTTTCTCAAAATCGTCTAACAGGGCAACTCCCTACATCAGTGTGACTAAACCCTCTTCAGAACCCTGGCACTCCTACAATAACAAATCTTATCACAATTATAACTTGCCTCAGGGACCTCTTGATCCCAACCTTATACATGGCGCTGT